>NW_023270442.1:9030184-9145109 GCF_011800145.1 Mirounga leonina
TTCCTTTCCTTTCCTTTCCTTTCCTTTCCTTTCCTTTCCTTTCCTTTTCTTTCTTCTTTTCTTTGTTTGTTTCTTTCTTTAATAGCATACTGTTCCTTTTTTTTTCTGAGTATATGATTTAGATCATTAGTTTTCAAATGATACCAACATAAGCCCTTAACCTGGTTATAATAGCAATGATTCTGATGCTTGTCTGTCATTAGGGATTCGAATTGCCCTTCCGTTTTTCATCATCATTTTTCTGCAGCCTCATTTCTGAACTGCATGCAAATACTCAAGACCTAAAAAGCACTAATGTTCCGTGATTAGGTATCTCCCTGCTGCAAATAAAGAAACAATTTAGGGGCGCCTGGGTGGCTCAGTTGGTTGAGCGACTGCCTTCGGCTCGGGTCGTGATCCCAGGGTCCTGGGATCGAGCCCCACATCGGGCTGTCTGCTTGGTGGGAAGCCTGCTTCTCCCTCTCCCGCTCCCCCTGCTTGTGTTCCCTCTCTGGCTGTGTCTCTCTCTATCAAATAAATAAAATCTTTAAAAAAAAAAAAAGAAACAATTTAGGAATTTCTGTGTTATTAATAACACTCACGGAAGAAAGTGACACAGAAACCAAGCCTCGTTGCCTCTCTGGTATATTCTAGGCCTTTCCATGAAGACTTTTCTTTTTTGAAACCACATGGAGGGTAACGTCTATGACCAGGATCCCTGTCATCAAAGGAGATACAAAAATGACAAGCGCAGTCTTAGAACCCTCAACCAGCCCTGTTATGACTACAGAGTGGTGGGAAAGATAAACAAAGAGGATAGACTTTATCACCCACCAAGGCTATGTCCAAAACATGATGCAGTCAGTTTTTTATCTCACTGCACAGCATGAGATTCTACAACTCACCTCACATATTTTAGAGGTTGACCAGATTATTTCCTAGGCTCCTTTGTCCTGTGCCTGCTCCCAGCTGGCTGGCCAAGGCCCTTAAATCTTACCACTTTGCTGATGAAAGTAGTCGAGAGAAGAACCCCAGGGAGCGGGCGCCTGGGTGGCTCAGTTGGTTGGGCGACTGCCTTCGGCTCAAGTCATGATCCTGGAGTCCCGGGATCGAGTCCCGCATCGGGCTCCCTGCTCGGCAGGGAGTCTGCTTCTCCCTCTCACCCTCCCCCCTCTCATGTGCTCTCTCTCAAATAAATAAATAAAATCTTTAAAAAAAAAAAAAAAAAGAACCCCAGGGAGCGATTTCTCTCCAAGTCTAAGCAGAACTGGCCCGTCACATTATCCATATCTTCCTTCTTTGAGACCTCTGCCTGTCTGCCCCAGTCCCAGGCCTTCTGAGGCAGGAGGCAAACTATGTGAGCAACCACCCAAGGTCAGGCTTCCCACCCCAGCTTTATGGATAGATTGATGAGGAAGGAAGAGGGAAGAGAATCATAAAACATCTCTAAGAAAGAGTTCCAAGAGGGAAGAGTTCACTTTCGAAACCTAGCCCTGTTCAATTAAAACACACTGGAATGTTTTCAAGGAAAATGCAGTTAACCAAACAGAGAACATTGAAAATTGTTCATTTTGTCAGATTTTAGGAAAAAACAACTAATATAGTACATCGCATTAGAATAATGACGAACACCAGCAACTGTATAGAAATTGTCCATAGTATTGGAAGAAAATCAAGTGTTCTTCCCTGTGACTCTGAGGTACCTTCTCATTCAATATTCCTTATTATTTCTTTTTGAAACATCAGCCCAATTTATTGAGAAGCCAATGCCTTTGTCCTCATTCTGTCTGTTTTGGATGACACTGATCCTGCTCCTTCCTCCCTAGGTCATCATGATTTCAGGCATGACTGAAACATGGAAACAGACGAACACATCACACAACACCATTGCACTACTTTAAGCCCTTTGCCAGAACTATCCAAAAGGAGGTATTTTTTTCCCCTAATGCTATTATGTTGGGAACCCAGGAATCGGGAGCTTTTCACAGCCATTTTGTGAATACTGCTTGAGAAGAAAGCCAACAGAGAGAGGGGGAAATAAGGATCAGGAAGTAGGCCCCTAAACCCTACCTTGATAAAAATCAGTCTGAGACCTGGAATTCCCAACTGTATGATCCAATGTATTCCTTTTCTGTTAAAAAAATAATAATAATGTTCTCATTTAAATAGGTTAAGTAGGGTTTCTACTATTAAACCAAGAAGTTCAGACTAATATGATTACCTTGTATTTTTACCACTATTTCTAATCAAATTCCAGTTGAATCTTATTTAATTTTATAAGAGCTAAGGTCAAATTGGCTAATTACTACTTGAAACCAATAATACACAGTACATTTTATTCTCATATTAAATTCAATAAATGCTATTGGTAATATGAAATGTATTTGGGAGCTAGTATGAAAGCACTTTACTTAGGGATTGAGGGAGATTCTTCCTCTCTCTAGGGAAATAACTCTCCTATACATGTCTTCCTAGACTCCACGTTCTGGGAAGTTACTCATCCACGAGTCTACTTGTCTGCGTCTAAAATGAGAATTCCTTAGGAGATGCCTGATGTAGAATTAAATTTCATATAGTAATATGAAATATGTAGAAATTATTTGGGAGAGTCTACCCCTTTTATGTAAGCAGCATAGAATCATGTCTTGGGTTCTTGATATTATCCTGAGTTTTTCCAACATGCTTCTGGTCTGCAGATCATGATGTTCTTTCCCTTCAGGTAATTACATTTTAAATAATCCCTGGGGGTATCAAAATTACAACTGCATTTGCTTATTTTTGTAGAAGTCACTTTATAGGTTTTTTTCCTTCTTTTTGAGTTTGTAATAATGAATATCCTATGACTTCTTATGTTTGAAATAAACATTCAAATTATTTTCAAATATTTTGAAATTGGCAAAGTAAAAGACTTCTGCCAAACAAATTTTGCTTGAATTTATAAATGTGTGTGTTTTTGATAGAAAATTAATCCATATGTTTCTCATTCGTTTACAATTAGCTGACAAAAATGTTGTTTTGCAAGAGTTTGATATCTATTATTTTCAAAATCATGCTTCGATCATTTCCTCTCTCATCTACAGAATGTTAAAAGGAAATCTATCTCAATCAGTCTTGATTTTTTAAATTTTATTTGTGGATCCAGTTGGCATATTGCCAACAGATTAATCAAAGTTTACTTTAAGAAATATTTTTTATGCTAAACAGTTAAAGTGGTAGAAATCATGGTAGAAAAGAAACACGATGTAAATCAGAGAGGGAAAAATAATGGGAAAAATGGATAATAGAAAGATAATAGCAAAATGACTCAGCTCCAAGGCAATTTCCTAAATAACTACATGCTGTGAAACTTTGGTTCTGAATCAGTTTTATATTTTAAGATATGGAACACAAAGTCTTCCTAATTTTACAACAGAGAGGGAGTACTAGATTTCCAAGGAGATTCTGAGTCAACAGAGCACGTGCCCGATGTGTGACTTTGGTCCTCTCCTTCCATTCACTCTATCCTGTAATATACCTGAGCCCTGCACCTGGATTCAAGGGAGGTGGAGCCCACAGATAGTAGGAGAACGAGACTAAATCTCACTTTGTGTTCAAAACTACTGAACACATATCCTGTCACTTCCCTTTATGCTCTAGGTACTTTTTTTTTCCTATCATACAGATGGCAAAATTTGTGAAAGACAATTGTCAAATGACACATTTTATGAGGGTCAGATATTAGGAGCAATTGAGCCCCATATCCCCATATCCCCATATCCCTTTGGATAGTTTATCCAAAGTTTATCCAAAGTTATCTTGTTATGTGCGTTTTACAGACAACTAACAATTGCAATATTCCAAATTAGTCAAGGAAGGATAGATACATTTCATGTGGGAGTGACTGATAACTGTTAAGTAATAGTGCTAATACCACTTTATTTTCAGAATGGAGAGAAATTATGAAAATTTCAACATTTCACTGGCTAACTGTAATAAAAGTTTATTTCTTGTTCATGTACGAGTCTAATATGGGTGTGTGGGTCTCTGAGCTTGAGCTTTGCCTAGCGCCTCTCCTTTTCAAGCAGTGACTCACAAACCAGGCTGCTTCCATTTTTTAGCTATATAATTTGGTGCAAGTGGCCTATAAAGCTACTATGTGATAGGAAAAAAGAAATGGAGCATCACATGAGTTATTTTTTTAGGGCTATGCCTGAAAATATCTTCAACATCATCAACACAATATTGGTCAAAACTTGGTCATGGGACACCAACATTTACTCAAGGGAGCGTGGGGATTGTAGTCTTTCTGTGCCCAAGAACAAGAAGTGGGATGATGAACACATAGTACTCTGCCTTATGACTGAAAATGTTTCATTACAAACTCTGTTCCTCCATCTATCTTTATTTGACACTTGAAGGTTAAAATAAGACATTCTGCTCCATATTAACTTCCCCTATACTGTCCACTGATCTATTATATAAATTTATTTCCAGTTTGAAGCAACTATCACCAAAAAGTTCTAAAAGAGAATGCCTTTTTCCTTGAAAATGTTATAAAAAAAAATTCCCCTTGCCCTGGGAGATGCAGAGTTGGAGATAAATGCATTGACGGAATTCATTTAACTACAACCACATACAGTCTCCAAGCTGTGTCTCCTCCTCCTCTCATTCCATTTCTTAATGGCTAAAAATACAGTGTTTCTGGCTTCAGGAATCACCATATGGGAAATGTTTAGTGCTTTAAAAACCTTCTTCATGACATGGTACATATAAAAGAATTTTAATATTTTGGGATTATATTTAACCAATTATACTGCATACTCTCCAGGTCATATCAGATTTATTTTTTTAAACATGTTTTGACATGCATTCTAGAGTGGACATGACCTATTGACCTTTCAGACACCAATGCTATACAGGGATAGCAAGGATGATTCCCAGATTTATGCCTAAGATAACTACTTAATTTAAACAAAGACAAAATTAAACATTATTCATAGAACAATCTCTGAATGTTCACAAATTAAAAATGAGTGAACTTGCCTTTTCCAACATGTGAGGACACAGCAAGACGGTCCTGGCTATGGAGCAGGAAGAAAAGAGGGCTCTCACCAGAACACAGTCATACTGGCACCTTGATCTTGGACCTTCCAACCTCCAGAACTGTGAGAAACAAATTTCTTTTATGTATAAGCTCCCCAGTCTGTGGTATTTTGTTAAAGCAGTCCAAATGGACTCAGGTTGATTCAAGCTAGATTACTGAAGTAATGGGAAGGAACCCAATTTTCAGGATATAAAATTAAGCAGAACTTAAAATTCAACTAAGCAAAACTTCCATTGGTTTAATCAAATCTATGCCCTGATTTACATGAAATTCCAGAACACTGTGGATAAAGAGAACATTTATCAGCTGACATAGAAAGGATGTGGGATGAAAATGACATTGGGCTTCTCAACAATACTACTGAAAGAAAACAAAATCCTGAAGGGAAATGATCCGGTCTAGAATTCTATACCCACCAACCTATCTTTAAGTACAAGGAAAGAATAATGATGTTCTGTGTAAGCCAGGCTCTACGTAAGCAGTCTAATTGCCCTGACGTTGCCATGCTGTGAGGAAGCCCAAACTAGACACACAGAGAGACCAAATGGAGAGGCCCTCAACTACATAAGAAGAAATACCTCTTTAAGGTCTTTAAGAGAAAGAGAGACCTAACCAGCCCTCCGCTGCTGTAGACTTCCTGTGGTTCCAGCTCCATCTGAATGCAACCTCAGTGAGAGACCCCAGGCCACAAAGGCCCAGCTGAGCCTTTCTGAAATTCCTATCTCAGAATCCAGAATACAATGAGTGGGTGTTGTGGCAGAGTGACACTAAGTTTTGAAGTGGTTTGTTATACAGCAGTGGCATTTGGGAAGAATTGCTAAAACATTTTACAATCTATGAAGTGTGACCCACCAAAATGAAGAGCTAAACCAAGGAAGAGAAAAGCTTTAGGGAAAAAGGAAACCCAAGATTGGAAAGAGGCAAAAGGTGGGGCGCCTGGGTGGCTCAGTCAGTGGAGCGACCAACTCTTGATCACAGGGTCATGAGTTCAAGCCCCATGTTGAGTGTGGAGCCTACTTAAAAAAAAAAAAAAAAAAGGAAAGGGCGCCTGGGTGGCTCAGTTGGTTAAGCGTCTGCCTTCGGCTCAGGTCATGATCCTGGAGTCCCTGGATTGAGTCCCGCATCAGGCTACCTGCTCAGCAGGGAGTCTGCTTCTCCCTCTCCCCTCCCCCCTCTTGTGCTCTCTCTCTCTCACTCTCTCTCTCAAATAAATAAATAAAATCTTTAAAAAAAAAAAAAAAAGGAAAGAAAGAAAGAGGCAAAAAGAATCCCTATTATTCTAGAAGGCTGGTGGTCCTGTATGGAGCAAGAGGATAGAAGGCTCTAAGAGAGAACAGTCTGAGAAGAAAACAAAACTAATAGAATGCCTGCTACATTCCCTCATCCAATAGGGATTTAAGCGCCTTCTCTATGACAGAAACTATTGTAGGCCCTTGAGATATAACAGAGAACAAAATAGACAAGCATCTTGTTCTCAGAAACTTGCATTTTGGTGGAGGATGAGACACAATAAAGGAATATACTAATAAATTTATGAATAAAGAAAAATGAGTGAACTCACTGGCCTGAATAATATAAATAGACATATGTGACAGCATATTATCTATGTGGGTGTGCTTTATAAAATGTGGTTATTAATACTTGGAGAACAAACTATCTTTAATCCAAAGTATTGATAAAATCTTCCTCTCTTGTGATTGTAAACTTGAAGCTGAAAGTAACATTGCCACTAAACAGAAATAAGTTTTTAAATAATTTGTACTAAAAACTGCATTAATTTCAATCCAATTGAATGCAGAGCAGTAGATTAACAAGAAGGTCTTTAAGATACAAATAATTAAATAAAAACAATTACCCAATACATATTGTTGTATTTTTTCAATTTTTTTATTCTTATGTTAATCCCCATACATTACATCATTAGTTTTAGATGAAGTGTTCCATGATTCATTGTTTGTGCATAACACCCAGTGCTCCATGCAGAAGGTGCCCTCCTCAATACCCATCACCAGGCTAACCCATCCTCCCACCCCCGTCCCCTCTAGAACCCTCAGTTTGTTTTTCAGTGTCCATAGTCTCTCATGGTTTGTCTCCCCCTCTGATTTCCCCCCTTTCATTCTTCCCCTCCCGCTATCTTCTTCTTCTTTTTTTTTTTTTAACATATATTGTATTATTTGTTTCAGAGGTACAGATCTGTGATTCAACAGTCTTGCACAATTCACAGCGCTCACCATAGCACATACCCTCCCCAATGTCTATCACCAAACCAGCCCATCCCTCCCACGCCCCACCACTCCAGCAACCCTCAGTTTGTTTCCTGAGATTAAGAATTCCTCATATCAGTGAGGTCATATGATACATGTCTTTCTCTGATTGACTTATTTCACTCAGCATAACACCCTCAGTTCCAACCACATCATTGCAAATGGCAAGATCTCATTCCTTTTGATGGCTGCATAATATTCCATTGAATATATATACCATATCTTTATCCATCTGTCGATGGACATCTTGGCCCTTTCCACAGTTTGGCTATTGTGGACATTGCTGCTATAAACATCGGGGTGCATGTACCCCTTCGGATCCCTACAAGATATCACCTCACACCAGTCAGAATGGCTAAAATTAACAAGTCAGGAAATGACAGATGTTGGCAGGGATGCGGAGAAAGGGGAACTCTCCTACACTGTTGGTGGGAATGCAAGCTGGTGTAGCCAGTCTGGAAAGCAGTATGGAGGTTCCTCAAAAGTTGAAAATAGAGCTACCATACGATCCAGCAATTGCATATTGCTGCATTTCAGGCATAGGTAGAGTGCGGATTAACTTAGAGGATAAGAATTTATATTAAAATAAAATGATGATATAGTTAAAAAAATAAAAGTAAAGTACTGTGTGGAGGGTTGCCATTAGATACTACTTTTTAATATTATTTTAGCTTAATGTTTAAGAAAACAAAACCAAACTTTTTCTTTTGAATTCATTTGTTTTAGCTTTCTTTCTCAATCTTCCATTATGGACCTCTCAGTAGAGATTGATTTCTATGGTTTTAAATACACTTAATAACAGTTCTTTTTTATATAACTTGTGGTAAATTTTCTTCATATGAATTCAGCCTTCTGAAATTAACTTTCTCCATAAATCTTACAATTATTCAATAAAAATTAATAATAAAAATTAGTCATTAGATGTCCTGAGAAATGTTTGATTTCAGGGGTTATTTTAAACATTGGTAGAGACTATATACTATACATGTGATATCTTACTTTTTGTTTGTGTGTGTGTATGTGTTTACGCATCTATGTGTGTGTGTGTGCATATTTTAGGGGGAACTGCATAATAATCTTTTTGCTCACTCTCCTGAGGCTGGACCCTGACTACCATTAGGGCCACTGAAAGAAGTACTAACGTGTATACTTAGTTAGAAAGGGGATTTAACTAAGAAAGATGTAGACTACAAGAAGTAATGGTGAAGAAAGAAATCAATGGAGTCTTTTGATGAATTTAACTATTGATAATAAAAACAAGATGAATAAGGTGCATTAAAAAAACAATAAACTGGGGCACCTGGGTGACTCAGCCAGTTAAGCATCTGACTCTTGATTTCAGCTCAGGTCATGATCTCAGGGTCCTGAGATTGAGCCCCATGTTGGGCTCCGTGCTCAGTGCGAAGTCTGTTTGAGGATTCTCTCTCTCTCCCTCTGCGGCAGCACCCCCCCCCCCACGGTCTCTCTCTATATATAAAATAAATAAATAAATCTTTTTAAAAAAACTTTAAAAAATAAATATACACTTAACTGTTTTAACTATCACTTTATTCAAAAGTAGAATAGAAAATAAATTTAAAAAACAAAAAGAGTAGAATAGAGATTTTTTATTTATCTTAGAGCTTATTAATAATGCATGTATTTTTATCATTTATTTTTTTTTTAAAGATTTTATTTATTTATTTGTCAGAGAGAGAGAGTGAGCACAAGCAAGGGTAGTGGGAGAAGGAGAAGCAGGTTCCCAGGATCCTGGAATCCCAGGATCCTGGGATCATGACCTGAGCTGAAGGCAGCTGCTTAACTGACTGAGCCACCCAGGTGTCCCAATGCATGCATTTTTAAAGTAATCTTTGGAAAAAATAGATATAGATGATGTAACTTGCAAATCAGTAAGGAAAAGATGCATGCGAGAATAAAGCTCAGTCATATCAATAGATCGCCAAAAAGAAGGTGAGGTAGTATTTGTGAAAAGCACAGAAAATCAAGGTAAGTAAACACACACACAAATAAAAGGATGGCAAAGAGATTAAAATATATACATAAG
Source organism: Mirounga leonina (assembly GCF_011800145.1). Taxonomy (NCBI): domain Eukaryota; kingdom Metazoa; phylum Chordata; class Mammalia; order Carnivora; family Phocidae; genus Mirounga; species Mirounga leonina. Next base: position 9,039,555 of record NW_023270442.1, read on the forward strand.
CATAATAAAAGTAAATGAATTAAATACACTAGTGTGTGAAAAAAGTATAATTTGATATCTGTCATATAAAACTTTGAATGCAATAAAAATACTATGTTTTTGTTGGATACATATGTTTGTAATACATTTTCAGGAACACAAATGGAAAAGGCACACACCAAATTCAAAACAGCAAGTACTTCAAAGAAAGAGAGATAAATTATTTGGTGTTTTATTTAGTAATAAGTTAAATTTTGATAATTCTGGGTGGTACACACATGGATGTCTCTGTGCTTTTCTTTGTGTTTGAATTGTTTCACAATTTAAAAGATTAACTGGGTAAGTGAGAATATAAGCTAACCTTATCTAGATATAACAGACACCTCTCTGTGTCTCTACCTCATCCAAGGATCATAGTTTCTTCATTTTGGTTGTCCTATCACTCCCTTAATGTGTAGTATTTGTCTACCTCTTCAAGGATGGCCTTCCACCGGCAGGAAAAGGGAAAGAAAAAACAGACTAAGAAGCTATCTTTTAAAGACATGATACTCCAGTTTCACTTACCATAGGTTTATTAAGCCATCAGCTAGAATTTAGTCATATGATCAGACCAATATGCAAAAGAGGCTGGCAAACCCAGTCTGAGGCTGGGTGAATGTGTGTCCGGGTTAATACTTTGAGATTCTATTACTAAGAGGAAACAGAAAAGCATGAAGATGGTCACTCTCTTCTGTAGAATCATTAATAATACAGTGTTTCAAAAAGTGAGGGCTATAGACTACTGATTGTTCAGCATCTTTTCTCTTGGGAGGAGTATAATTTTATGCTGCTAGAGTACTATATTTTAGCAAAACAGCAGTTTCATGGGAGAACTTTTGGCTTATGTAAAATTTAACCCCCTACAACACACACACACGCACACACACACACTTTTTTTTCTCTTTTTTTGAAGATTTTATTTTTTATTTGAGAGAGAGAGAGTGAGCAAGCAAGGGAAAGAGAGAGAGAAAGAAAGCACTAGCCAGGGGAGCGGCAGAGAAGACACTCCCCGCTCGCTGAGCAGGGAGCCCCATGCGGGACTCATCCCAGGACTATAGGATCATGACCCTCGTGGAAGGCGGACGCCCAACCAACTGAACCACCCAGGTGTCCACACACAGCATTTTCATTTTGATGAGAAAGAAAAAATGAACTGTTCCTGTAGTGCTTGAAGGACAGGCATAATTACTTCTATCAAGCTATTTCATGAATTTTTTAAAAAAGATACTTCATGAATTAAAACAGAAGAACCATATTTTTCCTGAGCACTAAACTACATGAGGAAGAATGGGATTAAGGCAGGTGGTTTAAATTCTTCTCCTAAAAAAATCTCTCCTTTATAAATTAAAGCAGTGCTCCTTAACATAAATAGGCATCTGGAAAGAATTGAAGTAGAGGACCAACTAATATCATTAGGAGAAATGATACTGAAATTGTCAAGATCAGTTTATTTCACATTGTTAAACTGGTAAACCACCCTCTAAAGGTATCTCAGCCAGAGAGTTTGTTACAGCTTGTTACATGTTGCCATTAATTTAAAACCTGTCCCTTGATCTTATGTGTGGGATGGTGATAGCAGTTACTCTTATTTCAAGCATCTAAATACAGAGCGGAAATCTTATATCTTGCTCCTCTAATATCCATTATTTATGAGGAATAAAGTACAATTTCAAATTCTGCTGTAGCCCTTGTATCCATAACTTGGTGGTAGGATCTATCTTCTGAAATTTATGAGTACTATACTAAAAATGTGTTAATCTATTTTTCAAATTTAATTATTTATACTCATGTTCTGTATTAAAAAAATATCAGAAGCAGAAAATCCACAAAAGACACCAGAGAGCTCTGAAGTCCTTCAAAGCAGCCAAATTCTGCAATTTCTTGTTAAAGTTTTGTGAGGTGAAGTTGGCCTCAGACAGATATTTTCCAGAGATGTGGAGTTGGCAGATATGATGCACTTTGGCATTTTGCTAATGAAAAAATAAACTAGTTCAAGTGATTGGAAAGTATGCCGTGTGTTTGTATCTTATTATCTGTTAACGATGCGAGTGGTAAAATTGGACATTACAAATGACTTTCACAACTTGAGTAAATGATTTCCTCCAATCTCATGTGTTACATTGTAGTAGCTGCTGAGTTTAGAGAGCTTTTTCCTACTTTAAAATATGAGCATTGTAAAAACATGGAATTTGAAGAATAAAGTGGAAAAGTCAAGGGATGTTAAAGACTCTAAACATTAACATTTACACAATTATAACACATTTCTGTCCAACTCTTCTGTGAAAGGAAATAAAAAGACAAAATTATTTTTATTGTTTTATTTTTTTCAGTGTGTTATTTTAGGTACGAGTTAAAGCTTCAATGCAGTTAGGAAACGATGTAGAGTTCTTTAGAGTAGAGTCATGTGAATACAATTATACAAAATTGTTATAATAGCTTTGGAAGATGTATACGTGAGAATACATGAAAAAATTAAATATTTTGAAAGAAAAACATATTGTATGCTGGAAAACCGATGCCAACTCCAGGCACATTTTTAAAATGGCTTGAAAATACTAAGCCATGTTTCTATTTGCTAACAACAGCAGAATGCATATAACAGATTTTATTTTATTTTAGACAACTTTAATGTCATATATATCCTATATATAAAAATATATATTTATATTATATTAGATATTTATATATTATATTATATATTTATTTTGGTTCCCATTCATTCTCAGAATTAGCTGTACCCAAACATATAAACATTATTTTGGTTTTGGAAAGCATCAATAACAAAGTCCTCCCTTTTTTCTAGTGGATCAATAAGGCTCTATGAAGCTTGACAATTATCCTTGAATAACATACCTGTGAATTTAAATAAATTACAGGACAATGAGGCTTGGTTTACCATGATTTTCCTTTTTAGAAAACATAAATCTTCATGGAGGGTAAATGGCTTAGCATTACTCTACAAACATCTCCCAGTTTTAGGAGGAAAAAAGATAAGTACACATTTATGAAGTATGTCCCAGTCTTTCAGACAAGGGAGAAAACATGATCATGGACTTAACTGGCCAGCACTACAAATCCGCAGGATTGAAAATGTACCATACCCAAGAAAGTTACAAAGCCAGGATGCTTAAGAAATCCTAGTGGGTTCGATGACTTTTCAAGTATTTCCAAAGAACTTACCACCTAAGCTCATTATACTGATACGTAAAATAGAAGGAAAAGCTTGGCCCTTCTTTCTGGATGCCAATTCAAAAGTCTAGAGGAGAGAGGTCTAAAAGTGATTACATTTGGAAAGTTTCAAATTTGTCTCAAAATTAGGCAGTGCTAGAAAGATTAAATTTGTTTCCATTTCAGAATTAATATTCTTAGAATGCAAGCGTTCTAGATATATTGATTATTTCTGCTTAGAAGAAATATAGAGAGGGCACCTGGGTGGCTCAGTTGGTTGGGCGACTGCCTTCGGCTCAGGTCATGATCCTGGAGTCCCTGGATCGAGTCCCGCATCGGGCTCCCTGCTCGGCAGGGAGTCTGCTTCTCCCTCTGACCCTCCCCCCTCTCATGTGCTCTCTCTCATTCTCTCTCTCAAATAAATAAATAAAATCTTTAAAAAAAAAAAAAAGAAGAAGAAATGTAGAGAAAGACAAAGTGCATGGAATAGTTATAAACTATGGCTCTAGACAAAAAAAGCGGGGGGGATCATTTTAGGAAGTAAATTATTGAAAATTAAGGCTTTAAGAGAGCAAAAAGTTTCCTACTGTGATAAAAATGTTCTTTTTTTAAAAAAGATTTTATTTATTTATTTGAGAGAGAGATAGCAAGAGAGAGCAGGAGCAGGGGATGGGGAGAGGGAGAAGCAGGCTTCCCACTGAGCAAGGAGCCCGATGTGGGGCTCAATCCCAGGACCCTGAGATCATGACCTGAGCCAAAGGCAGATGCTAACGAACTGAGCCACCCAGCCACCCCTGTAATAAGAATGTTCTAATATAATTTTTATAATTTACCATGTTACTGTCCTTTACTCCTACTTAGCACTTACTTTGTAAGTTTATGTGAAAAAAAGAAAAAGAAGAGAAAAGAAAAGAAAAATGGACCTGTCACAGCTTTCCTTGACAATTAGTATTTCTATGAATTGTGATTTCCCAAATATGTAAATTTAAACCTAGTTTTCAAACTAATTTAACAGTGATGGCCCAGTTGTTTCTATAGCAGTTTGGTAAAGATATTGTGTTTCTTCTGTTTAAGTCTCATTTAAAATGAAACCCAAACTCGTAAATCTTTGACCTTGTTTTTAGTAATAAGCACGTACAAAAAACATTGGGAGGCCAAAAATAATTTGGCCATTTTATTTCAGAGAAGCTATAGAAATATTAGTTTTCATGACAGGATTTAAGCTTTAATTGACCAAGTGGTTTTAGTGCCCATACAAAGATAAGTGACTTCCAAAATTTGCATTTAGGATTGTAAGATTAACTTCTTTCCCTTAAAATGAAGGACTATGACTGCCACTGTATATTAATGCCTTCAGAAAGGAGAGTGAATACAGCAAAGACCAAACCAGCTCAATTTGGGTTGCAGAAAATGCTATTTACCTTTGGCTTGTTTTATCATGATAAACATGAATTTTCAAAATTCTAGTTGGTAAGTAAAAGAAGCAATTGATTCTCACTGAATTCATGGAGGATGTAAATATAAAATATATAAAAAAGATATCATTAGATTCAGGTGATTCACATTCCAATAATTTATTATTATTGTTATTATTAAATTCATGAACAAATGTTTACATAAGCTCTTATGAAAATGAAAGCTTTTGTACAAGAATATTTTACCCTTTCAAAATTTATCTCTAGGGTAAAATATCAATAATAGAAAACTCCCTGTATACTTATATATGTTTTTGGTATCAGGATGGTAATGCAAGACATATTTCTGATTTGGTATCTGCAATAATTGTATTTACACTGAAAAATCCAAATTTCCAAAGAATATTTGATGGAAAAATGAAATGGCAAATTTGATAAACATAACCATAAGGGCAATTGTGAAAGATGAAGTAGTGACGCTTAGCCAGGGAGTGTAATTCACCTACAGGTTAGTGGTACCTTTCTCTTTTTTTAAAGCTTCTATTTATTTATTTGTCAGAGAGAGAGAGAGAGAGCACAAGCAGGGGGATCGTGTGGCAGAGGGAGAAGCAGGCTCCCCACTGAGCAGGGAGCCTGATGTGGGTGGGACTCGATCCCAGGACCCTGGGATCATGACCTTAGCTGAAGGCAGACGCTTAACTGACTGAGCCACCCAGGCACCCCATCAAGTGGTACCTTGATGTGACCAGCATGTTCCAGGATGTAACACTCAGCTTCAACCCTGAGAATGACTCTTTTTTTCTGTGGGGGGGGGGGGGGGCTGCTACAAAACCATAGCATCTTGCTTTATCCTCTCTTAGATTTCTCTTTCTTCATCTTCTTCATATATGACTCTTCTTCCAAGTGTCATTTGGAAGTTGGACTTTTTTTTTTCCATTCCTGAACCATTTTCACACTTCAGGTCTCCTACCTGGTATTCAGACCCTATTAGTCAGCTCCCTAGTAGACAACTTCACTTTCTGAAAGCAAATAAACACATAATTCAAAATTGTGAAAATGAACAGGCTATAGAGAATCAAAATGATGGGAGGAAGCAGAACTTAAGATACAGTGATAAAGAAATACCTCTTTGAGAGGGGCCACTGGATCTCAGGGTCAAAGCTGAGAAATTACTCCTATAGCTCATGCTCATAGGAGAACTAGAAGCAAAGAAAAGATCATGAGCACAATCTTTTTGTTAAGAGGGTGCCTGGTCCACCTGAGCCTATTGAACAGAGTGGCATAAAAAGTTGGAAAGGTAGACAGGAGCCAAGGTCATGAAAGACTTGATTTGGGGAGAGGGGGACCTGAGTGGCTCATCTGCATCTGCCTTCAGCTCAGGTCATGATCCCAAGTTCCTGGGATCGAGCCCCATATCAGGCTCCCTGCTCAGCTGGGAGCCTGCCTCTCCCTCTCCCTCTGCCCCTCCCCCCTGCTCATGCCTTCTCTTTCTCAAATGAATAAATAAAATCCTAAAAAAAAAGACTTAAAGAAAAAAAAGAATTGATGGAACATGAAAAATCATTTGGTTATTATTGTAGCACTAGAAAAATATAGAATAAAGTATGACATGCTGTGTACATTTATTCAAATGATATTTGCTATATGCCTACTGTGAGCCTGATAGTGTGTTAAGTGCTCGGAAAATGATGTAAAGTTTTGCTCTCATGAAACGTACAGTTTAATAAAGACTGGAATATTGATTACATAGGAGTATATAAACCCAAACTGATATGTGCTCTGAAGGTAGGAAATGTGATCCCAGGAGGTTTATAACATACATATCTGGCATAGCATAGCTTGAGAAGTCAGGGAATGCTCCCTGGAGGAAGTAATCATTAAACTGAGATCTGATGAATGGAACAGGAAAGTCTGACCAGGCCAAGTGTAAGGAGAAATGTGCATATCACTGCTGTGGTGTTAACCAGGGTGTTACTGAAGAGTACTGTGGCTTAACTGCAGAAGGTAAGGGTCATTGTAGTGTGGGATGACACTGTAGACATACAGAGAACCAGAGCCAAAATATATCATGTAAGTCCTATAAGAATTTGGTTTATAGCCTAAGAGCAATGGAGACCACTGAAAGCTTTTAAGCTGTGGGAGAAATGATCAGATGTGGAAATGTTAGTCTGGTTGCAGGATGCAGAAGAGATTGGAAGACAATCAGATTGGATGATGAGACAGCATGACAGAGATACTGTTACCAGACTCCAGGCAGGAAAGATGGTAACAGTGAAGATGAGAGAAGTGGACAGATTTTACCTACATTTAAGACAATATTTCTCAACTTTATTTTTAATCACCCCGTTTTTTAGACATTTTTATAGCCCCTCCTCCATGAAATTGTAATACCACAAGCATATTGTATATCTGATTTTATATGTATATATATGTGTGTGTGTGTGTTTGTATTCTTTATACATTAAAAAATTAAAATATTTTGTCCTCCTACCAAAGACTAATTTTCATTTACCTGAAGACAATCTATAAAATCTACAACTCATGAAGAATGCATGGCTTAGAGGGTGCCTGGGTGGCTCAGTTGGTTAAGCAACTGCCTTCGGCTCAGGTCATGATCCTGGAGTCCTGGGATCGAGTCCCACATCAGGCTCCCTGCTCAGCAGGGAGTCTGCTTCTCCCCCTGACCCTATCCCCTCTTGTGCTCTCTCTCTCTCTCACTCTCTCTCTCAAATAAATAAAATTAAATTAAAAAAGAATGCATGGCTTAGAAATTATAATTCAACAGATCATAGTAGTGATTTGGATATAGAGTAGAAGAAGGAGATCACTTTTTCTAGCTTGTGTAATTTGATGGTGTCCTTTTTGAGAAAGGGAACACTGGAAATGAACCAGATTTGAGTGAGGTCAGACAAGATCATGGGTATTCTTTTAGCAAATCAAGTCTGAATTATCTTTGAGAAATCTCAATGGAAGTTTTCATCCAAGTGGCCATAGAAACGAAGTTGTCTCTGTCATTCATTGCTTTTCTGAAGGTAACTAATATTTTCCTAGTTATAAGATCTGGTACCAAAGACCTGCCGCATCCTGTCAATGTTGGACTTCAGGGGGAGGGGCGTGGAGCAAGGATGAAAGAGAATGTCCTGGCTGATGTGGTCACAGAGTCTGAGACAGAGAAAGAAACCCCACACACATCCAGGGAGACTTCGGGGCAGGGTCATTTTTTTTTTTTAAACTCTCCATCAAATCCTGTTACCAACTGGAAAAATGAATGAAGAAGTAAAATCTTTCTAAATGTCTTGTTCTGAGAATAGAGAAGTAAAAAAACTTGTAAAGACTTCATATCCATAATGTGGGAAGGGAATTAAATGAGTGCATCTTAGGAGTTTTCTTATTTTTATCTAAGAGTAGATAGAGTTTGATTTTTAAAAATAGGAAGAGTTGTCACTCTAACATTCAAAAGTATAGTTAATTTTTAAAGTAAATTTAATAAACCAAAATTAATAAAGTAAGCAATAATTATGTGCAAAGAAAAGAGAAATTGACAACATATATATCCTAAGACCCAGTGTATACCCGTATTTAATTTTTGTCCATTAGGCCATTCTACAATTCTTGTCCAATTGCAGTGCAACTAAATATCTTCAAGGGGACATGCAATTGATTTATAATCAATAGAAATAATAACCAAAGGTGGTCTTTTGGGTACTTTCTAGCTACTAGTTATTACAAATAATGTCTTAAATATCCATCTAAAGAAGAAAGAATATATAACACATATTGTGAAATTTTCCACAGCTATTGGCACATGTAACAAGAGTGATTCTCACATCTACTGTAGTAAGTAAATCAAGTCAGAAACAGAAGAGTACATACTGTTGTGACTATATATACACGTTTATTCAGAAATAGACAAAAATAATCTATGGTCATAGAAGCCAAGGAAGTGAATACTTTGGCGTTTAAGTGACTGGGGTGGAGGGAACACCAGGAAGACTTGATGGTTTATTTCAAAGGGGTCCTACTCTTACATGTGCAGCAGCATATAGAATATTCCTAACAGTAGGTTTATTACAAATAATTCTGTTATGAGATTCTTGTACATACCTTTGGTACACACATGTATGAAATTCTGATGATACTGTTAAAACATAATTTTAGAAAGTTAACGTCACTGTCATGCAAGTATAAAATAAGCTCATGTCAATGATTTAAGAATTAGTTAATAATAACTAATTCATTAATGAAAGAACCAATCATATTGTGATGCTGGTTCAAAGAGTATTTGAGAAGCAGGAACTCACACAGTTCATTAGAAAAGGTACACTGAAGTAGTTCATTTAGTTCTTTATTTTTATATAAGACATTTGTTTAATGTTCTGTAGGGCAAAAAACTCTAGTGTTTAGGAATGTTCACATTTCTGTACTCAGGGTCTGGAAAATAGAGAGAGTTAATATTTTCTGCATGCATCATTTATGGTTTCAGAATTTGAAATGAACATGTACTAATTTTGTAATTAAATTATTTTGTAAGAATGATAAATATTTCTAATACTTCACAAAATGGAACAGGAACTTACTGGATAAATAAGGTAATTGGGTTTTTTTTGTATTGTGCCTAGGAGGAGATACCAAGATTTTAAAAGGAAGCCTAAGAAACCAAGGACTGCATGGAACACCGGGTGTTATAAGAAAACAATGAATCATGGATCATTACATCAAAAACTAATGATGTATTGTATGGTGACTAACATAACATAATAAAATAAATAACAAAAAAGAAAAAAGAAAAAGAAACCAAGAAGGTTCACCAGGGGAACTAAAGAATATGAATATGGAAGCAATAATTTGCCATGAGTGAATAAGGGAATTACTGAAAATGAAAAGTTAGGGCAGAATTTTAAAGGCTGCTTTTTTTTTTTTTTTTTCCTATGGGTTCTTGATTCTGTAGAGGAAAGGAAGAACATACTGCATCAGTGTGACTGTTCTGGGATATGCTCAGGCTCCACAAATAATATTACTTGTTGATTGCATTTGGCAAAAGCAAAATATAGGGAAAAATAAAGCAATGTAAGGATCAGAATGGATGCATTGTTAACCAATTTTATTATGTACAAATTTTGTACTTCTTAGTGCATGGCCCTGAAATTCATATAGAAAGAATCTTCCAGCAACCTAACCCTCTTTAAATCCAAGTCAGTCGGTGGCCAAGCCAGAATGGTCATTAGATACCTCAATAAAAACCCTGCTTCAAGTCATCCTATAAGAATCTATGGTCGACCCAACATTTTATAGAAAGCTATTTGAGGAAAACAGGCCATTCTTTAACATCAGTTTGATGTGATAATTTATGGTCACTCTAAATATTCCATATTACAGAATTCCCCTACCCCTAAAAAAACCAGGTCCTACGAAATTTCATACTAATCATCCAATATGGGTCCACATATAAAATTTCTACCCACTATTTGGAGGGAAGAGGGACCTTAATTTTCTATGGGTTACTTCTCAGATACATGGAAGAAAACAAAACCACTAAGAATAAATTCCCTTAAGAAACTTGCTTCTCTTTCGGGCTATGGAATGGGGTTAAGCATTATTTTTCAGTTTTACAAATGTTAGCCATACTGAATCCATTTGGTGGTCCGACTATATTCTACAAAAACAAAGAAACAGAAAAAAATATACAATCAAAACCAAAAGTGCTATTGGAGGGGTCAGCATAGCTGAAGAACTGTTATTTTTATTTATTCTAGAGAGAGTTGTATTCATTGTAATACTTCTAAACAGGAAGGATTTGGAGTCGGTTTCACTTCAGAAAAACACATATCTGAAATGTAGCCAAGTTTCTAGACTTGGACAAGATAAATACCAAGAGAACACACTTTTGTTGTTGAATATGGATGACTGCCATCCTATTCTAATAAAGAATTGAAACCTGGGAGATTTTCCTGCCATGTACCCCCCTCAGTGACCATGACAGCAGTTTGCGTGTGGACAGTGGTAAAGCATGTTGTAGTTCTGGTATTTTTCTGACTTGTTGCTGTCTGTTGACCTGCCACATTCCTTAAGAGGATTAGCGTGCACGTGCAAAGTACAGTACAATGTTGGAGTCTGAGCTGATTAAAAAAGCACCAATATGCTTCCACTATTCAAGAAACCTTCAGGTTCTTCATGACACATATGAGAAAAGATGAAAGTTCACTTTCTTAGAAAAATAAACACTCCCTATATAAATAAACAAAGACCTCTATAGCAGTGTAAATTGTTTGTGAAAATGGTTTTACTCGGGAAGAAACAAAGAAAGGATTAACTTGTTACCAGATTAAACAGTTGCTACTGTACATATCTTCTTTCTTTTAATCTATACCAAGAAATTCAAGCTCAAATATTTGGCAATTTAAGTATTACATAGTATTTAGAGGTTTTGCTTTGTTGTCAAATCTGCTAAACATTTCTTAGGAAGGACATAAAAAGCAAAACCATAAAAGAAGACAACAATAAAAAAAAGATACATTAGAATTAAGCAAAACTGAAGACCTCTGCCCTCTATAAGATGCTGTTACAAAATGAAAAGACAAGTCATAAATGGTGATATCTTCAGTATTTGTCAAATATATTTGACAAAGCACTTGTATCAATAATATATAAAGAGTCCTTAAAAGTCAGTGATTCAGTGAGGAAACAAACCCAGTTTTTCAACAATGTACAAAAAATTTTAAAAGACAATTCAGAAAAGATAATTCACAAGTGACAAATACGGGCATGAAAATATATTCAACATCATTACTCATCTGAGAAATGCAAATCAAAACGTAAGTAAGATAATTAAAATCTACTAAAATGACTAAAATCTTAAAAATTGACAACAACATGTGTGAGTAAGAATGTGAAACAACTGGATTTTTCATACATTGCTGATGAGATTACAAAATAGTATAAACGCTTAGGAAAAATAATTTGGTAGTTTCTTATAATGTTAAATATATAGGTATGATAACATCTAACTCAGCCTGAACTAATTTGAACCTCTTTGGGTTTTACATAAAAATAAGTTGTGAGGAGCTCAACTGAAAGATGACTTTGTCTCATAACGAGACAATAACAATGAAATCAGCATAATGAGATAAACTGAGAATATTGTTTGAAGACAAATGTGACAGAACTACTATTTGTTTAGAAAATGACCTCATGTATTTTTGCATAGTTCTCTAGGTATTCTTTTGACAAAGACTAATGGGATTGATCTTATTTATCAGAATAAACAGAAGTAGTCCTACTCCCAAATCTATAACTTGTTTATGATCTTTGCCAGGTTGCTTAATTCTCTGGCCACGAGTAAAACAAAAATGTTAACTTCTTTCTTATCTTCCTTGTGGTAGTTGTAAAGGTAAAATGACGTATGCATATGTAAGTTTTTGAAAATTGTGAAACACTGATTGAATGTAATCAATTATACTCAAACAGCTATTAATTTTATCAAGTTATTCGTATCATTACTATGTATAGTAAAAGGTCTAAAATGATTGAACCCGATTTTCTCTCATCAATCCTTAGGTAATAAACGTCATAATGACTAAATAGTTCAATTTGTAGAAATAAAAGAGGAATTGATATTACATATATGATTATAAAAATGTTTGTTTTGACTTTATTTCAGTCCCCCTGTAAAATAATTCTGTGTAGGGTAAAGTTGCAAAGATTATTGAAAATTTGTTTTATTTAAGTGCTTCAGGACTTTTTCTTTAAAACCTGATGTTCTTATTATATAACTACTTCCCTTGGTTGAAAGAGGTAATAGTCATTATAATACTGCTTTCAAGTTCTATAATATATACCATATGAAAAAACAGGATGTTCAAACAAAATTCTTCCCAAGAGGTGATTGTTAGATGACTCTTTTTGAAATCATGCTTCAATATTTATCCATAAGCTTCAGAGAAAAATTTGGCACATTTATTAAAATCAGTGGGAGAGGGTCACCTAATTTTAGATATGCTGAACTAGACTTTGTAGTTTGCCAATTGTATTAAATCATAATTAGTAAAAATAACAAGAGACCTGCTTTAATGTTTTAAGAAATCCAGTGACCCACAAATGCTGAAATAACAAAACTGGAGATTGAACATTAAAATGGTTCTCAAGTTATAACAATGAATTAGAAGTTAAGTGTTCAGTTTTTACTCAAATTGAAACTCTTCAGCTGCTATTAGAGACTAATTTTTGTACAGTTTCCAGCTAAGGAGTTTTGAAAAACCCAGGGCACATTATTATCTATAAATTCAACACTAATGACTTTTTGACATAATGAATATATGCAGCATAAAAATCTTCTCTTGTTGTACACTTGAAACTAATGAACATTGCGTGTCAACTCAAACACCAAACACATATGATATCCTTCCAATTGTATCTCTTCAAATTGCCATTTCTTCTTACACTCCAAAGATAGGGATAGGGTCCTACTTATCTTTGTGTCACTATCCCTAGAAAAAAAATCAACAATTGTCATATTCCCAAGTGCATAATATTTGAGTCAACAGCCATTCTGAGCTTGAAGGCTCATCTTTAAATATCTAACATACACTATCTAATTTTATCCTCATATAAACACCATAAATTATTTATTAGTTCTGTAGTTCACTTATGACATCAAGTAAACATGACTGATAATATGTACTCCAAGTTCAACTGCAAATTTAACATCTATATTTCTTTAAGTCAATACAATTGGCATTGCAGAAAATATGATTCTGAGAATAAATTTGAGAAATTATTGCAGAAAGCAGAGAAAAAGCATGACAAAGATCGAATGATAGAAGATTTTACAAGAGTAAGGGAACAAAGACTGGTTTTAAGAAATGTAAGTGACCCTGATATATTTTTTTTTAAGTGACCCTGATTTAGAAACAAAAGCAAGAAAAAGAAGCAATAATCTGAAATAACTGAAGAAAATCTTTTCCAGATTAAAAACTACGAATTGATATAATATGTATATCATATCAATAGTAACATAACTCAATTGAAGCATTTACTGTGTTCTATACAAACACCTATAAAGTATACTCTTTCTAAAATAATTCTTTGATAAAAATGAATCATGAGGGAAATATAAAAAAAAATCCTATGAAAATCTAGAGAGGAAATAATAAATTTTGTCCAAAGGAGCAATATTCTTACTGGTTTCAGCTACCTCCCTTCCAACATTAAATTTAAGAAGATATATGGCAATCATTAAAGGATTTGGAGAAGAAAGGGTTTTATACATGACTGCTAAAAAAAAGTCTATGTATTCACTAAATAGGTCCCTCTTTTGTGCACCAGCTATGTTTCCAGACTCTCTCTTGGTTATACTGGGGACATACGACTGAATTCCAGTCAGTAGAAGGTGGAAGAAATTTATAGAAGGTAATTCTGGCTCATAAAAACCTCCTATGGAATCAGTCAGTCCTCTCCTGCTTTCTGCAGCAAACTGAAAATCTGCTCATATGACTCAGCTACTGAGTTGAAGAGCCTCAGCATCCCTGAATCACTGCGAAGGGAAAAACAGAGCTGCAATTGTACTGTGATGTTGAAAGGAATAAACGTGCTGTATTAGTGTCTTATTTGCTGCTGTAACAAATTGCCATAAATCTCATGGCTTAAAAAATAAAATTATCTAACAGCTCTGGAGGCCAGACATCTAAATGGTTCTCACAGAACTAAAATCAAGATGTTGGTCCATCTGCACTCCTTCTGAAGACGTCAGGGGACAATTCATTCCTTGCTTTTTCCAGCTTCTAGAGGCTGCCCATGTTTCTTAGCTCATGGTCACCTCACCCCACCTTCTGCTTCTCTCATCATATCTCTTTCTTGACTCTGACCCTCCTGCCTCTCTCCTATAAGGACTCTCATGATTAGTCCTGGATAATCTTTCCATATCAAGAGTCTTCACTTAATCATATCTGAAGATTCCCTTCCGCCATGTTAACATATACAACAGGTTTTGGGAATTAGAATATGGACATCTTGAGGGGCCACTATCCTGCCTACCAAACTTGGATTTGTACAATCACTAAGATTTGAGAGCATATTTGCTACTCTAGATTTGGGGCATATTTGCATAGCCTCACCTATTAAGACTAATGAACAAAACAAGTTTTTCTCTAGCAAAATGTTAATATGGGAACAGATAAGTAATGCTGCAACTATGTCATGCATATTCCCTCTCTTTAAAACTATTGAAAATATACTCTTTTATTTGGGATATAAAACAAACTTTCCAATTCAAGACTGTGGCCATGACTGAAACTGACTTTCTTTATCAGGCACTGACCTCAAATAACAATTTGTACGCTGTGTCTCGGCCGACTGTTACTCTTCCACCTCTGTTTCATTCCCCAAACCAGAAATCTGCCTGCTAGGATACATCCTTCTGTTCATAATTTATTCTAACATTTTTTGTTTTGACATCTATGAAAAAACAAGCTGGTACTGTCCTATAACCCATAATTGCTAAATCTGGTTCAGGCTTTCACATGAGTAGGACATTCTTATTGAAGAATTTCTAAATTAAAAAACAAATTTCTTTCCTCACAGAATTCAATGAGGAAACATTATAACTACCTTCTTTGTCAAAGAAACTGCGTGATAATATTCTACATGTTTAAATCCTATGGTAAATCTCTTGCTTCATATGGTAAATGACTGTTTCATTCTAGCTTTCTGGCAGTTACCATGTGTCCTTTTGTTAATTCTCTTTCCATATATTTTCTTCTGTTACCGTATTCGTCAGAGCAGTTTGACGGCCTTAGCAAACAATTCCTATTTTTACTGGCTTAAAACAATATAACTTTTTGTCTGTTCATGTCATGTTCCAAAGCAGGTTGGCACTCTGGGAGGCTGTATTAGTCAGCTCAGGTTGCCATAGCAAGTACCTTAGATTGGGTGGCTTAAACAACAGAAATTTATTTTCTCAAAGTTCTGGAGCTTTTAATTCTGCGATTGAAGTTCTGGCTGATTCGAGCTCTGGGAAGAGATTTCTTCCTGGCTTACAGACGGCTGCCTTCTCATTGTGTCCTCACATGACAGAAAAAGAACTCTGACTTTTCCTCTTCTTATAAAACCAACAATCTTACTGGTGACATATGTCCACATTTATCCTTAATTACCTTTTGAAAACCCTATCTCCAAATATAGTCACGTTGGAAATTAAGGCTTCAACATATGAATTTGGGGAAACACAATCTATGACATAACATTTTATTCCTGTCCCCCAAAATTCATGTCTTTCTTGTACAGAAAATATATTCATTCCACCCTAACAGCTCCCAACAACTTAATGGATTGCAGTATCAATTCTGAAGTCTAAAGTCCAAATTGCTGTCAAAATATCACCTAAATCAGGTATGGATGAGACTCAAGGTAGGATTCATCCTGAAGCAAAATATGTCTTCAGCTGTGAACATGTGAAAGCAGACAAGTTATGTGCCTCCAGAATACAGTGGTGAGACAGGTAAAGGATAGACATTCCCATTTCAAAAGGGAGAAACTGGAAAGAAAAATGAGGTGATGGGTCTCAAGTAAGTCCAAAACCTTACAAGGTAAATTCCATTAGATCCTAAGGCTTAAGAACAACCCATTTTGGCTAAATACCCAGTTCTCCCAAGCCACTGAGGCAGTGGTGTTATCTACAGAAACCATGGGGCCAGGGGTTAGTTGCTGGGGTCTCTGCCTTGTGGGGGCATGCCCTCAAAGCTCTATGGAAGCCCCACCTCCAAGGATTTGCAGGGTGGTCCAACCCCAAAGGCTGCAGTTAAAGGCCATGTGGCCTGTTAATACTGAAGCAATGGTCCCACCCTTTGGAATTCAGAGGACAGACTTGATGATCTCCAAATTTCCTTTAGGGTCACTCTTCCCTTTTTTGAAGAATAGTGCACATCCACAGTCAAATAACTCTTTGGTCCAATCCTGTAGGATCTAAAAAGTCCAATGGCTTTCCTTCATTTTGTCTCACATTTTCTGTCCGCTTCAACCCCAACTGGCGGTGACTGAACCAGTATAATCCCATCTCTATTCCTGGCTTCTTACCGAGATGGCTGAGTAAGTCCATGAGTCACACACATAATCGCTTTATCAAATGGTTGTTTGGCCACACCCTTAGTGTTCTCAGAACAAGCCTTCTCATTTTTTGAATATTTATAGATTGAGAGTGTTCCAAATTTCCAAGTTCTGGTCCCTTTTTGCCTAACAATTTTTTTCCACAAGTCATCTCTCTTCTTTCGCATTTTACTATAAGCGGTAAGGAAGATCCAAGCCGCACCTTCAATACTTGCTTAGAAATCTCCTCTGCTAACCATCCAATTTTATGGCTTCTACTTTCTGCAAAACACTTGATCACAATTCAGCCAAGTTCCTTGCCAATTTAGAACAAGGATCACTTTTCCTGAAATTTCTAATAACCTATTCCTCACTTTTTTTTTCCCAAGACTTCACAAGAATGGTGTTTAATATCCGTATTTCTACCAACATTCTGCTCATAATAATCCAGGCTTTTTCTAGCATGCACTTCAAAACTCCTCGAGCATCTACCCATTATTCAGTTCCAAATTGATACAACAAGTACCACAGACTGTGCAATAGACTCTTGTGTCACCTCAAATTGCATGTGTTGAAATCTTACCCCCCCCAGGATGCTGGTATAAGAGATGGGGCCTTTGGGAGGTGACTAGTTTGTGAGTGTGGAGGCTTCATGAATGGGTTTAGTGCCCTTATAAGAGGGACCCCGAAGAGCTCTCTCACCCTTTCTACCATGTGAGGATTCAAGAGGTCTATAACCCAGAGGAGGGCTCTCATCAGAACCTACCCAGGCTAGTACCCTGATCTCAGATTCCCAGTCTCCAGAACTATCAGAAATAAATTTCTCTGGTACCATGGTATCCATGGTTTTTTTTTTTTTTGTTTACCTGGCTTGCCCATCTCTGGGACTTCTCTCCCCAACCACGGTCTTCTTGCCAATACATTTCTGGTAAAAAAAAAAAGTATCACTTTAGCTTGTACTGGAGTGAGCTGCAACACTGACATTTTGGCTCTTCTGCAAGAGTCGGGTTTAGTGCTAGATCAGGTATTATGAAGGCACTGTAAGCTGTTTCTTTGCTTTAAAAGTGTTATTGTATGTTCAAATTTATTTAACTCTGTTTAAAAGAGAAAAGTTACTTTATGACATTTGATTTTAACTTAAGTACAAATAGTATTTATAATTCATTGTGGATATAATTTGATATTACTAGAGGGTCCTGCAATTCTATGTAAAAATGCATTTAAAGTTCTCATTAAATACAAAAGCAGGCGCCTGGGTGGCTCAGTTGGTTAAGCGACTGCCTTAGGCTCAGGTCATGATCCTGGAGTCCTGGGATCGAGTCCCGCATCGGGCTCCCTGCTCGGCAGGGAGTCTGCTTTTCCCTCTGACCCTCCTCCCTCTCATGCTCTCTGTCTCTCATTCTCTCTGTCTCAAATAAATAAATAAAATCTTTAAAAAATAAATAAATAAATAAATAAATAAATAAATAAATAAATAAATACAAAAGCGACATTATCAACCTAAAGAACACATCTTGTTTATGCATTTTGGACTTTTGCCTACACAGGGCCAGTATAAATTATCCAGGAAGTGTTTCCACAGTATTAATATGTTCTCAAAGAAGGTTTAACTTAATCCAATTGGGATATCAAAATTTACATGTCATTTAAAAAAAAATATCTCCCCCTAAATATTAATATTAAATTAGTATATTGTATCAAATAGGACCCTCATATTAGGTGTCAAAGTAAAAATACATGTATACATGTAGTTTTATATTTTTTTTACTTTATCTTTTGTCAAATATATTTCCATATATCTTTTATATATGGTAAAAGAGAAAGTGAGGCACATTAAAATTTTGAAAGTTTATTTGAGCATACATTGATTCGAATAAGCCAGCACCGAACCAAAGGGAGCTAGGAGCATTCCACTGATGGGAGCCAAAGACAAGGTTTTTATACAGAAGAAACTGAAGCAAAGCAAGGGAATGATTTGATTGGCTATAGCTTAAGCCTTTGTCTCATTTGGGAAAACCTATTTCACCGCTTGTGATTATTTTTTCTAAGTTTCATTGTCTCAGAATCCAGCGCATTGACCTTGGCTTAGGTTTTGGTTTGCTTACATGGGCTACTAAGGCATAAGAACCACTTCAGTCTAGGGGCACCTGGGTGGCTCAGTCGTTAAGCGTCTGCCTTCGGCTCAGGTCATGATCCCAGAGTCCTGGGATTGAGCCCCGCATCGGGCTCCCTGCTCGACGGGAAGCCTGCTTCTCCCTCTCCCACTCCCCCTGCTTGTGGTTCCCTCTCTCGCTGTGTCTCTCTCTATCAAATAAATAAAATCTTTAAAAAAAAAAAAAAAACACTTCAGTCTAATTGCTTCCTTGTTTGATTACTTTAACATATATAAATGTATAATTATATAAAATCTTAAATTCCAACATTAATCAGAGTTAATTATATCTTTCTACAATTACTATAAAGTCATCAATAAAAGCTTTCCCCAGTCACATGGCTTGGAAAGGCACCTCAGGGATGTGTATGTGTGTGTGTGTGTGTTGCATTGGAAATTATTCCTATAGCTAATTTATCAATAGAGCAAGAATTTTTATGTTTGTTGCATACAAACATAGTAAAAGTTTGTATTTTGTATTTATATCAGGCCTTATATAGATGAATAATTCAAACTCACCATCACATTTACTTCTCTCAATCATCCTGAGAGGCACAAATAGCAAGTAGTATTTTTTTTCTACATAAGGAAGCAGTTTCATAGTAGTTCAATGATTTATGCAAAACCATCCCATTACACCTGGTGGGTTGAGAAAGAGGGAGGATAGCTGGACTGTCTTCTCTGAGATCCATATCCTTCCTTCTGTTTTGCTGCATTTTACAGGAAACCCCATTGGGTGGGGGTGGGGAGCCCTTGCCCTCTGGCTTCCAGGTGGGGGCTGCCGTGGGAGACTGGAACCAGTGATGAATGGTAGAGGAAGGAGAAGCAGGCTCTTCCCTGTTCTCTGTGCTCCTGTGGTGTCTCTGGTTGTAGTTGGTTCCTCGGAGGCTGCAGCCTCCGCGACGGAAAATAGAAATCCGTCACGAATGCAACAGCTGTGAGGCAGCCCTGACTTCTGGACTCTGGTAACGCCACCTGTTTCTATTGCCCTTCCAGTCCGAGGGTGACAACAGCTTCCTGCTGTCATTAATTTCTGGGTGGCCTCACTTGCAGCTTTAACCATTTTCCTGTATCAATTAACCTAACATAGTTTGGTTTTTCTGCCTAGATCCTAATGGCCATCTGAGAAATACCAACAATGATTTCAACTGTGAAAGTATTCATCTCAACCCAGTTTTTCTGTTTCATGAAATAATACCCTTTGCTTAAAATGAGGAATAGCTATATTTACTGTTCATTATGTATTATTGATATAAACCGTTCGGACTTATTGCTCCTGTTTTTGAGTTCCTAAAAGTGTTTTCTATTACACCCCTTTGATTAAGATAAGGCACTTTGTGTAAAAACAAAACAAACAACAAAAAAATTGTGTCATGATTAAGGTCAAGAAGTTAATGTAATCCTTGCTCTGCCTTTCAGAAGCTGTAGGACCTTGAATTACTTTGTCCCTGAGCCTGGGTTTACAGGGATAAGCCTGAGCCTGATTCATAAGCACTAATAAAAAGTAACAATTTTTAAAGATTTTATTTATTTATTTATTTGTTTGTTTGTTTATTTGAGAGAGTGAGAGAGCACAAGCAGGGGAAGCAACAGGCAGAGGGAGAGGGAGAAGCAGGCTCCCTGCTGAGCAGAGAGCCCGATGCGGGCCTCGATCCCAGGACCCTGGTGGGCAAGGGACAGGTGAGACTAGGTAGGGAGAGATAGACAGGGGGCTACGTGATCAGGCTCACTGAAATCCCAAAAATGTGGAGGTGTGGGAAACCAGAGATAAGGGGACAAATCAGACCACCCTACCCCAGGACCACCTTACCCTAGGCATGTGGTGTGGGTCGTGTGGGGTGTTTGTCTTTATGATAATCACCTGTGACCAACAAGGAATAACAGACCCTAAAAAAGAAGTAAGCCATTGATGGTGTTATCACTAGTCCTTGCTCAATGGTAATATCAGTAGAAATGTTAAAAGGATTTAAGTTCCCTGGTTAGCTTTCTATAGAAGACCAGCCCTAAAGGCCCTCATGGGCAACCCTGTTGGGACCCCTTTCACTCTTAGCTTTTTCTGTAACTTCACTTAATAAACTTTATCGCTTTACTCACTCTGTTGTCCTCGAGATTCATTCTTTGACTCCACAAGACAAGAACCTAGCTCTCCCACATCACTGGGATTATGACCTAAGCCAAAGGCAGATGCTTAACCGACTGAGCCACCCAGGCGCCCCAATAAGTAACAATTTTTAAGGTTTAATTCGAGAATTCAGAGTAAAGCAAAATTATTGTAATTGACATAAATACAAATGTAAAACTATTTATTTTGGATTGTGAAAATTTCCAAATCATTTGTATACCTATGTGTATGTATATAGTGTGAATATATAGTTGTATATCATATGTATATATATGTAACACATCTTTTTTATGCATTTTGGACTTTTGCCTACACAGGGCCAGTATAAATATATATATGCAATATCATTGCACAGTGCAATTGAAATACACTTTTCTAAGATTTTTAGATTTTAAACTTCAGGAACTTAAGAAAAAAATATGAGTCTATACTTTTAATGCTTTAAAAATATACATTTTTTGATTATAACAAATTAATTTCAAAATGTTTGTAAGGAAGCATTTTGCAACTGAAAAATGTATTCTTAAGACTGTATTTTTAAAAAATCCAGCAAAAGATCTAATTACCCTGGATCTACATGCTAAGGTCTAAAGATAATGTAGAAAACTATTTGGGAAATGTAAGATAAATTAGATAATTTTTGTAATGTAACTAGTTTTAGAGATGACCTAAATTATAGCAGAATGGTCCTGATTCAGTTATCTCTAAGATCCTAATTTATTTATCTGTTCCAGTATTGTGTCCTTAAGGATCCTTTTACAATCACCCGCAGAAGTTTCTTTTAAAAAATGCTGATGATGTATCTGAGGAAGGATGACTTCTATCTAAGTTTTGAAAGAAAGAAAAGTCCCAAAGCAAAAAGCAAGAAGCAGAGTAAAACAGAGGTTTGGGGGAGAAGTCTACAGATAGAATTAGATAGAAACAAATTCTATTTTTCCTGTGTCAAACATGAAAGAAAATACAAATGATGAAGACAACGATCTCCCTAACTATGAAAAATCATTGAAATTTCAGGAACTATTACAAAAAGCAAATTTCAAGCTCTGAATGACAAAAAAATTAGTGGTCAGTGGGGACCTTAAATTAGTGAAGGATCCATTTATTCCAGCTACAGCTGACTTCCATATTGTAGAAACTTACTATTCATTCCAAATATACATTATTCTAAAAATCAGATTTCAAAATTTAGCCAAAATGGAACTCGAAAGAACATTATGTAACATCACTTCTTGTTTCAATTCCCTCAAGAATCCCTAGGCTCTGTATCAGTAAAGGCTACATATGTGGGATAAGGTTTTGAATGTATACAAAACACAAACGTTCACTGTAACAATAGAAATCCTTGATTTGCCCTTTTATTATGTACCCACTGCATTTATGAAGATCTATAACGGAGCTCTGTAAATCATCCAACAAACTCCAAGGGTAGGAGTCTTTGTGGAATTCAAGATGTTAATATTTCCTTTCTAACCAAATTAACTCCACATGTTTTCTGCTGCAACTAATCTCTTTCCTGTGGAATTAGGCATGGTCTGACTCATTCTTTATTTTTTGAACATGACAATTTACTCCAGAGTAGCTCTCATGTCACATAGCCTCAAGCTCCCAGCCATTGCTGGATAAACAGCATCCTTGCTGATCTTTGTAGCAAAGGTGTGGAATTATGGGAAACATCCTTACACCACTAGTGTACCAATCATCTCCTAAATGGCATGCTTTAGTTAGCATGTGTCTGGGGGAAATAATTTCTTAAGTGTTTACAGAAATTTCAGATGCATGAAGTACCTGCAAACATATCTGAAAATAACAAGACTTATATTAATTGATAATGTCTTAAATGTCAGACCTTTATCTCTACTTACAATATTGCTAACCCTAACAAGTTAAGGTGGATAATATAACTCCCATTTTGAACATGGGACACAGTCACACACCTAATAAGTAATCGAGCAGAGATTCAAACCAACTATCCTGGCTCCAAAGTCAATGGCTTCGAGATGCAGCATATCCATCATTTGCTTCTCAAAATGGCTTATGCAGAGGCAGAGTAGAGATCACTGTGACTACTTAGATTTATGAACCAACGCTCAGAAAGGTGAAATGACTACTAGGGCCTCAAATCTTAGAGGTAGAGTCTGGACTACAATGCCCAGTCCCGTGTTTGTTCTCCTCCATCACTTAATTCACTTAGAGAATTTAGCCAAAGTCCCCTCAGACAGAGCCTCCTTAGGTAGAAAGGAAGGATAAATGGTAAGGGGAGAAAAAGGAGACAGGTAAGAACTGAAGCGTGAATACTTGAAGAGCAGAATCCGCAGGCAATCTGCCTCTGTACCCATAACACCTAGCATGATGTCTTGAACATAGTGATAGTAGGTATTTAATAACAATAAATAAATAGATAAGTAAACAAAGTGAATAAAAATAATAAAAGAACTATTGGTGGATTTGGGTTTTTGTTTTTTGTTTTGTTTTGTTTTGGTTTGGTTTGGTTTGGTTGGTTGGTTGGTTTGCACACTAAAGAGCTTGCTATATGTTATAAGGATTATCTGACTGGGTATCTGGACAGTTTGATTGAGTCCTATCCCTCCTCTCATTTAAGCTGTTCTAGGAAATTGTCTTCATCTCTGGGCTTGATTTCCATCATGCATATAATAAAGGGGTTACATTAAGTTTTCAAATGTTTTCAAACCAAAGTGCACCATCCGTGGATAATCCACAAATGGGGGATTAACCTGTTCTTCAGAGGCCTTTCCACTGTAGGACAAGATCTGGTCATAGAATTTCTGGCCATAGGAGGATATCCATTGTATTATGTGTGTGATCTCAAAGGTTTTCAGTAGCCTGGTGGAAGACAGCAATAAAACGTCCCATGCCCTTGATGTTTACAGAACACCTATATGTTTTGTCACCCATTCTTTCTTTCAGCAAGCAATTGTTAAAGGGCCTTTATATTAAAGTGCTGAATTAGCAAGACATTCAAAACAATAATAACTGGTCTTCTCATTGGGTTACATATGAGGTGCCAGGGAGAGAAAAGGGAGTGCTTAACGGGATTTCTCAGTGAATTGGAAAAGTTAACATTTGAACTTGAAGGGAGAGTAGGAGATAATGGAACAGCAAAGATACAGAGCTGTCCTGGCCAAGGAAATAGCATGACATGATGTGTTTGGGGCACAGCCAATGTGGAGAGGATCAAGAGAATGGAGGCAGATGAGCTGAGCCCTGCAGGGCCTTGCATACCAATCTAAGTTGTCCTATTATCTTGTGGATTATAAGCTATCACTTAAAAACTTTCTCAAGGAGAGTGACATAATTAAATTTACATTTGAAAAATCAATATGGCAGCCAGTGGAGGGGAAAGAGGATGCATGGATAGAAAAGAGCCCAGTGACTGCAATGAACAAAGCAAGAAAGACTGAAGAACTGAACCGGGATTGTCTTTTTAAGGATGAGGTGTTACGTGACATTGTGCCGCACTCAACACAATTCAAGTTTCTTGTCATTGCCATCCAAAGAATAACTTAGTATGATTTATATTGAAAGAAATTTTATCCAAAAAAATCAAATGTGAGAAAAGCCAAAAATGTGACTAAATAAAAACTAATACAATTACACTAATCCTTTGAGACAATACTGCTATATTGTCTTCTTGATGACATGGATGCAGATGTTCTAAAGTAGAATGAGACGTACTAGAACCCTATATTGGCAAGGTACAAACTCAGCGGTATTACACTACTCTAAAAATAGACTTTCAGGTCATTCCTTATCTGTTGGCTTTCATGTCCTATTTGATTTGCTTGACTTGGAAGAAATCAAATATTCAGCCTATCACTGTAGATTTTTTACTGCAAATGTTTCAGTTCAATTTACTAAATTATTAGATTTTGCTCAAAAATTATCTGAACGTATTTTTACTTTAAATTTAAAATTCTTTGTTTTCTAATTCATGCTTAAACCTTCACCCACTGCCTCTTCCCTCTTTCTCCCTCCCTCTCTCTCCCCCTCTCTCTCTCTCCACCAAGACCAAGGTTTGTATTTCACTGCTTTTCTGCCATGGATCAGAATCTCCAAAACAGGTACATAAATCATAAATCTAGAGCCTGCCTTAACCTCTGATTTTTTCCACTTCCACTAATACCCTTAGTGGTTATTCCAGAGCTGCCATGGGCACCCCAAAAATCCATTTTAACTTCCCTTATTTGAGATCATAATGACCAAGATCAGAGCAACCATGCATGATGAACAATCCAATAATTAAAATGTAAAAGGTACTGTCATCAGAAATACAAGAAAAAATAATTCAAAGTGAGAGAAAAAGCAGGAAAGTAAGATATAAGAAGTGATTGTATCTATCATGAAGTAGTTGTTTGTGCCAGAAAAAAAAATAAAATACAACATTGCAGGTCACTCTTTTGCCTACAATACAATCATTTCTGTAAATATGTGTTTTGACATATATAGTTCAACTACATATAATGGATTAGGAGAAAAAAGGAGTAGATTTCTAAGTACAGACTGGCAGCCATGAATTCCCTAAATGGAGAGTACATTGGGAAAAAGAAAAGTTCTAATACTAAAAAGAGTGTTGTGGTCTATAACTAATATTTTATTATATTTCTCTTATTCTATTTCCAGTTTTAGTAAGTTTAGATGGAACATAATTTTAAAAATATGCATATTATACTTTTAAAAGTTATTTTATCAATAAATACTTCTTATCTAGTTAATTTTTCCCCACTTTCTTCATGACCAAACTTTTAAATAATTTTATTCATTTCTCTCTTTGGGGTTCACATTTTAGATGCCTTTGATCAACAATTTCCCCAAAACATTCATAGGTATATGTAAATTCTTCAAACACTACACCAGCTTCCAAAATCTTCCATAAATGCCCTGCAGGCTACTTTCATCCTTCCACTAATGAGATTCACAGATTTTGAAAAGACAGTCTGGTTGGTACTAACACAAACCTAAATAAAGAGAGCTCCCTTCCAGTATTTCATCATATATGATGACTCTAAAATTACATATTTCTTTTTTACTAACTCTCATTTTACTTGGCAATGCCCAGATGATTTGATTTTTATTTCCCATCACAGGTAGACCTCTGATGGTATAACCGTATTTTAGGTTCGTCTCTCATTTGAAGTTGATTATTTTCATCAAGTAGTATGAATTCAATAGCTCTGAAGTCAAGGTAATGGATGAGTTTACTGAAAACACAACTGCGTCTCTCATTCTGCTAGCCAAAATATACTTGAAGATCATAAACATGAAACTCCAGACCTCAACCTGCTTCTGGGAAGGCAAGATGAATGTGCCCTTGGGAGTGCGACACTCAGAGATATGGTAAATTACCTTGTCCAAGCACTGGCCAAGAGGTACTGTGGGAAAGCTCCAGGAGCACTTGAGGTACGTGAGCTAATTTGTTTCCCAAGGGCTTGTCTCTCAATGGCTTGGCTGTGGGCCTGCTAAAGGGAAAAAGAAATTGTGTTTCTTAGCTCCTCTCAAAATTGCACATATTTCCACTTTTGAAATCTTGTTTTATTCCCATTCAGTGGTTATCAAAGTTACCAAAGCCAGATGACTATACAACTTACTGTGGGAAAACTGTTTAATTTACATTTATCATGCACATACAATGTCATGATTTTCTGTATTATATAGGCAGCCTACAGATGATTAGATCTTTAGGTGAAATGTGTGTGGGGTGTGTGTGTGTGTGTGTGTGTGTGTGTGTGTGACTGTCAATAATCAGCCATGTTCCATACAGGATAGATTTTTCGTATGATACAGTTTACTATTAAAGGAGACAGAAAAGTATTATGGAAGCCTATCCTTATTCTGAATACATAAATGAGGATCTACTATGTGTAACTCACTGTACTTATTAGATATTCCTGAACAGAGAGGTAAAATAAGTCATTTTTAGACCAAGTAAATTTAATATAACTTAGCACATTATTTTAAAGGGTTTTTGTTGTGTTTTTTGGAGAAAGGATTTATATTATATGTATTTTTAGAAAAGTGACTTTTGACTTAAGGCCAACAATATACTTAACTTATATATAACGTAAGGTCATACACTCTACCATTTGTTTCTTTAATTGACTTCTAGCTCTGGTTAAAAATAAAAAAATAAGTGTTCTCTTATAAGGACATCTAAAAATGCTTAGGGATGGTCCAAAATTCTCAAATGTGTTTATAAGTTTGGTCTTACAAGAGATATGAAGTAATCACAACAATTTTCACCATTCATACATCTGACATTGAATCACATACTAATCAGACCCCTGGCTGAGCTTTCATGTAATTGAGGGTTCAACTATTATGCAATAAGCTGGATTCTAAATCTTCTTTTTCCAACTTCTTCCCAACCAAAATATATTTAATATGTCATTTGTCTTTCATTATACCCAAGTTATTTTCTGAGCAAATTCACTGGTTGAACAATATTTCCACACTAAGGTGTTAATGATTTGAAGGCCAATGAAATATAAATTGAAAATAATTGAACCCTCAGCTACTGAGGAGAAGAAATATTTTAGAATTAAAAGGATTTTTTTTTTGGAGGGGGGTGATTCTTGATGCCCTGGAATTCCTATAATCTAATTGCCCACCTGTAAAAAAAAGATATCTTTCTCTGGTATGTGACAAGGAAAATTGAGTTTTGTTTTGGGACATATTTTCCTGTCTTCTTCCTGCGCCCCAAGAAAATTTTGTATATTTTAGGACTAGATTGCTTCTTTTTGCTATGTTTTCTAGCTTTAAAGAGATTTCAAATATGAAGTGTTCCCCGGAAGGAACAAAAATAATCCCAGTTCACAAAAGTCATACATTTGAGGATGGCAGTCAATAGGCAAAATTTCATCACATTGCAACTGCAGCGGATGGGGCATACTGTAGCTCATAATTATCTAGAACTCCAGGAGAAAAGGAACAACAGGAAGACAAAGATCAACCTTGGTTTCCTTATCTCAGGATGAAAAGTTTCTGTCAACATGATACCAAATGGGACTTGATGGCCATGACCCATTTGTGCTGTGTTCCATGGTACCCAGAGGTGTGAACATCTGGTTCAGGGAAATCTTCCTAGAAGAGGGAAAAACCCCTGGGGAGCACATGAGCAAACTGGCTGCACATTGTACATCATAAGCATTCACTGAGAAATCTCTGAGAACATGCACAAACAATAAGGCTTAGATAAGGTTTTCATACTAGCAACAACTAAACGAATGCTTTTTCCTGGACAATATAAAATTTGAAACGAATCTATTTTCTTTTTTCTTCTTTGACTGCCAGAGAGCTCAGAAAGCTAAACCTGTAGACCTAATTTCAGTAACTATTTAGGAAATTATAGCATGTTTATATCCTTCCACAGACATTTCCTGATATGTTCTTTGTATCTTCTAACTCTATTTTCTATGGGCCTAAATTATTATTTTCTTTTTTTCCTTATTTTGTTTTATTACTTTATATCTAATGAATTGCTGCAATCTCTTTGAAGGATTGAAACAAGATATTCAAACCTATCTCGATCATTAACAAAATAAATACATAATAACAAAATTCTGCTACTGTCTTGCACTGCTTCTTTAGAACGACTCAAATTAAACTAAGAAGACTTGGTCAAATTAGCAATATTTTTGCAACAATAAAAACCAATTCTCTATATCCCATTAGTTGATCCTAACTATAGAGAGGAATATCCTAAAGTTGCTAAGCCCAGTTGTGATTAAGATCCTATATAATGGAAAGTACAGGACATAATTGGCTTTTTTTCTCTTCCTCGACTATTCCAGTCAGTATTCCAGTATTTATATCCCAGTAATTATTACTTAATTCCTCCTGGGGAGACTTGGCTTTTGACCCCTCCCATGCAAAAATGACCAGACTGAGGATACAAAGATTTATTTTTTATTGTGTATTATAATTCAATATCTTATTATATATAATTATATTATACTACATTATATGTATTTAATGTATTTAATATAATGTATTTAGTATAATATAGTTAATATAACACTGTTAGTATAATTTACTTAGTATATATAATATATATCTTAAAATATATTAATAGAAAGATGGAAGTCAGTTTCTTCCTTGCAAATGTCTCTACTTACCTTGCATCCTTTAGATTTCTTGATTTCCTGCCCCCTTTTCCTCTCTCATTTTAACTCCAAAGCTTTAGTAAATAAACAGCATGATAAGGGAGATACTTATTATTGATGAGCATATTTTTTAGTTGAGTATGCCTTCAGGACAGTCACCAGACCAAAATATCTCATCACCAAGAATAGCCAAGTTGCTACCCAGAGCCAGGAAAACTGATACTGATTCACATGAGATAATGTTGCCTGGGCAAGGAAGAGAACTAGAAATCGCCCTCTGTACCTGAGCCAGCTTAGAGGCGGTGGTGTTTTGCCAGGAGCTAGCTCTGGAGTTGCACGTACCCCCATGCGAACCTCAACTCTGCTTCTCAACTTGGACAAACCCCTTATAGGGCCTCAATTTCCTTATCTCTAAATGAGTATAATGCTTTTTTAAGACATATAGTACATGCTCAATTAAATGCTACCTTTAAAAATGCTCTAAATACCTGAACAATATATTGTCAACATAACATACTTAGAATTAGGTCATCACTCATTAAATAAAGAGTATGTGTACAAGCACAGTACCAGCTGCCTGAGATATAAGAATGACACACCTGTCCTCAGGTGGCAAAAGCCAATATAGACATAGGCCTATAAATGCGTATCATACTTCTCATTAAGGGGTCTAAAGTATTTTAGAGGTCAGGGAGGAATTTTGATGGTATTACAATTACTTTGCAGTCAGGAGGTATTATGGCTATTTTATGTGTCAACCTAGCTGGCCACAGGGTGCCCAGATTAAACATTATCTCTGGGTGTTTTGTGAGAGTGTTTCCAGAAGAGATGAACATTTTTTTAAACTTTTTTTTTTTTTTTTTTACGATTTTACTTATTTATTCGAGAGAGAGAGCGAGCGAGAACCAGTATAAGTGTGAGTGGTGTGGGAGAGGGGGAGGCAGAAGCAGACTCCCCACTGAGAAGGGAGCCCGAGGCCAAGGGGGTGGTGGGGGCTGGATCCCAGGACTCTGAGATCATGACCTGAGCTTAACCGACGGAGCCACCCAGGCGCGAACATTGGAATCAGTGAACTCAGAAGGTAGATTGCCCTCACCAGTGTAAGGTGGGCATGAATAGAACAGAAGGCAGAGGAAGGAGGAATTAATCCCCATTTTTTTGTGTGTTTCTCAGTCATTCAGCTGAAGTGTTCCTTCTCATCTCCTGCCCTCAGACGAGGATGTATACCGGTCAGCCTCCCCAGTTCTCGGGCCTTTCTGCCACAGAATGAATTACATCACCAAATGTCCTGGGTCTCCAACTTGCAGATGGAAAATCATGGGACTTCTCAGCCTCCATAATTGCATCAGCCAGTTCCTCATAAGCAATCTCCTATTGTTCCTCTTTCTCTGGAGAACCTGACCAATAGAGGAGGCCAGGAAAACTTAAATCCTATGTAACTCCCAACAATCTCTTCCACATGGTTATTAAGTAGGATAGCCAAGGATCAAAACAGAACAGGCGCAAGAGTGTCATGCTATTGGTTGCTGGAATCTCTAACTAATAACCCTGGTTAAAAGATAAGTGGGAGCTCCTGGGTTGGCTCAGTCAGTTAAGTGTCCAACTCTTGATTTTGGCTAGGTCATGATCTCAGGGTCATGGGATAGAGCCCCGCATCAGTTCTGTGCTCAGCATAGAGTCTGCTTGTCCCTCTCTGCCTCTCTCTCTCTCTCAAATACATAAATAAAAAAAAATCTTTAAAAAAAATAAAACATAAATGGAAGCTCCTGGCTTAGGCTTTAAGTCTGAAAGGAACTTTCTAAGCATCCTCATTACCCTAAGACCACCACATTAGAAATATTGAGATCATCAGGCTCTGGGGTACCTGCATGGGAGAGAAAGATACGGCTGGAGTCTATTTAACCACACATACACAGCATGAGAGTCAAAGAAAGACCACCAAAATTTAAGAGGAATCCCTGACTTAGCTTAACAATTCTGCAACATGATATAAAAAAGAAAAGGACAATGAGAAATCCTAGAGCCTGGACCCTTCACCTTGAAGCTATACACCATGATCGCACACATACTAAAAACTGCATGCAATCCAAGTCTCCAGATTTGCATCAGATTAGTCTCTTTCCCTGGATGGGAGGTCGGGGGCAGGGAGAGAGGGCTGCTAAGGTAGACAGAGGGCTGCGAGCCTAGGTAGATCATGCATGAGGGTAAGTGGCTAAGTCTTTCCTCCAATAAGATACAAGGTTGTCGTAATTATCTTCCTGCATTACTGCCTAGGAATTTTAAAATTTGACCAGGAAGGTGCCTACAGAACTTGAAACCTTTTGAGTCTCATTACATGACAAAACTTGATTCTTAAAATGAATAACTACAAAAACTAGACAAAACATGTATCATAGTCCAGTGCAGCCTTTCATCCAAGCAGAGCCCTAGATGGGATCAGGAATGGCAGGGGAATCGATGGGACTAATCGTCGCTATCAGAAAGATTAAAATCATTCCAATATGACTGGAAAATACATCCACAAGGAATTGTAAAACACACTAAGTTTCAGTGTTGGAGACTGGGGGGCGGCGGGGGGCAGATACCAGAAGAGATCTCAACAGATGCTTTGCTGAAATGAAAGCGCAATATGTCTATGGCATTACACTCCCAAAGCAGGAAACAATATCAGTTCCACAGTTTTGGGGGGCCAAGGTGATGAGATGGGGTAGATTCCAGCTGCAGAGGAACACCAAGAAACTAGGTAACTAAGATTTCGGGGGGTGGTGTGAGGATAGGAGCCATAGGTCAGGCATCTGAAAAGTGACCAGAAAAACATGAATAAACTGTGACCAACGGATTCACCCCTTCAGGGACTGGCCCAACTTTCCCAGCCGGGGAAACCTCAAGCCTGCTCCAGAGCATCCCTGCAAGTTGCCTTCTAAAGATCCAGGTAACATGCTTTCCCTCCGCCACCACGTCCTCCTGGCCCCGCTGAGCCCTCGTGCGTGGCTTTTTCTGTTTTCTAGCTGCCAAAAACCCAGTAGTGATGAGTGCTTGTCATGCTGACGTAAATCCCTTGGCTCCATCTTTATCAGTTTATCTACTAACACTACCATCAGTCCCCTTCTCCCAAGGATGAATGCAGGCTGTCTTTATTTTATCTTTATTTTATTTTTAGAAGATTTGAGCTAGCTGGCTGTCATGTGGTCTAACATCAGTATTGCCTTAATTCCTGATTATTTACATATCCATGAATATAATGCATCTAATAATTTCATTGATGTCCATCCCCCCAGTGATCACAGTCTTCACTCTACTTTCATCGTTCATTCCCACTGATGATTCTGTACTTTGTTATTCCAGAATCTTCAGTGAAACTTTTTTTTTTAAGGCTTTATTTATTTATTTATTTATTTATGAGAGAGAGAGAGCACGAGCGGGAGGAGGGACAGAGGGAAAGGGAGAAACAGAATCCCCACTGAGCAGGGACCCCCCCCCCCCAACGTGGCGTTCGGTCCCAGGACCCTGGGATCATGACCTGAGCTGAAGGCAGATGCTTAACCGACTGAGCCACCCAGGAAGCCCCTCAATGAAACTCTTTTAAGAAAAAAAAAAAAAAAGATTATGAATAATGTGAATAGATGGAGTACATCTCTTTAATAATGTATTTTAATTTGAATTAAGAATTTTAATTTTAATTTAATTAAGAATCCATTTTCTCCCTAGTGAAAGAGATAAGCAAAGCGTAACTGTTAACATCATGTCTGCCTCCTTTCTGTCTGCTCTCATTTTTGTTGGTTTGTTGGTGTATATATACTGCTATACCAGCATTTTAGTTGTGCGGAGGGATACTCTATTCTGTCACAATAATTAATCTTTTCACTGGCTGAACCTCACCACCTGTCAGGTTTCTTAGTGTATTTGTTGACTTTTTCAGAAGAGATCTTTCATTCATTATTCTGTAAGTTATTTCAGGTTCTTCACAGTGTGGTGTAGTGGAAAGCATGCAGTTTCTTTAGCGAAACTACCCGGGTTCAAATCCAAGCTCTATTATTAACGAGATGTGAAATCTTGGACAAACTAAATAAACAACTTGCCTCAATTTCCTCAACTGTAAAATAGAGATATATTGCACCCCCTCCCTTTCATGGGATTATTGTGAGAATCTAGTATGGTAGTACCCATAAAGTGTGCTGGAAAGGGCTTAGCCCAGAGCAGGTACCCAGGGAGTGCTAGCTACTATTCTTAGCATGTCAGAGAATGTCTGCTTGTTGGCTTCATGCTTGAATGGTAACTTGGCTCCTGTGACATTTTTTGTTTATTCTTCCTTTATTTTCTCCATATCATTTTAGACAATGGCTCATTTTCTTTTGGTTCTCAATATAACTAAACAAATTTTTATTCCTTGAAGATGTCTTGTGTTTTTGCCTGGGTGTCTGAAGATTTTTTTTTTCTTTTTATCCTAGAAGTTTAATAAGTAGGCAGGATATGTGCAATATCAATCAAATTTTATTCATGTTTTCTGGAATATTATGGTCCCTGTTGACCTGAAAAATCAGTTCTCCTTAAATGTAAGGGAAAGTTTTTTCTATCATATTTTTTAGTTTTTTTTCCCTTAAATGTGCTTTGTTTTTTGTTTGTCAGAAATGAATAGTTACACGCATTATAAACAAGCTACTGAGATTAACAAATAAATATCATCGTGCATTGTCACTATCTCATCTATGGAAGATTTACTTTATAAAGAGTAAAAAGGGATACATACTTCCCTAATCAGAATTCAAAAAAGATTCTGGAACTCATTAACTGTTATCTTTATGAGGATCTAGTTAGTTATTTGGGACCAACACTGCTAGTGTCCTGCCTAATATCCATTCTTCATTTCTTTTTTTATTCCACTTTTCCGTGAGATGACAACATGGTCAGTTTAAAATACTTAGCTTTATAGAAGTCGGTTCCACTAAGAGAGCCACGTGTCATGCTTCTGGCCAATGAGATTTAAGGGGAAGTCCTTGAGCTTGACAGAACAAGGACTGTCACAAGATGCTGAGGTAGAGAAGCTTGAGGTTACAGGCCACATGTTTAGGGCTGACAAGAAGACTAGAAGGAGCAGAGATACCTGAAAATGTCGGACAGTTAACATGCTTACCTGGATGCCCACCTCCATGCTTTTATTTGTGAAAAAATAAACTGCTTTCCAGTTCAGTCCCTGCTTACCAAGTTTCTATTATGACATTTCAAATGCAATCTTGACAGAAAATTTTCTATCACTCACTCATTATTTAGAATAATTTTTTCATTTATGATTTATCAATACCACTTATATAAACTTTGGAACAAAGTCTTCTCATTACCTGCTCTGTTTCAACCTTTCAACATTTAAGTTTTTCAGATATTATAATCATCCCAGTGGAATTCATTCAAGCTGAAATAAATCTTTTTTTTTTTAAAGATTTTTTTTTTAACTTATTTATTTGACAGAGAGAGACATATGAAAGAGGGAACATAAGCAGGTGGAGTGGGAGAGGGGGAAGCAGGCTTCCTGTGGAGTAGGGAGCCCGATGCGGGGCTTGATCCCAGTACCCTGGGATCATGACCTGAGCCAAAGGCAGATGTTTAATGACTGAGCCACCCAGGTGCCCCAATAAATCTTATTTTTAAAATAATAATTTTAAAATAATCTTATTTTAGGGACCAGGGTGGCTTGGTTGGTGAAGTGTCGGACTCTTGATCTCAGCTCAGATCTTGATCACAGGGTCGTGAGTTCAAGCCCTGCATTGGGCTCCACACTGGGTTTGGTATCAGATGAAGTTTCCTTGTGGGGATGAAGGGGATGAGAGAGGATTGCATAAAACTTACTCATTTATCCAATGATCATTGCATGATGGCTGCAACATTGGGAAGAATCTAAGTGATGAGCCAAAAATTCAGTGAAGCACCATGGAGAGTTAAAGAGTATCATTTCTTAATCTTAACACTCTCTCTTCATAGGGGATGGTCTTCCTGACTCAAACACTTAAAAACATGATTTGCTCCATGCCAAGAGACAGCGTGAGTAATGCTAGTTTATCCAACCGTATTAGTGACTTGGATGTTCTCACTGCCTTAAATGTTTTCTGGAGAGAAATACTGCCCTCCCCTACTTATCCTTACCCATGAAGTTCTCCATAATATTAAAGGCAATTCATAATCAAAATAAATATATGTGAAACTGTGCCCTCATAATATGGATTATAAAGAAAAAAAAAACAGCAGTTAAATTCTGTGCCTTGGTAACCTAGTAAATGTCTTCAAGGCATGACAATGAGCAGTGTGATGGTGGTAGCATGCCTCCACCAGGGTGAATTTTTTTTTTAGCCTGGCCCTTCATGAGGAAGATACTCTTCCTATGACCAGATTATAGCCAAAGCCTGTGGCAGAATGGTATAGAGACTTGTGGGATCACAGATTCTGCAGATTCACAAAAAAATATAGAGCTGTAGGACAACTCAAGCAAAGAGAGGATCCAATGCTTTCTCAGGCTAACAGAAACTAGTGTCAGGGTAGGAGCAGAATGAATTTCCCCTTTGCAACATAATTAATACAGATGTTGTTGCTTGAAAATCAAATTAAGCCATGGCAGGCAGAGAATGAGAAATTGGTTTTGTAATTTTTAATTGCTCTGATCAAAAGATGCAAAGGGTCAGTATAAACTGGCATTGCCCTTGAGAAATGCAAGGTAGACAGGGAGGAGCAACAGAATGATCCAGGCTGAACCAGAACAGAGAGCATGCATTCTCAGCTATTCTTTGTTTAGTGGCTTCACCCAAGACAAGAAGGAAGAAATGCAAACAAGCTCAAAATCCCATGGCATAGCATTTTACCTGATTCTATACAATTATGCATTTATTATTTTGAATTCACTAAAGTAAATCGAGTTCTCATTCTGTGGAGCATGTACAATCATATCCAAAAAAGCCACAAATTCTTCCATTGTTTTCTTCCAGTTTTATAGACAGATCCCATTCAGATATCAGATACTGACGAACTCTTAAAATCAAGATACTGATGTCCTCAACAGGAAAGACTTAAGTGGAAATACTTTCAGTGACTTCTATCAACTAATCTTATTTATCTGAGTGTGCCACTTCTTACCAAAGCTCTTTTCATTCACATACTTTATTCTCATGGTCCACAAAGAACTCTGTGAAGTAAGTACTATCAATATCACTTTCATTTTACAGCCACGCCCTGAGGCACAGAAACCAAATAGCCAAAGGCATCTAGAGCTTTCCATTACAGGAAATAAAAGAGGACTTAATGCCTATGTTGCCAGAAGCTTTTAGCAAATTGAGATGGGAGGAAAATTTGGATAGCACTTTTGATAAGAAAACCAGACCTTCTGAATCCTTGCACTGTAGCCAGATTTTCTACTTGCCTTAGCCAACGTCAAGGATTTATCCCTAAAAGCAATTTTAGAATCCATATTTTTCAAAAAATCACAGATTTAACAAAGTCTGTTCCACCCTGAGTAGCTCCACTAAAGCCTTCAGTAAGGACATTGACAGAGGCATGCTCTGAGGCAGATAGCTCATCAAATACCCTTACTACAAGTGCATTTTACTTGACTTCCTAAGGCAGTTATGCATATTGATACATTAGGAAATATGCCAAACAAGGATTGAAACAGAAGGGAACTTCCATTTTGGAGATTACAAGCATTCACTTTTGTAGAATTCCTTTCAATGTAGGTTTATCTAGTGTTTTCTTTTGATTAGATTCGAGTTTGCATTTCTAGCAGGTGTAACACCTATGTGATGGTATTTTCATTTTATTCTATAAGACTGTGCACAATTTTGTTTTGTGTCATTACTAATGTCCTGTTATTTTTATCACTTGATTAAGGTGATACTACCAAGCTTCTCCTCTATATTCTTCTCCCTTCATAATTAGTATTTGTAGAAAGTAAATGTCCTGTTTTTTGACAAGTATTCAATTTATTCATACCTATAGTAGCTCGTGGTTTCCAATTTTTATTC
The DNA here is from genome assembly GCF_011800145.1 of Mirounga leonina. Classification (NCBI taxonomy): domain Eukaryota; kingdom Metazoa; phylum Chordata; class Mammalia; order Carnivora; family Phocidae; genus Mirounga; species Mirounga leonina. The sequence continues at coordinate 9,076,622 of NW_023270442.1, forward strand.
AATGGGTTATAATTCTTTACTATCATATTTTATTTTGATTGTTAAATTATCCCCTTTTGGGTCAATGGTCTCTTCTGACCCACAGCTTTCAAATTGCTGGGTTGTTTTTTTTTTTTTTTCATTTGATGTATTTCCAACATTCCTGACCCAACAAGATATTCCAAGATCATCTAGTATTTTCCCAGCCCTATCCTGGAATCAGTCATTTCTCTGAGGATCTCTGGCTCCTTCTAGTGGAAAAGCTAAGACCTAGAAGGAAAGCTAAGGCCTAGGTGTGAGGTGTGCCCATCTGAAATTTTATGCAAAGTAAAATCTACACAATGTAAAATAAAAGCTTTATTTATGTTATTGACTCATACTGCTTGGTAAACCTGAGGATCAAAGATAAGAACACCCAACTCCAAGAGTCATATAATAGAGAATTATAAAGTAAATATGCATGCATTTCCTACCTGTTTCAAAAGATACAATCACTGGGGAGCCTGGGTAACTCAGTCAGCTGAGCGGCCAACTTTTGATTTTGGCTCAGGTCATGGTCTCAGTATCGTTAGACTGAGCCCTGTGTAGGGCTCTGCACTCACCAGAAGTCTGCTTGAGATTCTCTCACTCCTCTCCTTTTGCCCCTCCCCCCACTCATGCATGCATGTGTGCTCTCCCTCAAATAAATAAAGAAAATCTTTAAAAAATGCAATCATAACTATTATCAAACAGGTATAAACTCTTTACTAAATATTTTTACTAAATCATATTTTGTCATGAATGGCCAGATGGCTCAATTTAATTTTCCTTCTTATCAATCAACACATTAACTTCCTTATTTTATTAACCCCTTTGGAAATTTTATCATGTACTGATTTTAATGCTTATTTAAGTAATTTCATTCTGAACTTTCCTCGTCTCTGGAACATGTGTCTTCCATCAGTGAATGTCAACATTTCTGAAGTATCATCATTACCAATAAATGTATGTGATTATATAAACAGAAGGATGTAACGTGCTGTTACACATTACTACATAGCATAATAGGAAACTGAAAATATTTGCACATATTTTCTCTCTTTTTAAAATATACTGTAGCTTGCAAGAAAATATGTCATCTGGTTTACAGAAATTGGACAAATAATGTTCTACTGTGAATCAAGAACCTGGAGATGATTCTGTTTGTAATTTTTCTGTTTAGAGAAAATACAGTATTTCATTCTTTGATAGTACCTGTATTAGCCTGTCAAGATAACATAATCAAGTACCACAGAATGGGTCGCTTAAACAATAGGAGTTAATTTTCTCACAGTCTTGGTGGCTGGAAGTTCTAGATCAAAATGGCTGCAGAGTTGATGGCTGGTGAGGACTTTGGGTTCTCATTTTGTGCTTACTTGACCCCTTCCTTTTTCATGCACAGAAAGAGAGTGCTCTGGTGTTGTTTCTTTTTTTTTTTTTTTTCTTAAGATTTTATTTATTTATTTGACTGAGAGACATGGTGAGAGAGGGAACACAAGCAGGGGGAGTGGAAGAGGGTGAAACAGGCTTCCCACCAAGCAGGGAGCCTGATGCAGGGCTCGATCCCAGGACCCTGGGATCATGACCTGAGCTGAAGGCAGATGCTTAACGACTGAGCCACCCAGGCACCCCTCTGGTGTTGTTTCTCATAAGAACACCAATCCTGGGGTGCCTGGGTGGCTCAGTTGTTTTAGCGTCTGCCTTTGGCTCAGGTCATGATCCCAGAATCTTGGGATTGAGCCCTGGGTCCAGCTTCCTGTTGAGCAAGGAGTCTACTTCTCCCTCTGCCCTTCCCCTTGCTTGTGCTCTCTCTCACTTATTCTCTCACTTTCTCTCAAACAAATAAATAAAATCTTAAAAAAAAATACCAATATTATCCCATCAAGGCCCCATCCTTATGATTTCATTTACCCTTAATTACCTCCTTCTAGGCTACATCTACAAATATGGTCACATTGGCTTTACGAGGAAAATTTTTGAGGGGACACAATCCAGTCCATAGCAGCACCAATCATACTAACAACCATGTAGCTTATACTAAAATTAACAATTGTTTAGATGCCAAGTTAGTACATTTATTCAATTCAATGGGCAGCAAAGTGTACTTATTGAGAATCCTCATCATCTAAAAGATATAATTTCAGTAATTAATTTATGTCTTCAACTTTCTAAATAGTACCTCAATATCCAATCTTTTCTCAAACATAAAATATTGAACTGCTGAAGGAAACATGCAACTCATAAGCTAAATGGGTCAAATATTTAGCAATTATCCAGACCTATATGCAGATGCATAAAAGAAAGTGACAATTTGAATAATTGTCTGAATTCTGGATTCACTGTGTGATTATTATTTTAGCAGTATATTCCCATCTTCCTGACAGAGAGCTGTTTTCCAACACTAAATACAAATAAGTCCAATAATTTAACATGGGTGAATGTTGTTTGGAGGAGAGTGGATGAAACAAAATACAAGATATTTTGATTCAAAGATGTTTAAAAGGCAATATTAGATATCAAAATAAAACAGTATTCATATCAAAAATGAGTGAGTTGATTTTAGGAAATCTATTATTAAACTTGATCAAGTTAATTTATAAAATTTTTAAAAAGTACACCAATAACCTTTAAAACATATTTAAAATTCTATTTTTCTACTGTTTAAACTCACGATACATTTACATGTACATAAACAGGTGTATTGGAAAATATAAGTGTGACTCAGTTTGATAAAGAATACACATCTCCAATCAAATCAACCGCTAACGGGGCGCCTGGGTGGCTCAGTCGTTAAGCGTCTGCCTTCGGCTCAGGTCATGATCCCAAGGTCCTGGGATCAAGCCCCGCATTGGGCTCCCTGCTCCGCGGGAAGCCTGTTTCTCCCTCTCCCTCTCCCCCTGCTTGTGATCCTGCTCTCACTGTGTCTCTCTCTGTCAAATAAATAAATAAAATCTTTAAAAAAAAAAATCAACTGCTAACTATTAGAGACATTTGCAGTAAAATCCAAAAATGCAATAATTATTATTATTTTAACAGATCAGACAAATGAAACATATAACTATTGAGGGGAAAAAAGGCTAAATTATATACTTTTGATGATAATGTAATTGTATGCAATAAATGTGTATAATAAAACTTGTGACAATTCATTGAAAATTATTAGAAATAATAAAGTAATTCAGTAAAATATCTAGATACATATAAATATGCAAATACAAAGAACAATATTCATGTAGGAGAGACATCTAGCTGACCACAGGCTTTTGCTCCCTTTCTGAAGTGGAGAGTTCTTAGAGCTAACAGCTGCTCAGCCAAGAACTACATTTCCCAGACTTCCTTGCATTTAGGCCAGCCCAAATATCTAGTTCTTGCTGGTAGAATGTAGCAGAAGCATTGTGCTCCATGTCATTTCCCACAGCTCGTTAAAAATACAGTGCCAAACAGATTTACTCATAACAATAAACAAAAATTGCAAAATAATATTTAGATGTGACCCATTTACAAAAAAAAAGTAGCCATATAATTGGCTATAATACTGGCCATATATTTGGATATAAATACTACTGTAAATATAGATGTTTTTCTAAAATTAGTTTATAATCTTAATATAATTCAAACAAAAATATATTAATAAGCTCTTTCTGAATTATCTAGAAGAAATAACAAACAAGGGAACATAAAAACAACTAATAGAGAATTATCCAACTAAATAGTAAAATCAGCATAACTCAATTAGCATAAACCAATGAAACCAAATTGATAATTCAGAAACTAACTTTGTTACATATGTGAATTTTATTCAGAATAAGAGCAGTATTGGAAATCACTGAAGAAAGGAAGGATTTTCTTTTTCTTTTTTTCTTTCATTTTTTTTTTTTTTAAGGAAGGATTTTCAATAAGCATCACTGAGGGAACTGGTTATCTATTTAAAGCACACAAAACAAAACAACAACTGAAATCATCCTTACATAATAAAAATCAACCAATTCACATAACATAATTATTTTAAAATATTTGAAAATATTTCATCATACTGGGGTGCCTGGGTGGCTCAGTCATTAAGCATCTGCTTTTGGCTCACATCATGATCCCAGGGTCCTGGGATCAAGCCCGCATCGGGCTCCCTGCTCTGCGGGAAGGCTGATTCTCCCTCTCCCACTCCCCCTGCTTGTGTTCCCTCTCTTGCTGTGTCTCTCTCTGTCAGATAAATAAATAAAATCTTTAGAAAAAAGAAAGAAAGAAAATATTTCATCATACTAGTAACAACAATGAAAATTAAAAACAATGATACACCATTTTCATGTAAAACTAGGGGAAAAAATTAATGCACAACGTTTTTATAAAGCTGTGTTGAAAGAGCTCCGTCATATAATTCTAGCGGGAGAGAAATTTGATGTAGTACTTTAAGAAAGCAATTTGGAAATTCATCTCGGGACCTTTAAAAGAAGTTGACAAGGAGTTTCATGTTTGTTTCTCAACTAAACTCTGAGATCTGTGAGTGCCTGTGCATTTAGCCCCAAACTCCAAGACCAATGCCTGGAATATAAGAGAGAATCAGTTAGGGCTTGTTGAATTAAACTCAGTTGATTCTATTTGTGCTCTCCAGAAACAAACAGGGAAAAAAACAAAAATACTTAGTGATCCTTCTTCTACAAAATGAGCCTTTCAAGTACATAAAACAGCTTTTATGATTCCATAAGAATCTTTTTCTGGCAGGTCATTGGCCCCATGTTTCCAGACTCCATGCCATTTGGAGCTCATCTCCAGATGTGGTGCTGTGTGCCAGGGCCATGCATGGAACAACACTTTGCTAGGATTTTCCTTGCCTTCAGCATTGTACTAACAATTAAAGAAGCTTAAGATCATGACCTAATCACCTCCAAAAGGTCCCACTTCCTAATACCATCATATAGGGCATTATGATTTCAACATATGAATTTTTGGAAAACACAGTCAGACAATAGCACCTGCTTATCCATCAATGCTTTGTGAGATTCTTTTTCTGATTAACTTAGGAGAAATCAAGATATTCTATCATGGATATTGTTTTATGGGTCAAACAATACCTATAGAAATGGCGGCACTGAAATGGTCCACTTCTATTCACTTCAACAGAAAAGAGGTGCATACACATTCTGAAGTGGATTTCTAACTTGAATTCACATCACAATCACTCAGACAATTTTTTTAATGCAATTTCCAGGAACCCATATCCAGAACATTTGATTCCTTAATGTGGAGTAGGGCTCAGGAATCTGCTTTTGTAGTAAGAACTCCTTGCCTCCTTAGATTTTTTTTCCCACATAATTGGTCCTCTGACCATACTTTTGAAAAATATTGGCAGTTATGTGTCGTAAGGGGGGTTGTACTAATTTTAATCAAGAGAAATATGATGCAGGCACATAAGAAATGCAATTCAACAACATTTATTGCAGGGCATATCTTACACAATGAAATAAAAATGAATAAATAATCTAACAGAAAACATGCAATTTTATATTATGTGGTAAGACAGCACATGATCAGAATTAATAAGATTTAACAATGTGTAAAAGTATAAAAGTAAAATGTACATAATAAAATGATTTCTAGTATAAAAACAAAATGATTTGTACATAAACATTGGTTCAATAAACATTTATTGAATGCAATCACAGAATATAATAAATAACAATTTACATAAAAATCACAAATGTTTCAATACTGAATTTGATTGTAAGCAGAATTTCTGACCATTTCCTAGGCATGTGATTTTTATTTTTCTGCACATGTGGATATGTCAACAACTGGTATGCCCATACATTTTTTTAAAAAATCATGAACAAGTTATGTAATGGTTTGGTGGTCGAAATACATTCTCTGTATATACGTGGATCCCTAAGGATCCTGTTTGACTACCAGGATTTTTCTATGTGTAAGAAAAAAATATGTAAAGTGTACATTTCTGAGGAGAATTTTTGTTACTGCCTTGTTCACATATTTGTTTTCATTCAGTCTTATCTTCATAATAACTTACAAAATAAAATATTTTCATTTTTATAGTACTTCATGACTACATCCCAATATTAAATTTTTCCAAAATGCAAATCTGTGCTGTAAACTTCAGATTCTCCCCACTGCTCTTAGGACAAAGTTCAAATTCCAAACATGGCCTAGGAGGCCATCAAAGGCCCAGTCCTCCAGCCACCCCCTCGGAGACTTCCCCCCCCAACCCCCGCTCTCTACAGCCCAGCCACAGAGAACTTAAGAGCATTCATCAAGAGCATGTTACGTACCAAATACTTTCTTGATGTTTTCTAGAACAAATTACCTTTAATCCTCCCTAAAGTTGTTCAAGGTAGGACTAGTTTCCTTTTCTTTTTGAAAGCTAAGCATTTGAAAAGTGAAGTAACCTCTCCCAAGTCACATAATGTCATATCAGTTAGAAAATAATGAAGTTCTGATTTGAGCTCAAGAGAGTCTAAATCTAAAGCTCTGAGTCTCCACCATTGCACTGTGGGGCTTGCTCTTCAATTCCTTCAGATCTTTAAACATGCATTGGTTCTCGGTTCTTTAGGACCTTACCCCTGCTGCTTGGAAAACTCCCTGCTCCCAGAGCCCCCCTTACCGGTTACTCCTACCCCCTCTTCCTTCCAGCCAGTCTAGGCTCAGTGTGTATGTTCTCATTTCAGTCAACACAATTCCTAATAGACTGTATTGTAATTATATCATTAGATGTTTGCATCCCTAAAAGGAATATAGGTTTTATAAGGGGGCAAGAGCCTTAGCAGTCTTATTCGCTAGAATCTCCAGAAATTGGCTGACACATGGCGTACAACAAATGTGTATTTGTTGATCGGTTAATTGAAATAATTGATGAATAAGCCTTTTTTGTATGAGGAAGTATCAGAAGTCATGTTGGTAGTTTTACTCAAAAATGTTTCATAATTTTATTTTTTTAATTAAAGATTTTATTTATTTATTTTGGAGAGAGAGTGCACAAGCAGTGGGGGGGGGCAGGGGGAAAGGGAGAGAGAGAATCTTAAGCAGACTCCCCACTGAGCATGGAGCCCAATATGGGTCTCAGTCCCACGGCCCTGAGATCATGACCTGAGCAGAAACCAGGAGTTAGACACTTAACCAACTGAGCCACCCAGGCACCCTGAAAATGTTTCATAATTTTAAAAATATGTTGTTAAGTCTCTCTTAATGGTACCAAGAGAAAGAGCAATTTGAACTTAGAAATTACAAGAAATTAAATATTTATTAAAATGAATGACATTTATTGGCCTACATAACACATGAATAAAGGATCCAGATAAGGGCTCAGAATCATTCTAACTCATTTTCCCATTTCAGTCTTGCTCCAGACATTGTATAGAGCCCATGACATGACAAAGCATGGAAATGGACTCATGAGAGATATTTCTCCCCAAAACAGGCACTTCCTTTCTTTTGTAGATACAATTAAATAGCCTAAGAGTATTTTGTTAGTGAATATGTAATTTATTAGTTTATGTGGCATATGTATGGATCATATAAATATTTTCTAACAAATTGCTTGCTTGACTAGATCTGAGAAGACCTAGGTTCTCAATATAATTTATTCCCTTATTAAACTCATTATCTGGGAAAAGTTAATTAATTTTTCTGAGCTACAACTTCTTCAGGTCTAAGGTGAGTAAAGTACAACATCAACTTCCCACATCCAACAGCTGTGGAGGACTTACAATGAGTTAATCTCATGAATGAACTCTAAAAAAGATCAAGCAAGTTGGTGGTATGTTTTTATTACTATCATAATTATAAATATTACAACTACTATCCTAATGTTCTTCGATGAAAATAAATAAATAACTGATAGACATTTGAGTTCTTTTGAAATTACATTCTAAATTAAGTGGAAAGTTTTCTCTCCAATAATTTTAGATTGAAGCATGAGGTGATCTTCCATATAAAAATAAATTAAATAAATATAAATATTTTCATTTAAAAATAAATAAAAATAGCTATGTGATTGGGATTCTTTCATCACCTCAAATTGGTGTAAAGAGTGAGAAAATATTCTCAGCTCACAAAACTGGGAGTCCAGGGACAATGTGGACCTCAAACTTGCTTGAGCCAGAGGATAGGTCATCATATCCATCCTCCACTTTGCTGCCTACACTGCCTGTTTCCTCCTAAGATCAATCCTGTCATGCTTGCAGGCTCGCCACTAGCAGCCATGGAAACCACACACTTCCACATTCATGTCTAGTAGAAAAGGCAGAAGCTTTCAGTGGCTCCATCATAGGAGTAAAAAATCTTCCCGGAAGTCTCTGGTGGGCACTTTTTTACACCCGGGTTTGCACATCATTTTTGGATAACTTTTCTAGTTGGTGTCCCAACTCCCCAATAAAAAATTCAAAATACAAGTTCCCAGCCATCATGCCTCTAGGACATAAATTTGTCTCCTGAAATCAACTGTAGCCAATGAGACCAAAGATGAAGGACGCTCTGTGCTGAGTTTGTATTTAGTGAGTAGAGGAGGTACAAGAGGCATAAGGTTTGGAGCAGGTACTGACTGCAGATTTGCATTTCCAATGCAGAAGAGGTATTAATGTCAATGCAAGAGCAATTGGAGTGAAGTCCAGTGCCTGGCAATACTGTGCAGTGGCAAGAGGGACATATTGGGCATCTTTGAGTGACCTCTAATGTGACCCAGTTGAGACACTATTCCCAGATTTGTTCCTCCAGCACACACAAAAGATGTCATAGAATCAGACACCCCTTCTGAAAAACTTCAGATCCCTTTGACCTCAACTTCCTTTGTTCCCAGGGTCACAATAGTCAGCATGGTGTTGACTCATCAGTTTTGTGCAAAATCAACCTGATAGTGCCTTGCCCTAAACTTTTCACCTTGTACCCTGGGACTTCCATGTTGGTAAGAGGTCCAGAGACCTAACCAGATACCTAGGAGTGAATCTTCAACCACTGTATCAATGTTTAATGGGAAACCCTTGCTGGGAAAGGGAGGATTAATTCTTTCCAGTAAAGACATTTAAAAATGCTTAACCTCACTAGTAATCAAAATGAAATCGAAATCTCAAAGAGAAACTTTGTGCCAGTTACAATTTTACAAAAATTAGTCTTTGTAATACTAAGTTTTGACAAGAATAGGGAGCAACAAGAACTCTTATCAACGGCTGAGGAAGTAAAAAGTACTAAAACCATTTTGAAAAATATTGCCCTTACTAAATTGAGTTGATTATATGCCACAATGAAGCGCTCTCATTCCCAGGCCCAAGGACATATCTTAAAGAAATTCTTGTGCATTTGTCCTCAAAGGCAAATATAAGAAAATTTGCCACATATTTTATTTTATAAAATGCAGTAACTAGAGGGTAGACGAACCATGAGAGACGATGGACTCTGAAAAACAAACAGGGTTCTAGAGGGGAGGGGGGTGGGAGAATGGGTTGGCCTGGTGGTGGGTGTTGAGGGGGGCACATTCTGCATGGAGCACTGGGTGTTGTGCACAAACAATGAATCATGGAACACTTCATCTAAAACTAATGATGTAATGTATGGGGATTAACATAAGAATAAAAAAAATTAAAATAAAAAATAAAAATAAAAATAAAAATAAATGCAGTAACTAGAAATATTACACTGTCTTTCAGCAAAAGATAGGATGAATCAATTGCAGCATAGTCATACAGCAAAATATTACCTTACCAGGGAAAATGAAGGAAGTGCATCTGTTGGCAAAAACATGATTGAATTTTTAAACCATAAATGTTGAACCAAAGCAGCCAATCATAGAATTTAATGGATATTTGATCTACGTAAAGTTGACAACACACAGAAAACACAAAACAATACATTTGTGGGAAAATCCACACACAGAGCTCGGGAATCGTTATCATAAAACATAGATGGCGTTCTCTACTAATTAAACTGCCATTTGCAGAAGCAGGAGAGGGATTTGAGGTAGGCGAGCATGGAGGGTTTCAAAGGTTCTGATAATGACCTATTTTTTTAAGTTAAAGATTGAGTATATAGGTATTTGTTTTCTTCATCAGATTGTTCAGGTACATATTTTTTCTCTTGTGTGCATAACATTTCATGAAATAATTCTAAATAGTTTTTGTCTACAAGATGAAAAACTATTTTGAAACAGCGAGTAAAGCCTCAATGCTCTATTTCTTTCCATATGGGTCCCTATCTTATACCTACATGCATGTCATCCGGGAACTTACGTCGTAAACTGTTTATCCCGGCAAAAACGAAGGAGAGATTTCTTCTTTAGGAAGGAGCACAGAGCTGGGGTGATGTTCCTAAGTTGTAGAACCAGCCTGGTGTGGATTCCATACAAACAAAACACCACAAACTTTTGACTTTAAAATTTGTTGGATTTTAGATTTTAATTTACAATGTGGCCTACTTTTAGAAATGTCAAGTGGCATTCACGACTAAAATTAAACTTGAATTATGAAAGAGTACCAATGTATTTTAGACTTCTGAAGAGAACATTTATTCTTCTCTCAGAAAATGTGAATCAAGTTTTCACTGATGACTGGAGTTGAGTTTGAAAGAATGACCAGCAGTAGACAAAGAAATTCTGAACACCTGAAGCTGTGTTTGAGCAACTTTTAAAGTTAAAAATGAATGCACTCAACTAACTACACTGGCACACAATTAGGACTTAGGGTCAGTCATTAATTAACCAATAAGTGAAAAACACATCATTTACTTCCACCTTTTACAAAAATTATCAGCCACTTTTTTCAAATATCAAGTTCTTTCTATTTCACAGTGTGTTTTGCTTTCTGCATTTGTCTCTATATTTAGTGATGCGTGACTAAAGTTGCCTGCATATTTAGAGTATCGAAATAGATCTAGGATGTGTACTCTTATTTTACATCACTATTAAATTATATAAAGGGCAAACTTAGACAAAACCAGTATTAGAGTTTTTTTATTTCATTTTTTCATTTTTTGCTTGTTTGTTTTACCAAGCACTGGCATTGAATTTTCCAATTTATGTTAATCTTCAGTCTGTAGTGAGACATCATAGCACCATGAATATTATTAGTGCAGAGAACATGGGTTGACACCACAGCTCCGCAGCTCATTAGTTGTATGATTTGGGAAATTTACATAATCTTTCTATGCCTCAACCACTCATAGAAAATTATAGATAACACTCGTGCCTACCTCATATGGTCATTGTTAGGGTTAAATAAATCAGTAATATGTAAAATCACCTCAAAAAAACCAGTACATAAGCTCTATATATTTTAGTCCTTATTATTTTTCTAATTATTTTTCTAATTATTTGTACATTTAAAGTCATAATTAGACATATAAAATAGTGTTTATACAAGTACCTTATTCATTACCAAAAATTGAAAATATTAAAAATGTTTTTATTTGCCAAGACTATAGCTAAAGATTTTTGGTATAGTTTCATATAAAGAATATTATTCTTCCAAATTTAGACTGATTGCTACAGAAACTGTAAGGGAAAAGGGCTCCAACCAATCTCTTAATGAAATTATATTTGGATAATATGTAAAATGTATGAAAACAACACACACAATTATTAAATTGCACTTTGGTGACAACGCTGACTTTTCAGTGACCATGAATTGCACTTCTGTTTAATTTCTGTAATTTCTCTAAAAGTTGGCCCTTTAAAATAAATGCTCCAGTAGTCTCTGAGGGAGCTAGGCTCCAGGACATATCACAAAAAGGTTCCCCACCAACATCTGTCATTTCCTGACTTGTTAATTTTAGCCATTCTGACTGGTGTGAGGTGGTATCTCATTGAGGTTTTGATTTGGATTTCCCTGATGCCGAGCGATGTTGAGCACTTTTTCACGTGTCTGTTGGTCATTTGGATGTCTTCTTTGGAAAAATGTCTGTTCATGTCTTCTGCCCATTTCTTGATTGGATCATTTGTTCTTTGGGTGTTGAGTTTAATAAGTTCTTTATAGATTTTGGATACTAGCCCTTTATCTGATATGTCATTTGCAAATATCTTCTCCCATTCTGTCAGTTGTCTTTTGGTTTTGTTGACTGTTTCTTTTGCTCTGCAAAAGCTTTTTATCTTGATGAAGTCCCAATAGTTCATTTTTGCCCTTGCTTCCCTTGTCTTTGGCGATGTTTCTAGGAAGAAGTTGCTGCCACTGAGGTCGAAGAGGTTGCTGTCTGTGTTCTTTAGGATTTTGATGGACTCCTGTCTCACATTTAGGTCTTTCAACCATTTTGAGTCTATTTGTGTGTGTGGTGTAAGGAAATGGTCCAGTTTCATTCTTCTGCATGTGGCTGTCCAATTTTCCCAACACCATTTGTTAAAGAGACTGTCTTTTCTCCATTGGACATTCTTTCCTGCTTTGTTGAAGATTAGTTGACCATAGAGTTGAGGGTCCATTTCTGGGCTCTCTATTCTGTTCCATTGATCTATGTGTCTGTTTTTGTGCCAGTGCCATACTGTCTTGATGATGACAGCTTTGTAATAGAGCTTGAAGTCCAGAATTGTGATGGCGCCAGCTTTGCTTTTCTTTTTCAACATTCTTCTGGCTATTCGGGGTCTTTTCTGGTTCCATACAAATTTTAGGATTATTTGTTCCATTTCTTTGAAAAAAGTAGATGGTATTTTGATAGGGATTTGCATTGAATGTGTAGATTGCTCTAGGTAGCATTGACATTTTCACAATATTTGTTCTTCCAATCCATGAGCATGGAACGATATAGAGAAAGGGGAACCCTCCTACACTGTTGGTGGGAATGCAAGTTGGTGCAGCCACTCTGGAAAACAGTATGGAGGTTCCTCAAAAAGTTGAAAATAGAGCTACCATATGATCCAGCAATTGCACTACTGGGTATTTACCCCAAAGATACAAATGTAGGGATCCAAAGGGGCATCTGCACCCCGATGTTTATAACAGCAATGTCCACAATAGCCAAACTGTAGAAAGAGCCAAGATGTCCATCGACAGATGAATGGATAAAGAAGATGTGGTATATATATACAATGGAATATTATGCAGCCATCAAAAGGAATGAAATCTTGCCATTTGCAATGATGTGGATGGAACTGGAGGGTATTATGCTGAGTGAAATAAGTCAATCAGAGAAAGACATGTATCATATGACCTCACTGATATGAGGAATTCTTAATCTCAGGAAACAAACTGAGGGTTGCCAGAGTGGTGGGGGTTGGGAGGAATGGGGTGGCTGGGTGATAGACACTGGGGAGGAATGTGCTACGGTGAGCACTGTGAATTGTGCAAGACTGTTGAATCACAGATCTGTACCTCTGAAACAAATAACACATTATATGTTAAAAAAAAAAAAAAAAGAAAGAAGAAGATAGCAGGAGGGGAAGAATGAAGGAGGGGAAATTGGAGGGGGAGACGAACCATGAGAGACTATGGACTCTGAGAAACAGACTGAGGGTTCTAGGGGGGGGGGAGGGGATGGGTTAGCCTGGTGATGAGTATTAAAGAGGGCACATACTGCATGGAGCACTGGGTGTGATATGCAAACAATGAATCATGGAACACTACATCAAAAACTAATGATGTAATGTATGGTGATTAACATAACATAATAATTTAAAAAATGAAAAAAAAAGAAAAAGTAAAAGTAAAGGTTCATCCTAGGTGCTATGGCAGGGGAATACATATTCCTTTGACTCCCCTGAGAGGAAAAACTTCTTAGGTGCAGAGACTAGATGGGGATGAACATTCAATGTGATCTGATATGATTTCATACAGTTTGCAGATCCAAACTTGCAGCCCCAAGTTGTGGGGTTTGCATAGACAATAAATAATTGTTGTAAACTTAATTAAAAATTTCTGCTTGAAAGAGAATAAAAGTATTTTAATACATAAGTTTTTCAAAGGACAGCCAGATGTCACTCAAAGTCCTCGCTTCACTCCTGGGAGGTGAGGACACCGAGGCTTAATGTTCCAGAAGTCCCTGGAACACTTCCAGATCCTCTTCTCATGGCCGCCAGTCCTCCTGCTACTTTAGAAGGCAGCAACATTGGAGTGGGAAGAGTAGTTTTCCTTTGACCGTGTTATCTTACTCTAGAGTAGAGCGTACACAAAGAGATGATATAATCCACACACTCACTCACTCACCCAACCACTTTAATCTCTCTGTTCCAAGTGTCTATGAAACTGAAATTGAATTCACAAATTCCACACTGGCAATAAATGGACAGACCCGAACATCAGTGGTTCCAAGTGTCCCAGCAGGATCACTGGAACGTCATTTCTTAAGTCTCTTTTCTTCACCAATCATTGCTATTATTACACTAAATTATTATTGCAACTCTGTTTACTCTTATTATTACATTACAGTACTATTAAAGATATGGAAACGTATTAACTTGACATTAGTGTAGTATCCAGAATAACTAACGCATTTTAAATGAAAATGGCCTAATCTGATTTAGCTCTAACTCTCGCACATATATTTTTGAAAATTTATCAGATAATGCATACACTTATTTAATTAATATTGATCATTTGTACTTTCATTAAGCTGATATATTTCACAATAATTTCTACTTAAAAAAGAAGTAGATCAAAGGCCTGAAATTTTTTTTAAAGGCCTGAAATTTTAGCCAGAAAAAGAACACAATCCAAGAATTTCATTTATTCATTAGCATAAATTTCAGGGGTACCTAATTTGCATATTAATAGGATATTCAAGTGTTCATAGAAAAACTTATCAATAGAAGATTAATACTCTGCTAACATTTATACTATGTCATTATATGTTAGATGATGATATGTTAAATATTTACATAATGCTTTTTCCCAAGATACAAATTATAGGCAAATATCTTCTATAAAGCCTTCTTTCTACTTTTCTTTTTTCTTTTTTTTTAAGATTTATTTATATATTTGAGAGAGAGGGAGAGAGCAGGGGGAAGGGCAGAGGGAGAGGGACGGAGAATCTCAAGCAGAGTTTGCTCTGAGTGCAGAGCCTGGGACGGGGCTTGATGCCAAGGCCCTTAGATCATGACCTGAGCTGAAGCCAAGAGTCAGCACTTAACCAACTGCACCACCCAGGCGCCCCACTTTTTTCTTTTTAAAATAAATATCTCAACTTGTGCCAGAAAGGCTCCAGGTTGGGTAGCACACATGGTATAGAGTGAGAAAGAATGTCTGAAGAGAAGAGAGTCTCATAAAAATGAGCTAATGTCACACCAGTTTCACTAAAGAAAACAATTAACAGACATTAGGGGGAAAGAGAACACAGAAATTGCATATATAGATTATCTATCCAAATTCCGAAGGTGCTGTTTGGACAACTGGTTAGAAAAACATCATTCTGTTTCTTGAGAATTATTCCTCATGCGTGTAATTTCATAGTTAAGCTTTTTCCTCCTTCTTTGTTTATGATGAGCTATTGAAAGTGAAGTTAATTAACCATGTATGCAAATCTTTGAGAGAGAGAGAGAGAGAAGGAGAGAGATGTGTGTGTGTGTAAATACGCACACAAATGTTATATATTAAAATATTACTGAGCTCTATCCGTTCAGGCACCAGAGTGTCCGATAGAGAATTGAAAACTGAATCCGCCGACAGAGTCATGTCTGTTTCTTTCTTTTATAGATTAAAGCCTGCCCTGTCTGTACAGAATAGATTTTCACGTAAGAAATCAAAAAAGGAAAAAAAAAAAAAAAAAAACACAGTTACGTAAGTATCTTTTGCTACCAGTGGCACTAGAAAAAAATAAAAACTAAATAATATGTCAGTAGCTAAAAACATTTCTCCAATCTTTCCAAGAAAAGTTTAAGAATATGTCATGTATGTATTTGAACTGTTTGTTCTTGAGCTGGCTTTAAGAATGTAAGCATGGCTAAATATCCCAGCTTCAGGCCCTAGAGAGTGCTCACTCTCTTTTGTAATGAAAACATGAAACACTATGGGCAATCTTCACATGCCCTTCCAAAAATGACGCATTTTATTTTTGCATCAGTGCTCATAAATATTTGAAATAAAAATTAGTTAAGGACGGATGGAAGTTTTGAAGTAATCTAGGGCAATTTTTTTAAACTTAATAAATAAAACATTTCATGTACATTGTCAAGTGTTCATCTTTCCCATATAAGATGATTTTATATACAGAAGCCAGAAAGCATCACAAGTATGCCAGAAATAAATATAACACTAAGAACTTCAAATACCATTTAATTTTAACTAAGAGTCAAGATTATTTTCTAAATACAAAAACATGTTTCTCATTTTCTCTTTAAAAGTTAGGTGTTTTGGGGCACCTGGGTGGCTCAGTCTTTAAGCATCTTCCTTCGGCTCAGGTCATGATCCCAGAGTCCTGAGATCAAGCCTCACATCGGGCTCCCTGCTCCGCGGATGGCCTGATTTTCCCTCGCCCACTCCCCCTGCTTGTGTTCCCTCTCTCGCTGTGTCTCTCTCTGTCAAAACAAATAAATAAAATCTTTAAAAAAAAATTAAAAATTAAAAAATAAAAATTAGGTGTGTTAATTAAAATTACAGTAAGAAATTAATTAAAATTCACTTACAACTCTAGTTTAAATGTTAAATATATTTATTAAAAATAACGAAATTACAATAATTTTTATTGGATGCACATTACTAAAAATATGTAAATTGTAATAACAATAACATTAAACATTTCTAACACTAGAAATGCTCTCATGATTTCACGGCCGCACCAATATATCATTAAGGTCTTTGATACAGAAATCAATAAGAAATAGATTCAAACTCTTGTACAGTGTTCCAAATTTTCTCTGCCTCAAATCGCTAAGGAATTGTACATGTTATTTTGGATGCTATCATTAATAGATAGTAACTTTGTGGCTTTTTCTCATGAATATGGAGCCTAAGAAAGTTCAGATACCAATCATTTGTACATAATAATGAAAAGAAAAATACAAATAATTTCCATCAGCCTCCTCTCTCCATCAGTCTCCTCCCAAGCCTTATCTCTGACCTCTTTCCTTCTCACCTAATCTTTGGGGACCATACTAAACTAGTGGCCTAAATATTTCATACCTCCCTATAATTGCACTTGCTTTCATCTCTGCCTATAATCTCTTTCTCCCTCTACTCTTTATTAGGATAATACCTTTTACCCCCCAAAAGTCAAATATTTTGTGAAACTTTCTCTGAACTCACCCTGACACTTCTCCCTTCCTATCCTAGTACTTTGAGACAACTCTTTTTTTTTCCCTTTGGTCACACCACAAGCTGCACACAGTAATTATCACTTTGTATTATATGTTGCTTTGCATGTCTGTTTGCCTATTAAACTATTAGCTTCTTGAGAGCAAAAGCTTTTCATTCCTGTATACCTGGTACCTGCAGCAGCGTATGGCAATGGAAGGTACTCGGTTGACTGAATGACAGATTTTTTTCACTAGTTGAGGAAAACTTCTTGGACTACTTCCTTTGATCACAACAATCTAACAGAGCGACTTAGATAGCAAAGATCATATTGCTC
The DNA here is from genome assembly GCF_011800145.1 of Mirounga leonina. NCBI lineage: Eukaryota > Metazoa > Chordata > Mammalia > Carnivora > Phocidae > Mirounga > Mirounga leonina. Next base: position 9,094,091 of record NW_023270442.1, read on the forward strand.
TTAGGATAGATATGACTTCCCATGATGATGTTCTATAAGTTCAGAAGAGTTCACTTATTAATTTTTCTCCATTAAGAATGAAGGGGAGGAAATCGGAGGGGGAGACGAACCATGAGAGACGATGGACTCTGAAAAACAAACTGATGGTTCTAGAGAGAAGGGGGGTGGGGAGATGGGTTAGCCTGATGGTGGGTATTAAGGAAGGCACGTTCTGCATGGAGCACTGGGTGTTATACGCAAACAATGAATCATGGAACACTACATCAAAAACTAATGATGTATGGTGATTAACATAACATAATAATAAAAAACAAAGATTTGCTTTTTAACTGAAACCCATGTTGTCCTTTTTTTCTCTGATACTTTTAAGGGAAAAAAGCCGAAGGAAAAAAATTTCTCTTAATGGTAACCTCTCTGCATTACCCTCTTGGTGAATTATTTTTTCTAAATATCCTTTAGGGGTGCCTGGGTGGCTCAATCATTAAGCATCTGCCTTCAGCTCAGATCATGATCCCGGGGTCCTGGGATCAAGCCCCACATTGGGGTACCTCATCAGCGGGGAGTCTGCTTCTCCTTCTCCCTCTGCCCCTCTTCCCTGCTCATGTGCTCTCTCTCTGTCTCCCAAATAAATAAATAAAATTTTTTTAAAAAATTAAAAAATAAACATCCCTTAGTCCAGTATTCCTTCTCTCCCTCCCCCTCCCTCCTCCTCCTCCACTTCCTCCTCCTCCTCTTTCTTCTCCCTTGTCTTCTTCTTCATTCCAACCAGCAAAGTCTCCTTGTGTGCTAGAATATTTGCCATTTGCCTCTACAGATCCACTCCACTTTTCTCTACTCTACTCTGCCCCTGAAAGTATCTCCATTGTTAACTTTGTCCACTACCATGGAACCACAAGCATATCATGTCCAAAAAAGAGACACATTTTAAAGTGAAGGAAATGGGACAATGGACTCATAGCCACAAATCTCACTGGTCTTAGCTTGTCCCCATAACAGCCTAAGAACTACTGCCTTAATGTAACAATGCCATGGCCAACTAAGGACTCAATTATTCCACCAAATGGAAAACAACAACAACTTGCAAGGTTGAAGTTCTGTCCTGCAGGACAGGTTATATGATTTAAACCTGTGCTTCATATATGGAGCCACCATTCCCATAATCAGAATATACAAGAAAGGAATTAAAATACAGAGGTAAGAATAAACTTTTTTACTATTATCAAAGTTACTCACTGAAAAAATTTTTACTTCCAGTCCCTATAACCTTAGGTTAAATGGGTTTGGAGTTGTATTCTTTTTTTTTTTCCTAGAGAGAGAGAGTGAGTAAGTGAGCAGGGAGGCAGGGTGGCAGGTGCAGCGGTAGAGGGAGAGGGAGAGAATCTTAAGCAGGCTCCATGCCCAGGGCAGAGCCCAAAATGGGGCTTGATCTCATGATGCTGAGATCATGACCTGAACTGAAATCAAGAGTCAGATGATTAACTGACTGAGCCACCCAGGGGCCCCTGAACTTGTATTCTTTAAGAAAAAAATGCTTCAACTAGTAAATACAGTCATGGTCTATTTAACTGGAAGCTGCAACTTCCTCTTGGTCAGTCAGGGCTTCTCAAAATACTGAGCCCATAGAACGAGAAAGAGGTAACATATTGGCTGAAGTGATTAAACCTAATTATCAAGGTGCAACTGAATTCCTGCTACACGGTTGGGACAAAAAGGTCTCTGTGTGGAACACAGGAGATTTGCTTGGGTGCTTCTTGATACTTCATTTTCCAAGAGCCCTGGTCAATGGAAACTACAGCAACACAATAAAGACAGAACCAACATGGACCCAGATCATGCAGGATCATCTCACCAGGTAAAGAATTCCATACAGCTGCAGTAGCTGGCAGGAGTAAAACAAACAAAACAAACAACAAACAAAAATGGACTGACTAGTAAAGAAAGGAGGCTATAATTACCAAATTAGACCCATATCTAGCATCAGAAATGGGAACATAGCAGTAAAATGTTATGTAAATTATTTATTTTTCACTTCCCCTTCTTCCTCACTTTCCTGCCTTATATGGGCAGGCTGGTGATCCTCCTGATTTAAGTTTCAAGTGGGTAGATCACTGAATTGCCATCAACATAGCTGATGGGAATCTGGGTGGTCCCTCTGTTGAGCACATAATATTTCATCCGGGCAAAGTATAAGAGTGGATGCAAAAGGATAAGCCCTTCTGGATATTTCCCATTGGTTTGTCCAGATCCACTCCCCATCTTTTTCTATCCTTTGTGTTTTTTGGAGGCTGACCTATATAAGAGATATCAATGAGCTCTCTCACCTTCTGACAAAAAATAATAAACCCATGGGACGCCTGGGTGGCTCAGTCGGTTAAGCGTCTGCCTTTGGCTCAGGTCATGATCCCAGGGTCCTGGGATCGAGTCCTGCATCGGGCTCCCTGCTCCGCGGGGAGCCTGCTTCTCCCTCTGCCTCTGTCTCTCTCTCTGTCTCTCATGAATAAATAAATAAAATCTTTAAAAAATAATAATAATAATAATAATAAACCCATGAGAATGCCAGAAGTGGAAAGAAGTCAGCATTAAGCAGAACAGAAATGTCAACAAAAGTTTAAAAGACAGTAGAGAAATAGGGTAAATAGAAGTATAATCTAGATCAAAGAAATCACATCTTAATATATGCATGGGTGAAGATTACAGGTGACTGGAGCTGTTCTCGGTGGTAAAAAAATAATATGAAGTGGCTCTAAATCTGTAATTATGAATTACAGAGAACAAGAGATACCTCCAGGTAATCTTGACAGAATTTAATAAAGGCCCATGTAGAGAGCTGCTGAGTCGTTCAGCCACCACACCCGCCTTAGTAGGTGCCAAGTAGCTAGCTACAGTCTTTCCCCAGCTAAGGATCTCACCTTCAGTCTGAGCAGATGATTCTCCTGGACAGCCCCCCTGTGGCAGTTGTGGTTGAGAGGAGAAGCAGAAAACACAGAGGTGGCTCTGGATGTGTTCAATGGAGTTGGGTATTGAGCATAGGGAAGGAGAAGCAGTTCTACCCAGAACAAAATAAATCAAAGTAATTCTCCCCCAGAGGAAAGTCCTCTACCCTATGATCATTGCCAGTCTTCCTACTCTAAAGAACAGCTTTAATATAAAGAAAAACTGCCTGGCAACTGGACTGGCTCACAGTCAGTCCTCTGCCCACACAGGAAGGTGCTTTTAGGGCAACATACTTACAAACTACAAAGCACACCCTGCTGGCAAAGAGATTCATCAGTTTAGCAGCTAATTCACAAGTATGAGTGATACACTGAGATTCACCAATTGTAAAATCTCATCAGAGAAAACCAAGTGATCACGGAAGAAATGGAGAAATGCAAAAAATAGAAATTTTTTTTAAATTCATGTTAATAAAAAATGAATTCAAAAGATAGATGATAGATAGATAGATAGATGATAGATAGATAATAGATAGATAAAATCCATGTTAGTAACCTGAGAGAGATTTAGAGGATGTTTCATGCCTAAAATAAAAACAAGCTGCCCTAAAAAAGAACAATAAGCAAACAAGAAAGAAGTTTTGGAACTTGAAATCATGCTTGCCAAAATTAATTGAACAGAATCAATAAGGATAATTAATAAAATAGGCAATCCTGGATTAGTAAGCTGGAAGAGAAAGACAAGGATATCTTCCAGAATATAAAGTTTAAAAAACTAAGAAATAGAAAGTATTAGAAAATTTAGATGCCAGTTATATCCAGAATGTCCCAGACCTTTGGAGAACCAGAAAAAAGCAGAGAGACCCTTGGTAGGTATAAATTGTCACAGAGATACTGCAACACAAATCTCTAAGAAAAGATTGAAGAACTTCACAGATTACAGGAAAAATGAAAAGAGGTACAAACCCAAAGACAGAGTTGTGAAATTTCAGAATTCTGAGCATAAAAAGATAATCATAAAACATCTTCCAATGGGAACAAAAGTAATCTTCAGAGAAAAGATGATGAGACTGGCACCAAACTTCTCATTAGTACTATTATATGCCAGGGAAAAAAAAAGAATTTAATATCCAGAAAATATGTTTAATCTAAAAATCTATGTATAAGAAAAATTTTTACTAAACATGAAAAGGAAGTTAAAAAGAAAGCAACTTTTGCTGCCAGGTCCTAGTGTCCATGAGTGTTTTCTGAAAACAATAAAAAACATTTTTTTAATTTACTTTTATAATCCAGAAAAACAAAAGAAGGAAGCAAGAAAGAAATGGATCTGAGAGAATGATCCAAACTGAAAAGTGACATGAAAAGAAATCAAAGTTATTTGAACGAAGTAATATGGTACCAAAAATTTCTTCAGGAAGAAAATGACTCATTTCCCAAATTGCATGATTCAGAATGACTTGTCAGTTGTAATAAGGATGTATATCTCTTCATTCAATAACAACAAAGTCAATGAAAAATTCAGGGAAAAAAATAAGTTTTGCAAGAATGGCAGGGTCCAAACAGGAGCATTTGTTTTAGGCAACTGATTAAGTGAAAGACTTTGACTTTGAATCACAATATACTGAGCACAAACTGGGAGCCTAATGCTACACTCAAGTGTTTCCTACATGCTTAATAATTGAATTCTCATAATAGTCCTGAAGAGAACATTACAACCATATAATAAATGTAGAGATAATGAAGATTGACTTTTGAAGCATTTAAATTCTTTGCCCAATATCTCCCAGAAACAGTGAAGAAATAAGATCTGTACCCAGAGGCAGAATGAACAATTTGTGGAATGATGAGATTGAAGACACTAAATCTAATTTGGATACTGGTTTGTCAGGATATTAAGGGGATTCCTTATTCAAGTGGAAAGCTGGGTTAGGAAATGAATTTATTTTCTCATTCACTTATTCAACAAGTATTTATTGAGTCAATATTATGGGTCAGGCAATGTATTTGGAATACCAAGAAAAATAAAATATCTCAGCATTCAAGGGGCATAGAGTTTAGTAGATTATTAATCAAAGATAGAGGTATTCTGGCACCCAACTGCTTTATTACCGAGATCTCTTCTTTGCCAATTACAACTTCAGGGATTTTTGAACTTTTGATCATGGTAACCTCACATAAGCCTTCCAAACTAAAAATTTTGTAAACAAGAGAAGAATATTAATTGTTTGGACCCTCAAACATGAATCAAGATGGCTAAGAATATTAAAGTTTCCCATACTTTATAATGACACTTCCCAGATTTTCCGTATTCCATAAAACACTTGAGAAAAGGGACACCTGAAAGAACCAAGGAACCCCAGGACTGAAGAAATTTGCAAGGATATGAAGATGGTAAGGGAAAGATGTCCTTGAAAATTACATGCCAATTATTATAGAGGGAGGAGAAATTGGAAACCATCATTTGTTGTGATACTCACAAACTCAACCTATAGATCCCCAAGAGGATTTTAGCCTGTAATCTTTAAGGAAGACTGACTGAAGTTCCTGGTTCTATAATATGTTATTGAGGCATTTAAAAATTAATGGATATTGTATGACTCAACCTTGTCCAGTAATACTAGTCGGTATAAAAACTGACATGGATTTTACTGTAGACACATTAATTCCCAGGAGTGACATGCTTGCAAATAGAAACTCTTTCAGTTAATTAATTTCTTTGAATCATGGGACTTAAGAGACTCAATAAGCGTGAACAGGAAAAACACGTAAGTCAGTAAAATATTAACCACTGTGTTAGACCAGGAATGGCAACTTTAAAAAATGTTTTATGCCCCATTAATCTGTTAAATTTTTTTTATCAACACAGGCTTAGTAACCAGTTGAAAACCTTGATCACACTCTGGAAATTCAAATTCTAAATACCCAAGATATGCTCTCCGTTTTCCCAACATATATTCCTTTAAAAAGAATAAATGTAACATACCAGAAAGTAAGTCCACTTAAGTGGAGGATTTATCATTTAATTTTATTCTTAAACTATTTTCTTATTTCGGTTGGTAGTTACCTTGATGTTTTGTTTACTGTGAAGTTTCTCCTTTCATGATTTAATTGGCTTTGTAAATGACTAAAACAAAAGTTAAAGATCACAATCTTTCGAAAATGAGTGCATCAACATGTCCATGTTCCCCCTAACTTATAAAAGAATTTTCCGTGAAACAACAGTGCATTTAACTTAAACATCTAAAAATGATAGCTCACTAAGCTGCAAATAGAAAAAAATTAGTATTTCCTGAACTAAATATTTCACAGGGGTTACCCCAGTTTAAACCTATCAGCTAGATGTTATTATTATTCCATTGTTCTCATGGTGGCAATGAGGAGTCTGAGGCTTAGAAGCTTTGATTTGCCAAGGCCACACGACTAGCAAGAGACAAAATCAGAACATCATCTTTCAGGCAGTCAGATTCCAGAACCTGGGCTTTTCAACACCATACGACATTGAGATATGTTCTCGTGCCACAACCAAGCAGTGGCATGGGCTAAAAACTGTTGCATAAGCTAATCGTGTGTTGTTAACACACACAGACACAGAAAATTACTAAAAGACTAGACACCAGGGTGCCTGGGTGGCTCAGTCGGTTAAGCGTCTGCCTTCAGCTCAGGTCATAATCCCGGAGTCCTGGGATCAAGTTCCACATCTGGCTCCCTGCTCAGCGGGAAGTCTGCTTCTCCCCACTCGTGCTCTCACTCTCTCTCAAATAAATAAATAAAACCTAAAAAAAAAAAAAAAGACTAGACACCAAAATAGTAATCATTTTTATAACTGGATGGTGAGACTCTAGGTTACTGTTTTTATTTTGTTTTTTGTTTTGCTTTGTTTTTTGTTTTTCTATACATTTCCAACTTTCTACAATATTTGCTCTAACAGGAATTTTATTTAACTAGCTCAGACATATTGAAATCATTATCAATCATTCCTTATAATATTAATAATAATATGCTTTGGATATAATCTTATGATGATGTCAATATATTATTGTAATAATAAAGTAAAAGGGTTTTGTTTTTTTTTTTAATTTGATCCGGTAAATCTAAGTTTAATGACTCTGATGGAGATATGAGAGCCACTAAGGAATATTCTAGTCTGAAAATATTTTCCCCATCTGTCAGTTGTATCCTTACTCTAGGGAATATTATTACTCAACTACAACTTCAATAAATACTTGACTAGGTTGCAAACTGGCATTCCTGAACAACATCTAACTGCCTTGACATTTAGATAAGATCCATTATTCAGCCTACCGCCCGGCAGAACAAAATTGACACATACCAGCTAAGTATAGCTATCTACATCTGAAAAGGAATATCCAAAATATTAAGTATGTATCCTTGGAAAATGACATTTGCATTTTCTTCTTCATATTTTTTTCAATTCAATAGAAGCTCTCCTAATAGAACTCTACGTAATCAATTTGCTTACTTCTTTCTATTCTCCCTACAAGACATCTTGAGCTAGTTTGTGGCACACTATTTCCCTCTTCATTTTACTTTAGCTCCCAAGTCAATTACATTTTCCTTAAATCTGCTTATTTTATTTATTCTTGTTATTTTAACCATACATGTTCATTTATATACACTGATTAAATATAATTATAAAAATGTCATTTCAATGAAAACAATTGAATAATTTACAAAAACGAGAAAAAATTGCTGTCAGTTTTGGGTGTGGACAAGAAAGTATAAAAGCTCAGGGAAAGAAATAAGACCTAGAAGGATTCTGCATTTAAATTACATGACAAGGGGCGCCTGGGTGGCTCAGTTGGTTAAGCATCTCCCTTCTGCTTAGGTCATGATCCCAGGTCCTGGGATCGAGCCCCGCATCGGGATCCCCGCTCAGCGGGGACCCTGCTTCTCCCTCTCCCTCTGTTGCTGCTCCCCCTGCTTGGGTGCCCTCCCTCCCTCTCTCTCTCTGTCAAATAAATAAATAAAATATTTTTTAAAAATGAAAAATAAATTACATGACAATATTCCTAAATTCTTATTCTACTTTTTAAAAATGTCAAACAGTATCTTCTATGAAACACGAATATTTTCTATAATTAAGAAAACATTTTAAATATATGTTAAACATGTGACCTAACATAGCTATTATCATATTAAGATATTCACAACCTATATTTCATCTACAAAAATATTTTAAAATATCTGCATAATCAATTCCCTTAAGCCTATTTTTGCAGGCAACATACTCATTTTAAAATACTGATTTTGGATTATATCACAGAAATAAATATTAACGTCATAGGACATGTAAATAAACAATGAGTTACAGTGAATATGGACATACAACTATCATGTGATGACATAGTAATTCCACTGAAAGAACAAAATTTATGATTACCAAATATAAAATATTTATGTAATATTAGTTATATCTGTAACTTTCATAAATTTGATTTTATATTTTACTCACTTTCAAGGCATTGTGACTCTTACAACTTAATAAATATGGAAAACTCATTTCCAATGCAATCATCATTTAAATAGACCTTTAAGAAATCGTAAAATATCATGCAAGGAGCCCTCGTGAACCCCCATATCAAAGAGCTTTTCCAAGCTACCATGTTGACGTGTTAAATTTAAATGAATGTTGATCACCTGAATTTAAAAGAGATCGAATCAATCCACATGAGGTCAACAAATTAGGGATAGTTTTAAGCAAAATTATCTTGAATTCAGTATGTTTAATCATTTTCAAAACAGTTAAAACTTTTAAAAATATTAAAAATGCACGCATCATGAAAATAATTGGCTTTCCTCCATTTATGACATTTTTAACAGCTAAAATATTCTAAGCAGCATGACTATGATTACTGTGATATGGCAAATACTATGACTGGCTACCACATCAAATTCTAAGCAAACTCAATTCAGAAACAGTCTCTAGGTTTTTAGTCATTTTGTGTTTGAGAATGTCTTTTAACTGAAATGGTTATCACACATCTTAGTGATTCTCAAAAATTATTAGTTATGTGAGTCAACTTTTATTCTTCTTTAAGCAGTATTCTTCTTAGCAAAAATTACTACACAGTAAATGTCACCAAGAACATAAGAAAAACATTAGCATACACGTTTTCCCCACATTCCCCCACCCCACTCTCTCTTGAAAATAATTAAGAATAAGTAGCTACACTCAGTGCTACAGGGGAAAATATCATACGTTGTTTAGTATGATACATACATAAGAACAACTGTTATGAGTAGTGAAATGGGCATAATACCTTTTCTATTTCAAATAGATAGTGGAAGATTAAAATGAGAAGAAAACAGTTGAAAGACTTTGGGGAAAAAAATATGTAGTCTACAAGTAGTTAAGAAAGGATTGATCAAAACAAAAGAACATATCTGCACAAATGCTGGAGGAAAGTGTTAAGAAAGAACTGTGTCCCATATGGTAGACTGCTTTCGCACCATAAATCTGAAAGTCCTTCGTATAGAGTATGTGTGCTCTGAGATGCCAAGGAGTGCATTAAGATATCTTGGCTCTAATTGGGGCCTCTGTAAATATCAGCACATTTATCATGTTGCTTAGGCGCCACACTATTAAAACCACAGCAAAGGATTTATCTCCTTTGGGTTTGGGTTTGGGGTCAAAAGCTTCCCCAAAAATGCTTCCCCATGTTTCAGGTCGCTCTCTATTTTACTCAGACTTAATCAACATATGTAGCTTCTTTGGTTCCTCACACAAAAACTAATTTAAATTAATTGATGATTTATGAAAGTCAGAGTCACTTAGTTTATTGTTGATCCTCTCATTCAATAGTTACTTAGGTAAAACGGTAATGAATAGAATGAAATACATCTTCAAGAAAGCATAAAAATGAGCCACTTTTTAAAGGACATTCAAAATTTCATTAGAAGCATGACAAAATAAATAAGTGAATGTATGGTGATATGTGCCAAATGGAAAAAAAAATACATGTGCATTTGCCAATTTCATAGGAAAGTCACCACATAGAGCATGTGATAAAGTATCTGCACCAAAGAACTTTGACACCACTTACTTGAATTGTAGTACATTAATGTGATTGTGGTTGTTCATAATGCTTCATGTTGGTAAAACCTGTTTCCTTTGGGTATTTCAGTCATTGTTGAGGTCATTACAATTAAGAACAATCAATATGAATCATCATTATATATTAACTCGTTCTTAATAGACGCAGTGCAATTTTTCAACGACTTGCTAAGTTCCACGCTGCTCCAGCTCTAAGGAATGTGTGTGGTTCCATTTGAATACAAAAATTAAAGACACATAACACCAGGAAAAACTCTCCTGATTGCCCATGATTATTTAATTCTTTATTACTTTCATTCTTCTTATTATTACTTGATTATCACTTGATTATATGACCACATGATTATTCTTATAGGAATAATTGGAAGTAAATATTAGCTGACCTCAATTACCTTGAACGTTTCTGAGTAAATTTCCAAGCAAATTAAAATCTTTCTCAGGGCTCATTCTTCATTCAATAAAGCAGATACCACAAGTTATTAAAGGAAAGCAAAATAATTAAGAAAATTTTGTGTTTGTGAGGCAAACATACATGTACAACAAGCAGATCAAAAATATCTAGGACAGGTTATAATTAAATTAATAATGAAGTGCAGTCTATCTGAGTTCTAGAAATTCAACGAATAAATAGAACACTTGATCACATCACCCATTTCCATACAGGTGGGAAGTAGTATGTGCAAATCAAATTCAATAATGAAGAAAAAGGAAGGAGGACGATGTGTTTATTTATGAGCTGGTATGTACTAACATCGTCACATTGTCATTTCAGGGAAGTATGCATGCATCTCAATTTTAAATTTCTTTTTCTTTGTTTCCTTAGAAATACCATGGGGTGTCTTTACAGTGCTTGGCAAAGAATAGACAATAAATATTTGTTGAATGAAATGAACTTTTTTTTTTCTTTTCTCTTTTTAGAGAGAGGGAAAGAGAGGAGGAGGGGCAAAGGGAGAGGGAGATAGAATGTGAAGCAGGCTCCACACCCCAGCCCAGAGCCTGACACGGGGTTCGATCTCACCACCCTGAGATCATGGCCTGACCCGAAATCAAGAGTCAGCGGCTTAACTGACTGAGCCACCCAGGTGTCCCTGAAATGAATTTCTATAATCAAACAATATACACTAGGGATATGTTGCATACAGACTTTCATTATAGCAAACTGTCCATACTGAGCTAAGTCACTTCATAGAAAATTCAGCTTTGCCTCAATTAATCTGCCATAGGACTGGCTTAATCATACCATGAATCCTCTCCTTGTGATATTTTCTTTGCCTTGCAGAGGAAAAATCTGATTGATGTCACTGAGAACAGTCTCTTCCATTGTGTATTATCAGATAAAACACGGGTTAGATTTGGACTTCATGTAAACAGTGAATTATTTCTTAGGATAAATATGCCCAAAGCAATATTTGGGACATACTAAAAAAAAATATTCTTTGTTAATCTGAAATTCAAATTTAACTGGGTATCTTGTATTTTCATTTGCTAAATCTGGTAACCTATCCAGGTCAATATTCAGACGCTGTCCATAAACATCACGGAAATTAACAGAGCCATGAAACATTTATTCTGATGTATTCTGTATGAAGCAAGCCTAGCAGGTAGAGTATTATGATTATGGTTTCACTCCTTTCACTCACCATAAACATATTTTAAATATGTTACTTTTTTACAATGTTAATGTAAAGCTAATTTTTTCAAGAAAAAAGAACAGGTTTTCCATAATGTTGACAAATCATCTCAGTGGGTATTAGAAATGACAAGTGAACGACATCTCAAACTTCTTAAGAAGACATAACCATATGTTTAATCTCATAATCAAACTGAGAAGGGAGAAAAATGTGGAAACTCCACGTGGGAGAAAAGAAGAGAGATGGGGAAGAAGCTCAATTAAATAAACTTGTCATAGGATTAATTAAACACACTCAGTACATCGTGATATGTTTCAAAGCTTCAGAACATTCCTGAGTGTAGCTAACTGAGACACAATTCACTGATGAGCAGTTTTTCTGGCCCACTGAATGAGATATTCTTGAAAGAAAGTGTACAGCCAGAAAATTGTTATTCACATGCTATGAGTAGGGCTTTATCCCACATAACAGTAATTAATAGGGTCCTTTTTGCCTTAGAATCTACAAGCATTTCTAATGCATCTCTGAAGTCTTCATACAATGTAAACCTCCATTGTTATAGTGGTGTGTTTGAGGGGAGAGGATATTTTGAATTTTATTTTTGAGCTGCCCTAGCACATACTGTTCTAAATCCATTGCCCCTACTCCTTAAATATAGTGCAAATGCTTGAAACAATACTCTGCACTTAATATGCATACTTGTATTATATAATGACTCAGTATCGTGATTTTGACTTCCCCCAAGATGGGCTGTGTTTTGCATTTTCTCAGAAAGAAGATAGTAGGGAAAAGAAGGGGGAAAAAAAGCTTTAATTTACCCCCTTTGCCTCCCATGCTTATTCCATTCTTATTATGAACATGGCACAGTGTAATCATTTTCTGGAATGTTTTCATTTAGCAGAGCTTTGTGCTGTGGACACCCTCACATATTCCCAGGGCGTATTTTCTGTCTCTGTCGCCTCCTCCCTTCAGCACGCTATGCAGATGTTTTGCTAGTAGTGTTGTGTGACTAATTTTCAAGTCTACGTTTGGTCTTCAACTGTGCAAAATTGGAGTATCGTTTTAATAGTTTTAATTGCTTTTAAGTAGCAATAACAAGATAAATTGTTCATTAATGGATGAAGCCCAGAGATTTTTTCATGTATGTATTATACCCAGAACATATACTCTGTTAGAAGTGTTAACCAAAGTTTTAAAACTTCAGGCAAGTCAAATAAATACCAATCCTTGTCATCAATGGAGCTGAACTGTTGACCCTCCCTAAGACACACCATCCTCATTGCTCTCCAGAAGAAACTCGATGATATGTGCAGTATAATAAACGTTATGCTTTATAATATTAGTATAGAGTATGCATATATTTTTTCTTTTACTCAACAAATAATTACTAAGTACCTGCAATTTTCCAGGCCTATTTGTAGATGCTCAGCGAATCAGTGAACCAAGCACACAAGAATTTCTATTTTCATGAAGCTTAAGTTCTAGCGGCCATATATGTGAATTAACACAAGGGCGCTGATAACGTCCCCACCAGGCTGTCAACGCTGGAAGCTGAATCTTTTCATCTCCATCACCAAGAATAGGGCCCAAAACAAAAGAAAGTCTCTATGTACATTTGTTTAATTAATCTGATTCTGAAGAAATAATATCCTAATGCAAATACAAACCTCAGCCTATTATTACCTTCTTTCATATTTATCTTGTTGTCTTGTTGAAATACAGGGATTTCAGATAGCAGCAAATCATTTATTCCCTCAGGGTTTCATGCATCTTATCTATAAAAACTAATTACTGAAATGCCTCTACCAAACGTTTTGAAATATTATTATTCACATTCCCAATGTCTTATCTCGTTCTTAAACTGATATGTACATGAGTACTTCCCGGTGCTCTGGGAATATTAGACAGCAAAATACGCACATGCCAGTGAGAGACAGGGGCAAGGTGTCAGAGCTCTTAAACATACCTAGCCCAATTAAAGTGTTCCTTTAATGTGAAACAGAAGCATGCCGTTTATGTAGTGTGATAACAGCAAAACTAACTCGGTAGTAATCAGCATTTCCAGAAACACAACTCAGAGAAAATACATTAACAAATTCATCATCTTTTATGAGAGAGGACAACACAATTTTAGACCGAGGATAAATATGGGAAATGACAATCAGAATGATAAAAATGAGTATGGTCACTGTGTGCAGAACATACACCCGGGCGAGTGAATACTTTCATGAGCCTAAACATGTTTTTCGCCCGAGAAGCAGAATTCATCTCAATGAAAACCATTGTAATGGCTGGTTCCATATAAGTGTAATATGTCCTGGCAGATAGCCTGTAATAACAGGGGTTGCCTGATCCAGTTACCGTGAATTTTATTAAATGAGAAGTTCTGTCTAACATATGGTTTCACCAGCCCTGCTATGTAGGAGCAAGTCTTTTAAACAAAGATATTGTTGTTTCAGTATTATCATTTGGCAGTTATTGTATCTGAATATGATACCAGCTGCTTTTAAATTTAATAGGCTTTTGCAAAATAATTAAATTGAGGTTTGGGGAGGTAAGAGTTGGAGAAGATGAAGGTCCAAAGAGTGCATAACAATAGAGACATCCTCCTTTAGGGACTAAAGAGCTAGTGTTTCTAACAAAGAAGGTATTTGTTAGCAAGATCAGAATAAAGGAAATAGAATATCATATATGACTGAAATTGCATTTTAGCAAGCCTAAGCACATGTTTAATATAATGGTCTATACAACATGCCCCCCGAAGAGTAGAGTCTCATAAAAATTATATTTAATCTAAGGAAGTAATTTTGATGCATTCATTAGATTGGGTTGCTGCCTGTATATACAGAGCTTTTATTAGCCATGCAAATAACATGAAGATATAAAAAGAAACATGCACTTCATTAATACAGGATGAGAACCAAGAATTTCTGTCAATAACAAGTGTGAGGAAGGAAGGTGATCCAAAATTCAGAGGCTTTGAAACTGCATAGGAATTAGCTGGTCAGGTTGATAGTTTCATTGTTCACTTACTAGACAGCCTTGAGAGTAATAATTAACCGCAAAGTCTATTTATAGAATTTTTTAAAACATGGTCATTCCTAAGAGCTCTGGGTTGTTTATCGTACTGCTCTCAGAGTTGACAAGGTCATGTAGAATTCCCGTGTGAAGACAGACTAAAACCTCAAGGCCCAAATTCCCCAGGTTGAAGAGAAGGAACACTGGCATGAGAAACTGATAAAAGAGCAGCCTGGGCATTTTATCTTCCCCAGATCTCCCAAAACCTGCCTTTAAAGGCCTTCTTACCTATGTGCCATTCTGTCCCTCTTCCATTAACAGGACTGCTCCATTATCTCAACAGCTCCTAATAGGGTTCAGTGAATTTACCTCTGTGTTCTAAAAGGACAGCAGACTCTTACAAGGTGCTAATACACTTACTAACCCATAACCTGGTCACACGTAAACTTACTTACAAAATTTATGGGGATTCTTTGCTTCATGCACCACTCTTGCAATCCACTTTATGCCCATCTACTACACTGTGAATGTGTTTTCATTGTGTAATAATGAACATCTGTGACAGCACCTTTGCCAAAATAAATAAAATTAAGCAGATGATTCTGTGGGGTTATGCTAAACAATTTTTTAAACAAGTTCAGATTTCTTTCTAAGGGAGTACAAAATGTCTCCATAAGCTGGTTCTTGTTTATTATTGTGTGTGTGAGAAATGCAAACCTAAGGAAGAAAGAAAGACAGGTCATAATTGTAGAGTCACTAAAAGCTGGTTAACACAGATTTCTAAATGATTTTTTTTTTATATTTTAGAATGTTTTCAGTGTTTTCAAGCCAGGAAGACTGCTTTCTCAACAAAAAAAATTTCGATATATGTTGTCTAAAATGTTTTTATTTCTGTCAGTTAGATGAAAGCCAGCCTGTTTTGGTGTAAGAAACTGCTAGAACTGTTTTCTCCTCACTATTATTGGTTTTGCTTCTGGCTATAGTAAAATCTTGTTATTCTTTTGCAGTGTTTCTTTTCTGGATTTACACATGTAGAACAAACTGTACAAACACATCGAGAAAGGGCAACAAAGGCTCTTTCCATTGCATCACAGCTGTGAAACAATCAAGACAGAAATGTTAACTAATTCATGATGGTTAAAAACTATTTTGTCTAATAACCAGGTTTTTTTGGGGGGGGCGGCTCTTGGTTCCTTTATTCAAGATTCATCTTTTCTTTTTTCCTTCACTTTCAAATTGTCTCTGCCCTTTGGTTTTAGAAGTGTTTCTCATTGGCAGCCCGTAGTTAAAATTGTATTCCCTTAAAGAATCAGGAAAACGTCGCCTTTAATGGAATCATTTATTCCGTTAAAGGTAATGTTTTCATGTAATCTCTGATTTATTTAGGCTTGAGTCTCCCATCTTAATTGGTGTTTTCTCTGTCTCCTGCTTGCTCTGTGGTGATTCTTCTCTCCCTCCTCCCTTTCCTTGGGGTTATCCTTATCATTCCTAATTTTTCCTCTTCTATCAGATCCCCTTTTCATTCCCGATTTATCTATTATTGTTGTGGGTTTCAAGTCCATCTTTTTGACCCACAAGAAATTATTTATTATTGTCTTATAAATTAATATTCATTTAGATCAGTTGTTCTCACCAGAGACAATGTCACCCCGCAGGGAACATTTGGCACTGTCTAGTGAGTGACATTATTGATTGTCATAGCTAGGAGGCTGGGAGAGGTGAGAGGTGCTGCCCAGCATCTGATGGGTGGAAGCCGAGGATGCTGCTAATCGTCTTACAGTGAACAGGACAGCTCCTCACAACAAAGAGTGTCCGGCTCAAAATGTCAATAACACTGGCCTGATAACAGACTTGCCCCCATTTGCCATTTTGTTTGCACTTCATTTTTCTTGCTTCTCACACTTTTCATCTGCTGAACTCATGGTCCTTCTACCCAAGATGAGGGTCTGCTGTCAACAAACCTTTTCAGGTTTCGTTGTTTCTCTCTCTCTCTCTCAATCTCTCTCTCTCTCTCCCCTCCTCCTCTCTTTCCCTCTAACCTTATTTTTTATTTAGTCCTTATTCTTGACATTTGTTTTGCAGAGTCTGGTATTCTAGGATGGAAGTGTTCATTGGGTTACACTGCAGCTGTTGAGAAATAAGCTAACAGTCTAGCAGGCACTCATTTGACAGAAACAGGCCCTTTCATCTCCAGCGGTTCTGAAAATCTTCCTTCTAGTCATTCATGCCCTGATGCGTCTCAGTGTGGATTTCTTATTATTTACCCTGCTGAGATTTCACTTGGATTTTTAAATCTATGAATGGGTATATTTCATCACTTCTGGGAAATTCTCAGCTATAATGTCTCCAAATTTTGTACCTATTCTGTTTTCTCCTTACTCTTCTTCTTGAACTACAGTTAAGCCCATGCAGTAACTTACAACTGCCTTGTCTCATAATCTCTTTTCCATATTTTCCATTTTTTTGGCTCCATATGTATCATTTTGAATAAATTTTTCTGACTTCAATCCTAGATTATCAATTGTCTCTTCATTTGTGCAACCACTGAGATTTTACGATCCATTAATTGATTTTTCATTTCCAGAAAGTCAACCTGATTTTTAAAAACTCTGCTGTGCTATATTTTATATTTCTCATTTCTTTCAGATTTTAAAGCTAGTCTTTTATTATCTGGAAGCACTATATTTGAAACCAATATAAGTCTGTTTCTGCTGTTTCTTTTCCTTGCTTTTTTTTTTTCCCCCTGCTTTTTCTGGCTCATGTTGCTTTGTTTCATTGTGTACTTGATTACTTTGAAAGGGGATGATCCTGAAAAAATTCATAGTACTTCTTGAGGATTAGATGAAGTTACTCTCCTCAAGAGGATTTGGCTTTGTTTCTGGGGGCACTGTCAGTCTAAGAATCCCTCATTTCAAGTTCATAGTTGGAGGATACTGGGAACTCTTGATCCCAGGATGAGATGGAAATCCACAGGTTACTGTTGTCCACCTTTCTTTACCCTCTGTGCTCAACTGAGAACCAAGGGAGACTTCCCTGAGGTCCACAAGAAGTGGAGATGTGGTAGAGAATTATTTCAGGTCACCCTTACTCTGAGTGTGTAACCCTTTGATGACCCAGTTCAATGATGGGGGTGGGATGTTTCTAATACTTTTCCTACCATAGTAGGTATAGGACCTTGACTTTGTCCCCCTTGCTCTTCAATGCCACCAGATGTATAGCCCAAATATGCTTAGAACATCCATCTTTTCTTGAGGTAAAAGTGGATTTATCCCTATGTGCCCTGCTCACATATCTGGAATTCTGGTTTCCCTACAATTTTGGCCTAGTAGTTACTCACTGACTATTCTATTATCCAATACTTTTAAGAGACATTTTTAAAACATATTTGTTTACATTGTTAGTGGCTTTTGCAAAAGAATGTACCCAAATAACTAACCAATATCAGAGTAACTTACAAAACACGATATTTTATATGTAATGCTCAGTGAATATCTAAGGCTTGCCTGTGATCATTATTCTAATATTCTTGACCTAAAATCATTGTTTGATATATAAGAAGTCTAATGGACAATATTTATCAGGACTTGGAGTTATTATGAAAGCTGAATGACAAAACAAGGAAATTGCTATCCACATGAATACATTATTAGTAGGTTGTGACAGCTAAAAATTCAATTTCTCACTTAATGAAAAATGTTAATTTCAGTTCGATTTTGCTGTAATAATAATAGGTACCAAAAAGTTAGTGATTGCCATACATCAAGCCCGCATATCCTCTTATTTAATCATCAAACCCTAGGAGATAGATCATTTTATAGAAGAAAAAAAAAGGAAGAAGAGTGAGGTTAAATAAGTTGCCTATGGGGGCGCCTGGGTGGCTCAGTCGGTTAAGCGTCTGCCTTCTGCTCAAGTCATGATCTCAGGGTCCTGGGATGGAGCCCTGCATCCAGCTCCCTGCTCAGTGGGGAGCCTGCTTCTCCCTCTCCTCCCAACTCGTGCTCTCTCTCACTATCTCTGTTGCTATCTCTGTCTCGCTCTCTCTCAAATAAATAGATAAAATCTTTAAAAAAAAATAAGTTGCCTAGGGTCATATATCCAGTAAGTGATGAAGACAGGATATCCCCCAATATCCTGATTCTTAAATATATAAAATGATTTTATTTTCATGTATTGGCCTCTATAGAGGCAACTTGATTAATTTATGGGAAGCTGGTAGACCATAAAGCCAATGACAATAACTTTTCATAATTCTGAAAAGCCCAATAAATATTAATTCATTTTTTCACTTTGTTCTGGAAGAGTACTTTAGGACAGAAAGAAATTACTCTCTTCAAAATTTAACTATATGTCTCCAGAGGCCTTATTTAATTTTACATCCATAATCAGAAAAATACATAATAAGATCACTAAAGTAGTATAAAATTAAATCTTATAATTTAATAATATAAAATATTGCTTATCTGATTGATCAGCAGAGATTTTTTTAAAGATTATGATTTATATGAAAACATTCATGACTTCAAAACCATTACTTTGCAAAGGAGCCCTTATCAAGCAAAATTAAACCTATCCACATAGAGAACTTTCTGAATCTGTTCAATAAAATGATGATTACATAAGAAAAGCATGGATGAATTTCGATTAATTCTAGCCAGAAAAAAAAAAAGTGTGTAGTAGTTGCAACAATGGCTTTATTTCTTATTTATAAATATAGCAATCCCTAGAGGGTTCAAATTGATTAAAAATCATGGGTATGTGTAATATAAAATGAATTTTTCCCAAGAATTTGGCTTCTATTAAAAAAGTTCAATGCTTGAAAGGATAAGAAAAGGGTAGAGGAAATATAAAAGCTCAATCAAATTTTCCAAACCTTTTCCCAAATCCTCAAATACCAAGGTATTTGAATTAGTTCCTGCCATTCGGCTGATGAATGATTTGGAATTGTTTTGTCAACAAACTCATTAATTTCCTAGGAGCTGGTCAATAGCTTACTTTCCTTTTTTGAAACACATTAATAAAGTTACTAAAAGACGTTGGTTTAGAATCATGTTTATTGAATTAATTGTTATGTTTCCTTGAAACTTTATGGGAGCAAGGAATCCAGAGGATGCAGTCAGTCACTCTTTTCCCAAGTGAAATAAATACAAATTTTAATCTTTACTTTTTTGAAAACGCTCTACCA
The DNA here is from genome assembly GCF_011800145.1 of Mirounga leonina. Lineage (NCBI taxonomy): Eukaryota > Metazoa > Chordata > Mammalia > Carnivora > Phocidae > Mirounga > Mirounga leonina. The sequence goes on from NW_023270442.1 coordinate 9,113,930, forward strand.
CAATAACATGAAAATTTCTGATGAATATATGTTTTGCCTTTAGTCATGAAACTTTCTCTTCTGACTCCATCAGTTTCTAGTTAGTACATATATTTTAAAATCAAAATAAACACTGAAGCAAGACTAAGAATACAAAATCCAGTTTTGTTAAAAATTGTAATAGTCATGTTTCATTTTAGAAAATATGACCCTCAATATTACTGTTTTAGAGAGAAAACAAGCCTCAAAGCTGATACACGTACTTTGAAAGACCAACAACATCAGTTGTGTATCAACTAATCAAATAATGTGTATCAAATAATCTCAAAAGATGGTTTGATTGTACTGACAGCTTCAGAGAATTAAGAATATTCAGGTTTCTTGTTGTTGTTATTGTTTTGGGGGGTTGAGGGGGGTTGTTTGCCTTTTTTTTAAATAAAGAAGTTACCATAAGACTTAGGTCCATTTGTTTGCCTGTGATCATTATTCTAATATTCTTGACCTAAAATCATTGTTTGATATATTAGGAGTCTCCAATGGAGACTTCTTTTTTTGTGGCAATTGAAAAATGGATTACTAGTAAGATTCTGTGAGGTCTATTGAAGTGGCATGCTGTAGTTTTATGGAGGCAAACAGACGAAATATAATATACATGATGTTAAACTTAAAATTAAGAAGAATATTGTACATCTCTAATTTTTAATTTTCATTAGGAAACTCTAAAGAACATATATTTTTATTTTTCATTTTAGTCATGTCTTTGATAGAAAGACATTAACAGTTTAGCCAAGAATTTTCTATTGATCAGTTGTCTTTACCGCAAGTTTCCAAGAGAGATATAGGGGGACAGTCAGACAAATTCATGTGACTTGTACCAATATGGCCTTGGTCCTAAGACCCCAGGGAACAGATTGACTATACCATATGTATGCCTCCAGGATTCTTTGCTCCTTGAGAATCATGGCTGGCATCTGAAACACTTTGGCTTTTTCCCCTATATCCACAACTTCATATTTACCTACATATGATATGAAGAGACTCAAAAATATAAATCCTAGGAAAATCACTCACAAAAAGAAATGTTTCTTTCCTCCATGGCTAGAGCAGCTGGTCCAAACTATCCTCTACTAGCCTCTTTTCAATCTATCTCACTCTGTTCCTGCTAAGAATCATTTGAGATTCTCCATCATTGAAAGTTCTCTTTTAAACTTTTTGAACGTAATGTGCTAGAAGGATAAATAGGAAACTAGCAGACATTCAGAATGTAATCCAAGAGGTGGAGTATGATTTTTTTTTTTTTAATTTCTAAAGCATACTCAATTGCCTTCCTTCAGGAGCACAGAACGCTGATAATTTTGGCTATTTCACAGAGGACAGCTCTCAAAAATCCGGCTAATAAGGGTGCCCCATGGCTCAGTCTGTTAAGCACAGACTCTTGATTTTGGCTCAGGTCATGATCTCAGGATCATGAGATCGAGTTCACATTGGGCTCTACCATGGGCATGGAGCCTGCTTAAGATTCTCTTTCAGCCCTCACTCCCATTTCTACCCCCCCAAAAATCTGGCTAACAAAGAGGTGCTGATTGAATGCTTGCTTGAGCACCATGTCTTTCACCCAGTTCTTTCAAAATTCTAAGTCGTTACACCAGGGACATATATACACATGGAGAAATTCCTTTACTGACTACTTTTTTCTTACCTTTATCAAAAGACTCCACAGGGAGTTAGTGTATTTTCTCAGATGTAGACATAACTCACTATGCTACAATACTAGGGCTTTCTCTGTAAAGCAAAGAATGGGAAACCGATTTTAGACTATAGTGCTCAAAACCATGGGCTCCTCTATAACTGGATATATTGTCTTTCCATCAAGAAGATTATAGTCAAGTTTGAATCTGCTTTTGTCTAGGAAGATGACTAATCAAAAGATACAGGATTTGGGGAACTTTGGAAATTCTTCCTAAAATAGTTTCAATGAAGTTAGAGGAGTAAGAGAGAGGAAGCCATCAAAACAGCAAATACAAAATACACTTTGAAATTCATGCTAAGAAAAAGACCGTGAAGGGGCGCCTGGGTGGTGCAGTCAGTTAAGCATCTGCCTTCGGCTCAGGTCATGATCCTGGGGTCCTGAGATCGAGCCCTGCATTGGGCTCCCTACTCAGGGGAGAGCCTGCTTCTCCCTCTCCTTCTGCTTGTGCTCTCTCTCAATCTCTCAAATAAATAAATAAAATCTTTTTTAAAAAAGAAAAAGACTGTGAAGACAAAGAGAAAGAAGGTAAACAGCAGGACTGATAGTAAGCTAGAGTAGACTTATATTTGTAAGTAGTAGAGGAGGAATTGAATAAAAAGGCACAAAGCACAAACTGAAAATGCTAGAGAGAAATGGTGGGAGTTTGGGGGAGAGATAACAAATAGTATCTCTTTCACCATCTGCATTCCGATTCAATTGTGGTATGACACAGAAGAGACAAAGATGGGGAGCATGCTTAGTGCTGAACATGGGTTTGTATCTGGGGGCTGTAACCCTGCAGTCACAACTGCTCTTCAGGTCTTGCCCTCGAAGACAAGTCCCTTGCCATAGGGCAGAGAGTAGACCAGACTCTCTATCTCATGAACAGGCTGGGACCCCCGGCAAAAGGTGCTGAGTTTAGCACCCCACTTGCTTCTCCCATTTCTCCAGTTGAATATCTCACCTTCTTTTGAGGGAATGAGTGGGGTGAAGGATATCGAAGGAGGACACATGGAAACTGGAGGAATGGTGAGCAAATGACACCCTTATCAAGAAAGAGTAAGGGAGAAAAAACAATGAGCATGAGAAAAACAGCCTAATTGATTTTGTGTATAATTCTAAAATAGACTACTCCTAGGGATTAAGTTATGGAAATTGTTACTAGCATATTTTGTTTTGTTTTGTTTTCCACTTTTTTCTGGCCCTGTCATTCGCTTTGAATAATAAATAATTGCCTCTAATTGTTAGATATTATTGCAAATGAGTATGATGAACAAAGTGTGAATTCATGTCTTATATAGATGAAGACTAAAATCTTCATGATAGGTTGATACCAGTATACCCGAGTTGCTGTTAACTCAGATTTGTAAGTCGTCTTTGACTAACACATAGTTTGGCAATAGATTAAATGTGAAAATTGAGAAGCTGATAAAAAGAGGTCAAGAGAGATAAGAGACATGTTTACATGACTATTATTTTGTTACATATAACTTCTAATAGAATTACATAAATAAAGTTACAAATAGATAAAGCTACACATAACTTCTAATAAATCTGGAAATGTATAGAAATGTCAGAAAGATATTATATCTCTAGTCAAGTGTGATAGAAGCACCAAACTATAGAATTGGTGGTAAAATTAATAATGCATATAAAGTAAAGCAATGAAAGTTCCCAAAGCAGGGGCGCCTGGATGTCTCAGTTGGTTAAGTGTCTCACTCTTGATATCAGCTCAGGTCTTGATCTCAGGACTGTGAGTTCAAACCCTGCTTTGGGTTCCATGTTGAGTGTGAAGACTCTTTTTTAAAAAAAAGGAAGAGAAGTTTCCAAAACAGACATTGCATTATTTGATAGTTATTTACATATGTCATGGAATCGTGATCAGACCCAATGTATATTCTGTTGCTGGTTATGGGAACATAGAGTATGCTCATAAAGTTAGTAAAAGCAAAGCCCTGGAAGTATGATCTGTATCCTTCTGCATGATCATGAGGCTGACCCTTTTGATACTTACAGTTGATGACATTTTAATTGCATGATAAATAAATAAGAATTAGAAACAGAAATTCTTCCAGATATTCAAAACAGATTTTCTTTTCTTTTCTTTTCTTTTTTCAAATTTGGGTTGTATATTGAAGGAGTCAAGAAATAGCAGATGCTTGGAAGAAAGTAGGGTTCCTGGTTTCAGACCAGGAATGCAAGACAAGTGGCTATTTTTCTTATTATTCCTTTCTGAGGTTGTTCTTCTTATACTTTCTAGAATTGCAACTCACCCATATATAAACAAAGTCATAGATTTAAATAATTGACAATGTGGCTATTTCAGTACAACAGATGGACCATTTAAGATGCCTCTAATCTAAATGATTGAAGAACAAAAAATGAATGTAGTGATCACTATAACCTCAGTATTTAAACTGTATTTGATTTATGTGTATAGTTTAATCTTTCAAGAGTTTAAAAAAGGGTAATCCAAGTGTCAAAACTTTCCCCACCCTTTACTTTCTTATTCCATTATCACATCACTGGACTTGTAAAAATAACTTTTAATAGAATTAATGTTTCATAAACATCACATAAAAATAATAAGTTGACAAATAAAAACTCAGAGTATCTTCATTTTCTTTTAGGCACAGAGCCAGATGTTTATTAGGCCCACAAGAGGATTTCCTTTGGAACCTGAGAAAGACAGAGACAGAGACAGAGGAAAAGATTAGTAGAATCAGTATAAATATATTGTGGTATACGTTGATAGAATGAAATTTTAAGCAGCAAATGAAAAAGAATGAACCACTGATGTATACAACAGCATGGATTATTCTTACAGGCATAATGTTAAGTCAAGTCAGAAGGCACAAGATAGCACATCTATGATTCCATATACATGACATTCAAAAACAGGCAAGACGAACCTGTGGTGATAGAAATCAATGGTAGCTACTTTGGTATTATTGGAGAGGAACATTGACTGGGAACCTTCTAGCCTGCTGGAAACGTTCTCTATCTTGATCCGGGTGATGATTACATGGGTGTATACATATATGAAAACTAACCAACCAGTTCATTAAAGATTTGTGCAGGTAAAGACATGTAAGTTATACCTGGATTAACAAAAGTTGTTGGGAGATACTACAGAACATATCATCTGGGAAGGCATTCTGAGAAAGAACATAATCATTGTGATTAGATATAAGTTCAACTCCACAGTTTGAGTTCACCATCTTCAGTCAGAGGCAATAGGCAGTAATGATGTTTGCTATTGCTACATTTAACTATATAGCAATTCTTAAGATAGCTCGAACATTAAATGTGAAATTGTAAGAGCATTTACTTTACTCACTTTATAAAACATGTACTAAGGAAAGCTCACACTAACAGTTTATTGTACTTAAAAAATATAATTGTAAATACACTTTTTTAAGAATTAATTGCTTTATAAACATCTATTGACTTACTGATCTATATGAACTAATAGTTATAACTAAAGTAATTCTAAAATTAGAACTGATTTCAAGTTTAGTTCAGAATTTGGCATGATGAAGTGATGTAAAAATTGCTACTAAATAAAATGTAAGATAAATATATTTCATTAAGTATATTATCATTCCAGATCCTGTGAGGAATAAAAAGTATATTGTAAATGAGAAGGTAAACTCTTGCTTATTTGTTTGTTTGTATATAAGCATATATTTACAATGGATAAACGTATTAAAAAACCTATATTTATTGAAAACTTTCACAGAAGACTTAGGATATGCCAAGGCATATACGTAAGGTGCCAGATTACAAAAATAAGAGAGAGATTAGACCCTGAAGGATTCATACTGGGAAGACAGACACAGAAACAGATCATAATACAATGTTGAGATTCAGTCAGAGATCTGCACTTGTGGAGAACCTTGTGCCAAAGTCTGTAAAACACTGTTCCAGCCCAAAGAACTTAACAATGGTTACGGGCACAAAAGGGAAATTCATATCAACTTGAAAAACAAAATTCGATATGAATTTCTATAAAACTTGTAATTCATGGTAACTACAGTTTACATGTCTTATGTTTTAAAATGGCTAAAATCATTCATCACAGAATCTCGGTATCTTTGCTTATACGTCTATATACAGGTGTGCATGATGCAGAACAATACAAATAAAAGACATAAGAAAGTTAATATGTTTTGTCAAATGTTTCTACTCTCACCGTCCCCAAATAACTGCCTGATAGTGATTTCAGGCTCAACTAACCTCTTTGTGGAATCTGCCAGCAGGCATGACAATGACCCACAGTTGTGTGAGGACTGTTCAGCTCTCAGACCCGCTTACTCTCAGACACAAACCAGACACTCCACCATCTGCTTTGCCTCACACTGATCACTCACTTTTTGCATTAGATAACATCCACAGAAACTATAAACAGATCATATATTACATGATAATTATCCTTCCTAAAAGATAGCAAAAAAAAAATCCATTATTTCTCTTGCTCCAGAAGGTTTGAAATTCAAAAGATAAGCAATATGTGTCCAACTAAGAAATAACTTAGAACATAAATCCTGAATATTCCCTTGAGAAATCTGGAAAAATTTACATACAACAATTTTCCTGAAATTGTCTTTGTCTGTAACACAATGTTAAACAAGCCTAAGGTCAGCAGAAATAAATAATATATTTTTTAAAACATATTAGATGAACCCAGAGATGCATTATGGAAAAAGTCAGGATATACAAGATCTACGGCACACTTGATGTGCTTCTACTGTGGGTCATGATATTGGTTCCTGTGATTGTATTTTTTCTCAAAATGTTGTTTTTAGGGTGAAAATATAGAGACAACACTTACTAAATATCTATTTGCCAAAAATAGCATTTTCAGAAGAAAAGTGACCTGAACCATATAACTCTAATCGCAAGGATTTCAGGTTTTGTAGTCTGTCCATTTGGGGATCATTCTGCCATAACCAGGGTGAATTGGCACCTTATTTTATACTATCTCCTTACTCAGTCTCTCTAACTTCAAAAGTGTCTTGGACTTGGGTCATTAATCACAAAATAAAGGGCAATATTTATAGAACTATGTTTTTCTTTTTTCTTTTTTTAAGATGTCTTCAGTCTTCACTTTCTGAACTCCTTTGTAGAAGCATTTATACCCACAATCATACAGGTATGGGGACAAAATTCTCTACAAAAATCACTAGATGTTAAGGTCCAACTTGACTCTGACCATACCAAGGACACCAAATACGCTTTATTCAACTTCTAGTAACCCAAATGAACAGAGAAGTTAGGAATTAGTAGGTTTATTGACCATAATTAATAGAAATAATTATTAGGACATATTTAAGAACAGAACATAATTAATAGTTTTGTTGACCTATATGAACAACAGATTTGTTGACCATAGCCTTAATTAGGGGCTCATAATCTCCTGGAAGAAACCCATTCGTAGCTATATGATATAGTGTACTCCCATGTTAAAAGGATAAAGAAAACCCCTATACCGCCCTCATTCATCTCTGGTTACAATTTTATGGCTCTAACTTCCCCATTACAGTCAAATTTTCTGGAAAAGTTTGTCTGTCATTTCTGTATGGAGCATAGTGTCTTGGTTTCCCTCCTTTCTGGATACGTTTTATCAGTCTCTTTTGAAAGCACCTTAACTTCCTGATTATTTAACTCATGACCTGGGTCTGGATCCTCTTCCCCTTTCACTTTATACAATCTCACTCTTGCTAGTTGTGCCCATGTCCAATGTTTCAGTAATAACCTTCACAAGTAACTTATAAATTATTAATTCCATTTCCATCCATCTACTTCGTATCTCACAAACACATACACACACTTGATATCATCACTGTGTCTTCCAATGTTCCAGTGTAACCTAGTCCATCATCACTCCTCCAACAATGAAAAACAGAAAACTAAGAGTTATCCTATTTAAAATAGGGCAAATCGATAACAGGAGGTTCCTGAGGAGGAGAAGAAAACAGGATTGTAAGCATAGGGCAAAACTGGCCTGAAATAAAAGGCATAGGAAATGCCTATATTTTAACAAGTTTTTTTTGATATCAGAAAATTGAGAAAATCTCTTCCTAATGGCCTTCTTTTCTTTGGAAATTATAAGATGAAGTCAGCCACTAAAAGTGAAGAGAAAAATAGTTGGATTGAAATTTTGATGAGAGACCAAAGAAACATGGTGGAATTAACAGGCAATGTCAAGGGTCCCTTTGAATATGGTGATGATTAATTAATAATGAAACCAATTTGTCCTGTGGCAGCAACTTTCTCCAGGCTCAATTCCTTACATAAGGTGGGTGGTCAGGGGTAGGGAAAGGGGGCAGGTATAGATGCACAGCCCTTTATCCATAATTCCAAAATCCAAAATGTCCTGAAAAAAAACACTTCTTTCTCTAAATTCTTCTGGCTATAAGCCAATGGCTTGATATGAAGTCTTTATAGTCTATATTTGTTTAAGTTAGAGTGGATATGATACATTTTGCTACATTAATTTATGTTAGATTATGGGGTACCGCCTTAGACCCTGTTATAGGTGTTTACATTTTTTAATCTGATTTATGAATTACCTTTAGACTCAATATGCTTTGATAAGCACTTGCAGATTTAGCATAAGCATCCATTTAGATTTGGAATTTTGCCCAAAAGCTTAATTTTTCACAAGTTTTCGCAACCCAAAGTCAGGAATGATGCCAAATATGTGCTGAAAACTAAAAAGTAAATTGCTAAATTGTACATGGAAGTTCCATCTACTATTAATTTTAAGAGAAAATAAAGTAACCTCCTGATATATCCCAGAATGCAATGCGACCAAAACTTTGATGGGAAAAGTTTTTCAAGTGCCAATTTGGCTCCATAAAATTAAATAATTCAAGGTGGTTCTGAAATTCTCTTTTGTGCTGTTGTTGAGAAAGGATTCAAATAATGCGAGCATATTACCTTTCTTCACTTAACTCTGTACCTCATGTTCTGATTACTATTCCTGTATGAAGTAACAGTGGCTTAAAATAGCAACACTTATTTTATTGTCTATCCAGGTTTTTCTGAATCAGGAGAAGGGGTTCCACTCAATGGATCAGGCTTGGGGTCTCTCTTGATATTCAGTTCGCTGGAGTTGGAGCCATGTAGCCTGAAGCAGGTGCAAGCCTCCTTCTCTTTACTTCTTACATAGTCTCAGGGCTTCTCCTTCTTCACATGGTGTCTCTGTGTGGACTGTGAGCTTCCTCCCAGCATGGCAGCTCAAGGTTCTTGCACAAGGATTCCAACAAGCAAAGTGAAAGTAATGTTTTATGAACTAGACTGAGAAGTCACACAGTGTCACTTCCAGCATGTTCTATTGGTCAAACAAGTAGTCACAGGGGAGGTGCATAATACTCAGGGAGATACTCTGCCATGCCCTAATTCCTGGTAAACAATCTGTCTTACATCTATGTGGGTTCTAATATCTTCCACGTAGCTGAACCCAAGGACCATATCGAGAGCCATGCCACCTCACAGTTGGGCAGCTTTTGATGCAATTGTCAACTCCCTCCTTTCTGAAGCATTTTACCCCTTGGCTTCCATGACATCACACTTCTCTTTTTCTGTTCATTTCTTATTTCTCTGTCAACTTATCCTCCTCTAGAGGCCTTTACATGTGGGAGTTTCTCATTCAAACCCAGTCCTTCTCTCTGTCCCTAAAAGCTTATCTTAGGCATTTGTAATCATTTTCTGTGACTACCATTACAGATTACCACCAACTTGGTAGTTTAAAGCAAGAAATTTCTTCTCTTACAATTCTGGAGGCCAGAATTCTGCAGTCAAGGTGTGAGCAGGGCCTGCTCTAGAGAAGGCTCTGGAGAAGACTCTTTTGGCCTATTCCAGTTTCTGTGTGGCTTCAGTGATTCCTTGGCTTGGGGTTCCATCATTCCAGTCTCTGCCTTCATCTTCATACGACCTTCTCATCTTCCTCCTTTGTCTCTTACGTGAGCACAGTCACTGGATTTAGAGCCCATCTGCATAAAGGAGGATGGCCTCCTCATTTCAATATCTTCAACTTAATTACATCCACAAAGACTCTTTTTTCCAAATAAGGTAACATTCATAGTACGATAGGTTCTGAGGATTAGGAAATGGACATATCTGGGGGTGGGGGGGAGCACCATTCAGCCCTACAACATTTTTAACCTATTCTGTGGATTTAAGTCAACTATTCAGAAATACATATATCCAGCCTCCTAGGTATTTTTTTGGAAATACCAAAGAAATCTTCCTTGGAGATATATCTTTTATATAAACATACATATATAAAATCGCCTCCTCTTCATCTCTTCTGGATATCGGAGGGTTCCCTAACACTCAACTTGTGCAAAACTGAACTCACTGTAGTTTCTCTAAATCTGCTCCTCTGGCATTTTCCACCTCATAAATGGCATCATGATTCATCCAATCACTCATGTTTTCACGGATGCTGTTTTATCCATAGCCTGCATAAAAAGGTATCTTACCTCTAATATTTCTTATATATCTCAGCAGATTCCCCAATTCTAGCTATTCCCACTACTACTACTGCTCTATCAGAATAGGAAGTCAACCACTGAGAGTAAAGGAGAACATTTGCAACTTCAAGGTTGGAGTTGTCCATGGCAGAAGGCTGATGTCATCATCACCACACACTTACTACAACCAACAGAAAGATAAGTCTTATATCCACTACCTTGTAATATCTGTCAAGTTGTCCCACTGCCATTGGTTTCCATTGTTCTAGTACAAGTCACCATTACCTCTCACCCGGACAGCTGGTCTGTAACTGATCTCCCAAAACCCACTGTCATTCCCCTCCCAGTTGTTCTGCAGTTTGCAACCAGAGCTAGTTTATAAAACACAGAACTAGTCCTCTCACACCACTGCCTAAAAACTTCTAGCTTCTCAATAACCTCATGAGAAAGTCCCAAATCCAAAATCTGGCCTTTCAGGAAGTCACCACCCTCTATCTCTCTAGGCTTGTCTCTTAACACGCCCCTACTTGTTATCTGCACTTCAACAATGATTGCTATCTTTCACAGGGCCTTTGCACGTCATTCTTCTTTGCCTGAAAGGGGCTTTCCCTCTACTTCTTAAGTAAGTGAACCACTTATTTGTAAAGTTTTATCCTTAGTACCACTTCCTCAGGATAGCCCTCCCTAAATTATAGGACTAAGTTTATCACTCCATTCTAGACTTGTGTTGTGTTCCATGTGTCTTTACATCACAAATGCAATTGTGATCATTGTCACTCTACTGTCATCAAATCAAAGTTTCAATTTTAAAATGCATTATTTTTAAAAAATTACTGCCAATTGAACTATGGCATTTGCATTTCTATCACTTGAAATTTTTATTTTATACTTATTTAAAAAGCTTATCTATGCCTATATTTTTATATCTCTTTCAAAAAATAAAAACCAAAGATGTTGATTAAAGTATTTGTAAAACATCTCCATATTCATTCAGAGCCCAAATAATCTGAAATATTTTTCAGGTCAGAATTGTTGGTGTCTATACACAATAACATTTTCTGTGTTATCAGGAATGTTGGTGGTGTAATATTTCTTAAAAAGAGTGTTTCACTTTGTGTTTTCCTGGAGGCTGTCATGCATTCCAGAATTTTTTATGTCTATGCATAAGCAATTAAGTAAAACTACTACATCACAGCTGTTGGCAGGCCATTAGTAATTGTAAGATGTATTGCAATTTCAGAAATGTTAAAAAAGCAGTTTGGCAAACATTTAGATAACTATTTGACGAATGCCAATTCCACATCCATGAAGCAGATTTCATAGGTACGTTAGACTCTCCATTCCATTTCTATTCCCAGGATTTGGGGTCAACCTTTCTCATCAAGAATATTACATTAATCTGTCTCTGGTAGCCCTTCCTCTAGAGCGATCTCCTGTTGTGGAGATTCCAACTATATTTCTGCTTAGCCACAAAGTGCATGAAACCAGCTAACACCTCCGAGGGCCTCACTGTGAGGCAGAGAGGATCAAAGGGAAACTCCTTTCAACTGCGCCAAACCCAGCAGATCAAAGAGCTGTGTGATCTGTCACCGCTCACAGCAATGACATTTCTCAGGAAGCTGCACAAGCCTGCTGTTTTCACCTCACCTACTGCCGTGGCACCAAAAGCAGCACCTGTGTCTCCTTCAACACCTGGAGTTCTGTCCCCTCTCTGGGCCCCCACATTTGTTGCTACCTTTGTTGGTGCTCCTTCCTCCCTAATCTTTCTTCCAGATGTTGTCACCTCTTTGACTCCTTGCAAAACCACCAGTACATTTAATTATTTGCATCTCTCCTTACATTTGTCAGGACAAGAATCCAGCCCCAGAGGTTAAGGCAGGACCTAGTGATGAGTTAAGCCTGATGATGGGAGAAGAGCTTTCCAAAATCCTGTTATCAAAATTAAACGTGAGGTGGTTGTGGAAAAGGCTCACATTCCCCTAGGCAACACAGGGTCCACAAATTGAGAGAGCAAGAGTCAAACTCTGGAAAGGAGGGTATGAAAGCTGGAGTCCAGTAAAGGATGTGATAAATACCAAGCAAAAAGGAGAACTGTGTAGTAATTTAGTTTTGGAAAAATTAAGGAACTCTGAGTACAGGGCTTCTAGCTCCTAATTCAGTGCTCGTACTTCCTGGGTGTATTAGTCAGAGTCAGTGTGGGTTCCTATAACAAAGTACCACAAACTGGGTGGCTTATAAGCAACAAAAATTTATTTGTCACAGTTAAAGAGGCTGGGAGTCCAAGATCAGGTGCCAACATAGTTGGGCTCTGGTAAAAGCACTCTTCCAGGTGCCTCGGATGACACAAGCAAAGCTAGCTGGTTCTTGGGACCCTTATAAAAACTCTAATTCCATTCATGAAGGCTCCACCCTCATGACCTATTTAGTTCTCAAAGGTCCCTCCTTCAAATATCATCACAGTGGGGATTGTTGCTGATTAACTTCCCTTTTCCCAATAGGGGGTTAGGACCCCTGAGGAGAACCCCTGTCTCTCCTTGTGAGTTCTTTTTCCATTCTGTGTAGCAAAGCCTAAAACAAAACCAAAGCTGAGCATTTAACAGCCCAAGATTTAGTCAATGGCTAAAGCATAGAGAAGCAGGAATCAAGTTCATAAATCAACTTCTCATTTGGGGTGCGTTTGGGATAGAGTTTTATGAGGACAGGGTGATAAGGGGAGGATTATGCATAAGCTTTTTTGGAAAGAAGCAGGCCTTTCCTGGAACTGGACTGCCACCTCTTTTTCTTCCTTAGAAGGCTCTGGTCAGAACAGGCATGGCTCTTGAGGGTGTGTCATTTACCATGCTAATGTATTATAATTAGCACATAATTAGGCCTGGGGTTGATTAGGGTCAAATCAGCTGCCATCTTGGATCATTCAGGCTCTGACTGGTTTTTGTTAGTCGCTTTTTCTTTCATGGTTTTGCCTGTAACTGAAAGATTTGTTAGGCCAGCTTTAAGTGGGTCATCAGTTCTGGGGCACAGCCTGGGTAACAGGATTAGAGCTTCAACATCTGAATTTCAGGGGATGCAAACATTCAGTCTAATACACTAAACAATTATTACTTGTTGAATAAATGAAATTCAAAATACAATGATTCAACATGATGAGATTTAGAAAATAAGAACAATAAAGAAAACATTTTGTGTGAGACAAAGTAATAGTATTATAGTGGGTTGAATAGAGCCCCCATCCCCACCAATTTATACCTACCTGGAATTCAAAATGTGACCTTAGTTGGAAATAAGGTCTCACAGATATAATTAGTTATGGATCTTGAGATGAAATTATCCTGGATTTAGGATGGGTCCTAAATCCAATGACTTATGACTTTATAAGAAGAGAGGACACAGGGAGGCACACAGGGAAGAAGATGGAGGCAGAGATTAATTATTCTGCCATCAACTAAGGAATATCAGAAGCCTCCAGAAGCTGGAGGTAGCATTCTCCCCTAGAACCTCTGTTAGAACCTGCCAACATCTGGATTTCAGACTTCTGATCTAGAACAGTAGTAGAATAAATTTCTGTTGTTTTTTTTTTTTAATCTCTAAGCTTGTAGTAGTTTGTTACAGCAGCCCTAAAAAATTGATAGAGATATTTTATATTACATTTTCCTGATTTAATCCCCCAAACTATCCTAAGGAGTAAATGCTACTATCCCTATTTTTTAAACATGGGAGCAACTTTAGAGAAGTTAGGTAAACTGCTGAGGGCTACCCAGCTGACAAGTGACAGAACTGAGATTAGAACTCATGTTCACTGGATTTTAAAGTCCTATCCTTATTATGTCATTATAATCCTCTAATTACACACTATTTAAGAAAAGTTGTGTATATCACTTAGAAAGATTCACTTTTAAAATCATTACAATGAATAAATAAAATTAAGATAAATGTCTCATCTAGAAAGTGTTCATCTGTGTAATTCTTTATTCTGAAACAATGCAAACTAATTTAAGCATCACTCTACAGACTCTTACACAATAATTCTGTGAAACTGAGCGCCCTCTTTATGTCAATTTATATGTTAAGAGATTATTTCAACCCAATGAATGAGGCACTGTCTGTGGTTTCCATTTTAGACATGATGAAAATGAGATTTAGAAGGTGTAGTACACAGAATAATGTCCTCCCCAAAACAGCCACCTCCTAATCGCCAGAACTTGTGAGTATATTGCTTTACACGGCAAAATGGACTTTGCAGATGTGATTAAAAGTCTTGAGATGGGGAAATTAGCCTGAATTATCCAGGTGGACCCAATATAATCACAAGGGTCCCTATAAACAGAAGGGGGAGAAAGGAGAGTCAAAGAAGGAGATGTGATTTCAGAAACAGAGGTCAAAAAGAGAGAGAGGGAAAGATTTGCAAGTACTGTGCTGCTAGCCTTGAAGGAGGACAAAGGGGTCATGAGCCAAGGTATGCAGATGGCATCTAGAAGCTAGAAAAGATATAGATTCTCCCTTAGGGTCAACAGAAGGAATGCAGCCCTGCCAACATCTTGATTTTAGGACTTCTGACCTCCAAAACTGTAAATAATAAATTTGTGTTGTTCTAAATTACTAAATTTGTGGCAATTTGTTACAGCCAGAATAGAAAACTAGTACAGAGGGATATGGTCCTGCATATGGAAGGTAACAGTTGGAACCCAGTCCTTGCTGACATCAAGCTTCATTGTGTTGCTCATCTTACTGGCAGGAAATTAACATCCAGAAAATAAGCCAATACACACTTGGAAAAGGCAAGTCCTCGGTCTACTCAACTGGAATTACACATTTCCTACATGCACACTAAGGGTGAAAAAATAACCAAATAAATATTTATGAATGATAAACTACCACTTGTTCCTAAATCCAGATAGAAAAAAAAATGTTCCTCAAATTTTATTAAGTTTAAATTCTGGCCAGATGCATATCCTTGCAAAGGGAACTGAAATTTGATCACTATCCAAGTCTTTTCCAGTGTCTTCTCTTATAGTTGGCTTATTTCCAAAGCAGATGAAAATTATAGCTTTCCAACTCATGACTTCTTACAAAATACATCTTTTTGTATTACACAAAAAAGGTGAAAGTTTATTCAAACTCCATTAGCTCATGGTGTGGCTGAACTAACACAAACTTAAGAGTTATTTTTTTCACTCAATTTTTTAAAAGAATTATTGTTTTCTTTTTATTGCTAAATTCTAGTTTAAAAAGTACTCAGTTCATAATTATTTCTTTTTGAGTTCAATACTGTATTCTCAAGGAGATAAAAACTGCAACAAAATGGCATTTGAACATGTAAGCATATTTTTTGACTAATAAAAACATTCACCTCATTTTAACACTCTAATATATACAATACCAAAGTGTATGTTACTTTTTTACAGGCAATGACTTCTCTACGATGTACGATAGTGTTTTATGTCTAAGATACTGTCCCCTACTTTACAAGGGAAAAATTCAAACCCATAGTCCCTGTCTTCAAGTCTCTGATTAGTAAATCAGAATATATACTCAAGATACGGCTCTTAAGTAAATATCTGAATCTAACAAACACCACAACGCCATATACTCCCTCTGCAAGCCATTCTCCAACTTGTAATCAGCACAAGTCATATTAATAATGATGTCTTGACAGAAATCAGTGGTGTTCCCTCCCTTTTCTGTTGTGGAAGGGTCCTGTAAGGCTTCACCGAGTAATTGGCACTTGAACTGATCGAGAGAAGGATATTCAGCACCTGAGTATAGAAGATGGGCAATGGCAAAGAACATGAGGTTTGGTCAATGGGTGACCGGCTTTAGGCATGTGCGTTTGTATAAGGGGGAAGGGACCTGAGAAGACTGGACAGGTGGGTCAAGGCCAAATTACAAAAGGTCTGGAATACTGAGCTCTAGTATTTGTGTTTGATCTTTCATGTTCAGGATATGGTTTTGTTTAAAATGCTTAGTAAAATATAGTACTTAAAGTGTACTAGGTTTATTGCAGAATCAAGCATTTTTAATAACACTAAATATTCTCTGAAACTCAATTTTGGAAATCTGTTTTGTAAAACAGCGATTCCTTTTTTTCATATATAAGACAAATACAACAGACTCTTACTGTTTGGAATAGTTTGTACTATAAAGTTGCCTGGAACACAGACCTTGCAGATACTGAACTATTACTTCTAGGGGAAACACAAGGCTCAGTTCTCACAAGCCTCTGCTCAAAACATCTTCCCCAACCTAAACACCATTTGCATTACATCAATTTGTTTGCCAACATCCTCTGAAAACTAGCCTGTCTCATCAGCATGGAAAATGGCTCTTCCACAAAACCCCATCTCTGTAGAATACTGAGAGGGTATTTTTTCATTCTTCCACATCCTCCTGATCTGCACAATCTGACCTTCATGGGACGGTTTGTTTTGTTTTGTTTTTTTCACAACATATCACCTTTTGAAACGTGCTCATTTCCCAGTGCTAGTAGAGGAAGGATAACATATTTTTGACTCTGGGAGATGAAACCTTAAATTTCTTTGGCTTTCAGCCTCACAACAAACTCCTCACTGCACATTTTTCTCGGTGGTCAGCTCACGAACAGATTCACCCACGTTTCCGTCTTTCCCCTCACTTCACCATGCACTCAGCTCTTCCTCATGTGACTCTAGCTCTTTCTGGAATGACCTCACATAGTGGTGAGGAATTTTCTCTTCCTTTTTCTAGGTGTTCCTATTGCTGAGTCACTGACATTGAACTCACAACTAACAACACCATAACTCATGCCTGAATGAAGCTTCTCTAACACACATCCCAATCTCGTGCATGTAAGAGCGCTAGACTGCTCTATGTGGGGATCTTGTCAAACAGTTAAGTTACTAATAAAACACACAAGAATGGGAAAAGAAACTCACATGGAACTGAATATAATAGGAAAAGCATAGTTGTTTACTGAAAGGAGAACCAAAATTAGAAGTCAGAGCATCACCTTCTTCACCCTCAGCTAGGAGACTTCGCATCAGGTGACCCAATTTTTTGTTGTTCAGCATGGGTCCGCTGATGACTGAAAGCATTGCAAGCATTGTTTTGGGGATTGCAAGTAAATTTGAGAGAGTAGGCAAATTTATAAATACCAAGTCACAAATAATGAGGATTAACTGACTATAATGTGCAATAGGCTCTTTCTTAACGGGAGAATGGAGGATGAAGATGCCGCTGGAAAGAGGAAGGATGAAGGGACTATTGCCTCTTCAGGTCTCTCTGGTCTCTGTAATGACTGCAAGATTAATAGTAAGCAAGACTAATCTCGGTTCGATGCACTTGCCTGTGTTATGACTGTAATGGTCACAGTAAAGAAAAAGGCTTAATAACATCCTTGATCACTTGAGGAGAGATCTAGTTAACTGCAAAAACACCTGCTTGCCTCGCTTATCATGGTGAGAGCACTGAGTCACGTATAGAATAGTCAAATCAACATTTCTCACACCTGAAACTAGTATAACATTGTATGTCTGTTATGCTGCAGTAATAACTTTTTTTAAATTGCTGATGGCTGGAATAACACAATAGCATTAATGTTGCTGGTCAAGGACTGTGTTCATCAAGAGTTACATCATTATAATACATCAGGGAGTATACAATGTAATCTTCTGATATTTTATTTCTCTAAAGCAGAAATCCAGCCTCTATATAGTCTGGTCATAAAATCTAAACAATTCAAAGTTTATTATTAATACTTGTGGTTCAAATATGGCTGGGGACAGTTTATTAAACACTCACTGTGGACGACAGGAGTATAAATCACATGAAGTGATACCTCTTGAACTGACACCATCAGGCCACGAGATAGTTCCCAAAGAGGTACTGAGTATATGATGAAAGTTTACCTTTCAGTCAATCTCACATATTGTTTCCAAAACATTTCTCAAATCTATCTCATATTTCCACTCAGACAACCACTTCCCCGGCTTGGCCCTTCTTCAGCCCTCCTCTGATCTAGTTTAATCACTTACCAGAAGTTGGTGAAAGACCTCGAGGGGCCAGCAGCCCTTACAAACAGCTGATTGCTGAAGGGCCAGCGAAGCCAGCTCTCCCTAGGACAGATTCCAGCCTCAAAGTACTGAAGTGCTTCCATGTTGCAACCTGAGAAGGAAGTTTCTAATAGTTAAGGTTGGTGGGACCCATCTCTTCGTTATCGAGTCATACTCATTCTCTAGAAAACTAAAATATTAGGTGTGAGAACTGGGCACTATATATTTTTTTCACATTATAATTGTTTATTTTTAATTTTTCATTCAAATTCAATTTAGGTAACATATAGTGTATTATTAGTTTCAGGGGTAGAATTTAGTGATTCGTCAGTTGCATACAACACCCAATGCTCATTACATCACGTGCCCTCCTGAATGCCCATCACCCAGTTACCCCATCCCCCCACCTCCCTCCCTTCTAGCAACCCTCAGTT
The DNA here is from genome assembly GCF_011800145.1 of Mirounga leonina. Classification (NCBI taxonomy): domain Eukaryota; kingdom Metazoa; phylum Chordata; class Mammalia; order Carnivora; family Phocidae; genus Mirounga; species Mirounga leonina. Next base: position 9,132,579 of record NW_023270442.1, read on the forward strand.
TGTTTCTTACAGTTAAGAGTACCTTATGGTTTTATATTTAAACTCCTTTGTTAAGCCTGAGTTTTTTCATCTGTAGGGTAAATATAATAATAAGGACCCTGCCTGCTCTCTGCACCTCTCTGTGCTTCAGTTTTCTTATATGTTAAATGGGGAAAGTAATTTTTAAAATCAAGTTAACCAACTGAATTGGGGCATGAGATTCACTTGCAGGATTTATATGGGCTTTTGCGACAGGGCTTTGCGATGTTCATTTTAGCCATCAGACGTGTAGTCTTGAATTCCAAGTTCACAGCAGTGCTCAAGAAGGAAAAGCTTGTTAGACCTCTGAGTCCCAGATACACTTATTAAGTTACACTGTTGCCACACGTAGAAAGGCAGTTATGTTCACTGTGCAGCATGCGAGGCCCTCTCTTGATCATGTCCTTTTAGGATCAACTAGAATTAGAGCTAAAATATGTCCGTGTTTTAAAAGTGTATCAAAGGTATATTTATTTATCATTTTTTAAAATAACACCATGATTGGGGCGCCTGGGTGGCTCAGTCGTTAAGAGTCTGCCTTCGGCTCAGGTCATAATCCCGGGGTCCTGGGATCGAGCCCCGCATCGGGCTCCCTGCTCTGCGGGAAGCCTGCTTCTCCCTCCCCCACTCCCTCTGCTTGTGTTCCCTCTGTCGCTGTGTCTCTCTGTGTCAAATAAATAAATAAAATCTTTAAAAAAAATAAAATAAATAAAATAACACCATGATTGGTAAACCTTCTTAGCAAATTCCTTTGCTTTGTACTCTTCTAAAAGTTAATCATTAAGTTTAATTGAAATTGGACCAGTTAACAACCACGAATCCTTCCTTTTTGTTGGATTTGAAAGGGAAGGCATCTCATTATCAGTTGTTTGGAACCCCAATTTCTTCTAACCCCACCCAGCTTTCCTACACCTTCCCTTCTACTGCTCTCTGCAAAGCAGGAAAGTTCCCCAACAAAAGCAGGAACTATTTAGAAATCAGACAGATAGACCCAGTAGCTGAGAAACTGCAAAATGAGTCCTCATATGAGTTAGTTTTTGGACTCGATTTTTCATCATTGGCTCGAGAGAGAGTGTGTGCCCCTTCCCTGTCTTAATATCTGTCTTCCTGAGGAAAGATAAACTGGGCTCTGGACACAAAGATAACACTACTGGTTATGAACAATAGGCCAGAAGCTCTGGCGGGTTTGCTGAACAATCCTTCAATAAATTCAAACAGACTCCTTAGGCTTGCTGTGATAAGCATGAAAGTTCTTTAGGCAGATGGGATGACCGGATGCCAGACTCTGGCAGGCATAAAAAGCTGTGACCTTTTGACCTTAAACACAGGCAGCCTGGGAGACAGGGAAGAAAAGCTCTTGGCAAATTACCTACAATAACTTATTTAGGGGTATGTCTAATTTGGGATGTGTTTTTTGCTGTATTTATTTACTTGGCAAGTCTTTGAATTCCATAAACGCAGAAGTCAGCCAGTCAGCATCACTGACTTGATGGATGGTCTGTCTACTGTACAACACTCTGAACATCAGCACTTTTTGTAAGGTTGGGCAGAAGATAAAAAGATCTAGATTTAGTAGTCATTGTTACATGAACAAGCAGTGCCAGTCTCCGAAGATATAAATAGGAAAGGCATTGAGGCCTCAAAGCCAAGGGTGAAGGGTTGTCTAAGCTGAAGCTATTTATAGGATAAAATAAATCATCTGGAAACAGGTCAAGGTGAAGTCAGAGTGCTTGAAACAATTGTTTATACCTTATCAAATAGAGGTTTTCCTTCTCCTTCTATCAGTCAACATCCACATGAAAGCCATTAACATTCAAGAAAAGTCCCACTCCTGCCAGTAGGTTGTTAGCTTAGTCTGAGGTTTTCCTAATGGTCTATAATTCTACAAATGTCAAATATAAAGCAGTGATGCTTGGCTAATGGTATTTTGGCAGGGTATAAATTTGTTTGGGTCTTCCAAGTAATTCTCTTTCTTTGTTCTGTACCTGTTTTGGCCATGCAGGAGATTTTTATTAAAAATGCCATATTTTTTTGTTAGTGTTGTTACGATCCTTTTTTACCTATAGTTGCAATCAGCTCTCAATTTGGAGAAGGTTCATACTATAAATAAAGAAAAATAAACCTGGGTTTCTACATGACATCACATGCGAGTCTGGACTCTAGATCAATTAAAGACCTAAGTGAGAATAGTAAAACAGTAAAGTTAGAAAGAAAATATCATAGAGTAGCTTTGTGGCACGGTCTTAGAAAGATATCTCTAAAATATACCAAAAAAGCAGATATAAGGCAAAAATGATAACTTTTATCACATCAAAATAAAGATTTCTAGACAGTGAATCATAGAATAGACAAAGTTAAGAGGAAAATGGCGAAATGTCAGAAGATATTTGAAAGTCCTACCCTTCTAAATAAATACATAAACAAAAATACGTAATACATGGGCACCTGGATGGCTCAGTTGGTTAAGCAACTGCTTTCGGCTCAGGTCATGATCCTGGAGTCCCTGATCGAGTCCCGCATCGGGCTCCCTGCTCGGCAGGGAGTCTGCTTCTCCCTCTGACCCTCCCCCCTCTCATGTGCTCTCTCTCATTCTCTCTCTCTCAAATAAATAAATAAAATCTTTAAAAAAAAAATACATAATACATATAAAATATACAATAGAGGCATATTTAGGCCATATATAATAAACAAATATATATAAATACGTAACATATATAATAGATTTCTATAAATCAACAAGTAAGTAGAAAAAGATGCCCTAGGGGGAAAAAAATCATGAACAGACTATTTTTAAAAGAAATCAGAAAAGCATATAAAGAGATACTCAAATGGGGGTCCTTGGTTAAGCATCTGCCTTCAGCTCAGTAGGTTAAGCGTCTGCCTTTGGCTCAGGTCATGATCCTGGAGTCCTGGGATTGAGCCCCAAGTCAGCTCCCTGCTCTGCGGGGAGCCTGTTTCTCCCTCTCCCTCTGCCACTCCCCTTGCTTGTGCTCTCTCTCTCTCTCAAATAAATAAATAAAATCTTTAAAAAAAAGACTCAAAATGATTAGATCATTAGTAATGTGACATGCTTAAATTAAAACAAGATTTCACAGGCGCCTGGGTGGCTCAGATGGTTAAGCGTCTGCCTTCAGCTCAGCTCATGATCCCAGGGTGCTGGGATTGAGCCCTGCATCGGGCTCCCTGCTGAGCTTCTCCCTCTTCCGCTCCCCCTGTTTATGCTCTCTCTCTCTCTGTCAAATAAATAAATAAATAAAATCTTAAAAAAAAAACAGATTTCACTTTGTACCTTTTAGACAAAGACTAGAAAGCTCAAGTGTGCCATGAGAATTCAGGGATATACAAGCCTTGGCAAACAGAACCATTTCGGAGAGCAAATCCATCTCTCTACAGATGTGCAGAATAAAAAAGGTGATAGACTGTATAACCCCACAGATCTGCTGGTGGGTATGTGGCTCAAAGATGTTCTCACACAGGTCCATAGGGGACGTGCTATGGGGTTCACTGCAGTGGTAGAACTGGAGGGTCACCTGCAAATCTCCTATGGGAAGCATTGCTGGGTAAGCAAGATGTGATGGATGGACACCATGCAATCTCATGCAATGGTTAGAAGCAATAAATTTGTTGTATTCAAAATACAGTTGGATATTAAAAAGTTTTTAGTAAATATAATGAAAAATAATAGAAGTAGATAGGATCAACACACTTACATGAATTAAAATATAAAGAAAAATAATAGAAGTAGATAGGATCAAAATACCTATACGAATTGAAATTACAATAGAAGTAAATAGGATCAACACACCACACGATGCACATTTTTCAAAAGCATCTATACAGAAAAGAGGCACATTAAACACACTAAAAAGGCAGTCTATGGGAGTGAGACCTAGGATTGAAGAAGAAGGATAGAAGAAACCAAATAGATCAATGAAATAATCAAGAACATGTAGAGAAGCAGGAGGAATAGGGGAAAATCATGAATTCTGCAGGATGAATTAAAAATATTTATCTTCCCTTTTGGTTTGTTATTTTGGTTTTATGCGTCTAGATTATGGGGACACACAAAACTCCAGTGCAGTTATTATACAACTAGAAACTCTGAGACAATCTGTCTTTTGGGAGATAGGCCCTCCTTTATCACTTGATCCTTAATGTATATCATTTATAAACACATCCAACCTCAGGTACCAATTACAAAGGTAAAAAGATAAGGGGGATGAATTGTTTCTATAGTCAAGTCAACTATATTGACTAATCCTTTAAAATTACAGAAACACACTTGTGGAGAAGCCCACTATAACAAATAGACATATCCACACTATCTAGAGTTAGCAATGGTAACATTTTCAGACATTTCCAATCCTTTTTTTTTTTAAGAATTAAAATCCTGTAGATAATACCAAATTTCCCTTTAACCACCATAACTTCTCCATCTTTTAACCTCCCTCTTCGCGTATACCCAAGACATGTGCTATAATTTTGCTCTGCATCCTCGCAGCTCACCCTGTGTAATTAGACTTACATAAATATTACACATATCCAATATACACCATTGCTTAACCGGTGAGATATTTTTTTAAATATGCATAAATGTTATCTTAATATGGTACCATTCTACACCTTCCTGTTTTCACTCAATTTTTTAACTTTGTAATAATTTTAAATAGCTATTACATTGCACAAACTGAAAATGTACAAAATTATATACAGCAAAATGTTCATCTTCCTCCCATTTCTGAACCCCCATCACTCAGTGTTTCCCTAATCCCTGATTTAGCTACCATTATCAGTTTTGGAGATACTCTCCACACAAACATAAACACATATATGACTTCCCCTTTATGCCAAATGTATGTTAAAGTTTAAAATCAGTTCATTGGGATGCCTGGGCGGTTCAGTCAGTTAAGCGTCTCCCTTCAGCTCAGGTCCTGGGATCCAGTCCCACATCAGGCTCCTTGCTCAGCGGGGAGCCTGCTTCTCCCTCTGCCTGCTCTGCCTGCCACTCCCCCTGCTTTTGCTCTCTCTTTCTCTGACAAATACATAAATAAAATCTTAAAAAAAATGAAATCAGTTCATTGACCATTAATAATTATTTCTCACCCAAACTGACTTGCTTTTTGCTTTCTTTCCTCATCCCCCATTCTCAAGCTAATTTTTGATTTACATATAACAATGGCATTGAATTTACTTTTATCTTTCTTACTAGCTTTAACGTTTTGGAGCCTCAGGAATATTTCATAAATAATTAATTTTATGTGTATGTTCTAAGATACATGTCAGGAGAGCTCATATACGACTAACTCTACCCTTTGTTCTTCCATTCGAGCAAAGATCATTTCTTAAAATTATATTTGAAGCTAATGTTGCAAATTCTCTTTCTTTGTCAGAGCTGCTTCTTATATTTATACTTCCTCGATAATTTTTATATGTTCCATTAATCAAAGAAGGCAGTACATGGCATTTTTCACTTCATAAGTAAAATCCAGATGTTTAGATATTCTCAACCTTTAAGTAGTCTTGCCCGAAGAGCATCCCATATGCTTTATATGCTCTGTGAGTTGGGACCATGTCCAGGGAGATGAAGAGGGCAGTAGGGTGACTGGGCGTCCTGGAAAGCTGCTAGCTGAAAATTGTAGTACTGAGTGGGAATCTGAGGATCAAGTGTCCTCCACCTCTTGGAGGTTCACTCTATTCTCCCATTATCTTAAGCCAGTAATCAAGAAGACAGAGGGCCACCGTCACAGCCTGCATAGAAAATTACACTAATTTGGTCCATTCTTGCGGGTGAAATCTTAAGATTGAGGGCACATAGCTAAGAAGAACAAGACAGTAAACAGATGGCTGTTTTGCCAGCTTAAGGACTGTGAGAGGGGAGAGAACATATGTGTTCCTTTCTTTCTTTTTCTTTTTCTTTTTTTTTTCCATTTGGGGAAAGAGACTGTTTCTACTCTCTTTGAGAATTCTCACAGATTCATTCAAACTAGATTCATCAACTTTGGCCTGAGGGTGATGAGTCAACCAGATTGTTCAGGCTGATTGCAGAATGAAAATTATAACACCTGTGTGGACTCTTACGTCCTCATCCTCTTTTCTGTCTCCACCTCCAGCAAGTCCTTGAGTGCCTTTAGGTTGAGCTTGCCTTTCTAGCACGTGAACCCACTGGGCTCACTCTCATTTGCACATTCCAAGATGGAATTGGTTACAACCTTTGTAACTTCCGACCTGGGACTGCAATAAGTTTTCATTACCTATGTTCCCCTAATGCTCACCTTCTGGCTTTATCTAGACTGATGACTGTATTTTTTTTTTTTGTACATCTCCTTCCTCAGTGACCCGATAGCATGTCATGTCTGAGTTGTTTATCTCTCACTTCGGTTCTTGTCAGTCTCCCTTTATCCTGGCTTTTTTTTTTTTTAATCTTTTGAGCCTTTTTGTAGGACCTATGTACCTGCCTCTTATAATATTCAGAATTTTTCTAACTTCCAGTTTTCATTTCCCAGAATAATTTGATCCAATGATCTCTTCAATAAGCGTTGAGTGCAATTACTCACTTGGTTCTTGTCCCCTAACTTCTGCTTTTACAAAAGGGTCTTCTTTCCGGCCTGGCTCATTATCATGAAGCCTGTCTGCCTTTGTCAACCTCCATCCTCCCTCTTATCTCTACTCGGGCTCTCCATGCTGGTCCATGGGTTAGCCCTGACAGTGTTGCTTCCCAGAAGTCCCTCCTGCATTCGCTGCATTTCCTAAGGCTTATTCACACCATGCTGAGTTTCAACTCTGTTTACTTGGATACCCATATCTGGGAAGACATATCCTGGAATAAGCAGCAAATAAGCTATGTTTCTTATTTCTCCTCAAGAAGCCAAATTCTAGAACTTCATCCTCTATAGGCGTAAAATATCCTCCATTTTTTTCTCCATGATATAAGAAGACAATGATGGAAATGAAGAAGCAAAAAAATGAAGTAAAATTACAATCAGTTTCCCCAGCTGTTAGGGGTTGAATCATTGCCTACACCCCAAATTATATATGTTAGAGTCCTAATCCCCAGTACCTCAGAATGTGATATTATTTGGAAATAGGGTTTTTGCAGATGCAGTTGATGAGGTCATAGGATGGGTTTCTAGTCCAATATTACTAGTGTCTTTATAAGAATATGACCATGTAGAGGCACCTGGGTGGCTCAGTCATTAAGCGTCTGCCTTCGGCTTGGGTCATGATCCCAGGGTCCTGGGATCGAGCCCCGCATCGGGCTCCCTGCTCCGCGGGAAGCCTGCTTCTCCCTCTCTCACTCCCCCTGCTTGTGTTCCCTCTCTGGCTGTGTCTCTCTCTGTCAAATAAATAAATAAAATCTTAAAAAAAAAAAAAAGAATATGACCATGTAAAGACACAAAGACACAGGAAAAAAAAAATGCCACGTGAAGAAGGGGGAAAACATAAAAGTAGGCAAGCCAGGGAAGGCCAAAGATTTTGGGCTATCACCAGAAGCTAGCATAGAAGTATGGAAGAGAGTCTGTCAGACTCCTCAGAAGGAACCAATCTTGCCAACATCTTGATTATGGACATAGGGCTTTATTCTCTTTATGAGACAATAAATTTCTGTTCTTTAAGCTACCAGTTTGTGGTACTTTGTTATGGCAGCTGTAGGAAACTAATACCCCAGCTGTGGCTGATGTAAGAAGCAAGATAGAGCTATTGAATTAAGAGATTATGCTATTGTTTACATGGAGAACTGACTGTTGACAACATGAAGGTTAAGTTCTATTTTGCATAGAAATACATTTGTTCTTTGTCCTGTTCCAAGAGAATGCAATCATTTAAGATCAACTATTTTTCTGCTCTACAAAACATGTTTTTCCACATCATAAAATGTAAGTATTAGATCATTAAAAAACAAAATCTCCCCGGAATTTATTTGTTTCCATATAACAGTAAAATATCCAGTACAGGAAAGAAATGATCAACTTTTTTAATTGAATTTGTAATATCACCAGTTTGTCCATTGTAAAAATAAATAAATAAAAAGAAAATGCTGAATTAATTAGTAGTTCATGGGTTTCATACACACACACACACATACACAATCTTTGGGTCTGGCTTATTTATTTTAACACACATTCTTAGCTGTAACATATGTGAAATAGTGTATCACTTGACTTTAATGGTAAATAATACTGATTTTCTACCTGGTCTGAATTGATCTTCACAGCCTTCTTTTTTACTATGAACTTACTGCAGGATCAAATAAGACATCTGTGACATGTCTAATTGCATGCAGAATGGCATGATTGCTCATTTCTCCTCTCCTGCACTCTGCTCTGGGACTGGACCCTCAGTGAACATGGTACAATAGATGACATTCCTTGAAGACTTTCTATGTACAGTGCTAAGGCTTTAATCATTGTCTCATTAAACTGCAAACTCAAAAGGTTTGATTGGCAGAGACACCAGTTGTTCCAGGGATTTGCACATAGTTACCAAACCACCATTTCCATTCAATATTGAATTGGAAGCCACTTCAAACAACACAATTTATACCAGATTAACCTTTTTTTTAATATTCCAATGTGTTTTTAAGATGGTGAGGAATACCAGAAAGTTTGTTATTCCAAGGTAGTGTTTGTCTTGCTTTATAGACATAGCTTGAATTTAGTACACCAACTGTGGGTCTTGGAATTTCCCTTCAGACCACTAAAACTCATTTTGCAATTTGCAATTGCTAATTGCTGGCAGTCACATAGTTTTGAGTTGAGATTCGAAAACAGTTGTCAATTTGGGGCCCAAATTCATTAAACATAAGAAACATGTTTACTGGGCGCCTGGGTGGCTCAGTCGTTAAGCGTCTGCCTTCGGCTCAGGTCGTGATCCCAGGACCCTGGGATCGAGCCCCACATCGGGCTCCCTGCTCCACGGGGAAGCCTGCTTCTCCCTCTCCTACTCCCCCTGCTTGTGTTCCCTCTCTCGCTATGTCTCTCTCTGTCAAATAAATAAAATAAAATCTTAAAAAAAAAAAAAAGAAACATGTTTACTCATTTTCCCTTTCTTCAGAAGAACTTGAAGAATTCTTCATATGATGATAATAGGAGATCAAGTAAAGTCCAAATCACATTTTTGCTTTCTATTTATTTTTAGTATTTGGGAATGCTCACTTATATTACTCTTCATATTCATTTCCTTATTCTAAAATTGACACAAATACTAAGGAACAAAAATACAATTCACTTCACAAGTACGTGCCAATACATGGCAACAAAAAAATTTACTTCTACTAACTTGGCCACAAGCAAATTATATCCATCAGAACTAGACAGATATTGATGGCCAGATTTGGGCCTAGGGAGCTTAAATTATATATGTTATAAAAAATAACTCAGTAATTTCTTTCTTTATGACTGGATCATCATTTTCTGAGTTTAATTGCTTCCTGTTGTCTATTTCTCTCATCAGTATTAATATTGTATTTCCAGGTCACCAATATTGCAACACAGAAGGCTCCTAAATTCCACTCCTCCGATGGAATTCCTCAACAAATTCCTCCAATAAACAGCCACACACAGAGCAATTCCATCAGAGAGAAATCCAGAACTAGCTGAGTGACTCCAACACATTGGGGGACTGAGAAAATCTCTCCTTTGAAATGCAGAGGAAAGGCTGAGAAGCTCTCTCACCATGCAGTGCTGTACAATTAGGAGGGAACCCCAACTCCCTGCTCCTCTCTGAGAAGCAAAGGGTTTGGAACATACATCTAGCACGGCAACTTTTAAGACGGCCACCGAATCACCTAGCTCAGAAAGCCAGCAGGACTTAGTTCACAAGTCCCACAGATATAGCAAACAAGGAGGCAGTCGTTAATGAACACAGCCCACCCTCCATGGCTATACCCCAAGGCCCAGTGCAGAGAGAACAGGCAAAAATGCCCACCTCCCAGTCTTTCCCTGGAAGGGGCTTGACTGCACACTTTATAAACTAATACCCCAGGGTTTGGTTCCTAATTAGCATTTATCTAGGTGCTGACTGTGATCTTCCCTAGAACCTGAAAGAGCCAGAGGGTACTTCCTCCCACTTTTCAATCTGGCTTGTGCCAACAATAAAACCAAGTGTCAGAATGTCCCTGATAGGAGTCTCTCCATACATCTAGCACACCAATTGCTATTGCTGTCACCCACAGGACTTTCTTCCAAATCACTTTGCTCCAGGAGCCCGTAGGGCTTGGCATTCATGAGTACCCAAGGACCATACAAAACAAAGAGGTTCTATTTGGGCACAAAAGCACTCCCAGTAACTATTCCCTTTGGTTCACCACAGAGTGAGTAAGCAAATACACGCAGCCTCTTTTTCTCCCTGATAGGGACACACATTCACTGAAAATAAAGGGATGAAAAAAGTTATTCCATGCAAATGGAAACCAGAAGAAAGCAGGGATAGTTACATTTATATCAGACAAAATAGACGTTAAGCCAAGGACTGTAACAAGAGACAAAGATGGTCATTATATAATGATAAAGGGGTCACTTCATCACGAGAATATAACAGTTGTAAATACCTATGTACCTAACACTGGAGCACCTAATTATATAAAGCAAATATTAACAGAACTGAAGAGAGAACCAGATAGCAATCAATAATAGTAAGGGAGTTCAATGCCCCACTTACAACAATGAATAGATCATCTATACAGAAAACCTTAGACTTAAATGACATGTTAGACCAGATGGACCTAAGTAACACGAACAGAACATTCCATCCAGTAGCAGAACACACATTCTTCTCAAGCACACGTGAACCATTCTCCAGGACAGACCATATGTTAGGCCACAGAAAAAGTCTAATAAGTTTAAGAAGACTGAAATCATATCAAGCATCTTTTCCAACCACAATGTTATAAAATTAGAAATCAGTTCCAAGAAGGAGACTGAAAATATCCCAAATATGTGAAAATTAAATGACCTACTCCTGGACAATCAATGAGTCAAAGAAGAAATCAAAAGAAAAATTTTTAAAAAATCTTAAGACAAATGAAAAGAGAAATACAACAAACCAAAATGTATGGGATGCAGCAAAAGCAGTTCTTTTTTTTTTTTTTTGCTGTTTTGGATGTTTAATCCATTGTTTGATTCACAAGTCCATGTTGATACTTCTATAATACAATTTTTTTACCTTTTTTTATTATGTTATGTTAATCACTATACATTACATCATTAGTTTTTGATGTAGTGTTCCATGATTCATTGTTTGCGTATAACACCCAGTGCTCCGTGCAGAACGTGCCCTCTTTAATACCCATCACCAGACTAACCCATTCCCCCACCCCCTTCCCTTCTAGAACCCTCAGTTCTAATAGAAAAGTTTATAGTAACTGTGGCCTGCATTAAGAAAAAAGAAAGAATTCAACGTAACTTATATAACTATACCTCCAGGAACTAGATGAAAAACAAACCAAGCTCAAAGTTAGTAGAAGGAAGTAAAGAACAAAGATCAGAGCAGAAGTAAATGAAATAGGAATCAGAAAGATAATAGTAAAGATTAATGAAAGTAAAAGCTGTTTGGGCTTTTTTAAGATAAACAAAACTGACAAACCGTGCTACATGAAGGGTGGGGGAGGAGGAGACCCAAATCATAAAATTAGAAATGAAAGAGGGGACCTTACAACTGATAACACAGAAATATTGAGGATCATCAAAAACTACAATGAACAAATACACACCACCAAATTCAATAACTTAGAAGAAATAGGTAAATTCCTAGAAACATGCAACCTACCAAGATTGAATCATAAAGAAATAGAAAATCTGAACAGACCACAATTAGTAAGGAGATTGAATCAGTAATCAAAAACCTTTTAACAAAGAAAGGCCAGGACCAGCTGGTTTCACTGGTAAGCTCCATCAAACATTTAAAGAAAAGTTGAAAAATTAATACCAATTCCTCCTAAACTCTTCCAAGAAAATAAAATAAGAAGGAATGTTTCCAAATACATTTTAAAAAGCCGGCATTCCCTTAATACCAAAGCCAGACAAGAACACTACAAGAATAGAAAATTATAAGCCAATATCCCTGATGAACATAAATGCAAAGTCCTGAAAAAAATATTAGCAAACTGAATTAATAGTATTTCAAGTGGGGTTTATTCCAGGGATATAAGTCTGGTACAACAAAGGCAAATCAATGAGTATGATACACCATATACACCATACTATAAACTGAAGGATAAAAATCATATGACTATTTCAAGTGCAGAAAAACATTTGATTAAATTCAGTTTCCCTTCATGATAAAAATTCTCAACAAACTAGGTATAGGAGAAATGTACCTCAACATAATAAAAACCATATATGACAAACCCACAGCTAGTAACAGACTCAATGGTGAAAAACTCAAAGTTTTTCTTCTAAAATTAGAAATAAGATAAGGATGCTCACTCTTGCACTTTTATTCAAATAATATTGGAAGTCCTAACCAGACTCTTTAGGCAATAAAAGATATAAAGGCATCCAAATCAGAAAGAAAGAA
>NW_023270442.1:9145119-9222651 GCF_011800145.1 Mirounga leonina
AGAAAGAAAGAAAGAAAGAAAGAAAGAAAGAAAGAAAGAAAGAAAAACTGTATCTGCAGATAACAAGACCTTAGATATAGAAGACTCCACCAAAAAAAACCTGCTACAAATTATAAATGAATTCAATGAGGTTGTAAGATACAAAATCAATATACAAAAATTTATTGTGTTTCTATATACTAACAATGAACTATCAGAAAAAGAAATTAAGAAATCAATCTTATTCATGATAACATGAAAAAGAATAAAATACCTAGCAATAAATTTAACCAAGGAGGTTAAAGACCATTACACTGAAAATTATAAGACATTAATGAAAGAAATTGAAGACACAAATAAATGGAAATATATCCTGTGTTTATGGATTGGAAGACTAAATATTGTTAAAATGTCCATACCACCCAAAGTGATGTACATATTCAATGTAATCCCTCTCAAAAATAAAATAGCATTTTTCTCAGAAATATAAAAAAAATTCCTAAAATTTGTAGGAAACCACAAATGACCCTGGAAAGCCAAAGCAATCTTGGAAAAGAAGGACAAAGCAGGAGGCATCACACTTCCTGATTTCAAACTATATTACAAAGCTATAGTAGTCAAAACAGTGTGGTACTGGCACAAAAACAGGCACATAGAACCACAGAACAAAATAAAGAGCCCAGAAACAAACCCACACATATGTGGTCAATTAATTTTCAACAAAACAGCCAAGATTATGCAATGAGTAACAGATAGTCTTTTTAATAACTGGTGCTGGGGAAACTAGATATCCACAAAGAAAAGAATGAAACTGTCACCTACCTAATACCATACACAAAAAAATCAACTCAAAATAGATTAAAGAATTGAATGGAAGACCAAAAACTATAAAACTGCTGGAAAAAAACATAGAGGGTAGTCTCCTTGATGTTGGTGTTGACAATGGTTTTTTTTTAATTTGACAACAAAAGCAAAAACTACACAAGCAAAATAAACAAGTGGGACATCAAACTTCAAAGCTTCTGAACAGCAAAGAAAACGATCGACAGAATGAGAAGGTAACCTATGGAATGGGAGAAAATATTGGCAAACAATATATCCAATAAAGGGTTAATACTCAAAATATTCAAGGAATACATACAACTCAATAGAAAAAAATAAATAACTCAATTAAGAAATGGACAAAGGACCTGAACAGATAGTTTTCCAAAGAAGACATAAAGTGAACAAGAGGTACATTAAAATCTGCTCACCATCATTAATCATTAGGGCAATAAAATCAAAACCACAATGTGATTATCACCTCACATCTGCTAGAATGCCTATTATCAAAAGACAGAAGTTTTCCTTCTTTTGGCCATGCTATGCACTATCATTGAATCAGAATCTCCTCCTGTTTTAGACTCATTAGCAACAGAGTAGATGATGCTGGTTCATCCTCAAAAAAATAAAAATCTCCCCCAAAGAAGACTTTATTTCAAAAGTAAAAAATTATACATGGCACTTCCAGTTTTTTCTCTGGCAGGCAATATACGAGAGTATTAAAACAAAAGCCAAACTGAAGTGTCAAGCTCTTGTTATCAGGACAACAAAAATGTTATGGAAACAAATTCTTGGTTTTGAAATTTTTATGGCATGAGTTCTCCTGATTATAAAACAAAGCTTTTATGACAAAAAGACTAACTCATCTCCCAAAATTAAAAAAAAAATGCTTTGTTACAAAGTATTTTCCTCCTTTCAGTTTCTTCTGTGCTTTGTGAAGCCTCCTGAAACCATAGTCATTCTAAAAATGCAGCACAAATATTTAGCAACAATCTAGGAAGTCAAATTGTCATTTATTTTAAATATTGCATGACAGTTGACATCCTGGCTTATTCCTCCTTCTGATTTTTATTATTCTTGGCATATAAAAGACTTTCTGCATGACTGAAGAAATGTGGAACAAAAGTCAGTAAAGAAAAAATAGGATTCACCAGATTGAGGGAACTGAGTCATCTAAAATGACTATGAACACCACCTGCATTTCAGCTGCAAATGTGGGTCAGGGCACAGAGATGGAGTAGGAATTCTGGTTTTATATCCATCTAAAAAGGAGCAAGAACATGCAATTGATGTCTTATTTCTCTCAATCTCTATGATTCTGCTTCAAATTTTAAAGAGTTGAAATATTACTCAAATTGTAATGAGAGTTTTATTCTTTCCTCTTTTAAGCATTATAGTTGAAATGAAGTGGAGTAGAGGTCCCACAGAGATGAAGAGAGAACCCAGAAGTCATGACGCTACTTGATGTGAGATGTTCACTTGTGGAAATCCCTACAGATTTTGGCAGAAATGGGGATGAAGTGCAACTTTATAAGAGACTGGTTTCCAAATATCCATGAATTTGAGGAGAAATGACCAGAATTTCTGTAGATAACAGTAATGAGAAAGGGCAGAGGTTAGCCAAAGATCTCAGAGTGAAGGAGTGATACTCTGACAGAAGCAGTAGGGAGTCAGAGGATAGTTGACCAGCTCACCTTACTACTTGGTTTGTCAGGTATATAAGAATGATCAACTTTCCTGAACATGGTCTTTTCAGTGTCCTTGGGGAAGTCTCAGGTTTCATGTGGCAGAAGGAGGAAGGAAAAAGGGACATTCTCAGAAAAGCCAAGGATGTTGGAGAGTTTGTTCACAGTCAAAATACAGGTCAATAGTAAATAGCATCAAGAAGGGGGAGGGAGATCACAGTTGAAGAAGTACAGAGCAAGTACAAGGCAAGGTAGAAGTGTACAGTTGAGGGGAGAATACACCTTTTGTTTGGTGAATAGGGAGTACATTAATTGGACAAGATTAGCGGTTGTCTTTATGTTACAAGTCATTGAGTGTACAAGACAGGTTAACTCGGGTCAGAAATGAGTAATGAAGAAGAGAAAGAAACTCAACTTATGTGGTGCTTCGCCTGTGCTAGGCACTTTGTATCTCCTGTGAAATATTATTTTCCTAACTTTACTAATATTAACTAAGCCTTAGAAAATGGACGTAAATGGCCAAGACCACTATTGCAGAGACTTCCAGTCATCTGCAATTTCCCTTCTTTCCTTCTCTCCTACAGACCTCTCATTTTTTTAGCTAAATACATGCAGACTGTAATAAACATGACAGTGCTGAGCCTCTCTTTCAGCTTGCTCAATGATCTCTGCCTCCTGATATTCACACTCTTGTATAATCCCGTCCCTTTGATTGTGGACTAAACTTAGTCACCTGTTTCTAACAAATAGCGTATAGCAAACATGATGTGGTGTCACACCTGTGAATAGGTTACAAAAGATGCGAAATATGTCCCACCATATTCAGTATCTATATAATACTAGACAGATTTCTCCCTGAATGTGACTTTGCAGCTATAAATCACGTAGAGAATATTCAGCTTGAAGCAGTACTTGGCCACAAAACCAACATGAAATGAGTGAATGAGCTCTGGCCAGAAATACATGCACCTTCATGCTGTGAATCTAAGTTTAGAATCAATGCTTCTTAGCTTTGTTTCACATTTCTCAATACTATTAATATTAAAAACATTGGTTTGACATTAAAAAAAGAAAAGGAAAGAAAATGTCATCATGTCTTTGAGGAACCAATTGCCATATTGGAGAGGCCTATATAGCAAAGAAATGAGGACTTTAGTTCAACAGCTCATGAGAAATTAAATATTGACAACAACGATGTGAATGAATTTTAGAAGTGATTCCTTCCCCAACTGAGCTTTGAAATGAGACCATAGCCCTAGGTAACACTTTAACAGAACTCTGTGACAGATTCTGAAAGAGGAGGACACAGCTAAGCCACACCTAGAACCCTGACTATGGGAAAACAAATGTGTATTGTTTTAAGCCACTAAGTTTTGGAGTAATTTATTACACAGCAATAGATAACACAAACAGTAATTCTGCTGACAAAACCATGATCAAGGTCTGTTTTCCAACCCAAGCATATAGTCTCAAATATTTTCTAGGAATCCAACACTAAGTTTAGAGAAAGAGAGATGGGCAAGGCACAGAAGCCAGTAAGAAAAATATTGAAATCTTCAGGCTCAAAAACTACGCCAGAATGAGGTCTTTAACTCTGTACTCAGATATGGATTTGGCTTGAAGTGAAAGACAAGAGGACTAACTAGTTTTTAGGAAATTTTATAACACAGTAACTTTAAAATCTAGTCAACACCAGCAATTTAATCCCTAAAGTAATCCCCAGGTCCCCAAAACACAAGATGAAAATGCAGTCTAGAGCTGTACAACTCCAAATAGTTCAAATTCTCCACTGTCCACCTCAGAGTCACCACAGAAGATAGTGAGCCAGGAAAACAGTCAATAAAGGACTTTCTCCTTTATGATGGGTTTTAGATAGATTAACCTCCCTCTCCCCACGAGGAAATTTCTTTCTGCTATTCTCTTCATTATTTTGGCCCAACACTGGATGAACATAGTCTGGACAAGTGACCACTGTGTCCTTCCAATCATTGTACTTTCTAAAAGAAAATTTTTATTGCAGTTTTCCTTTTCTTACTCCACCATTGTATTGACTGGGTGGGGGCACATAAGTTGTATTTTAAGTTTATAGAATACTGGATCCTCAGATTCACATTAAACTCAATGGAGATGACTACACCTCATCCCAAGATTGTGGACTTTTGGTTGGAAGCATTAAGTGAGCAAGACTGGGTTTGCTTCAGTTGTTAAGGAGTTTATGTCTTCTATGAGTGGGAAAAAGGTGTGCAAGAAAAACTGCTAACCAAATGAGGCATACTGTGCAAAAGAGCTTCAATTAATTAGAATCACCGTAATAAATAGAATAAGTCTACTTCAGTAGTAAGACCGCCATTTTAAAAATTCAACACGCTCTATATCCCGTCAAGTAAATACAAATGCCTTTAACCACACTTTAAAGACTTGAGTCATCCAGAGTTAGAGAAATTGCATGATCTGAAGGCACAGTCCTCATAAGATATCTCTCACTTCAGGCACCAGCTGCAGGTTTGAGAGTCCCTAGGGCCACCCTCATTTCAGACCAGCTGGCTACAAATTCCAGGGTTACCACAACCACCCTTGGGTTCAATAATTCACTAGAAAGACTCATAGAACTCATTGAATACAGTTATAATCACAGTCACATTTTTTATAGGCCAAGGATACAAATTAGAACCAGTCATAAAAAAAGACACATAGCACAAAGTCTGGAAGGATATCAAACATAAAACTTCCATCATCCTCAGGCTTGTTAACTTCTTGGCATCCATGTATGATACTATGCAAATACTGTATTCAAATATATATGTACGTGTATACCCTCCATTTAATAAACAAGTGTTTGTTGAGAACCTCTTATGTACAGGACACTGTCTAGATCTTAGGAGACGATTCTCTTTGGGTGTCTCATGTTTTTTCAAGGCTCCTGAGAAGAAACATTGATGGCCTTTTTACCAGACTATCTTTTCAAGGATGTTTATATAGCAAAAGCATTGGAGGAGAAAGATAGTGTATCTTTCCAGAGCAGAAAGTAGATTTATTTTATGTCCAGGATTTTAAAGATAATGCTTCCTCTGGGGCAGATACTGAGCTGTACCAAGGTGATAGCTTTCACAGACCTCTCTTCAAACCTCCCTGCTAAAGCCCCAATTCAGTAGCCAGACATACACATTTTCTGGAATTTTTCTACATCTCTAACCTGCTCATCCACAACCAGCTCCCTTGGTTAGTGACTTGCTGAATTTCACTTCCCTGGTCCAGACTTTCACATGCCCAGCTCCTTTTGCATGCTTGTCAGCTTTATTTTTTATAATAGACACCTTCTACCCATAATACTTTTAGTGCTCCTGTTTATAGGCTGAACTCTAAAGGATATAACTATTAGATTAAAAATTAAGTGGAGGGCGCCTGGGTGGCTCAGTTGTCGGGCGTCTGCCTTCGGCTCAGGTCATGATCCCAGGTCCTGGGATCGAGTCCCGCATCAGGCTCCCTGCTTGGCGGGGGACCTGCTTCTCCCTCTCCCACTCTCCCTGCTTGTGTTCCCTCTCTCGCTGTCTCTCTCTCTGTTAAAAAATAAATAAAAAATCTAAAAAAAAAATTAAGTGATTGTTCTTATAAATAAACCACATTTTCACATTCTTTGGGTAAAATCTGGATATTCCTCTCAATAGTTCTCAGAATGAAAGGCAAGGGACTTATTCAAAAATATTTATGTACTTTTGAAACCTCTAAAAATAAGTTGTATCATTAGACAATAACAGGGTTGCACATATGATGAGTGCATATAGACTAGAGAGTTGTCTACATTGGTTACATACTTAGCCTTCCACTACGGACAGAACTGTGCCCCCTGCCCCAATTCACATGTTGAAATCCTAAGCCCCAATGTGACTGTGTCTGAAGATAGAGTCTGTAGGACATAATTAAGGCTAACGGAGGTCATAAGTGTAGGGCCTTAATCTGACCAGACTGTGACTTTATGAGAGAGAGAGAGAACTCTGCCACATGTGCACAACAGTGAGAAGGTTGCTGCCTGCTGCCAGGAAGAGAGCTCTCCCTACAACAATGCTGGCGCCCTGGTCTTGAACTTCCAGCCTTCAGAACGGTAAGAAAATTAATTTCTATTTTTTAAGCCGTCCACTCTATGGAGTCTGACTAAGATGCCTTCTCTATGACGTCAGGCTCAGTTTGTCTGCAGAATCTACTTCAGATGTCCTGCACTACACAGCATTCTTGGGTAGGATTGTGTGGGGTAGGGAATTATAAAGGATACCCAAAAATTCCATTTATATGCAGATTTTCAGCCAATTCGCCTATAAACAGCACCCTGCCTGACCCTGACCTGCTAAGGATAAGGTGCTTCCATATCCTGTTCTCTGTGGAGCGAACTACCTCACTTTCTATCGGTCTCACCTATGTGAGTAGTTAAGTATTATAGATGGTCTCTGATTTTTGATGGTTCAACTTACAAGTTCTTTTTTTTTTAATTTTACAATGGTGCTAAAGCGATATGCATTCAGTAGAAACGGTACGTCAAATTTTGAATTCTGATTCTTTTCTGAGCTAGTAATATTTGGTGTGATACTCTTGTGATGCTGGGTAGTGGCAGCTACCGGCAGCTGCCAGGCAGGCACGCCATCACAAGAGGAAACAACCAATACACTGACAACCAATCTGGACCCATACAACCATCCTGTTTTTTTACTTTCACTACTGTATTCAACAAATTACATGAGATTTCAACACTTTATTGTAGAACAAGCTTCATGTTAGATGATTTTGCCCAATTGTAGGCTAATGTAAGTGTTATGAGCAAGCGCATTTAACGTAGGCTAAACTGAGCTATGTTTGGTGTGTTAGGTGTATTCAATGCATTTTTGACTTACGACATTTTCTCTTTTTTTTTAATATTTTATTTATTTATTTGACAGAGAGAGAGCGAGAGCAGGAACACAAGCGGGTTGAGTGGGAGAGAGAGAAGAAGGTTTCCTGCAGAGCAGGGACCCCGATGCGGGGTTCGATCCCAGGACCCTGTGAACATGGCCTGAGCCGAAGGCAGAAGCTTAACGACTGAGCCACCCAGGTGCCCCATGACGTTTTCAAATTACAATGGGTTTATCAGGATGTGACCCCATAGTAAGTCAAGGAAGACTTATATTGAAATCTCACTTGTAGTGATGGCTCCTTTCCTATTCTCTCTGACTACATGGATTTTTATCTTTTTTTAGTGCTTTCAGTAGAAATCAGAAAGAAAGGTAAATGTGATAATATCTTCCTTAATCAGCAGTCATAATTTGATATATAAAAGTCATTTAAAAGTATTCTTTGGTTGAATTACAAGAATTTGACAGATTTTATCAAAATCTTGTTTTGTTTTGTTTTTTTATCAAAATCTTCGTTTTAAAAGGTACTGCTTCAGGTGTTACATGACTTTGGTTTCTTAGTATAAATTATTTAGGGAGAAAATATATAACTTTGGGAGCCATATCTCTCAATAAGTGAACTTTTTAATATCCTTAGTGATCTGTAAGAACTCACTCAATTACCAAGAGAGCAAAGCTAGCTTCTAGGTTATGACTGATACACTGGAAGAATGTGATTCATTGTATACTGGGCTTTTCACTTTAGTGTTTAACATGGAACAAACAGGAAAGATGCATACACAGTCTAGTGTTTGCAGTCAAGGAGTTGGTGTTTTGTGTTCTGGGCAGTCTTCAAGGTTTTCTGGGCTGTATCCAAGCAGCACAAACTCATAGAAAGACCATGGGATCAGAACACCAGGATTCTACTTCTATGTCCAAAATTTTAGTAAAATCAAATGGAATGCAACATTGAAATATGAAATGCAATGCTTTAGCTAAATCAATGTTCAAGTTGGCAACTTATTATATGCAGCCTGTTCAGAATTGAGGAATTTGCTATTGTCTAGACCACGCTCCAGACAGTGAGCCACAAATCCCAATGTAGAGGCTATTTTGTTGTTACATAACTTTAATAAATTTATTCTTCCAAAGTCATTTAAGAAAAATGCATGAATAATAAATCTCTAACAAAGTTGGAACTCATGTCAAATAACACTTATCTATAATCACGTATGTTGACACATGGCCAAATTCAATGCATCCTTGATATTAAAAATCTAAGATCAATCTTACCGTGCAAGAAACTGTCAAGCTAGCAAAGACACTATTACACAGCATTTGTTAATCAACTATTTGCCAAATCCACTATGTTGTATAGGCAAACCCACAATATCTAAGAAAAGGTACGCTAGCCTAGAGAAGTTGTAGTTATTCATTGGAGAATTCTAATTTTACAAACAGCAAGTTTTGGTCTAAAAACAAGTAATTTATAACAGTGAATGCAAATGTCATTATGTCCACAAGATTGTGCAAAGAAAGTGCTGAATTTTTCATCTTTTCTTTAGTCAGCAGGGAATCACTGACACATGATAACACTATCAAAAATGATTCCCTTGTGCAGATCATTAAATACACTTTGCTCTTAATAAATTAGAAAATATCATTTCCACATAAAGGGTATATTTCAGATCATTTGAAATAATAAAAACTAAGAAACATCTCAGAATTCATAAGACCTTTCACACGCACAGACACACACACACACACACACACACGTCATTTGGCAAAAGCATTGTCCAATGGAGGCACAGACCATCAGAACTTTCCTTGCCCTGCCAAGAAATTAGAAAGTTATCACCAATCATTTGGCCAAGGAAATGAGATCAAATTTCATAATCTATGAGAGAAAAAATTCTGTATGCTATTAGTTAATTTCTTTAAACTATAGTAAGACTATTATAACTATATTAAGTTCTGCTGAAGTTGAATGAGAGGTCAGAAAAGATGATCTCACAACTCTTCCAACTTTAAATTTTCTCATGCTGTGAATGTCTAGTAGATTTAGAGTAGAATATAGATAAGGCAGGAAAAAAAAATAAAACTCCTTCCATAATGTTGACTATATTTATTTGATTTTTGAAATACACAAAAAAGAGGAAAATTTATCTTCATTGAATTTTCTTTTTATGTATTTTCAATACTGGAACAGTTGGTACACAGTCTCCTTCCAAGCAGTTATTTCTCAATGACTTAAAAAAAATAGGAGAGAAATAAATGACTAATAAGAAACAATTTCCTAATATACACTACACATTAGGAAAATTGATTTTGAAGTCTTAAATAAACCTCTAAATATATCTATTATTCAGAGATTGGCAAATATGAACTGTGAGTTCCCATTCACAAAAAAGTAATCCTATTCCTTCCATTTAAGAAAAAAAAAGTTTAGGGCGCCTGGGTGGCTCAGTCGTTAAGCGTCTGCCTTCGGCTCAGGTCATGATCCCAGGGTCCTGGGATCGAGTCCCACATCGGGCTCCCTGCTCGGCAGGAAGCCTGCTTCTCGCTCTCCCACTCCCCCTGCTTGTGTTCCTGCTCTCTATCTCTCTCTCCGTCAAATAAATAAATAAATAAAATCTTTAAAAAAAAAAAAGGAAAAAAAAGTTTAAAGACGGGTCAATTTTAAAGTCATGAAAGAAAAAATACACCCATGTTAAATTCACTAATGGGATTAGATTTTATATTATTATAAGGAAAATATAATATTAAACAACCTAAGATTTGTGGTCATCTGTTACTAATCAAAAATTCATTAGCTATTTTTTAGGTGATTTGAAGGTATTAATTTCAAAATTTCTATCATGTTGAAGAGTCATTTCTTTTTCTTTCCTTTTTTTTCCCTAACCAATTTCTCAGAAAGAGCATAAGACTTGGAAAGAGAAGTTCTGGGTTCACATCTAAGCTTTAATTTTTACAAAGTATATGATATTGGGCAAACCACTAATTTCTCTACAGATAATTTTTCTTATAGAATTGCTAAGTTATTCACATTATACAATGTTATATTTATAAGAGCCTTATAGACAGACACATAAAAATGTTAATTAAATAATGAGGCAGAGACAGCTGTTATCCATCAAAATTGCCTTTTCACTTCTGTTGTATACTGCTGGAGCTGCTTAATGAAAGCAGGGTTTCCATTACCAAGGCCACCCTGAAGCTAGCTATGGCCTTGTGACTAGCTCCTATCAGTAGAATGAAAATTACATGTACCATTTTCTGACCAAGGTAATAATGTTGCATGTGCTCCATGCTCTTTTCCTCTTCCCACAAACTAAATAAAAATGATTATGGCCCCAGGAACTAACAGGAAATGGGAGGAGTTTGGGGTCCTGAATCACAATATAGAAAAAAATTGCCCACGAATCAGGAATACACACCTGGGACTGTTACAACATCGAGCCATTATATTATAGATTTTCCATATATATTTTATCACTGTTTAGCATACCCTTTCTAGTACAGAAATTGAATCCTTGAAGTGAAGTGCTCCTATTTAGAAGGAAAAAACCCACTAAGATATACAGTATGGGCTTAGCAGGTAGGCAGTGGGGGAAAAAAAGATAGTGTAGGCTAGGAAGCTGGGGACCTATGCCATTCAGTGTCAAATTATTTAGTTAAGCTGTTGCCTGCGATGACTTGGAAAGCAGAACACATAAAACTGTAGTTCTAAGGAAATTGTTGGAAGAAGCCTGAGCACTAGAGTGTGTTGGCTTTACATACTGTTTTTAGCAAAGTATTTCAAGAACAAAATTAGCTCATATATGACTGACCAAAAAGTAGCAGGGCTGCCCTCCAGATACTGTTAAAAGACTTTTCAGAAAAAATAACTCAGCCATGTGACAAAGGTCAGATTAAAAACACTGTTTTCCCTTGGGTGCCTGGGTGGCTCAGTCGGTTAAGCATCTGCCTTTGACTCAGGTCATTATCCCAGGGTCTTGGGATCGAGTCCCGCGTCGGGCTCCCAGCTCAGCAGGGAGTCTGCTTCTCCCTCTGCCTCTGCCTGCCACTCTGCCTACTTGTGTTCTCTCTATCTCTCTGTCAAATAAATAAAATCTTAAAAAAAAAAAAAAAAACATTGCTTTCCAACCCAAGTTTATTGTTGTAGATGGTTTTATGATAGCACCTTTTAAGTTTGGAGAAAAAAAGCAAAATTACAAGACAGACTTAAGAACAATGTCTAGGAAAGAATTTGGGGTATGATGAGAGGCACAACAAATGAACTAGAAACAAATATTTCTGAAATCTATCAAGATTTTGAAAGAATTATATTGACAAAGAAAGCATGAGTCAGCCCTCTGAAAGCCAGTGACTAATGGACAAGCCTTAACCCTTGGACCCACCCAGTTTGAATGAGTGAGAAATGACCTATGAAAGCTGGTGAGCCCTCAAGGGGCAGAATCCCCAAGGTCCACTTCAGATGATGCCATGGAGGAAATGTATGAGGAAAGAAATTCTAGAGATGAAATCAGGTACCATGCAGAATAATAACAAGAAAATCCCTCTCGAGAATATAAGCCTAATCCATAATCTGTTATCAGGGATATTTTAATGCCTTCTCAGCAGACTATGACCAAGAAGTAATGCCTACTGTGGGATTTTGGACATAATGGCCTACCTTTCTTCCACCATTGTATATTTGGTATGGGGGAAGACAGGTCAATTAGCTAACAAGCTAGTGAAGAGTAAAGAAGGCACATCTGGACCACGAAAAGGACTGTACATCACCCAGAGATCCTGGATTTTGAGCTAGATGCAGTTCTTAATCTTAATCTTAATTTTGAGCCAGATGCAAATTCTTAATTAGAATTTGAGATATTTTCCTTAGGAACAGAATAGGGTGTGTTCTTCAGGTAGGTAGAAAGATACACATTTCCCACCCAAAGAACTAAGGGTAAATTTGGTGGTCAGAAAAATGGACTGTGGGAGTAGCTGTTTCTCCCCCATTCTCACTATGCACTTGCAGCAGGCAAGCAACTACCCAGTTAAGAAATACGTTCACTTACCCTGCTTAAATCCATTTGCAGTTATGTGATCAGTCCTCATTAAATAATATGAACACAAAATGATGACAATGATTCTAGGCAAAAAAAATTCAATAAATTGATTTCCCTCTTGAACATTCCACTTCCCCTTATACTAGTAGATGCCAATATGATGCCAGGTAGAGCCACAACCCAGAAGGAACCTGGGACCCTGAGTCACCCTGTGGAAAAGAGCCACCTTGAATTATTGTATGAGCTAGAAATAAAATTGTATTGCATTTGAGCCATTTATATCATTTTAGTGTCTATTTGTGACCATTACTGCTATTATCCAAATTACAGTTTCATCATTTGAGGATGTTATTTATTCAGGTAAAGCATAATGTTAACAAAATCTTTGAATATGTCTCTTAAAAGAAACAAATATTTAATGAACAATGGAATATGATGCGTATTTGGGGGATTTTTGCTTTTGAAAGAGGAGGTGAAAATTCTTTATGTATAACTGGGGTAAATTTCCATTGTGTACTATGAAGAGACTTAGAAGTACAACTGTAGTACCCTGGTAATTATATATCCTAGGTCCTAAAGTCAAGTTTCATTTTCATTTTGTAACTAATTCTTTTAAATCTATGATTTAATACAAAATCTGCTTGTCCTTAAATACACTTGCAGTGTTTACAAATTCATCACTCATCAAAGCAGGTTAACATGAAAGCAGATGATTTATTACTTAAGCTAAAGTTTAAAATGTGATGATATATCCAATGTGTCACTTTTTACAGTGTCCCACCAAATTACAAGGAATTTTTTTATTATATAAACTAGCAAAATATATTATTAATTTTTAGAGAATTTAGGACTTAAGAACATGACTGTATTTTTCCTGGTATGTCAATTTTTGTTCTAAATGACACATATCTAAGAGGTATTTGTTTACCCTCCCTCCAAAATAATCTCTAAAAGCACTTTCAAGGTAAGAACTTCAACATTAAGAAAATATCTTTGCCTGAAGATGTTTAAATATATGAAATGTGGAAGGTTTTTTTTAGAAGGATTGAGTTACTATATTCTATCAGTCTGCAATGGAGAGGTATAAAAAAAGAAAAGAAACTAAAACTGGAAAACTGGGTAATAGAGAACTGACTTTTTACTTAAGAAGTGGTATATATTCACTATGACACTAAAAGCAGTTTCAGGGCGCCTGGGTGGCTCAGATGGTTAAGCATCTGCCTTCGGCTCAGGTCATGATCTCAGGGTCCTGGGATCGAGTCCCGCATCGGGTTCCCTGCTCAGTGCAGAGCCTGCTTCTCCCTCTCCCTCTGCCACTCCCTCTGCTTGTGCTCTTCTATCTCTCGGTCAAATAAATAAATAAAATCTTTAAAAGCAGTTTCAAATTGGACTAAAGAAGCAATAAAATCTCATACAAATAAGTCATTCTTAAGAGAGTTGAGTGCACTTTTTTAAAAATGTGACAATAATAGCTTTTCTTGCAAAAAAAGGACATTTCTTTCTCCTTGAAGCAGAAACAAAGCTTCAGAAGATTGTGTTGTTAATTTAATAGTAACCATATGATTCGTGTTTCAAGACCTTTTGTGTTTTAGGCATTGACCTAAACCTTAGATAATAACAAATTGCATAATTACATCGTCTTGTCTAAAGAAAACACTTTGAAATCTTATATCATTATTAGACAATATAAGACATGGGTATGTAAAAAGAAAAAAGCAAAAATTCTGTCTCCCTTCACAAATAAAAGCTCTCCCATGGGAAAATGATAGATGATAGATAGAAGATATATTTTTTTAAAAAAAAGAATGAGACAGACAAATAGATAGAGGTAGAGATATAATTTACTTAAGAAACCAATATCCTAGCATCTATATGAATGAAGGAAACCCAAAAGACACAGGCAATTGTATTTAGGATGAAATATCTGAATTTCAGCTATATGATAGTTAGTACATGATTATAGGATAATGTAAGCTTTACACTTTTTTTATTATTTTATTTGGCCTTTGAAAAAAATTGATCAAGTACCACGTAAGTGATGGGGGGAAGATATAAACAAGACTATGAGTGATATAACGCGTGTCTTGGAAATGAAGAGAGAAGCCACAGTAAGGTTGTAGGAGAGGAAATGAGTTAAGAATCAAAAGACCTAGACTCTGGCCCAGCATCCACTTGGTGACTGTGAATTGGCTCCCAGTCTATTCACTTCTCCCTAATTCTATTTAGAGAGATTGAAAACTAAAAACTACATTTTCCAGACTCCCTAGCAGATATGGTTTTGGATACAAGATTCTGCCAAGCACAATTTAGAAGTCGGCCTGAGAAGGAATCCACCTTCCCATTATTTCACAAATAAGTGGTCTCAATGTCCTAACTTCAATTTATATTCCCGGGTCATCAGCTTTATAAGTAGCAAAACAAGTTCCTGAAAAGTAATATGCCCTTCTATTTTTCCAGACATTTCTACAATTTTTAAAGAACCAAATTCCCCAAATTAAATTCCATTCTGTTTGAAACACCTAGAGAGTGGTTCCCCTTTCCTATACCTTTTCCCTGTACTGAACCCTGGACCTTTCACTAACCGTGTGAGACTATCAAACTATTTGAGCCTCACTGATCATAGATAAATAAAAATTATTTATTTATATCAACTTATTTATTTATATCAACTGGCTGTATTTATACTTTCCAAAACACTAAAAAGAAAAAGAAAAGAAAAATGATATAAGAAGACAAATTTAAAAAATCATAAAGTACAAGGACAGTATAATAAGTATATATGACAGTAAAACAAATCTAAATAGAATGGCCTCATTTCATTTGTTAAAAGACAACAATAGGACAGCACATGTGTCTTCTTCCTCTTCTTTTGAAGTCTCACTAAAAAATGAATGAAGTTCAAAGTAGAACTGAAAAGAAACACCAACCAAGAAAAATGAAGATAACGAGAAGAGTTTCCAAATAAATAAAAGATGTCAACCATTATCTAGAAGTCAGAAAGTGTAAAGAAATGAGTCGACAAATGAAACAGGTCAAGATAACCACAGGCCAGACGAGGAGAGTTGCTGAGACGGTGGGAGCTTCTCCTCCTAATGGAATTTTTGAGGCACCAGGCCCATAGTTGGCAAGCCAGGGAAAGAAAAAGATAGAGTAGTGAGGCTAAAACAGATACTTGACATAAGCCCTGTAAATATGTGTTTGACTACATTGTGCTTGTTAGAATAGCCTCTGCATCCTTCCAGAATGTTTAAAATAGTCCAAAATTATTTTTAAATTCGATGCCAAACATGGGAAAGGGAGAGAAGATGAAAAGTGAAGGGAACAAACTGAGGGTTGCTGGAGTGGTGGGGGGTGGGAGGGATGGGGTGGCTGGGTGATAGATATTGGGGAGGATATGTGCTATGGTGAGCGCTGTGAATTGTGCAAGACTGTTAAATCACAGATCTGTACCTCTGAAACAAATAATACAATATATGTTAAAAAAAAAAAAGAAGAAGAAGATAGCAGTGGGGGAAGAATAAAGGGGGGGAAATCGGAGGGGGAGACAAACCATGAGAGACTATGGACACTGAAAAACAAACTGAGGGTTCTAGAGGGGACGGGGGTGGGAGGATGGGTTAGCCTGGTGATGGGTATTAAAGAGGGCACGTACTGCATGGAGCACTGGGTGTTATACACAAACAATGAATCATGGAACACTACATCAAAAACAAATGATGTAATGTATGGTGATTAACATAACAATTAAAAAAGGAAAAAAAAAAGGCAAAGGGAAGCAAACCAAGTAGTTGATATCAGGAATCAGCAACTGTTTTTCCCTTTTCTAAAGTGAACAATCAAGTATTACAGGTGTTTATATATAAAAGGAGATATTTCATCTGGACTTTGAGGGAGATTGACTTTTCTGGCATAATCTTAGAGTGCTTTACTGTGTGTAACTTTTATATGGTTGGGGATGCCTTCAAAGGAAAGAATAGACCAAAATGTGGAAGATAAGCTTTTTTAAAGGGCCTTCCTATTATCTATGATTTTGTACATGACATAATCTTCCTTCTAAAAAATGTCTACTTCTGATGGGTCCATTTGTTATTCTTACACTTTCCCATTCTAGGTATGTGGACAACTTGGCATCTATAAGCACATTGCAGGGACACCTGGGTGGCTCAGTCAGTTAAACGTCTGCCTTTGGCTCAGGTCCCAATCCTATGGGTAATTAAGATTTGAAAAGCAGAAACACTTTCAGCAGCATAAAGACCTCTGAAAATTCATTTCTCTATAAAAACTATGAGAACACTGGCAGAAATTTTCAAAATCAGCATATTCATAACTTTGGAAGTTAATCAAAGGTATTCAATAATCTATAGCCTGTTAACGGAAGAAGTAGATCTCTGTAAGAACAGTTGAAGTTTGTGGTGTTTATAATTTGTCCTATTCCCACCCCTCTATAATTCCATAGTTGTGCAGCAGCCTTGAAAACCAGCAGCCTTACAATCATGGCAGCTGTGAAAATCAGCACTCTTCACTATTAATTCGTCAGCATGTCTAACCGATACCACATGATCTTGATTACTGTAGAGTATAATACGTTTTGAAATCAGGTAAACAGATTCCTCTCACTTTATCCTTTCCAAAAATTATTTTTGCCCTTTTAGTTATTTTGTCTTTCTGTATAAATTTTAGAATAATCTTGTCTACATCTATAAGAAGTCTTACTGAGATTTTTATAAGAATTTCATTAAAACCTGTATATCAATTTGGGGAGAATTAGATCTTTACCATGTTGAGTCTTCCAATCCACGAATACATGAATCTATGAATCCATTAAGTGAAGTATGTCTTTCCATCTATTTAGATCTTCATTACTTCCTTTCACTAGTGTTTTGCAGTTGTCAGCATATAAGTCCTGTAGAAGTTTTGTTCAATTTACAACATTGCATTTCATTTCATTCTTCTGAGCAGTTGTAAATAGCATTGAATTTGTAATTCGTGTGGTCATTGCTGGTATACAGAAGTATAACTGATTTTTGTATGTTTATTTTGCATTCTGTAACCTTACTGAGTTTATTAGTTCTAGTAGTTTCATTTGATGGAGGTTGTAGATTTTTTAGAATTTTCTTTGTAGACCATCATATCATTTGCAGATAAGGACAGTTTTATTTCTTCCTTTCTTATCCATATGCCTTTTATTTCCTTTGTTTACCTTATATTGTGTTGGCTAGACCTGCTAGCACTCTATTGAGTACTAGTGGTGAAAATGAATATTCTTGTCTAGTTTCTGATCTTAGAAGCAAAGTATTCAGCCTTTACAATTAAGTTTGATGTTAAACATAAGTGATTTGTAGATGTTCTCTAGCATATTTAAGGTTTTCTTCATTCCTGTTTTTTCTGAAGCATTACCATGAGTGGGTGTTGAACTTGCCAGATTTATTTTTTACTTAGTAATATGATCTTGTGATTTTTCTCATTTAGCCTATTAATTAGCTAAATTACACTGACTGGTTTTTGAATATTGAATGAGCCTACAATCATGGGAATAAATCCCACTTAGTCGTGGTATACAATCATTTTTCTATATTGCTGAATTCTATTTTAATTATACTTTGATAAAGATTTTTACATCTATTCATGAGGGATACTGGTTTGTAGTTTTTGTTGTAGTTGCTGGTTGTGTGCTTTTGGTATCCGGGTAATACAAACTTCATAAAATGAATTTTAAAATATTCACTTTTCTTTTTTGGAAGAAATTGTGTAGAATCGGTGTTAGTTCTTTAAACATTTAGTAGAATTCTCTGGGCAACCATCCGTTCTTGAAGATTTCTTTTTTTAGGAGTTTAGTTACAAATTTGATTTCATTACCTTTAAATTTCCTTAATAGTTATAGGACTACTCAAATGTTTTATTTACGACATACTGGGTGAGTTGTAGCAGTTTATGCTTTTTGGGTAATTGGTCCATTTCATCTATGTTGACAAACATGTAAGTAGAGTTTTTGATAGTATTCTCTTAATATCTCTTTGATGTCTGCAGGGTCAGTAGTGATATCCTTGCTTCATTCCTGATGTTGACAATTTATGTCTTCTCTTTTTTCCCTTCTTTGTCAATCTTGCTAGAGGTCTGTCAATTTTTTTGAAAGAATCAACTTTTGTTTCATTAATTTTCTCTATTACTTTTCTGTTTTTAATTTTATTAATTTATACGTTTGCTTTTATTATCTTCTTCTTTATGTTTGCTTTGAGGTTTTTTGTTTGTTTGTTTGTTTGCTTTGCTTTTTCTAGGTTCATGAAGTGAGGGCTTAAATTATTAATTTGAGATTTTCCTCTTTTCTCATATATGTATTAAGTGCTATAAATTTCTAAGCACTAAATTTCTCTGTGCTCCATAAAACTTGATGTATTTTCACTTCATTGCATTTCATGTATTTTATTATTTTCCTTGAGACTTTCTCTTTAACCCATGGATTTTTTTTAGAAAGGCACTGGTTAGTTTTCAAGTACTTGGAGATTTGCCATTTGTATTTTTCATATTGCATATAGTTTGATTCCATTACAATCAGAAAACACACTGTATGATTTTAATTATCTTAAATTTGTCTAAGTTTGCTGTGTGGCCCAGGATATGATCTATCTTGATATATGTCCCATGGGCCCTTACAACAAATGTTTATTCTCCTATTGTGATGTAAAATGTTCTATAAATATTGACTAAATCTTAAAAGTTAATGTTGTTAACTTCTTCTATACCCTTGCTGATTTTCTGTCTAGTTGGTCTGTAAATTATTGAGAAAAGGGTGCTGAAGTCTCCCACAATATTGTGGATTTGTCTATCTTTTCAGTTCTATCACCTCTTTTTTTCACATATTTTGCACCTTTATTGTTTCAAGCATACACACTTAGCATTGTTATATCACCTTGATGTATTCACCCTTTTATCATTATATAATGTCTTTCTCTGTCTCTGCTAATTTTCTATGTCCTGAAATCTCCTTTATGTGATATTATAGCCAGTCCTGCTTTCTTCTGATTAATGTTTACATGACATATATTTTTCATTCTTTTACTTTCCATCTACCTATATTATTATATTTGAAGTGAGTTTTTTCTGAACAGCATACAGCTCTCATGTTTTTTTTAATCTACCCTATGAATCTCTGCCTTTTAATTGGTGTATTTAGACCATCTATATTTAATATAATTATTAATCTGTTGGGGCTTAAGTCTGCTAAGTCTTATTTTGTTTTCTGTCTGTTTTCTTTTACCTGTCTTCCTGTGAGTAATGTGACATTTTTTTAAGAATTTCTTCTTGATTGAGCTATCAGGATTTATAATACATATCTTGATATAACTATATTAGTGGTTGCTCTAGATGTTATATTATATATACATAACTTATTACATTCTACTAATATTGAACATTTACCAGTTCAAGTGAAGTGTTAAAGCCTTACCTCCCTTTACCATTACTTCCCCTCTCCCTTTTATAATGTTTTAAATAATTCTTATACATTAGGATAACATCAGAAAGTATTATAATTTTTGCCTCAACCATTAATCATGACTTAGAAAATTAAAGAGGAGAAGTCAAGTATATTTTATTTACCATATTTTTGTTTGTACCATGTTTTGTCTTCCTTCTTGATGTTAAAAGATTTCTTCTTTTATGATTTCCTTTCTGTGTAGAGAATGCTATGGACTGAATTGCGTCCTTCCAAAATTCATATGTGAAAGCCTCACCCACAGTGTGATTGTATCTGGAGATGGGGCCTCCCAGGAGGTAATTAGGTTAAGTGAGGTCACAAGGGTGAGGACATGATACGATAGGTTTAGTCCTTTATAAATAGAAACATTAGAGAACTAATGCTGGCTCTTTTGCATTCTCTTTCTCCCTCTACCCACAGAAAAAGGGTCATAGGAGCACACAGTGAGATGGCAGCCACTTCCTGCAAGCTAAAAACAGAGACCTCACCAGAAATTGACCAAGCTGGTGCTCTGGTCCCAGACTTGAAGCCTCTAAAACAATATAAAAATTAATGTCTGTTTTTTAAATCTCCCATTTTGGTATTTTGTTATGGCAGCCCAAGTTCATTAATACAGAGAACTTCTTGAAGCCATTTTCTTAGGGTAGGTCTGCTGTTGATAAATTATCTTAATTTTGTTTCATTGGAAAATAACATAACTTTTATTTCATTCCTGATGGAAATGTTCACTATATATAGAATTCTGAGTTGATAATTCTTTTCTTTCAGTACTGAAACAAAGATGTGCCACTGATATCTGATAAGAAATCTAATGTTGAAATTTTTTCCCACTAAAGGCAAGATGTAAATTCTCCCTAGCTGTTTTTAGGATTTGTATTTGCCTTCAGTTTTCAGAAATTTGACTGTGGTATGTCTTGGTATGGATTTTTCTGGGTTTATCCTGTTTGGGATTTGCTAAGTTTTTTGGGTTTTGTTTTGTTTTTTTTTTTTTTTAAGATTTATTTGTTTATTTGGGAGGGGCAAAGGGAGAGAGAGAATCCTGAAGCAGACTCCCTGCTGAGCATGGAGCCCAAGGCAGGGCTCAATCCCAGGACCCCAAGATCATGACCTGAGCTGAAACCTAGAATGGGATGCTAAACTGACTGAGGCACCCAGGTGCCCCATAGGCTTCTTGATTATATAATTATAATATATTTGCCTTTTTCCAAATTTAGAAAGTTTTTAGTTTTTTGGGGGGGAATTTTTTTGTTGTTGTTCCACCTTCTTTTTCCTCTCCTTCTGGTACTCTGATGACACAAATATTCTTTTTTTATAATCCCACATTGAGTAATTTCTATTTCTTTTTCCTCCAGTGCATGGATCCTTTCCCTGTCCTCACCATTCTGCCGTTAAACCCATCCACTGGGTTTTTCATTTTAATTATTCTATTTTTAAGTTTTAAATTTTTCATATCTCCTGTTCTTACTACATCTACCTCATATCTTCTGTTTCTTTGCTGATTTTTTTTTTTTACTTTTTCATTTATTTCTAGTATGTACTTTCTTGGCAAAGCATATAAATGCTGATTACATTGAAATTTTTGTTAGATAATTCTAGCACCTATTGTTTGCCTTTTTTCATTTAGTTAGAGATGTTCCTGGTTCTTGGCATGATGAGTGATAGTCTATTAAAACCTGAACATTTTTGGTATTATATTAGGAGCCTCTGGATCTTATTTAAAATTGTTTTATCTGGCTTCCTCTGCAGGGACAGGAGGTAGTGCTTTCTTGTTACTGCCAGGTAGGTGTAGAAGTCCAGGTTTCCCACTTACATTCCATTACCACTTAATGGGAGAAGAGCTTTTTACTGTTGGATGGGTGTGGGAGTTCCACCTTCTCACTAGACATCTGCTAATACCATCCTGGCTGGGAAGAGTAGGTGTGCGTTATTAAGCTTCCTGTAAGGACTTCATTGACACCACAGAGAGAGTAATGTGAGCAATGGTGAAAGTCCTCACTCTCATTTAAGCCTCCTCTGATACCACTTCAGAAAGGAAGTAGAGAGATTCTCTTTATTGCCAGATCAGGATGAAATTCCAGATTCCGCATGTGGTCCTTACTAAGAAGCAAGGGTGACTCATTACCCTTAGTAGGGATTAAAGTTACAACTTCTTATTCAGTCTTCTCTGACACCACCCTAGAGAGAGTTTGGAGTACCTCTCTACAGTCTTACAAGAGTGGAAAACTGTCCTCCACATTTAGCCTTTACTGGCTGGGGTGGGGGTGAGGCCAGGGTTTCTCTGTGATGTTTGGCCAGAGTAAAGCAGTTATTATCTAAAAATTGTTTTGGTTTGGTTTGGTTTTTGATAGTCTGCCTCCTTCTTGTTCCCCTGGTTAGAAAGAGCAGGCTTTTGTTGGGGATTTTTGTTTCTATATCTTCTGGCAGATGTATGTTTCCAGCTTCTTCAGCTCCAAGTTTTAGATACATGAGGCAAAAAGAAAACACAGGGAATTCACCACCGTGACATTCTTGAGTTTCAGTATTCTTAGCTAGTCTGCCATGTTCTCTCCATCTTTCAGAGTCTTCTTATTTTTGCTTTATGTCTAATGTCCAAGGCTTTTAGCTGTACTTAGTAGGAGTACATCTACTCCAACTTTCCAGGAGCAGAAATCTTCATGAGAGAGATTGATTTTCAAAATCATACTTGGAGGAAACATTGACCAAATGCATATATGACTTAAGGACCTTAAGACAAGGAAATGACCTGTGTAAGGGCAAATAGAATATGATGACTTTACTGAGACAAAAAGGATCAAACCAAAGAAAAGTTGGAAGCTTATTAGATCAGTATGAACTATGCTGGTTACAGAGAACAGGGTTACCTCGCTGTTAAAGTCAAGATTCTGGAACCAGGAAGGGCAAAACCACACAATCAGTACCTCTTTCTGGATCCTTTCATGAACAGGAATAGTCAAATTCCTGGAAGCCACCTGCTTAATACTGGTTTATAACTCCAGCAAGATTTAGTACTAGGTTATTTGACCCATATTTGTTTCATGAGCTATTGTCTTTGCTTTTGGATGTTTAACCAGTGAGAAGGATCCATTCCTGAAGCCAAAGTCAGTCTAAGTACTCCCTTTTCGAGATGGCTAATAAAATTTGAGAATAAGCAAATCATCACTGTGTTATGATTCCTCTTAAAAGGCATTATAATTCTGTTTCTGGGTTCCTTTGGATAATCTGGATTGTGCAATGCTATGGTGCCCTGGCTCATGGCAAAGGCACAATTTAAGTGACATGGAAAAAGACCTTGAAAATACTTATTCAGGTAATAGATATCCCTTTGTAATGAGGAACAGATTTAATGGAATGATGCCTTGTTCCCACACAACAATCTAAATAAATATGAAGCTTAAGTTCTCCCTATTCTAATCATAAAGTGAAGAAGTTTTGTTTGTTTGTTTGTTTGTTTTTAAGTAGAAGGAGCTAGAGCATATTAACAAATAACTTCACACCTGAAAAAAAGTGTGAAAACTTACCTTCCTGACAAAAGAATGCCCACTAATTAAAAATGACTGTATTGACATTTTAAAAGTATCTTTTTTGCATATTGAGTACTTGCTTTAGGTAAGAATTTGGCAAACCAAAAGCATATGGCTATTTTTTTCAGGGTTATGTTCAATGAATGTCATCAGCATTTCAAAATGATGAAGAAGGTCCTTTACTGGAGAAAATGAGATGCCCCTTTCAGCTTTCCAAAACACAGAGATGTGAGGGTATGAATCACATACCCAGCGAGACAGCATTAGTGACATAGGGGTTAGAAAGACAGACCTAAATCTTGTACAGAAGATCAAAACTCAAAAATAGTTAACAGTGTTAAAATGGGTCATGTCTAGAAATGCTTTCAGTAACTATCTTTTTTTTTAAGATTTTATTTATTTATTTGACAGAGAGAGACACAGCGAGAGAGGGAACACAAGCAGGGAGAGTGGGAGAGGGAGAAGCAGGCTTCCCGCGGAGCAGGGAGCCCGATGCGGGGCTCGATCCCAGGACCCTGGGATCATGACCTGAGCTGAAGGCAGACGCTTAACGACTGAGCCACCCAGGCGCCCCTCAGTAACTATCTTTATTGGTAATTTTTATTTGCCTCTAATCCCTTGTCATCTGACTGAACTAGAGCAGAAAAATTTACATTTGGTTTGTCCCTTGAGCAATGTTACATGGTTTCAAAACCACAGCTCTAGGAAGAGGAAATCCATATGATGTTTCCATTAGTGTATTATTTAAGTTCAGTCCATTAGTAAACATTTTAAATTATGAAATACCAGGATGCTGTAGGGGAGGAGCACTAGACTAAGAGTCAAAAGATCTGAATTTGAGTTCTTACTAAAACTGACGACACAACTTATGTCTTTTCTGAGTCTTTCCTCATTTGTAACTTAAGATAATAATAATAGCTGCTCTGAGTACCTCCCAGACTAACTCCAAGTAACAAAAAGAAAGAAAATGTTTATGAAGGGGAATTCACATCGAGGTGATCATAAAACCCTTAGACAGCAGAACTGCAAGTGGTTACCACTCTAAACTGACACAAAGGAAAAAAAGTAGGCATTTGATAGTGTGGATGGTGGAAAACGGTATGTGAAATTATATCTATATGGCAGGTAAATTTATTCAGGTGGCATTATATTTTGGAAGATGTTCTTATTAAAACACCCAGGGACACCAAGGTATATATGTGCACATGCATGTGCACACGCATGCATGCGCGCGCACACACACACACACACACACACACACACTGACCTAACACTAATTAAGTACCATCTAAATGTCTGCTCTGTATTAGCTGCTGTGCTCAGGGATAGAAGAATATGGAGCATATGTTCTGGTGAGGAAGACAGGTAATTACACTGTTATTTCCAAAAAATGCGTAGTGACAACACAACCAGTAACAGAAATTAGATATACTGTTATGAATATTCTTCATTATTTTAACATGAATATATTAGTGTATATATTAACTGATTTTTAAGAACTTTCCTCTTCCATTCCTTACTAATATCAAATATATTCATTGTAATGAATCTTATATCTCAGTATTTAAGCTCCAAGGGGATATCCAAAAGGGAATATGACATGTAGAAAAGGAAAGGCCATCATGCAAAGATGACCAAAGATGAGCTAGATGGATGGCATGGGTTCCTTTTTTAGACAGAAACATGATTTTTCTATGTCTTTATTTGGGAGTTAAAAGACATATATTAATATCAAGTTGACAAAGGGAGGCCTATGGGATCTTCATATGATGTCAACTTAGTTAACTTAGAACTAGATCTTCCACAATTCTGTTTTTTATATATTTGTGGATTTGAGTAGGCCAAAAAGGAAACTGCACAAAATTTGGACACCAGAAGCTAAGCAGTGGTAGTCACTCTTGGAACATCAGAGGTACCTCTATAGGGGGCCAGGTACCTCTGTAGTTCATATACATTGTCACTGACATGCTGGATCACCTTGTGGGCATGCAGAAGCACCCAGACCATGGCTCTTCCAGATCCTGTTCTATCTCTTCTTTTCACTTCAGATATATGTGTTTCTCCCAGGTGGAAAGTCACTCATTCCTACTGCAAGACACTCATAGCAACAGTCTTCCATAGACTTCTTTTCCAGTTCCCACTGTTACGTATGTTCTGATCCCAATAATATATTCTCTATTCTACGGTGGCTCTGCTTCTCTGATTGATCCTTAACTGACACAATATATTGCAGCAAAAGGAGGGGGAGAATATCAAAAAGAAAGACAATGGTAGATCAAAACCTGAAATAAAAGTGGAAAAAAGAAATGAAGCAGAAACTTCAAGGAAAACAAACATCTCCATAAGCAATTATGGCCCACATATCAAGTTACTCGTCCAAATTAGAATAGGAATCCAGTAACCTTCTAGAAGAAAAATAGAATATATTTTAAACAATAGATAGGCTGAACAAAAAGCTAAATGATCTCGGGGCGCTTGGGTGGCTCAGTCGTTAAGCGTCTGCCTTCGGCTCAGGTCGTGATCCCAGGGTCCTGGGATCCAGCCCCGCATCGGGCTCCCTGCTCGGCGGGAAGCCTGCTTCTCCCTCTCCTGCTTCCCCTGCTTGTGTTCCCTCTCTCGCTGGGTCTCTCTCTGTCAAATAAATAAATAAAATCTTTAAAAAAAAAAAAAGCTAAATGATATTAAGGACATGACAAAGAAAATACATGTTTCTTTTTCTAACAAGAAAGACAAAACAAAATAAAAGCATTTAGAAAAGCCAGACAGTAACACAAAAACTTTATAAAAATATGAAGGAAACCTGGGGGTGCCTGGGTGGCTCAGTCAGTTGAGCATCTGCCTTTGACCCACCCGGTGATCCCAGGGTCCTAGGATCAAGACCCACGTCATCGTTGACATCATCATCATCACCATCATCATCATCATCATCGGGCTCCCTGCTCAGTGGGGAGTCAGCTTCTCCCTCTCCCTCTGAACCTCCCCCCAGTTTCTTCTCTCTTGCTCACTCTCTCTCTCAAATAAATAAAATAAACCTAAAAAAAAAATATGAAGGAAACCCAAATGGGTCATGATTTTGAGCATGTGGAGTACAATAAGAAATGAGAATCAATTTGAACATTCTCCCAGGAGTTTCCCAGTGGCACTAGAGAAAAGGAGACATAATTACATCACAATACTTGACACTGTTGTAAAGGCTATTTACATCGATAGGCCAGTTTGGTTCCAGTTCAATAAACTTAGCTCCACGTTTGTTTGTTTTATATTTGTGCTTATTATGTCTGATATCGGAGTTTTTCTGATGAAATGGAAAAGAGTTCTAAGTCACCAAAAGGGCAACCCTTAAATGCCACATAACTTCTCTGTTGTATTCTCTGCTCATAATGGTTTTCCTTCATGGGCCATTTTTATACATTAACATGTTATTTTAAAATAACTTCTAAGGGCGCCTGGGTGGCTCAGTTGGTTAAGCGACTGCCTTCGGCTCAGGTCATGATCCTGGAGTCCCTGGATCGAGTCCCGCATCGGGCTCCCTGCTCGGCAGGGAGCCTGCTTCTGCCTCTGACACTCCCCCCTCTCATGTGCTCTCTCTCTCTCATTCTCTCTGTCTCAAATAAATAAATAAAATCTTTAAAAAATAAAAAAAATTAAAAAATTAAAAAATTAAATAACTTCTAAGTTACAGAAAAGTTAAAAATTTACAAAAAAAATTCCTTTACATCCTCAGCCACATTAAACAATTCATGTTTTGCCAAAATTGCTCACTCTTGCTCTTTTTCTCTTCCTTCCTTCTTCTCTCTTTATGTATATGTAAATAATATAGCAATATATATCTGTAAATCTAAACCTTTCAGATTAAGTTGCAGACACCATACTTCCTTATTTCTTGAATACTTTAGCATGCATTGCTGAAGAACAAGGACATGTTCATATAATTGCCTTCATGCCACCTTTGCTCTTTCTTTTTTTCTTTCCCATAAATCCTCTAGATACTGTACTTCATTAATTTTGTCCACATCCATAAATACATACCAGGATTCTGAGTGTCGTAAGCTAGGCTTAATAATAAAGAACAGGAGTTTGTAAAAGAATCCACAGAATTTAGTTGCCATGGTGGGATTATAATAAAAATGGGTTTGACTAAAATTCAAGCAGAAGTAATCATGTGGAGTCTTCTTCATTTAGAATTGTACAAAAAACTATGTATCATGTTTTGAAATGGAGTAATAACCTTTGCATTGTCATATCAGACAAAAACCTCTGTGTTCAATTTTGTTTTCCTTATTCTTTCTTCTAGCTCTTCATGGAAGATATCCAAAAACTGATCTGCACTGAAAAACAACACCAAAATCAAGCAGAAGATTGTTTTGGCAAAACATTTTGGACTGATAAAAGACTAATTAGTATATTTGAGTTCAGGCCTAAGGACATT
Organism: Mirounga leonina; assembly: GCF_011800145.1. Classification (NCBI taxonomy): domain Eukaryota; kingdom Metazoa; phylum Chordata; class Mammalia; order Carnivora; family Phocidae; genus Mirounga; species Mirounga leonina. The sequence goes on from NW_023270442.1 coordinate 9,172,940, forward strand.
CACTTCAAATGTTCTCATTTTTATTGATAATTTAATATGTAACTCTCTTTTATTTTGAAATACATACTTGTTTTGGAGGAAAACTCTGGCAATGTGTCAAGGAATAAGTTATAGTTAAATGACTTAAATAGTATTTACCAAGGATCTTTGGTAACTGTTTTTCTTTCTTAAAACTATAAAATCTGGCAAACATAATTCAGGGAGATGTATAGTCTTAAACAGAGATGTTACAGTTTTGAACTGGATTAAATGTAAAAAGTACCTTTCTATCTCTTACTTGAGACTTCTTGGTAATATAAATCAAAACAAAATGCCCATAAAACACTAGTCTGCTTCTTTCATCTCTTAGGGTTCTGTGCTCTGTTAAACCATTATGGGTGTTTTGTACATCAGCTGTACTCACCATAACTCATGGATACAGTGAGAAACTGAGAATTTTTGAGTTGCACAATTAGAATGTACAGGGATTCTTCAAAGACTTAGAGTTCAGAGACTGAAGAGTGAACATTATCTCAAAGAGAAGAAGGAAGGCCCATTTTCTTTTTTTTTTTTAAGATTTTATTTATTTATTTGACAGAGAGAGAGATAGCGAGAGCAGGAACACAAGCAGGGGGAATGGGAGAGGGAGAAGCAGGCTTCCTGCTGAGCAGGGAGCCCAATGTGGGACTCGATCCCAGGACCCTGGGATCATGACCTGAGCTGAAGGCAGACGCTTAACGATTGAGCCACCTAGGCGCCCAGGCCCATTTTCTTTTAACTTCAATTGATCTCACTGTAAGAATAGGTAAAACTGTGCCATATTAATTATTGATCTGCAAGATCTTAGAAATGTATTTAAAAAAATTAATGTGGGGATGTGACATACCTACCTTATTATTTTTATTTTTCCAGATTTATTGAGATATAATCGACATATAACACTGTGCAAGTGTTGATTTAATATATTTATATATTGCAAAATTATTACCACCATAGCATGAACTAACACCTCCATCATATCCCCTAATTACTATTTAAGATCTACTCTCTTAGCAACTTTTGAATATATAGTACAATGTTATTAACTATAATCACTATGCTGTACACTACATCTTCAGAACTTATTCAACTGTAAGTTTGCAATTTTTGACAAAGATCTCCCATTTTCTCCAACATCCCAGCCCCTGGTAACTACCATTTTACTTTCTGTTTCTATGATTTCGCCTTTTTTAGATGCCACATGTAAGTGAGCTGATACAGTGTTTGTCCTTGTCTCTCTGGCTTATTTCACTTAACATAGTTCCTTTCACATTGTTGCAACTGGCAGAATGTTCCTTCTCATGGCTGAGTAATGTTCCCTTGTTTATGTGTAACACATCTTCTTTATCCATTTATCTATTGACAGACACAGGGTGTTTCTATATTTTGGCTATTGTGAATAATGCTGCAATGAACCTGGAAGTGCTGAAGTCCCTTCTGAATGCTGTTTTCATTTCCTTTGGATGTATATACCCAGAAGCGGGATTGCTGGATCAGATGGTAGATTTATTTTTAACTTTTTGAGAAAGCTCCTTACTCTTTTGCATAGGTGGCTACACCAACTTACTGTCCCACCAACAGTGCTCAAGAGTTCCATTTTCTTCACATCCTCACTAACACTTGCTTCTGAGTAGAGCCATTCTGACAGGTGTAAGGTGATATCTCACTGTGGTTTTGATTTGCATTCTCCTGATGATTAGTAATGTTGAACATTTGTTCATGTCCCTGTTGGCCATTTGTGTGTCTTCTTTGGAAAAATGTCTATTCAGTTCCTTTGCCTATTTTTTAATTGGATTGTTTGGATTATTGGTTTTTGTTTGTTTGTTTGCTATTGAGTTGCAGGAGTTCTTTATATCTTTTGTATATTAACACCTTATCAGATACATGATTTGCAAATACTTTCTCTCATTCCATTTTCATTTTGCTGATGGTTTTCTTTGCAACACATCTACTTTATGCCTAGAGAGTTACTGGTATTGTTAGTGCTATCCTGGCCTGTGCTGTCTCCTCTTACCCAAAATGATTTCCCTATCAGCCACTGATTGGAAAGTCTGCCAATGGAGACATATTCTTTCCTGTATGGCCCAACGTTCTTGAGAGAGATTTTTTTATACTGTCAACATTAATGGCCACAGAGTAGGCTCTCAATAAGTATTTTTTAAAGAGCAATTGAATATGGTAAAGAGGGAGGAAAGTCAATAAGCTAAAGTTAAAGTCCTACTTATAAAGACCAAACCATTGTAGACTTCATGATGAGTTATTATTGAGTGGCTATCACAATGTAAAAGGAATAAAATGAATAGCATAGTGCATAGAACACAGTATATCCTCAATAAATTCTAATTCTCTTCCTCCTTACACTTGTCTTTCACATCCCCCACACCAAGGTGTCAACCCAGGACATCAATATATATAAACATAAATTCTCCTTTGTTAAAAGAAAAATTGTTCCAGTTCTTTGTATGTGATATTCCATATACAGGTGTCATGGATTGGCCACTCTAAATCTATCTTTCAGATATACTGAACTTTTCTTTCCTATATCAATTCTACATTGACAAACTAATTCTATCTTTAAAGTACATTGGTTTTTTTCAGATATTATCTGATTATTGATAGACTCACACAAACACATTTTTTATATCCCATGTGGCTGGGGTTGAGGGGCTGGGATGTGGGAGTGGAACTGCCCTCCACTCCCAGATATTTGAGGGTATTTGCGAACAAAGACTAATGTCAAATGGAAAGGCCTTCTTCTCCACTTATACAGCAGGGCACCCAGAGCTGGTGTCTTCTTTCCTAGTCCTGATTCCCTCCCATCTGCTCCTTTTGGGATGAGAGTAAAGCAGCAGGAAGTGGTGGGAAGCAGAGGGATTGACAGAAGTAGTCTCCTGGCTATGTGAGAAGGTGGACAAAGGAGGCCTCAGACTGCAGGGTGCAGGGCAGAAGAAACACAGTGTCTTTCTATGACTTTTGCTCCTTGTAAAGTATGTAACCTGATGCTGAGAGGAGAGACTGGAGACTGCCCACATTATTACCTCTGTTCCCCTGGACAAACTGGAGGCCAAGAAGTAGCTACAGACTTGTGGGAAGGGAAAATGCCCAGTTGGGTTTCCCCAATAGTCAGGTGAATGGTATATATGGCTACAGATGATGTGACTGAATGTAAACCTGTCCCAGAACCCTGGACATTGGTTCTCCCTGAGGTTCTCATACACCTAAAGGACTGTTTGGGCCTGAAGGACTCTACCTTGTCATACTCAAAAATTAAAGACGAGAGAGCATTTTTCAGGTCTCAGAAATTAAATCCTCCTGAGAGCCTCCAAGTCTATTGTTTGATTTCCAGATGTTTTACTTCCAATTACATTTTCATAAATATTCAATAAAAAAATAAAACAGAGGCTGTCTTTAGCTGCTCAATCATTGGATTCAATTTTTCAGAGTTCTGTTAATCCTAATATACAACTTTTGGCCGTCTCTGCTACAATATAAAATTTTTTAATTATTTTACTGGTAGTACTGATTATATTACTATTGCTGGCATTATTGATAAATAATCTTATTGATTTAACATTTTTAGATACATTCCAAAACATGCCTTGTGTCATGTCTACTAAGAATGACTAATATTTACTACAGGTTACATAATTCACAATTACTGACATTTTGAAGCTGTAGTCTTCACATATACTCTGTTGTTATCTTTTCCATAATTATAAGATATTTTGATGCATTTATTTAAGAAGCAAAATTTATTTTTTAGGTGGGAAAATAATGTCTATTAGAATGACCAACATTTACTACAAGTCACATAATTACTAATTTACTGACATTTTGAAAATGTATAGTCGTCACATCATAGTTTTGCTATCTTTTCCATAATTATAAGATTGATCTGCTTGTTTAATAAATAAAATTGATTTTTTTAGGTAGGAAAACCTGTGTCAACATACATTTTAGCCTGTAGATGAAATTTCAACTAAAATGATACACCAAGAGGACATCTGTTGAGTGTATCGTTTCTAATTTGAATATTAAAACCATTATTGCAACTTGTTAAAATGCACAAGTCACTATTAACTTATAAGAAAGATTCACTAAGGAATCTTCTGATAACTTACTAAACACACTTTAAAGATAAAACTAATCATAATATATTCACTTTTCTTTCTCTACATAAATTACAAGAAGCTAGTAAAATGAGATTTTCATGTTACATATTTTGTTTTGTTACCTGTAGGATCGCCTTAGATTTGTAGATGTTTAGTGTCCCAACAATTGCCAACAATTGTTTCTCTTTACTGAATTTTCTAAATTTCGAAGTTAAAGATCAGTGACTTACAAAGAGCAATTCTGCCACCTGGTGTCCTATAAAATCTGGAGCTGCTGCTTGCTTCTGGGAAATCGCCAGTAGTTTCTTGCCAACTTAAAAGTTGTAACTCTGAATCAGAATTCTAGAATAATGGGCTGTACGCCTCCTCTGCCCTCCCCAAGTTTGCACAAACCAATCCTGGAAGCTGGTAACTTTATCTGTACGTGTGCCAGAGTTAGGACTCATTCCTCAGGATTTTTACTAAGATTGGTGAAGCCAAATAGCAAAACTTTAATTGAAACCGTATGTTATTCTGCTTGAAATTTTATTTTGCTTTACTTTATTTCAAACATTTTTTAAAATGTATGAGATATTTGTACACCTGAATTGCTGAATTACTAGTTGACATTCTGGACTACCGTGATTATATTGGACTAAATTTTTTTAAAAGAAAAATTATAAGAACAACGGAAGAAAACAAGCTTACATTTTTCAAAAAATTGCAACTTTCAGGAGGTAGGACAAGTTGTGTGTGTTTTTTGAACTCAGATAATTAATTGAAGTAAACCTTCAAATTTTTGTAAAATTATCATTCATGGGATTACAAAGCAAACAAAAAAAGGACCCCATCAAAAACAAAGAGATAATTACTAAATTAATTGATGTATCTCTACTCTTACAGTGGAAAGTGCTAGGAAACAATATATTGTTTCAAGGTTTCCAATTTATTATTCTTCCCTAGAAAGAACAGAAAATGGAATGCCACAAATGTTGGCCTTGACTTCTGAGTCTTTTGTTCCCTTGACACTTGAATTATTGAACTCTTTGTATCATTCTGTTCCTTTCATGTATTTATTTTCAAAAGGAGGATATAAGTTAGTCTTCATAGGACCAAACTTAAAATCAAGTATTCTTATCCTCGAAGTCCATGGAAGGGTTTTATCAAAAATTTATATATATATGATGGTTGAGGTGGAGAGAAACCATCAATTTCATCTGATTCTCAAAGGGGCCCATGACCCTTCCCCCCAAAAAAGTATAGAAATAATCCTGTAAAAATATCTCTAATTTCCACAACTCTAACCCTTGTGATCAAATCCCAACAGTTTACATGGAATGCTACTGCCATCTTGTGTCTAGCTAGTATCTGTTTTCGAGAGTGTTAGTTGGAACAATGGATTTCAAACTGTGAGATCTCAAACTGCTCTTCTAGAGAGGTAGAATTCAGCATCATAATACAGCACTATAGGGTTCAGCAGATGTAAGGAACAGAAGAACATAGAAAAAGAGAGAAGTTCAGTCTTGGGTCCCTTAATGCATCACTAGAATTTCATGACATAAAAGCTTTCATAAAGCACAGGCTTCTCATGATTAAAGATTTGTCTTCAATAGTTTTACTCTTAAATGACTCTTGTAGTTGGAGCAGAAACTAAAACTGGCAGGAATCCCATGAGAAAAGATATCTAGATTAGTAACATTTTATAAGTGAAGGCAAGAAGATTTCACTATCTCACTGGGAGGCTGCAAGGGATTTTCAAATCTCGGAGGTTTAGCATTTTCTCTAGGTTTTTGGATATTCACCCAATATGAGCCAAACTTTAAAATTTTCTAAGGTTTAAGCATTTCAACTTGAAAAAAAAAAAAAAACTACAAAGAGAAAAAAAAATGCTCATGTCTATCGCATAAAATCAAAAGAATTTTTTTAACCTTCTGATTTCTAGTTGGATGGCCAAATTGATGTGTTGATTTCACTACTGTATATAAGTGTTCAGAAAGTGATTTTAGCTCTTAAATATCCCTGAAATCTAAGAAATGTAAGATTAATCATAGAACATTAGGAAGAAAATACAGAAGTTCCAACGTTAACCTGCCAATTCCATGCGCTCATGGCCCTTCATGTATTTTTTAATATTATCAATTTGTCAAGTGCTTGAGTGAATGATCGGAGAGAGCTGGCAACCAGTCTTGAGTAATAAGTGTATTCTGGAGCACAATGGAGGGATGAAATATTAAATTTCTTTCTCACTATTGTGACTACAAAGTTATCTCAGGAAAACTTAATAAAGACTATAGCAGATATTGTGGGAATATTTCCAGCCAGGGCAGAAGTTCTATTTAAGAGGAAATTTAAAATAGCTCTTTGGTTGAAAAAGGATTTAAGGAATTTGCCTTGAACCTGATTTGCAGTAACAGAACACTAATTTGGTGACTTTTGTGCAGAGGGCATCACTCCATGCTGCTTCTGCTAGATTTCAAACTGCTCTTCTAGAAAGGTAGAATGTGGCATCATTATACAGCACTATAGTTGAAAGAATAAGAGGAAATAATTAGTATAAAAATAAACACAAATAAAATCATCTTCTCCAGAGAAATTCCCTCATATTTTTACCTAAGACATGAGACAGGTGTGTTTAATTCAAAACCTTCATTTGAAAAGTATTACTCATATTTTCTGGATTAATTCATCCTTTGTCTTAGTCTTTGATCCCACAACTGGCTTCCTATACAAGATAGGACTTCTCAAGGCATCTAAGAAATATCTCTAACAGGAGCCTCAGTTAAAATAAAATATGCCAGGATTCAAGACTCTAGTCTGGACCACTCAGATTCTTTATTAACAAAGAACTCTGAGATCAGGGCCCTCTCCCTGTTTTGGGGAATCTCTTGCCCAGGGGCAGCCTAGCTCTCTGAATTGGCAGAACTGTTGCTGGGACACTGCATTGTTCTGGGTTTGCCCATCTGATATGCCTATCCCAGAGGAAGAACTGCAGGAACTGATAGATGGTTGTACAGCCATGTTTCCTTCCACTTCATGCTCCTTGACCAATGAAAACAAAGTGCAGAAGCGGAAAAATCAGTAATCACATAACAAAAGAGCTCAGGCATAAAAATCTTTCATTTGGGGCAGTGGAAACTTGATTTTGTTACATCCTCCCCAAAATTTGCTTAGAAATCACAAAAACAGTGCTGGAAAATACTTCAAAATACTAGTTTCCTGCCACCAGGGGCCTGTTTATGTGCCCCTTGCTTCCCCAGCCACACCAGACTGAGAGCATTGATGTTCTCTTTGGCAATCTTTCCAGCTCTTTCCCTCCAGTGGTGATTGGGCTCTCCAGTCCACTTCCTTATGACCTGATTCTGCAGCTGCAGCATCCTTTCTCCTTCTAATGACATTGGCTGGATTTTGACTTGAAGCTTCTCTTCATAGCCCCTGATGTGAAGGGAAGCCTCTTCCACTGATGTGACTCCCAGTGAACTTTCAGTCATTGCTGGCACTATTCTAGACTGCTTCCTCACCATTAGGACCTCCTTTGTAACTATGTCCTGAACACCAGCTTTGCAAAAGAAGAGAAGAAGAAAGGAGGAGGAGGAGGATGAGGACGAGGACGAGGAAGAAGAGGAGGACGAGGACAAGGACGAGGAAGAAGAGGAGGAGGACGAGGAAGAAGAGGACGAAGAGAAGAAAAAGAAAAAGAAGAGGAAGGGGGAGGGGGAGAAGGAGGAGGGGAAGGAGGAGGAGGGGGAAGACAAGGAGGAGAAGAGTGAGGGAGAGGTGGAGGCGGAGGAGAAGGAGAAGGAAGAGGAAAGAAGAATTTTGCAAGGTCTCTATCAGGAACTTGAAGACTTTGGGATTATTTTCCCAGCAACTTACACTGAGCAACACCACAAAGTGTTACAACCAAAATACCCACTCCTCTACCTCCAACACTATCCAGCAGCCAGGATCAAGTTAAGGCAGCTCAATTACTTCCTGCCTCTGGATAAGCTCTCTGAATCCAAAGCACCTTGAAGAGGTTGAAATAACTTTTGACCCCACTCTGTATTACAGAGAAAAAAATATCAGTCCCAATTTTCTCTGCAGTATTTCTCCCAGGAGCATCATTAATTTTTCATGGAGCTCTTAGTGGCTTTTATTCCCGTGCTGAAGTCAGTAAAATTGATATGCAGAACAAGCCTGTGCCCATGAGACATTTGCTTCACTAAAATGTATGACTATAAACATGAATGGTAAAATCGTACTTTTCCCTGATTTTTTCTAAGTTGGGATAAGGAGTGATTTTTGTTTAAAAATGCCTCATACTCATTCCAAAGTAGTTAAATGCACATGGATATCTTTTAACCACCCTGTGTTTTTAAAGAAAATTTCTTTTGTTGTTACTTATTTACCAAAACCACATTTTATGACCTCAAATCTTCTTCATCTTTTCAAGTTGACATGGATTTGGCTCTTCCTCATTGATCTCAATATATTTCTGACTGTAGTTGTATCAAAAGCCAATATCAATTTCTTTCAAAAAGAACCAAAGAAAGATTCCTTCTCTGTTCCCATAAAAATGATTTTTAAAAGCTCTTCTCTCCTTAACTAGTATTTATCTTAAAAAAAAATAAATAGAAAGTAGAGCAAATATTTTCACCCTAAAATGTGACTATGCTTTAAAAGCTTCAACAAAATGGGCTTTTCTTATAGTATCTGCAGTCTACAATTAAATTAAACTTTCACTGTCATTTGCTGAGAATGTATCTTGCCGTAAAATAGGTTTATTATCACTTACTTTCCATATGTGTAATTCTGTGCGGATGTGCAAATGTGTGTATTTAGGAGGTAGATTAGGTGTTAGCATGCTTTAAGAATTTTTTAAAGAAAACAGGATCTTGATCTCTCTGAAATAAGCAAATTGGGTGCCCATCAGAATCCACTTCCCTATAGATAAGGTGAAAAACCTAAGTGTGTTTTGAAGAACATTGGAAGGGAGAAGGCTCATATCTATGTGTCACTATTTCACATTCCAACCCCCCACAAATTCATTCAATTGGTTGTATTTCCTTGTGATGTTTTTATAGGTCCATAGACATTTATTTGCCATTCTGAAATCCAAGAAAGTGAAAGTTTGGGTTTTTCCCCTTAATTCATCTGGGGACAAAGCCTGAACTGAAGCCATGCATTGTCTTTATTTACTTTATCCCAAGTAGTTCCTACACTTCACTGCAAAAATACTAGTATATTTGACTACAAGGTAAGGGATACATATCTTATCACCTATCTAAATCTAAAATTCTAAAATTTCTGAATCCCAAAGCTTGCCTGGTCTCAAGGATTTTAGATCAGAGATTTGAACCTACATCCAGCAACACAACCACTTCTGGAAGGAAAAACGCCCTCAAAGAAGGGCCCTATTAGACCACTGGTTCCTGACTGGCAATAAAGATGGCCCAAATACTTTGTTTAAGGGCATTGGTGGGACTAGAAATGATAAGGGGAATGTTAAAAAAAAAGAGAGCGAGAGAGATGGGCATCAATTGACAAATGTTGCCTACATCAAAATAAAGCAGATGTTCAAAAGAAACTTTGCTCCACATCATCTTCCAAGAAGCAAAAGTAAGATGCTTTTCTTCCAGGCCCTGCTAGCATTCTAACTGGATAATTCTACACTTCTGTGTATAGACCTTGGTTCATTTCTTTAAGCATTAAGAGGGAAAGAGCGGGTTCCATTGCTTTTTAAGCCTGTAAAAATACAACCCTGCTTTATCATATTTACACTTGAATTAGCTATTCCAAAATAAACTTCAGGGATACAATTTGAGAAACTCCAGATATTCCCCCAGATCTACCAGGTAAGAAGTTTCTCATGTAAAAAAGATCTTTTTTTTTTTACAATATTACAGCTATAGTAAGAAGGAAAATGTCAAATAAGTTACTGAAATCTGTAATGGTGGAAAACTTAATACTTATAAGGTTAACACTAAAGAAATTAATTCAGATTCTGAAAATTTGACCAAAGGTCTATTTTGCTTTCTTATATAATATACATATTATATATTGTAGATATTTTAAGTGCTATTTTGAATAACTGACTTGTCTTATTAGATAAATATTTCAAGTGCAAAAGGAAGAATAGTTTTAAAGCAGTAAATAAACAAGTCTTTCAATTAATGGTATAAATTATGAGAAGTTGCATAATCAACAAATATTATACATGTACAAAATCTACAAATATTCTGACATATTATTTCAAATTTACCAACATCTTAAACATATATTACCAATAAGTATTTTAAGAAATTGAGACATTTCCTTATGCCCTGTTCTCAAACATTTTCTAATTGCCCATTTAAGTGGGAAGTTTCATATCCACTATAAAGGACTTCCTTGAGAAATAAAAAGTATGTAATTTGGAATCATATAATATACTTGATTTACTAATAACTCAGGATACATGTTCTAAAATTATATCTAGGGAAAAGAGCCTTTCAGATACAATTTGATTGCAGACCTAGAATTAGAATCAAGCCCTGGTAGCACTATGTCACTTTTTTTTCCAGACACAATAGATAGGGTTTTGATTTGATCATATCCTCAGGAATCCAGTGTGGCTCTCTGTTGAGCGGAATCTTGGATTATGCTCATTTAGAGCTGGAAGGGGGAATGACCAACAAGAGATCTAACGGAAAGCAGACTTTGCCATGTGGCTTTTAACTGTTTGCCCTTTGAAACTCAGTCAGAGAGATCTCAGATACTACAGCAATGTTTTTCCTTTGTCATAAAAGATTTGTCTAGGAAGACAACAGAAGCCATGAATTTGACACATTGGTCGAAATACAAGAAGTCCAAGCCAACAGATGGGAAAGCAGAGGGCCTGCAGCTCCTTCAAGTGAATCCCTGTGGTGTTGAGCATCTCTTGAAAAGGGCCTGTCTCAGAAGAAACCCACAGAATCCTTCCCATCACTAAATAACCCTGTAGGCCAAATCTCATGGGAGATTTCTATCTGCCTCAATTCTGATAGATCCTTATTAAACACCCATGTTTGATCAGTAGTCTTTTATATAAAAGGATTATAATCAATGAAGTATAAAAATTAGCTAATTAAAGCTTCTCTTCTTTGGCCTACCATCCCTAGGATTAGGCAATAATCTTTTGATTTTCTTTTGTTCTATTTATTTGTTTCAAAATTTTGGCAACTATGTGTTTGCAAAATTCTGGGAATGTTTATGCTATTTTGAACCTGGAATTTTTTAAATATATAATAAAGTATACCAAGCTCAACTTCTACTTGGCTAAAGTTTAATAAGCTTTCAAAATTCCGTTTTGAGCTATTACAAGAAATCATTTTTTAAAAAAGAAAGAAATATTTTAAAATAACAATGTACCCAGAGACCACATTTTTTCTTATTATAAGTTATTTTTTTTGATATGAAAAGATAGTACATTCCTAAAATATATGGAAATATTTTGTGACTAAAAAGGATACCAATTAGAAAATTGACACTGTTATTGGGGTATATTTAGGCATTGAAATCATTGTCCTCAACTATGAATGTGTCAAATTATGATAAAAATGCTGATACTCTCTCTCTAAAATAAATAAATAAATCTTTGAAAAAGGTGGGGGGCATCTGGGTGGCTCAGTCAGTTAAGTGTCCAACTCTTGGTTTTAGCTCTAGGTCACAATCTCAGGGTCCTGGGATGGAGCCTCATGTCAGGGGAGAGTTTGCTTGGGGATTCTCTCTCTCCCTTTCCCTCTGCTCCTCTCCCCCACCCCCCGCTCATATTCATTTTCTCTCTCTCTCTCTCAAATAAACAAATAAATCTTTGAAAAATGCTGATCCTACCATCATATTTGTGAACATTAACATCCTAATGAAATTATACACTGGATGATGTAAAACCACCAACCACGGATTGCTCATCATAGATAATGGCACATTTCAAATCCAAAATTATATCATTTAAATCAAAGATATTGTAATAGTGTTGTATGGTGACAGATTGTAACTCCACTGGTGATTAATGTAGCATAATATATAAACTTGTCAAATCACTGTTGTGCACCTGAAACTAATGAATTGAGTGTGTCAACTATGCTCAAAAAATTAAAAAAAAAAAAGTCCTAAAGGTCAGACCTCAAAAACAAAAACAAAAACTATATCATTTAGTGCCATTGAATTAGGATTATCAAATTCCTATTGAGAGGAAATGTGTAATGACTTTATGGTAAATTACCAAAAAATAAATAAGCAATGATATAACAAGAGTTAAAACAATTCAGAATCCAAGAGATAAAAGAACTAAAAATGACTTAATGAACGAACTTCTATTTTCTTTTTACCTGCTCTTTATGGAATATTGTATACAGAGGAACAACTTAGAGTTGTAGAGCAATGCTTGGGTGGTCTTTTACCATGTTTAGGTGCTATAGGAATTCCTGGAAGAGAAAGTCAGGGATAGTCCAATGGAGGTGAACATGGGACAAAGGCAGGGAACAGAACACTCCAGTGAGAAGGTGATAAGGAGGGATAAAACCAATGCAAATTTGGCAGGTTAGTCTTCCCTCATGACTTTTGAAAATCATGTGCTAGGTTGACTTTGGGTTGTAATTTATAGTTTCAGCAGAAGCCGGAGAGTGAGTGATAACAAGACCACTGCAACCAAATGAATAGCAATTTAAGCTCCAGAGGTCACCATTTTTGCCATCCTTGGATCAGTATGTCTATTCTAGAGAGAGAATTACTTTTAAGAACTTCAAATCCAGCACCTTTCCAATCTAATTCACCAAAAATATTTTTTAAAAGTGACTTTTTTCTTCAAACTTGTTCTGAACTGAGCCAAATTTTCCCACCCAGGGAGGAATTCAGATTCTTGTTGCCAACTTTCATGGCTGAGTTTCTCAAGCATTGCATGCCAGGCAAGACATAGGCTAGTGTCTTTAAAAGTAAAGTTACTTCGAGTCTTGGGATGGTTGCCCTTTTTCCATATATCAATTTTATTTTTTTGTTTCATCTCTGCAGGAGAGCACTTGTGGGATGGAGGGAAGGAGTGTCAAAGAGTACCTGCTTTTTCTGGAATTGCATGTTCTCCTATGATTCTGTGACTTTAAGATGAAAATGCTGACAGCTAGAGTGGAGAAGCAAAAGAAATAATTAAGACTCTGGTGTTCAAAGCTATGATTTCATATGAATATACAATGATTATTCCATGTTAGGATAAAGACCCAAGCTGATGAATGGTTTAATAACCTCCAGCAACTATGTGAAGGTTTTTTATTAAAAATGATGACCTATCATTCTCTGTCTTTTCTGAAGACAGAATGGAAATAGAAATGTTCAAATTACACCCTCTGCAAGAGAGATATAATTTAGATATACAGGATTTCCTAATTAGAGTGGTTGTTATAAAAGGAAATTTCTAAAAAATATTGCAATTGGTTGCCTTTTAGGAAGAAGACATCACTTTGGTTTAGAGATCATTCCCCCTTACTGAAAGAAAAATATACCTGATGATTAGGATTTTCCACACTGGTAGCTAACTAGCATGCTTCATAAGACACAAGCAAGCCTATGACACTAAAATTTGCCTCTATTTCAAGAGCAATAGGTTCTTCTTCCAGTTTGTGTATAAAAGGACTTGGAATTCCCTACACTTATTTCAGAGTCAGAGAGCAAAAGAGCATACATTGGCATTTGTTAAATAATGTGTGTTATAATTTCCAATAAAACTCACAGGTTATTCCAACCCTCATGGGTTAACTGAGTCCTCTGAGATAGTGGTAAAATCTAGGATCTTTCTGTTGGATTTGGTATCAAAGCACACTTTGAGCCATAACCTCTTTTCTGCCCTTGTTCGGCCACTGTCTCTCATCCCACTACCTTCCTCATCCACAGCTAGCTGTGTGCTTGCCCTGCAGTGAGCCGGTCAGCCTAGGAATAGGATGCCCACTTGGAGCCCTTACAGGAGCCCCTGAGTGTCTGGGAAATGCAGCCATTGCCCCATTGCTTCCAGCCCCCACAGAGAGCTTTTTCCCACCTCCTTTTATAGATGGAGAGCTGGGTTCCTGGACTTCTCCTTTCCAATCAGTCACAACTCATTTCATTACATGTGCTTTGGGTGAAGCTATAAAATCAGACGTCCATTCAAGAGAAATGGTGTAGGCATTAACTTTGGGCTGGTTTCCGGTGGTATATACTCAGCTTCTTGCCTCATTTCCTCTAGTGCTCTGTCACAGAATTTAAAAGATTTCTAAAGACAATAAAGCTGAAAGCAATGGAAAGAAACTTGGCCAGAAAAAGAAGAGAAAATAAGCCTTCAATATTAAGATCCTTTAAAAGGGGATGAAGGAATTATACTACATGGCAATTACAGTACAGTAAGGAAATGACTCCAGGGCTGGTAAGCTCATCATGAGTTGAGGGGAGAATTCCACAATAGAGCAGGGAAAGGTAAAGCTTTGGAGCCAGAACATAGCCACCAATTCATTTGTGTCTAGGGGGTGTCACTAGGGCAAAGGCCATTGAAGTCAAGGTCTATGGGAAGACCATCACTGAAGCTTCTTTTTCCCCTTCAGTGGTCCTTCCCTTCCAGCATTACTCAATTCTCAGGGTAGCCAAGAATCATTATGGTGACTTTGGAACATCTGGCCAAGTGTTTGATTTACTCACTGGTTCTGATGAACCTGACAGGACATCTCAGTTGGGGTGCTAAAAAATGTAAACAATGGAAGGAAGAGTTACCATCTTCAGTTACTTGTTAAGAGTTAGTCACAATTCAATTACTAATATTCTCAATCATCACTGCTCAAATGTCCCCTGAACCAAACCTCCAAACCCATCCAACCCAACAGCTGACCATGCTTTACATGAGCTGTAGCTCTACCTTGTAAATGGGTTTTTATCACAATGATAACCTAAGTCTTTTAAATCTTCCTTTCTTTCCCTTCCCTTCTGCTCTCTCTCTCTCTCCTAAATTGCAAGCCTTTTAAAAGAAAAGTAACTGTGTCATCTTTCATTGTGTTATATCATAACACAATAAATATTTATTGGGCTGAACAAAACTAGATGGTTGTGGAAGTCACTCTGAGGGGGAGAAAGGGAGAAAATGGGGGAATATAGTTTCTTATTTGTAAAATGTACATAATATCTGTCTCTTAGAGTTAACTGACAAATTTTGGTATCATGCCATGTATGTCTGGTACATGCTTTGCCCTCATTTAAGTGGTTGTTGATATATTATTTATTATCATCAGTTATATTATTCTTATTATTTTTAATAATGATGTGATATGTATTATTGAGTTCCTAGGTAGCCCTGGTTGGGGTGACTTCAACTGCTGGGGACCTGAAGCGACTGTCTTTGTCCCTCAAATGTCCCCTTGACAATGCTGGGAAAGGCTTTATTGCTATCTACCAATCCTCTTTTCCATGTTTGTTCTTTTCCAAGTATATTCTTGCTTGTAATTTTTCTGCCTTTTGCATCTTATTTTTTTCAATTTTTCTTAAGGAGACTTCTCCTATTCTAATGGTTTTAATACAACATTTCTAAATCTGGTTTTAAAATGAAGCCAGTTTGCAAAACGGAAGAAAAAACATGTGAGCAGATGAAGCTGGTGTTGGAGAGGCTGATAGATAAAAATAATTTTCAATGCGAGAACTCCACAAGTTTGTGGTATCTGGGAACAAATGATTCTAGTTTATTTTGTATCAGGTAAATCCATTCAGTTCATGGGAGTTGGATTTCGTTTGTGGATGTTTCTTCTTACAATTAGTTATAAAGTCTGGTTCAAATAATGACAGGAAAACAGGAAACAAAAAAAATGTCTTAATCTGTGATGCATAACTGTTTTGGATAATAATTATTGCCACATTTTTTTGTAATATTGTGAAAGAAAAATATCAGACCAACATTTTAATTGTTTTATGGAAGGAAAAAAGGAATATCACTTCATACCTAATAATTGGCATTAATACTTCTAGACATTATGTAAGAGACAGGATTTGCTCATTTACTGCAATGTTTTGTTTCAAGCAGATTAATTTTAGCATTCTAATAAATAACCAACATGCAGGCAATTAGACATTCTGATTTCATCCCAGGGGAATAGTTAAAACTTAAACATACATTTTAGAGTCATCAATTTTTAGATAGTATTTAATTAAAGCCATGAGACCAGATGAAATTACTTAGGGAAAGAATAGAAATGCACAGACATTATTTGTTATAATTGTTCTTAGCTGTCAATCACTGAAAAAGAAAAGATATATGATCAACCCAAGTAACTGGTGATCATTTTCACCATCAAAGAGAGAGAAACAACTATGGACACCATAAGGTAATGGAGGTATCAAAGTAAAACCCTTTTGGGATCAAGTAAAGGGCACTGGCCTAAACCCCTAAAGATGTTAGAGGTAATTTGAGACCTTATATACTTGGTTGAAGCCAACCATGGTTAGGCTTTACTTTTTATTTACTATTTGTGTGGATTTGCCTAGAAGAAAAAAGAAAAAAGAGAACTTTTTATTTTTCCTTTCATTCAAATTAGTTAAATTCTAAAATAGGTTTATTTTTTACAGACTCACATTCTAATTCAAATGGCCAAATACAACAACATAACCTCATGACCCTATTTTCTGGGCCTGTACTCTAATCTGACTTTCTCCTCAGGCTGGTTTCTTCCAGAACATTCTCAACCTCAGAGTAATTCCAAAAGGGGGTTAACATTCTCTATTTGATGTGCAGCAAAATGCCAATAAATTTTATTTTTTCTGCAATAACAAGACAAAACAAAACAAATGATGTCCCTAAATACACATGTGTAGGAATCCTAAAATTAATGGAAATGTTAAAGAAGCAGGACTGACAAATTGTAAAAGTCTTTGCTGCTTTGATATGTTTCTATCTTAGATCTTTTGGTATCTATTTTGTTTTGAACAGGAAACCAGTATAATTTTTTACTAATGGAAATAAGAGTGGTAGAAAAGACCATGTTTGTTTGTTTTTTTGTTTTGTTTTGTTTTTTTTACGATTTTATTTATTTGAGAGAGAGAGAATGAGAGACAGAGAGCATGAGAGAAAGGAGGGTCAGAGGGAGAAGCAGACTCCTTGCTGAGCAGGGAGCCCGATGTGGGACTCGATCCCGGGACTCCAGGATCATGACCTGAGCCGAAGGCAGTCGCTTAAGCAACTGAGCCACCCAGGTGCCCCGAAAAGACCATGTTTTTAAGTGTAATATGTCTTGGTTCACCTGAGAGTTGGTGAGGTTAGTCAGTAATCACAGCCATACAGCTTTCAAGGGCCATGGCAAAGAGCAAAGAGACGTACATAGCAATAGGGAGATCGTAGTTTTGAATGTACCTCTATCCAACTGAATGTGTTATATATAAATTATATAATATATAATTATATATATATGTATTTTTTTAATCTTTAGATTTCAGCCCCATTTATAAAATGTGGGTTAATGAGTTGGGGGCTAATTTCATCTTAAATTGTCTCTAAGCTTAGGGAATGTTATCACAGAAAGCTAAGGATCTTCCATAATTCCATTCTTACCTGAGGTCATAAACCATTCTCTGTGTGTTCATTTAGTACTATGTTGGGCTTGGGGCTGTTTATTGGATCACAATTCTCATCTCTTCTCTTCAATTTAATTGGACTGAGTCAAAAAAGAGTAGCTTCTTAAGCCATGTTTATTTTGCTCAGGAATCTACATTTGGATAGCGCTTGGAGGGAATAACTTGTCTCTGCTCCGCTCAGAATGAACTGGGATAGCTTCAAAGCTAGAGCTTAAAGTCATCTGAAAATTTGTTCAGCTCTGACAGCTGATGTTGGCTATGCGTTGAGCTCTCATCTGGGCTGCCAATCAGAAAACCTACCCTCAGCTAATGTGCTTCCTCACAAAATGGTGGCTGGGTTTCAGCGATGAGTGTTTTGGGAGAGAACAGGCAGAAGCCTTAGAAGTCATAGAAGGCCACATCCACTGTATTCTGTTTACCAATGTAGTCACAAGTACCACCAAGATTTAAGGGAATGGGAAATAAACTCTACATCTTTATTAGGAGAGGCAAAGTTCTGTAAGAGCATATGGGAAATACAATCTATCATAACTGGTTTGCTCAATGTGCATCATACTGTTCCAAAGAGACATTTTATTGCTGCTGTTGTTATGTTCTAGAGGAGTAAAATTTTATCATGAAGAAGGGAATTGATGAATATTACAAAGAAAGAGATAAAACAACAATTGTGTACGTAGTTAAATGTCAATTTATGCTAATTATACATTCCTTCAAATGGCTACTATTCACTGGCTTGAATACAAGGAGAAATACAAGGATATGGTTTAAAATAAAACAGTAGTTTTAATATAGTTTTCCTTGGAGTGACAGGGAGTTGTCCTGATTTCAAACCTCAAATATTCTTTTTCTTCCCTCTCCTTTTTGTTTCACCTTCTCCTGCTTCTTCTTCCTCCTTTACATTTGTAAAATGATTTTTGCATTACTCTCCTTAAGGTAATAGTTATACCTCATCACTCCATACCCTTACTAATGCTTCAGACTTCAGATTAGATCCAGAGATCAGTATATGTCTGGTGGTTGTCAAAATACAGACAAAATCTATTGAAGGAATGGATTTTCTAGACAGTAAGAAAACGTGGAAAACTCTACAGGAAGAAAAAGAAGGGAGTTAGGGGAAAAGGTCCTCACTTTTTTCCTTCTGGTGTGAAAAGGCAGAGGGTGGACAGAAGGAAGTATGTAAAAGAAACCCTAGCTCAGTGAGGAGAGAACCCAGTATCTTTGGGAGGTATAGTTGGTACTTTCTGGAGTGTACTTTGGAGAGACTTCAAGTAGTTATGTCCAGGTTTGGCTGGGAAAGATAACTAGATCAATAATTCCAAGGATCCCTCCTATCCCCAAAGAATAAATGGCACATAGAAGTTTCCATGTGCCCAGGAGCAAAGCACAGAGAAAGTTAACAAGTGGGAGTCTTGGGGGACTCTGGCTGAAAAAGCCACAATATGCAAAAATGTCACCACCACTGGCAAATTTCTATGACTATGGGCTTCAGTAATGGGGACAAGAATGCTGACCACATAGCTAATAGAACCAGAACTACTTTACTGGTCTTTGGCTCAAGGAAGAGATGAGAAAAGCCCCTAATCAGCAGAGACCAGCAGGATTCAGAAGACACCTTGTAGATCAGAGAATACTGCCACCTACATTCTCCCTTCGCATAACACACATGGAGAAGGGGAAAGGAGAAGAAAATCTGAACTCTTGAGCCCTCACTCAAAGAAGGCTGATGCATCCAAAAGTACTATATAAACTGGAAGGGACTGTGATACCATTAATTCCAAGTTGCAATTCAGGCTCCCCCTGACTATTTATAATGTAGCTGTTAATGAGGAAGATCAGATCAGTTACAGTAAATTAAGAAAAATAAGATTTTGCCCATCTGAGTATATACCCATCTAGTAAATTTGTGAGGCCTCCCTCTTACACATAATCTTAGAAAGTTGACTGTTTTGGTGGGGTTTTTTTAACATTTTAAAGATTTATTTATTCATTTGAGAGAGAGTACTCATGTGAGTGAGGAGAGGGACAGAGGGAAAGAATCTTCAAGCAGACTGCCTGCTGAGCCAGGAACTGCTTGGGCTTGATCCCATGACCCTTCAATCATGACCCGAGACAAAACCAGGAGTTGGATGCCCAACCAACTGAGCCACCTAGGTGCCCTGGAAAATTGACTCTTAAATAAACAATTTAGCCAATCTAAAAGAAGAGAACATCTTCCCTTTACAAAATTAAGGTTCTAGGAGTTCAATAACCTGCTAATATACAGCAAAACAGAAACCAGCATTCAGGACATCCGGTTCAGGGTCCTTTCTGCCATGGCATCCCCCCCCACCAGCCATCACATCTGTCTCCTTCCTTCCTCTCTTTCTTTCTTTCTTTCTTCCTTCCTTCCTTCCTTCCTTCCTTCCTTCCTTCTTCCTTCCATCTGCCCATCTGTCCTTCCATCCGTCCATCTGTCCTTCCATCCAACCTTTTTTTTAAATTATTTTTGAGTATAGCTGACATATAATGTTACATTAGTCTCAGGTGTACAACCTAGTGATTCAATATCTCTGTAAGTTATGCTATGCTCACCACAAGTGTAGCTACCATCTGTCATCATACAGCACTATTAAAATATCATTGACTGGGGGCACCTGGGTGGCTCAGTCGTTAAGCGTCTGCCTTCGGCTCAGGTCATGATCCCAGGGTCCTGGGATCGAGTCCCACATCGGGCTCCCTGCTCGGCGGGAAGCCTGCTTCTCCCTCTCCCACTCCCCCTGCTTGTGTTCCCTCTCTCGCTGTGTATCTCTCTGTCAAATAAATAAATAAATAAAATCTTAAAAAAATAAAATAAAATATCATTGACTGTATTCCTCTGCTGTGCTTTTTATTCCTGTGATTTACTCATTTCATAATTGGAAGCCTGTACCTCCCTCTCACCTTCACCCATTTTGGCCATCTCCCCAACTCCCTTCAAGAGGGGAATCATCGCTTTTTTTTTTCCTCTTTATTAACAGATCTGATTCTGCTTTTTGTTTATTCATTTGGTTTTGTTTTTTAGATTCTACATATGAGTGAAATCATATGGTATTTGTCTTTTTGAGTCTGACTTATTTCACTTAGCATAATACCCTCTCTCTATATATATATATCCATGTAGTTGCAAATGGCAAGATACCTTTCTTTCTTATGGCTGAGTAATATTCCATTGTGTATGAATATACCACATCTTTATCCATTCACCTATTGATGGACATAGATTGCTTCTATATCTTAGCTATTTTAAATAACACTGCAATAAACATAGGGATGCATAAATCTTTTCAAATTACTGCTTTTGTTTTTTTGAGTAAATACCCAGAAGTGGAATTATTAGATCATATGATATTTCTATTTTTCATTTTTTGAAGAACCTCCGTATTGTTTCCCACTGTGGTTGTATCAGTTTACCTTCCCCTGAATAGTACAGGAGAGTTCCTTTTTCTCCACATCCTCACCAACACTTTTAGTCATTCTTACAGGTGTGAGGTGACATCTCACTGTGGTTTTGATTTGCCTTTCCCTAATGATTAGTGATGTTAAGCACCTTTTCATGTGTCTGTTGGCCATCTATATATCTTCTTCGGAAAAAAATGTCTATTCAGGTCCTCTATCCAGTACTTATATGATAGCATTTCTCCTTTCTAGGGGAAGGTCAGGACTGAATTCAGATGAGAAAGGGAGACCAAATTGAAGATGTGAAAGCCTGAGAACTCTGATGGCAAATGCATATTGATCCTTGGCATAATGCCTTCATAAAGAAATATTCTTCCCAAACCACATGGAATCACTGAAAGATATTACTGAGTCAACCAAAAAAAAATAAAAATCAAGGTCCGTCTCAGGTCATTTCACTGTTGAAAGCTGATTATGCAGAAGTGGAAATTTTCCTTGTTAAGGAATATTAGCCACTATAGTAGTACAATCATCTACACGAGTTCAACCATGTTATATTAGATTACCTTTCAGAGTAATAAGATCCCCATCCCTGTCAGTTTAAAGAGGCTACATTTTGGAATATCTTAAAGTATTTGACATCATTCTCCAACTGGTAGAAAATAGGAAAAATTATAATAATTATACTTTTGATATCTTTGTTTTACCCTAGCCAGTTATGTTTTCTTTCACAAAGTTGTAATAGCATTTGTTAATATTGTAAGTATTTTATTTTCTTGGTCTAATCCATTTATAAATGCCACATTATTCTGTTATTTTTAAAACTGTAGAATTGTATTTATCCTTCTTAGGTATATTGCCCAGGGTGTTTTTCTTGTTTTTGTTTTTGTTTTTTTGCATTTAGCATAATTAGAAGTCTGGTTTAAAGGATTATTTTTTAAATATGTTTATTATATATGGACATTTAATTTCTTCTGTATAATGGAGAGAGATTCTTATATTAACTTAAAATTGAAAGTATGTGGCTGTGGAGCTTATGAGTAGGAAATCTCGTTTGTATGCACAAGTAAATATTTTCATGATGAAGTCAAATGTGTTTGCATGTTTGGGGCTCTATTTGCATGTACAAATATGGGTTTCAAGTACCCAATAAAATTAAGTTACATAAACACATATGCTAATGTAAGCATTATAGTTCTCAGATTCTCCTCTAGGTAAAAGATCAAGAATGAATGAGCTCATTATTTCCACAATAACCAATTCTTCCCCTCAGAGTATCTCATTTTAAAATAGCTTCTCCATTTTTGCAACCTATGGAAATTAGAAACAAAAGAAACTAAAGATATTTTTGGATGGCAAATAGCACACAAACTATTCGCTTTAATTACTAAACAAGGATAATAAAATTAAGTTGTTGTTTTAAGACAGACTTCCAGTTCCCTCTAAAAAAGTTACACAGAAACCTGTTGAACAGATACTGGTTTGGGTACTAAATTCATTACAGCTACTCCCAGAAAGGGAGTGTGATTTGGGGAGTATGATATAGTAATTTTCTGAGACCATGGAATTGATACTTAATTTTCAATTTCTCAGATGTGGCATTTTTAAAAGGCACTAACCATGATTGAACACTCAGGAGGAAGAAACTGGGGGCACCTGGGTGACTCAATCAGTTAAGCATCTGACTCTTGGTTTCGGATCAGGTCATGATCTCAGGATCATGAGATCGAGGCTCACCTTGGGCTCCAGCGCTGACACTCAGATTGGAGTCTGCTGGAGATACTTTCCCCTCCTTCTCCTTCCCCTTGCTCAAACTCATGCTCTCTCTCAAATAAATAGACATATAAAATCTTAAGAAAAAAGAAGGAAGAAACTGGTTCTTAAGTGGGGGGGGGGATTTTTTTTTAATGTGACTAAAAAAAAATACTTGCCTCAATCACAACTTTTCCTCAGTGTCTTTCCAAAATTACCTTTAAAAATTAAAATCAATGTCTGAAAGTGCCTTTAAAGTAATGTGGTCAATTTTTGAGGGCTCAGAAATGATCTTATTGGGGCGCCTGGGTGGCTCAGATGGTTAAGCGTCTGCCTTCGGCTCAGGGATCCTGGGGTCCTGGGATTGAGCCCCGCATGGGGCTCCCTGCTCTGCGGGAAGCCTGCTTCTCCCTCTCCCACTCCTCCTGCTAGTGTTCCCTCTCTTGCTGTGTATCTCTCTGTCAAATAAATAAATAAAATCTTTTAAAAAAATTTAAAAATGATCTTATTAAGGTTTTAGGAACAAATTAATAAACTCATGCCTAACATTTTTCTTTATTATCTTCTAATAACAATCTCTGAGCTGATGACTTCTCTTCGGTTCTCATTCAATGATATATAATCATTGAATAAATACAGTTAGAAATACTCTAGGGGGTACCGGGGTGGCTCAGTTGATTAAGAGGCTGCCTAGGCTCAGGTCATTATCTCAGGGTCCTGGAATGAGCCCTTTGTGGGGTTCAGCAGGGAGTCTGCTTCTCCTTCTCCCTCTCCCTCTCCTCCTCCCCACTGCTTGTGCTCTCATTCTCTCTCTCTTTCTGTCTCTCTCAAATAAATAAATAAAATCTTTTTAAAAAAATAGGGAAGTACTCTAAAATAAGCAACTATGAAATGTAACAAGGCCTATTTGAGCTCAAAGCACAAGTTTCTTCAGAATGTTCTCTTATTCTCTTAGACTACATGCAATGGATATATACATAATTTGTATAAATGTTGATGCATTTTCATATTCTGCTTCCATTGCTACCATTCTCTATAAAATACTAAAAATTCCGCTAAGCATATCAGATTCATTCACCAAGCAATTAGTCTGTCATCCTGAATTAGGTGGCATTCACATGGTCCTGAGGAGGAGAGAAAGGGGTTGGAAGTCAATAGAACTGCTCTAAAGACCCTGAAACTTGGTTGTGAAGAAATATATACAAAATGACCTATTATTTCCAAAATGGCATATCGAAATCTTCAAGTTTACATCCCAGCACATGTAAAGAAGAGATCAGAAGTGAGTAACAGTCGAAATGGTCGATTTGGTGATCATTTGCATTGTCTTGAAGAAGCACAAATTAGCAGAGGAAGTGGCAGGTATTTCAGATGGCAGGAATGATCTCAGCAAAGGAATAGAGAAGGAAATTAGGGCACCTGGCAGAAGTCAGTACACAATCAAAAGCTGCTATAAGCTTGTTAAGAGAAGACTAGAAACTGGGGTACCTGGGTGGCTCAGATGGTTAAGCATCTGCCTTCGGCTCAGGTCATGATCCCAGGGTCCTGGGATCAAGTCCCGCATCGGGCCCTCTGCTCCATGCTTCTACCTCTGCCTCTCTCTCTGTCTCTCATGAATAAATAAAAAAAAAAAAAAAAGAGAAGACTAGAAACTGAGAACATGTAAGGCGAAAGAAAAGTAGAATTGTGCCAGCTCCCCATCGTGCGGAGGACCATCACATGAGGCAGCTTTGTTGGACTGACTAACCTCTGGAGCCATGACAAGACCACAGTTGTGCATCTCATTATTCTTTCCACATAATCTTATGTGTATCCCATCATTTTAGAAACTCTATGAGAAACCATCTTGTCCCCATTCCAGACTTAGAGTCATAAGAAAAAAAGTTAAGCAACATCTAACTATGCCCATATCAAAATGTCAAGATATGACCCTGATATGTCCCCACCCTTATTTAAAATTAATGTTGTCGCAATTATAGTAATGACCCTTGTATTCTGAAAAATACCAGAGTCTCTGATGATCAGAAAGAGGTGGTTGCCAGTGGTCCATTCCAAAGGAGGCAAAGTTAAAAAAAAAAATAGCAAAGCATTGAGAGATGAAGTGAGTCTGGAAGAGACACTTATTGGCCCAAACCCAGCTTCCCATTTAAAGAATTCTGCAGTGGCCAATGGTCTCTCATCCCCATGAGCTATTATGGCCACATTTAACTTCTGGCCAGAGTCCCAGCATTTCTGCCATTCTTTGACTTTTCTACTAGTCCACAATAATGGAAATTCACGCACGAAAGGATATTTAGAGTAAGTGTGCACAAATATGGGCATCTTCTATTCACGCATTGAAGGTCAGAGTCCATTTCTGAATGCATGCTTACTATTTCCATCCAATAAAAGATGAAGGAAGCATAAAAGGTCTATTAGATCATCTTGTCAACTCTTTATCTTGGTTCCCTCAACAGTCCAGGATGCTGTCAAATGAAACTATCCACTTTAGGGCATCTCCAAGGACAAAGGCAAGGAATAGCTCTGGAATTTACATAGATGCCCAGCCAGCCAGCCAGCCACAACAAGACTCTATGATTCATTATTAGAAATGGTGAAAAAACATAGTATCTTTTATTATTCCATGTTATCTCCCAGTGTATTTTTCTCCTAAAATTAATAAATACATCAACACGAAACTCAGGGGGAAAAATTCCTTGTGTTCTTTGGGGTTTTTTTTTTACGCATTCATATGACTACCTCTACGAGATATGTCAGGGACCAGACTGTGTTCTCAGCCCTCGTGGCATGCCAGCATCACCCAGAGAGCACTCATTAAATACCTATACTCAAGGTGTCATCTCCAGAGAGTCTGATGTATTTGGCCTGGGATGGAGCCAAGGACTGGTATTTTTAATAGCCAGCCAAATATTCTAAAATGCAGTCAAGGTTAAGAGCTGATTAGCAAAAGCCTAAAATTAACAAAACAAATCTGAAATGAGTTTTAGGTATATTGGTATACCTATATTTCATTGTTATTAATAAACTGGCAAACTCATCCAGCTGAACCCTTTCACTATGTATGTGTGTGTGTCTGTGTGTGTGTGTGTCTGCGTGCATGTCCATGTGTCTGTGTGTGTCTGTGTGCCTGGGCTGGGGGAAAATCTCAGGATCATCTATATCTGACAAGCCTGCTGCACCATGCTAATGAGCCCTAACGGTTTTAACGTCCTCCATACGCCCTCCATGGCTGGCCTACTTGAGGCTTGTTCCTTCAAGAAAAAAAATTCCAGTTTATGCCAGAGCTAGATGTTAACATTGCTTGAAGTGAAATAGAGTCTGCTGATCTGTTCAGTGTCATAATCAGAACTCTGGAAATGTTTGGCCAAATCCTTGTGCTTTTCTTATGAATTAGAAGCCTTTTTTTTTTCCTTTAATAGAAATGAAACAGACCATGCAGCATGCTGAATAGTAACAAGCTGGTGCATTACAACAGAGTCCAGTGGGATAGCCACACACATATTCCCTCTACTTCTGGGTTGGCGGGCATTGCAAGGTTTGGAATGTACACCAGAGAAGAATTCCTCCCATCTCTTTCCATGAAACTAGCTCTCTGATGCAGAAGCTATGTTAGAAGTCTCAGAATGCTAGATCTGGAAAATGCTGGAAATATCAAAAAACACGCAGAGACTGAATTCAAAATATATAAGCATTTATCTAAATGCACCCTGTTTCTCAGTCTTGATTAACAACCAAGTAGTTGAAAATGTTCTCATCTCTAACACCAAATGCTGTGATTTATGGTGAAGTATTTGAAACCTCGGCACTACCTCTGCGAGGTATGTCAGGGACCAGACTGTGTTCTCAGCCCTCGTGGCATGCCAGCATCACCCAGAGAGCACTCATTAAATACCTATACTCAAGGTGTCATCTCCAGAGAGTCTGATGTATTTGGCCTGGGATGGAGCCAAGGACTGGTATTTTTAATAGCCAGCCAAATATTCTAAAATGCAGTCAAGGTTAAGAGCTGATTAGCAAAAGCCTAAAATTAACAAGACGAATCCGAAATGAGTTTTAGGTATATTGGTATATGAAAATAATGTGTAACCCTTCATTAGAAGTCTTTCAGGAGCTTCTAGAAGAAAATTCTTCTGGCCTAGCAGGACTGCTGTCTTACTGATCTACTTACTGTCTCTTACATATCTTGGAGATCAAGAGCTCCTTGGCATAAATGTACATGTGTACCCAGGGTAGTGGTTAAAAGGGTAGCTTTTGTATTCTTGGGTTCAAATTTTTACTCTTATGTTATTTTGTGGTATGATCTTAGTTAAGCTACTTAGTCCCTCTGTTCCTCAACTTCTACCTCTGTAGAGGGGTAATAATAGCTCCAGTTGAAAGAATTCAGTGCGTTGATGTGAATGAAACACTCGCATTGTTGCCTGACCCATGAGAAGCTCTGTATAAGTATTGGTTATTACTACCCCTAAGATATCATTAACTGAGAAATAAGGATGCACAAAATCCAAACCTGAGTGGTTAACGAATGAACACGGTTCTAAACATAAAGAGTTGGCTTTTGTTCTCTCTCTACTATAGGCCTACCATGCAATGATCTTTACAGATCTTAGAATTCTACACAAAACTCAGCCACATGCACAATTTTCTTTCGTTGAAAAGATTGCGTGTTTTTGCCAGTATTTGCAAATTTGAGGTCACTTATAATTATATATTTACTGAAAGCATTGCTGTGATACTATGAAAACTATAGTTTTTGAAACAGTACTGTATTCCCAGATGTCTTGTGTCCTCTTACAACACTTAGGGTGATATTTGCAGTGTAGACATGACACAAACCTGAAATTTAAATTTCCATTTGTACAATAACAGGACGGACATGATGTGGATCCAAAGTGCTAGTTTAAGAAAAAATTAAGAGATTTTAGTTTAAGCATGGGCTTCACTTTGTTAGTTACTTCATTGTTTGACAAAATGTCATTGGGAAACTATGCTGGTGCATACCGTCAGTACAGATTAGAATTTTTTACTCCGCTGACTCTAAACTAGTGTTTTGCTTTTAATCCTGAAAGGATATTTTCTCCAGGGGGTCATAATAAAGATTTAGTCATATGAAACAGCAGAAGAAAATCTTCCAGCTGCTTGAAGACCCTACGTTCATAAAGGGTGAAGAGAATTTTGACTTAATTTAATTTTGATGTGATTGAACTTTGACTTCTTTCATTCCCTATCAGAGAGCAGTGGTTTCTGATGTCAGAAATTCCCTTTTCCTCGAGGCAGGTGCTTCTTTTTTGCAGCAAGGGAATGCAAACTTTTTCTGTAAAAGGCCACATGTAAATATTTTAAGTCATACATTCTCTGTTGAAAATTATTGAATTCTGCTGCCATAGCAAGAAAGCAGCCAAAGGCAACAAACTAACAAATGAGCATGTCTGGTGTGGTCCCCAAAGATATCCAGGTCCTAATCCCTAGAACCTGTGAAAGTTACCATATGTGGCAAATGGGATTTTGTAAATGTGATTAAACCAAGGGTCTTGAAATAGGGAGATAATCTGGGATTACCTGAGTGGGCCTTAAATGTAATCACAAGTCTCCTTAAAAGAGGGAGGCAGAGGGACATTTAAACACAGAGACAGAAGGCAATGTGACAACTGAAGCAAGATGCTATGCTGTTGGCTTTAAAGATGGAGAAAGGGGCCACAATCCAAGGAACGCATCCTTAGAAAATGAAAAAGACAAAGAAAGGGAGTATCCCCTAGAGCCTCCATATAGGACACCTTGATTTTGTCCCTGTGAAATTAATTTTGCCCTTCTGACATCCAGAAGTGGAAGAGAATAAATGTGTGCTATTTTAAGCCACCAAATTTGTTGCTTAAAAAGTAATGCAGCTGAGGGACACCTGGGTGGCTCAGTTGGTTAAGCGACTGCCTTCGGCTCAGGTCATGATCCTGGAGTCCTGGGATCGAGTCCCACATCGGACTCCCTGCTCAGCAGGGAGTCTGCTTCTCCCTCTGATCCTCCCCCCTCTCATGCTCTCTCTCTGTCTCATTCTCTCTCTCAAATAAATAAATAAAATCTTAAAAAAAAAAAAAAAGTAACGCAGCTGAGTTCCAATAAAATTAAGTATTAAGAGGCAGGCCAGATTTGGCCGGCAGGCAGTAATTTGCCAAGAACTGCTCTATGGACCCGCCTTCCACCATTTATCCCATTGTGTTCTGTGGGTCTCTGTACACCTGCTTTCCCCAAATTGAATCTCTACTGCAGAGGCCAAGGGGTCTTGGAGGCAGGAATACTACATTTTAATTTTGGATCTTTCCTTACTAATTTTGTGACCTAGTCATTAGCTTCTTATTGCCTCTGTTTCTAGGTTTGCAGGGTGGTTGCCTGGAATAAATTGGATAACATGTGCAAAACTCTCATACAAGAATGCTTGGCACAGAGGTCAATATAGGCCATCTTGCCCATATCCACACTCTCACTGTCTTCTATGTTTACATTTTTCTTTAGCACTTGTTTAACACCATGTACAATTTACTTAGTTATTATATTGTCTGTGCTATCTGAATCCTCATATTAGCATAGAAACTCTTGGAAGGCCATACACAGAAAAGGTACTTAGTATTTGTTGAATGAATTAATGTGCATTGAGTAAGTAAGTTTTGTAGAATGAATGACCTATCAATTTTTTGAAGAGTAGAAGTCTTATTCCCAGCATCAAAGAGTAGTATCATTAGATAAGGGTACCAAGTCCCATTCAATAAAGTTATCTAGATTTCAGAGCAGTCTGAGAAATACATTCCAGATGGAGACAGATAAATTGGACAACTTGGATGAAGAATACACTCACACACACACACACACACACACACACACACACACACACACACACACATTCATCTCCCAGGATGCAACACTTTTCCCACTTGCAAACATGGCTTCTTTTACATTGTCTTCTTTCTCTGAGGCATTTCATAATGAAAAGAACATGTAGGGTTTTGGGAAGGTGGGGTTTCCTGCCTCCAGCCACATTTTCCTGGAAACTAAGGGAATAATTAATTACAAATATAAATTAAAATTTTGGTAAGTTGTTTAGCATTATTGGAAGAAGTTCCTTTCACTGAAGAGAATTGTACAAGAATGTGATCCAATCTTGTTTTTATCTTGATTTAATAATCCCAAATGATTGCATTAAATGAGACATTTGATGAGATCATTGTGAAAGACATCAAAATGAAAATAAAGGGGGTCTAGTCTCCTGCTTTCTCTCCTACCAGCCCTATGACTAGACACAGTTTTAACTCTTTTGAGTTCTATAATTTTTCTTTGTATTTATTTATTTATTTAGAAAAAGGGTAGAGGGAGGAGAGAGGGCATCTTAAGCTGGCTCCATGCCCAGCATGGATCCCAACACAGGGCTCAATCTCGCAACCTTGAGATCATGACCTGAGCTGAAATTAAAAGTTGGACACTTAACTGACTGAGCCACTTAGGTGCCCCTTGAGTTCTATAATTTTTGAATAAGATCATAAATGTTATATTCCTCATTCTGCTTGATTTACATAAATATTACACAAAGTAAACATTATAGAAGGTATTCTTCACTTTATGGAGATTTTAAAATAGCACAAACACCTACTATTTCTGTAGAGATTTAAATATTTCAAAGTATTATCATACTCTTTCATGTTATCCTAAATTCATACAGTATTAAAAGGAGCAAATTAGCGTTTACCATAAATAGTAAGGATCACATATCTAGAAATAAGTAAAAGAGATTACAGTTAGATATTGTTATTAAGAATAGTTTGTTGACAGGTGCCTGGGTAGCTCAGTGGGTTAAGCGTCCCACTCTTGGTTTCTGCTCAGGTCATGATCTCAGGGTCCTGGGATCAAGGCCCATGTCAGGCTCTGTGCTCAGCAGAGTCTGCTTGAGATTCTCTCCCCCTCTTCCTCTGCCCCTGCCCCAACTTGCATTCTCTCTCTCTAAAATAAATAAATAAAATCTTAAAAAAAAAAAAAAAAGAATAGTTTGTTGAATGTGAATTTCTTTAAACCATTTATTTTACTTAGTAAATGACTAAAGGAAGGGCGGAAAGAATATTACTATCCAAAAGGACAAATCTAAAATCTTTTGTATGTTATAAAAATATACATCTGTGATTTATCATTCACCACTGGTTACACACACGCATTATCAAAATAGCAAAGGAGTGAAAGAATTGGTTAGTTTATAAAATGAGCCACACTGCTCACCTATAATCTCCTGGCCCATCCTGCTTCAAGAGGACAAATTGTAGCTCATTCCACATTGTAGCTCCACAGACAAAATCAGAACTGTCACAGAGTTCAAAATCTGTGCATCTCTAACTCCTATGCATCTTTTAAAACTCAGTCCCAGTGACAATTCTGCTGGGAAGATTTGGCTGAAGTACTCATCCACCACCAAGCCTATGACTGCTCTGCCCACATTCTCACCAACCATCTCCACTACAGTTGCTCATTAATGGCATGGTAAGTGTCCATTTACAAGACTTTTTCTTCTTCTGAAGCTTCACCATGACAAATCCTGCCCATGCTTGTACTCCCATTAAAAGTCATTAGAAATAGGGATGCCTGGGTGGCTCAGTCTGTGAAGTGTCTGTCTTCCTCTCGGGTCGTGATCCCAGGGTCCTGGGATCGGGTCCCCCATCAGGTTCTCTGCTCAGCGGGGAGCCTGCTTCTCCCTCTCCCTCTGCCTGCCGCTCCCCCTGCTTGTGTTCTCTCTCTCACCATCTCTCTCTCTGTGTGTATCAAATAAATAAATAAAATCTTTTAAAATAAATAAAAATCATTAGAAATAATAGAATTTAGTAAGATGGCTGGATCAAATAAACTTTAAGAAGTTAAATAGGAAAAACAGTCCTATTTACAACAGCAACAACTACTGTAAAATACCAAAGATTAAAGCTTTAAAGCTGAGTACCATAAAAAGGAAAATGTTAAACTTTCCTTAAGGATCTAATGTCTTTAGGATAGGAAGATTCAGTACTGCAAATTCCTTACAAATTAATTGATATGTTAACACAATCTAAAAATCCCAATGAAATTTGCTTTAACTTTACGTTGTTTCAAGTACTCATAGAAGAAAAAAACAGGTGAAAGCACTAAAAAGATTGATGAACATTCATAATAAGATAATATATATGTATATACTGTGTGTGTTTTTAAATATATATGCATGTATTTCTGTATATATGCCTCTGTGTATGCACACACACACACAGAGGCATATATATATTTGCAATAGAAGATAAAACAATGGAAAAAATATAACAACTTCCCACCACAATGAAGAACAAATTACATATATCATTATATTATATATAAGAATTCAGTATATGATAAAATGGTATTTCAGATCACTTGGAAGCATGAATTATCTGACAGCTGGTCTTGGAAAATTAAATAATTATATTTAGAAAAAAATAAATTGGATCCATTTGTCATACTATACAACCAAAGACATAAATTTAAAAAAAAAAAAACTTAATTGGAAGAATTTATATATTTGTGTGATCTATCCATTGACTAGGTCATTCCAGAAAAACAAAAACAACAAAGGAAGGTAAAAAAAGCCATCTATAAAAAAAATTAACATTTGTTAATTAAAAGACATTTGGGGGCACCTGCGTGGCTCAGTCAGTTACACATCCAACTCTTGGTTTTGAGTCAGGTCATGATCTCCCCATCATGGGATCGTGGGATCGGGCCCTGTGTCCAGCTCTGTGCTTAGCACAGAGTCTGCTTCAGATTCTCTCTCCCTCTCTCTCCCTCCCTCTCTCTTTCTCTCTGTCTCAGATAAATAAATAAATAAATAAAATCTTTTTTAAAAATGAAAAGACATTTGAAAAAGTGGAAAGATCATTTTCATTAAAGAGATAGTGTCTTTTAATCTATAAAAGTTTTACAAATCAATTAGAAAAGCAAATGAATAACCTCAATATGAAAATGTTAAAATATAATAAATATACAGTTTACTGAAATAAAAATGCAAATGCATGATCAATATATTTGAAACTTCCAACTTCACTTTTGATCAAAAATATGAATTAAAGTAACTTTAGATAAAAAATGATAGTTTTTCAATTATTAAACTATGATAATAACATATTTGGATGCATATGGAATAAAAATATAGTCATATGTAGTACACATTTTTCCTAACACTTTCAGTTTTAGAAATTTACCCTATTTGTGAATATGAACGAAGTTTTAGCAAGTATTTATGTATTTATTGCTTGTTTGAGTGAAAAACTGGAAGCAATCTAAAAACTCAAAAATAAGAAATTGATTTAAAATGACCTACAAAATCATTACATGATAGTAGACTATAGTCATTGAAATAGCATTACATAAGTATATTTATTTACATGGAAAAATATTAAGTAAAAAAGTAGCTACCCCAACAGCATACATAGAATGTTCTTACTTAAACATGTATTGTATGCAAATATACATATCTGTCCACATACACACACATATTTTACTGCAAGGACAGTATTGGTTCTTACATTGTGGAATACAAGCTCTATCTGTTTGTGTGTGTGTGTGATGTATGTGTGTGTTTGTATGAGGAAAAAAAAGAGATTTCTGGTGTTTGGCAAGTGTTCTACAATGAATACTTATTAATTCTGTCATTAGAACTAAATTCTTTCAGTATAGTGCAAAAAGGATCTATGTTTTCAGGCATTTCCTCAGCCTCTGTCCTCAGGCTAAACTAAAAATGCAAAGGATGTTTGTATTGGCAGATTGAGATCTGAATTGTGCACACAAAGGTAGGAAAAGGTGGAAATAATGTTGATCCAAATATCTTTGTGGGAAAGGGATAAATTGTGGCATGAGACTTGCCTTCAAAGTTAATTAGGTAATTATTAGCCTAAAGAAGCAAAAGGTCAAAGTTGCATAGTTTTAGAGATAAAGCTTAAAAGGCTCATTAAAAGGAAATGAACACAGGAAGTTCCAGAGCTAAACCACAAGCCCCTGGTTCTTATAACTAAAAAGGTCATCTTCTGATCATTTTAACTCCTGTTTCTCCATCCAAGATGGCAGGGAAAAAAAGTCTGTTCCTGCCTCCCAAAGGTAGGTAGAATAAATTGGAATTTATTGGAATAAAGAGGTTTAAAATTGCTTGATGTTTCCTAGTTTCATTTAGTGAAAATGTTCAATTTTTAAGATCAAAGAAGCAAAGGTAGAGTGCGTAGGAATTTAAGACTGATTGAAAAGGAAGGTGCTGTCAAAACCAGAGTCTGTTGACTGAAGAGTGATGGTGCCAGTGACAAAAATTAATAAATATGACACTTCAAAGAGAGAAAGAGAGAGAAGTGTTAAAGGCAGAGGTCACTTCAAGAGAAGAAATGATGAATGTGGTTTGGTTTGTGTGAAGAATGCCCATATAGAAACATCCAGATATTAGGGTGTGTATTAACAAATTGGAAGTTATCTGCACCACCCTGATTGCTGAGGCAATGAGCATAAATCTGGGAACACGTGGAAAAGAGAAGAGGTCAAGGATAGACTGAACTTCAGCATACTCTTGATAACGAAACAAGGACTAGGAAAGTAGAAGGAAAATTCAGATAGCTTGTTGAGACAGAAATGAGGGAAGATAAGTCTAAAGAGTAAAGGGAGCATTTGTAAAAGAAGCCATTGAGGAAAAAAAGTAAACATAAAAATTAAGAAAACTGTTTTGGAAAAACAATGAAGTTCCACATAAGAGATATAACACAAGCTTGAGGAGGAGCCCATCAAGACAGCTTTAAGATGGTTCCCTGGCAAACATCTGAAACCCACACAAAAAAGTAGTAGAAAAGTAAATTTTTAATTTTATTATCCAGATAAATGGGGTATTATCATTGGTAAATGAGGAGCAGTAAAATGTCAGGGAGGTTTCATGATGTTTTGGGAAAAAGCATGGATTTGGGAAGGAAAGAAACCTGTGTTAAAGCACTGGCCTGGCTGAGTTGGACCCCCTAATCTTTTTGAGTCTTATGTTTCTTTCTATATAAAATAGGGAGGACTACAGTCCATTCACTCCTTTTTTTGAAAGGTTAATGAAATAAAAATACACAAAATATGCTGTTATTCAATAAACATTACTTTTCTTCAAAGATACAAGTACTATATAGATATCTATTATTATCAGATTAATTACAGACAAGGCAAGTGCTTATAACATCCAATGCTTGTTCATCCATTCAACAGATACTTACTGAGCATCTATTATGTGGCAAGGTATGGTCAATGAGACAAATAAGGCAAATGATCCTACACAGCCTTCTGCCATATAAAGACAGATAATAAACAAGTAAAGACAAATATCATGTAAAGATAAGAGTAGTTTGGAGAAATAAAATGGGGTGACTACTTTAAATTGGATTGTTAGGTAGACTTCTCCAAAGAGTTGTTGGAAGAAGGAATCAGCCAGCCATCTATTTCAAGCAAGGTCAACAGCCAGATGAAAGGCTTAGGAAAGCAATGGTATTGGCATGTTTAAGGAACCCAGAAAATGGTCAGTCAGACTGAGGGTGTCCAGTGGATGAGAGGAAAAGTGGTATCAGGGGAGAAAAGTCAGAGGGACCAAATCATGTAGAGCTTGGTAAATCAGCCAAAGAAGCGTGGGTTTTAGTCCATGTGAAAAAGGACAGCACTGGAATGCTGTAGGCAGTCCAGTTAAAGTGAACTGATTTGCATCTGTAAAAGATCACTCTAGCTACTGGACAAAGAATGGAATATTAATGGGCCAGAACAAAAGAAGGAGACAAATCAGGAGGCCACTGTGGTCATGTCCAGAGGAGAAACAAGGGTAACTTGAACAAAAAATGGTAAAAGTAGGACACAGAGGAGCGCCTGGACTGAAAATCTGTCATCGGGGTAAACTTAACAGAACCTGCCACCCAGTATAGATGTGAGGGAAAGAGAAGAGTCAATAGTAACACTTGAATTACTGTAAGGTACAAGTGAGTGCATATATGATGGGTGCCAACTATGATGTCAGAAAGCAGAGGCGTGGAGGGTGGAGACAAGTTAAGTAGACAACTGGATAAGTATACCTTGAAAATTTGGGCCAAGATTTACAAATGGTCAACAATTTTGATGAAATTTCAAGCCATGGGACTAGATTATATTTCTGAAGGACAGTGTATAAAAAGAAGAAACAAGATCCCAGCATTCCCACTGGGACATGCCAATATTTCAAGGTCACAGACAAAAAAGAAGAGTATGTAAAGGAGATGGTATGAAGACACCTGTGAAGTAGAAGTAAACTCAGAAAAGTATGGAGTCAGGATTGATTCTTAGAATTTACTTAGCTAGGAAACATTAACTTTCTAAGAAATTTTGATCAATAGTGCCAAATTCCTTTCCAGAAAAAGTAGAAATTTTTATTCCCACAGAGTATATGTAAGAGGGCCAAAGTCACTCATTTGAGCATTACCTAAAGCAATTATGCAGCCAGTAAGGGAAGAAGCCTTATAATCCTAACAGTGCCAGAGCTGATTTGAAAAAAACAATGAGGAACATACTGGCTAGGATTCTTCTGGCCTATTCTTGTGTTATATGAGTAACTTTAATCAATAAATGTCCAGAAAAGTAACCAAGGCAATTATACCATAGTTCATTGGGTGGCAACAAATCCTGGTTGAGTAAATTAATTTTGTCCAAATAAAAAATCTTTCCCATTTTCCAGCACTTTTCTAATCTGTAATGGACATTTCTTTTCTAAACAGTTATAGACTGAAATAATGTATGAGAACTAAAGTTGGAAATGAGATTGATGGGTTTCAGGAGAAAGATAGTTGTGATTCTTACTAATCACTATCCCCGGGATTTTTGCTTAAAAAGCATCTGTTTGTTTGTTTGTTTGCTTTAACATATAATGTATCATTTGTTTCAGAGGTACAGGTCTGTGATTCATCAGTCTTACACAATTCACAGCGCTCACCATAGTACTTACCCACCCCAATGTCCATCACCCAACCACCCCATCCCTCCCACCCCCCTCCACTCCAGCAACCCTCAGTTTGTTTCCTGAGATTAAGAGTCTCCTATGGTTTGTCTCCCTCTCTGGTTTCATCTTGTTTCATTTTTCCCTCCCTTCCTCTATGATCCTCTGTCTTGTTTCTCAAATTCCTCATATCAGTGAGATCATATGATACTTGTCTTTCTCTAACTGACTTATTTCACTTAGCATAATACCCTCTAGTTCCATCCACATCATTGCAAAAGGCAAGATTTCATATTTTTGATGGCTGCATAATATTCTATTATATATATATACATACACACACATATACATATATATTATATATATTTTATATTTTATATATACATACATACCACATATATATACATACATACCACATTTTCTTTATCCATTCATCCGTTGATGGACATCTAGGCTCTTCCCATAGTTTGGCTATTGTGGACATTGTTGCTATAAACATTGGGGTGCATGTGCCCCTTTGGATCACTGCATTTGTGTCTTTTGGGGTAAATACCCAGTAGGGTATTTGCTGGGTCATAGGGTAGCTCTATTTTCAACTTTCTGAGGAACCTCCATACTGTTTTCCAGAGTGGCTGCACCAGCTTGCATTTCCACCAACAGTGTAGGAGGGTTCCCCTTTCTCCACATCCTTGCCAACATCTGTCATTTCCTGACTTGTTAATTTTAGCCATTCTGACTGGTGTGAGGTGGTATCTCACTGAGGTTTTGATTTGTATTTACCTGATGCCGAGTAATACTGAGCACTTTTTCATGTGTCTGTTGGCCATTTGGATGTCTTCTTTGGAAAAATATCTGTTCATGTCTTCTGCCCATTTCTTTTTTTTTTTTTAAGATTTTATTTATTTATTTGAGACACAGAGAGAGAGCACAAGTAGGCAGAGCAGCAGGCAGAGGGAGAGGGAGAAGCAGGCTCTCCGCTGAGCAGGGAGCCCAATGTGGGGCTCGATTCCAAGACCCTGGATCATGACCTGAGCTGAAGGCAGTTGCTTAACCAACTGAGCCACCCAGGCTCCCTTCTTCTGCCCATTTCTTGAATGGATTATTTGTTCTTCCGATATTGAGTTTGATAAGTTCTTTATAGATTTTGGATACTAGCCCTTTATCTGATATGTCATTTGCAAATTTCTTCTCCCCTTCTGTTGGTGTTTTTTGGTTTTGTTGAATGTTTCTTTTGCTCTGCAAAGGCTTTTTATCTTGACGAAGTCCCAATAGTTCATTTTTGCCCTTGCTTCCCTTGCCTTTGGCGATGTTTCTTGGAAGAAGTTGCTGCGCCTGAGGTTGAAGAGGTTGCTGCCTATGTTTTCCTCAAGGATTTTGATGGATTCCTGTCTCACATTGAGGTCTTTCATCTGTTTTGAGTCTATTTTTGTGTATGATATAAGGAAATGGTCCAGTTTCATTCTTCTGCATGTGGCTGTCCAATTTTCCCAACACCATTTGTTGAAGAGACTGCCTTTTGTCCATTGGACATTCTTTCCTGCTTTGTCAAAGATTAGTTGACCATAGAGTTGAGGGTCCATTTTTGGGCTCTCTATTCTGTTCCATTGATCTATGTGTCTGTTTTTGTACCAGTACCATGCTGTCTTGATGATGACAGCTTTGTAATAGAGCTTGAAGTCCAGAATTGTGATACCACCAGCTTTGCTTTTCTTTTTCAACATTCCTCTGGCTATTCGGGGTCTTTTCTGGTTCCATACAAATTTTAGGATCATTTGTTCCATTTCTTTGAAAAAAGTGGATGGTATTTTGATAAGGATTGCATTGAATGTGTAGATTGCTTTAGGTAGCTTTGACATTTTCACAATATTTGTTCTTCCAATCCATGAGCATGGAATGTTTTTCCATTTCTTTGTGCCTTTTTCAATTTCTTTCATGAGTATTCTATAGTTTTTTGAGTACAGATTCTTTGCCTATTTGGTTAGATTTATTCCTAGGTATCTTATGGTTTTGGGCACAATTGTAAATGGGATTGACTCCTTAATTTTTCTTTCTTCTGTCTTGTTGTTGGTGTATAGAAATGCAACTGATTTCTGTGCTTTGATTTTATATTCTGCCACTTCACTGAATTTCTGTATGAGTTCTAGCAGTTTTGGGGTGGAGTCTTTTGGGTTTTCCACATAAAGTATCATATCATCAAAAAGCATCTGTTTTGTGTTCCAGCGCTGCACCTTGTATCCTAACCAAGATACAGTTTTTCCACCAAGTCTGTGAAAGTCTACGATAAAAACATGGTTAGTGCCTTCCCTGGACCTTGGGCATCAGAGTAAGGTTTTGGTTGCTAAATCTCCTTAAAAGATAACACTTCTAGATGGACTCTGTAGAAAAGTTTATGTTTTAGAGAGTGATGTTTGGAGTTAACTGGCATTTATTCAAAACACAACATAAACTCCGTTGAGTCAAACACTGAACTTTCTGATCATTTTTTAGTCTGTCCTTTCAAAATTAGGAGACCTGGAAGCTTTTCTTTGCTGTGGCAAACACTATTATGCTTTAAAAAAAAAAAAAAAAAAAAAAAAAACAGAAAAAAACAGAATACATCTGCATATGTAACATAATTCCTTAGTTAAGACAAACTTAGTTAACAATCACGATCTCATTTTACACAATTTCTTTTTCAGAAAATGCAATTTAGTGCTCATCAGAGCAATTAGTTCAAGGATAAGCCTTAGAATATTGCATTTGGCTAGACCAGTTGTAAAATCATTAGGGAATAAACAATCACGCTCCAGACAAGCCCACCATTCAGACATTAGATGACTTTTACATCAACACATGACATAATGATAGGCTTCATTTAGAAAGAGTAATAACTTAGTGAAAACCACTTGCACTCCTGCTGTATTATTCATATTGTACTAATTTAATCTCACTCATGAATTGATGGTGCTGACATTTGAGCCAGTCTGAGCACAAGAAGCAGGTGACGTATGTATGATCTAAATGCATAATATCAAGATGACTAGTAGGGTTGCATTCAGAGGAGTTGAAATAATTTAATATTATCTATAGCTCCAGAGTCATATAAAAACAGGCAGCATAGTAGATACCTGAAAAATGGGGTTTTTAAAATGAATAAGGCAAAATATCAATATACATACAGTTTATAAATTGCTTTTATTTCCACTTCTCAAGCATCCATCTTTGCGGATAATGAACTAGGCTTTAAGGATGCCAAAAAGGATAAGGTACAAGACCTCTTTTCTAGGAACTAGCTTATGTCTAAACCCTGGGATGCAAGAATAGCAAGCATTATTAAGGTGTTTTCACAGGGATTAAATGTGATTAAACGAACAGTCCAAGTCACAGAATATAAAGTGCGGGTTTTAGGGTCAACATCCAACTTTCAAAATTAAGTCCAGCATGCTTTGTATAGGCTTACAAATTACTGTTCTTTTTAGGAGGTCAACCCTTACTGAATTAATCAGAGTCTTAAAAACAGCCTCCCCAAATGTTCATTCCACAATCATTGGCCATTTGTCGGTGTGTCCATTGATATATATGTGTGTATGTGTGTTTTCTGTGTATACTTATCTATGAACCTGATTCTACATGATGCTAATGTAATTGCACAGATAGTAAAAAGAAATTGAGCTACCTGTGTGTTTAATTTATTTGAAGACAAATAACCAGATTGACTATATTTTGCATTAAATTGGTAAGTTCTTTTGGTGAACATATGTAGCCTAAATGGTAACTATAGGCTACATAATAAGGATTACTTTCTTTTTCTTTTGCAGGTATATCCAAATAGTCTACATCTAACTAGTCTCTTTCAAAGAAGATACTACCACAGGCTGTCATTGTGTGCCATGAGTGATGTCATTACTCAAAATACTGTAAATAAATGCTTTATTTCTAGTTTTGCTCACATTGCCTTACATTTGTGTGATTTTTCTTGATATTTTACATAGTCTTTTTTTAGTAATTATATCATTTAATCCTCACCATAATCTCATCAAGTAAATTTAGGGTAGGTGTAATTTCCCTGTTTTGGAAAACTAAGAAATTAAGGGTTAGAGTGTTTAAGTGACTTGCCCAATATCACAAAACTCGTAATAAATAAGAATAAGGATTTTTTTTTTAGGTTCTCTAATTGTAGATCAGAGGTCTTATATCATAAAAATTAAAAGGATGGGCTTTAGAACAAGGACAGATTTGGGTTGGGATCTACTTATTCCTCTTACCGACAATGTATTATTCTCTGTTAGTTTTTCACTTGTCAGATGGAGGTAATGAGAATAACTTCCAAAATTGTTATAAGAATTAAATGAGAACAATACATAGAGCCTGGCTTATAACCAGAATTAAGTAAAGAGTAGATTTCATAATTCCAAAAATGAAATGCTCTTTGGACTGAACTACCCTAAAAAATGTAATCACACTACATTTTTGTCCCCAGACTCACCTTATTCACTATTCGGGATAAAACACTTTTTGGCTGTTTCAAAATTAAATCCACTGTCCAAATCAGAAGAATTAATATAATGAATGATAACATTTAAAAAAAACATTGAAAGACCCAAAGGCATTCAGTGAATTGATTATTCATACTTTCTTGTGCTGAGAGAAAGTGAAGAATTATTTTTCAACCTTTTCCCTATTTCCTGGTTCTTTTATTGAAATTTTTGAATTTCACAATTTATTAGAATAAAAAGAAGCTCTTTCCCAATCTCAACAACTAGAGAAAATGTCTGTGGTTCCAGGTAATAGCACTTTGTGGCCATAATTTAAAGAGATAATCTTGAAGTCATTTCACTTCACCTTGTCATACCAAGGTGTCCCCTGCTGGCTACATCACTTTATTCAAGTATTTAACCTCCTGCAATGGCCTTGGTAATTCTGTTTGTTTGTGTACTTTCTCTACTCTACTAGACTCATGAACCCAAATAACTAACAGCACTGATCCCATTTTTCTTGGCACAATGTCATTAGTTGCTCAATAAATCATGGTAAATGAGATTATACACAATGGTTAATTTTAACTGTATTGTAAACATGCCAGATGGTATATAAAGAAAAGTAAAAGATCTCCATCATCTAATTAATACATACAAAAGTAAGACTGACTTCCACCATAAAACTCATCAGTCTGATGCACATTTTCATTTGATGCACAGTAGCATAGAGAACAAACTGATGGTTACCACCAGGGAGGTGGGTGGGGGTTGGGTTGAATAGGTGATGGAGATTAAGGAGTGCACTTGTTGTGATAGTACTGGCTGTCATATGGAAGTGTTGAATCACTATATTGTACACCTGAAACTAATATCACACTGCATGTTAACTAACTGGAATTTAAATAAAAACTTAAAAAAAAAAGGAAAGAAGCAGAGGAAGTTTGTTAGCATGTCCAATAGATACAAAATAACTTAACATTGGCTGAGAGTTTAGACCATTCCAAATAATTGTCACAGGTTACAAATCCAGAACACAAGAAAAATTTAACACTAACAAAATAG
The DNA here is from genome assembly GCF_011800145.1 of Mirounga leonina. NCBI lineage: Eukaryota > Metazoa > Chordata > Mammalia > Carnivora > Phocidae > Mirounga > Mirounga leonina. The sequence goes on from NW_023270442.1 coordinate 9,215,272, forward strand.
GAAGTTGATTTTGTATAGGCAGGAATTCTTAGAAAGGAAATGTAAAATACGACAGGAATCTTAAGCTCGCTTAACTGAAGCTGCGATTCATGTCACAGAAAGATGCACGGAAAGAGCTATCAAAAACCATGGAAGACAAAAAATAATGTTGAGTTGATTTTTCTTGCAAGCCACATACATTATGTTTATCTTGTAGATAGTCACAAATAATAGAATGTAAAATGAAGAAACAAACTAGAGGGGAGGGGGTGGGGGGATGGGTTAGCCTAGTGACGGGGATTAAAGAGGGCACGTACTGAATGGAGCACTGGGTGTTATACGCAATGAATCATGGAGCACTACATCAAAAACTAATGATGTAATGTATGGTGATTAACATAACATAATAAAATAAAATAAAAAAGAAAAGAAAAAGAAACAAACTAATGTTTTTATTTTGAAGACATTGTCAAGAAATAAAATGCTGAAATTAAATGCTTTTTAAACCTGAATCTTCATGCGCCCAATTTTTATTATATCATAGCCATTCCAATGGAAAGCTTTATCAAGTGAATTCAGCACTTCCACAGACAGTGTTTACGAATCATAAATTATCTTTTTTTTGATGACAACAACATAATAATGAACATCGACTCTTACACTTTTTCTTCATATTAAATCAACCTTCTTCCTCTTTGGGATCCAGCAATTTTTTCTGGATTTCTTTATAAGCCTTCCTCTGAGGACCCTCTTCTATTTTTACTTTTCTGTTTATCTGCTATTGATTGAGAAAGATATGATTAAGATTCCTATAATTGTGAGTTAAGTAAAAGTAGATATACATTAAATGAAAGTTTCAAGGAATTTCCCATGGAATAAAACAAACAGTTTAACCACATGAAAATTTGTGCCCTTTATTGAGATGTGGAAGGCTGAATAAGAGTAAATTTGGAAAGGATAACAATTATTTAATTTTGGATACTTTTATCCATTCAGTATCTAAGAAGAGATACTGACTAGGTAGTGGAGTAAATCAGTCTTGAACTTCAGGGGTGACACTTATGCTGGAGGTACAAGTGTGGGAGCCACCAGAGGTCTACAGAGCTATGGGACTAGATGATATTATCTGGGGGTAATGGAAGATACAGAAAAAAAAAAAAAACAAACCAGAGCACTGGTGTTTGGGACACTCCAACATAGAGCAATCAGGAAGAAGAGGAAGGGAATTCACAATGAAATTAAAAGAGTAACCAGTGAGGTAGGACAACAAAAGGAATGGTGTTCCAGAAGCTAAGTGAGGGAAATGCTTCCAAAATAGTAAGTGATCAACTGTAGTTTGAGTTCAAGACTTAGAATTTACCGTTGGATTTGACAACATGGAGGTCATTGGAGCTTTAATCAGGGCAGTTTGGGTGAAAGTCTGGGGAAAAAAATGTGACTGAAATAGATTCATGAGAAAGGGAGAATAATAAGTAAGGGGTTTTGCTCTTTAAAAAAAAAAAAAAAGCTGGACGCCTGGGTAGCTCAGTCAGTTAAGCGTCTGCCTTTGGCTAGGGTCATGATCCTAGGGTCCTGGGATCGAGCCCCGCATTGGACTCCCTGCTCAGTGGGGAGCCTGCTTCTCCGTCTCCCTCTGCCTGCTGTTTCCCCTGGCTTGTGCTCTCTCTTTTTCTCAGTCAAATGAATAAATAAAATCTTTAAAAAAAAATTTTTTTAAAGCTGAGAAATGGGTCAATAACTGGACAGAAAAGCAGAACAAAAGGAGAATTTTTTTTAAATGAGAGAGGTTCCAAAATGTTTGTATATTGGCAGAAATTACCTAGTAGAAAGGATAATGCAGAAAAGGGAGATTATTTAATATGGGGAGTGAAGAAAGGAATTTGTCAAGGATGATTTCTAAGTTTCTAGTGTGTGTACCTTCATGGGTAGTGGAGACATTTACCAGAACAGGAACCACTGGAAGACAACAAATTTGTGAGAAAGACCATGACTTGATTTTGGAGAATGTTAGCTTAGAGGGGTTTTTGAGTCATCTAAGAGATAGTGAGTAAGCAGTATGGATTTTAGAAGAGAGATCAGACCTAAAGAGATAAACTTTGTCAACTGCACATGGTGATAATTTAAGCCAAGGGTGAAGGAAAGATCTCCAAGTTCTTCTTAATTATTTGAGATTAAAGACCTCCTACATCCATGCATTTATCATCTGAATTTGCGAATAGGGAATCATACTTTAAGCACCTGGTTTTTATGCTCAGTACAATATTCTCACATATTTTGAATGTTTTAAAATTCTGTGAGTAAGCAACATAATATTATTTTATAGATGAGGAAACTAAAGCTCAGAGAAATTTGTCTAGGACCATACAAAGTCCAAAGTGGTAGAGATGGTATTAAGCCCAGATGTATCTTGACCCAATGCCTATACTTCCCCTCCTCTACAAGAGTTCGTGTTTTGTTTCATTTTTTTAATCTCTCCTGAATATTTTAGTTACTTCCCAACTTGTCTTTCAACCTCCCAGGATGTTCTCCTCCATTCCTGCAGTTCTTAAGGTTCCTTGTGGATAAGAATCAATTCCGGAGTACTATATCCCACAGACAAACCAATATAGTAGATAATCTGCATATTCAATAAGCATCCCCATGTGATTCTGAGGCAGGTCGTCAGTGGATCACAATAGTGATGGCCACAGGAATCCTACTAAAGGAAAACTAACACATTTCACTTATTTGATTAATAACTGTAAGTACTCAAGGTCCTCTGTGACATGTCCTAGATCTAATTTTCAAGCTTAACTCTCTAAACCAGCCATACTATTTTTGTCCTTCCTTCTGGATCTTATCTTTCCCACCACATACATTCATTCACCATTGCTCTTTGTTACTCTTGGGCACCCTCCTCCAGCTCCCTTACCTCCATATTTACTGAATGAAACTCTACCTATTTTTGAGGATGCAGTTTAATTCATGTTTACTCTAGTTGAAAATAAGCCCATTTTCCCCATTTCTTTAATTGTACCTACCACATGATTTATCATACTTTGCATTATAGTTTATGGAAGACTACTACCCTCCTGTTTCTTTGAATTCTCCATGGCAGTTTCCCTAGCATGAATATATATTAGGGATGAGCATTGTGTTTGCTAAGTTAATAAGATGGAGAGTAAGCTACATAAAGACCTTACTTTCACTAGGGTTGAAGAGGCAGATTGGACGTTGAAAAGAAACTAAAGAAAAATCCCATCTGCTTCACAATAGGATTTTCACAACACTAAACATGTAAATACAAATGTCTGTCTGCTGCAAACTAAAATTGAAATCCAAGTCATAACAAAAGTTTTCTATGCATTTTCTCCTAAGACGTATTGTTGCAAATAAGCAAGTAAGTTAAGTGAAACTATTAGAGATGGTACCTGCCAGATCACTCTTATTACAACCCCACTGGAGACCAGGACATAGAAACAGAATTAAGGAGATGTGGGGATAGCAAAGATGAAACCAATACTGGAAAGCAAGTTGTTACAATTAAAACACAAACACCCAGCTCAGCAAATCAATTTTGCAGAAGAGTTCAAGTTTTCCTGTTTCCTTTGCAACTGAAGAAGGTTGTGAGGTTAACTGCTTAGACATCAGCATTCTCAGACCCACCTCTTCCTTTGCAACTAGAATAAACCCTGCAACACTGCTGGGGGCCAGAATATAGTCCTTAACAAAACCAAGTGAAAGTAATGAAATAAAGGCTTTAATATGTGAATTGTCTTGAGTTTAGTGCCTGTAAGGAATTAATTATTTTTATTTTCCTTTTTTTTCTTTAGAAAGTAAGTGAGAAGACCATGTTAATGGTAGGAATTTCCTGAGGTTTTTACCATGTGGGTGTTTGGGGCCCTAGAACTAATTATTACAAACTATCCCTACACTTCTAGGAGGTCTTTATTATTGTTGTACTTAGCTTGAACTTGGCACTTAATTAAGGACACATTTTGCTCATAGCCTGTAGAACATGGGCATGAATACCAAAAAACAAAGTCAAACAAAATTTCAAATAATAGCATACCACTGTTTTCCCCACTGGAATAGTTTTAAATCAACAAAAGACAAAAGTTAACTATGTAAAATAAAAATTAAAAACCCAAAGTTTTTGTATAATTCAATATTATAATTCTAGACGTTCTTTTTCTTTCTGACTTTTTTGTGCATCTCCAAACTGGGGTATTTTTTATTTCTTAGTAGTAACAGCACTTGCCAGTATTGGCGTAGTCTGATTTAAAAGTTTAGTTTGTTTTGTTTTGTTTTGTTTTTCAAATGTTGAGTTTTATTGTGACAATGTGTTAATTATTCATACTTTGTTAGGCACACAGAGGAAATCACATATAAGAATTGCCCAATTATTTAATGAATTTCATTTTTGGTTCCTATATGTGATAAAATGCAAAACTTATCTGAAAGTTAGAAAAGATAGCCAATAATGGAAGCTCTTTAAGCATAACCCTAGAGCTGTCCTTCAAAGAGCATCCCCGTATTCATTCTCCTCTCTCTCTCTTCCTCTCCCTCTCAGAAATGGGGGGGGGGGTAGGTAGGTAATTGCAAGTGGCTTAATGGGCTTAAAGTTAGCAAAAGAAACTTATTATTATTGCTATCTACAAATACCCTGGAATAAAAACGCATTTTCCCATTCATGGACACTAAAAGTGAATATCTAGCATGTGACCATCCATGAAATGCTTGGCATCTAAAAGAAATCCTCATCTTTTAGAAGGGCAGCCCTTAGAAAAGATGCGAAATTATGGCAAATTAGACATTCAGACTCATACAGTATCTCAACTTGATTTCATCTTTCACTTTCTCCTTAGATAAATCAAAACAGGAAATTGTTTTTAAAAAATCACAGTAACTGAGGAATCATACAGGCCAAACAACATATCAAAGTAATTTAAGTCAACAGGCATGGGGTTTGCATTCGTTTCCTGAGGTTGCCATAACAACTGTGACAACTTGATCAAACAACAGAAATTTATTCACTCACAGTTCTGGAGGCCAGAAGTCTCAGATCAAGGTGTTGGCAAGTTTGCACTCCCTCCGGAATCTCTGGGAGAGAATCCCTCCTTGCATCTTCCAGCTACTATCCGCATTCCCTGGCTTGTGGCCACAACTCTCTTCTGCTCTGTCTTCACATCAACTTCTCCCTGTGTGTCTGTCTACTCCTCCATGTGTCGTATAAGAACTTGTCGTTGGATTTACTGAACACTTGGAGAATTCAAAATTATCTCATCTCAAGATCCTTACCTTATTTGCATCTGCAAAAACCCTCTTCTCAAATAAGGTAATGTTCACAAATTCAGGGAATTAGAATATGGCCATATCTTATAATGGGTCACCTTTCACCCTGCAAACAGAGTTTGTATTTTACTGCAAAACTATTTCTTAATAGAGGGCATTGGCTTGTATATTAAAAAAAAATTATCAACTATTATGTAATCCTTTCTTCAAATGAAAAAATAAAATTACTGATATTCTTGTTATTTCTTGTTGGAATTATATTGGCATTAGGTCTGCTTCCAATACAAAAGAATGTTGTATGAGATATATTCTTACTCAAAAAGAGTGTTACTAAAATAGCAATACATTCTCCTCTCAAGAATTGCCAAGCATTGTTCCTGTGAACTCCAACTAAATGAAGCTTAATAATCTTCATCATCATCATTAATGTGCTAGACACCACACTAAATGTTTCACATGTACAACAAACAAAAAAACCCTCCTTTTTTTTTTCTTAGGTGTCACTCTCTTCCAAACAGTTGAGACCTTGTTAAGTCAGTTATGATCATCCCATCCATCCCCCTTACTACTGAGTGAATTAGAAATGAACACATAGCACAACTGTGACAAATGATTTGTGAAGGAGATCTTGATAAAGGGGTTCCTAGAAAAAGGTCTCCTCACCTCACACATTATCTTACTTTACCCTGGCTGCATAACAAAGTACCACAGAGTGGGTGGCTTAAACAACAGAAAGTTATTTCCTCACATTTCTGAACTCTAAAAGTCCAAGAAAGTCAATGTGTGTCAGGTTTGGTTTCTTCTGAGGACTCTCTCCTTGGCTTGTAGATGTCCAGCTTCTCCTTGTGTTCTCACGTGGTCTTTCCTCTGTGTGTGTCTGTCCTAATCTCCTCTTCTTCTAAGGACACCAGTCAGATTGGATTAGGGCCCACCCTAATGACCTCATTGTAACTTAATTACCTCTTTAAAGGCCCCATCTCCAAATACAGCTACATTCTGAAGTATTGGGGGTCAGGATTTCAACATATGAATTTTAGGGAGACACAATTCAGCTTATAGCATGCATAAAATCCAGAAAAAGGTCTTCTCCACTTTATTTAAACACTGCAATTTCTAGATGTGATGTCTAAGGGGAGACAATTCTAGATGGCAGAACAGTGGAGAGAACCTAGGACCCTTCTGATACCATTAAAACTGGCATCCCTGACTTAGGCCTTCCTATGACAAAAGATAATTACTGTTATTATTTTTAAGCAGTTGAGGTAGGTTTTTTCCTTCTGCTTCAGTTTCAGATTGACATAAGTAAATACTGTTATTTTTATTGCATTTTATAGATGGAGAAACATAGGCTTGAAGAAACTTGGCCTTATTCACACAACTTGCAAAACAGAAATCTAGAATTCAGATCCAGGTATCTGACTTCTGCATGATCTACCATAAACAGTAAATCTCTGGTGTAATAATATTCTCTCTGATACCTAATCTTTTATTTTGGTTTTATAAAAGCCTCTTATGGAAAATGTAAAGAGGCAAACTTTAGAATGATACTGGATAGTCTAGAGAACTGGAAGCAAAGAACTGTCTAAAGAAACTTCAATTGGCCATGAGAATATTTGGGGGAAAGAGAAACTCCCTCTACTAAGATAAATCTAAAATGTAAGAAAGATGCATTCTGTATAAATACAAAAAAACAAACAAACAAATCACCAAACCACTTAAGATGAGGTCATCCTCCCAACTGCCTGACACAGAAGGTGTGCTCTCTCTGAAAAGTCTCTACAGATAGTTTGCATCTAGCCTTTAATTCTTCAGTGGCTGGGTTTGCAAATTTACCTTTAGTTAGTGTTCTGTTGTTCAATTGGTTTTAATTATAGAGTTTTCCATGACTCTGTATTTCCTTATTGCAGGTGAAGCCTAACTCTTTCAGTTCTTACCTAATAAGCAAATGAGTACTTGTCTTTCTTCAAAACTTCTTTTACATGTTTGTATTACATGCCCTTTGTGTTACATTGAGCACATTCCTAATAATTTGAGTCACTGGTTTCTTCTTTCCTTTTCTCTTTTTTTTCTTTCTTTCTGTCTTTCTTTCTTTCTTTCTTTCTTTCTTTCTTTCTTTCTTTCTTTCTT
>NW_023270442.1:9222661-9254098 GCF_011800145.1 Mirounga leonina
CTTTCTTTCTTTCTTTCTTTCTTTCTTTCTTTCTTTCTTTCTTTCTTCTTTCTTTCTCTTTCTTTCTCTCTCTCACTCCTTCTTTCTTTCTTTCTTTTTATCCAAACCCTTCTGGTTAATATCTTAGTTTGACTCAGATTGGAATGCTTAGCTGTGTGAAGTCAGGGCTCACACCAATTTCCAACTAGAATCAGGAAGGACAGCACCTAACCCAGCTGTGACTGATGAATTACAGCCGATTTAGCAGAAATCACTTGGTCACACTCCACAATTAAGCAATGTGTTAAAGGAACTTGCTCTAGCAGAGGGACTCTGAGCTCCAGATGATTTACTCAGCTCACAGCCTCTCTGCCTTACTTTCTAGAGATGAGTGTTCTACTCTGTTTTCTAATTTATGTCAGTCCCATTTTATTTGGGGGGTACATTTTTCCCCAATGACTCTTTACTTTGCAATTGGCTATGGCATGAGCACTGTGATGGATTTGTGTTGACTCCAGTAATGGCCTCCCTCTACCTACACACTTGACAATATGACTTGGCAGCAACTCCCATTGAAATGTGGTGTCTATGCCCCCCAGTACTTAAAACAGGGCTGGCCTTGTAACTTGCTCTGGCCATTACCATGTGGTGAATGTGACAGTGAGGCACTTCTGAGTCTAGGCCTCAAGAGACCTTGTGCACCTTCACACTCTCAGAACTCTGTCTTTGCCATGAGAACAAGCCCAGGCCTGCTGGAGAATGGAAGACCACATGGAGCAGAGACCCATCATCTTAGCTGAAGACATCTTCAACCAACCATTCCCCATTTGACCCCCCAACTGACTGTAGATGCAGGAATGAGCTCACACAACATCAGCTGAGGTTAGCTTAGCTCAGCAGAACCATCCAGCCAATCCTCAAAACAAGAGCAGAAATAAATGTTCATAGCATAAATAACTGATATGAGCCCATTTCTAACTACTACTAATCTTCAAATTGTCCATCTGGCACTATATATGGTTTCTTGGATAACCTTTCTTATTTTCTGATTATGATCCCTTGACATTTTAGCTTCCCTTTTGTTAAAAGTTGTGACATTCTTTATCATCCTTAAAGAGAAAAGCTTGCTGCCCAGCAGCAACCAGGCTCAAGTTATTGTTTAAGATAATTGCCAGTTTTCACAGATTTACCTCACTTGCTAAATCCACTCTGCTTCCTAACTGCTAACTTTGTCAGGCTGCTTTCAGTCACAGATCTGATCCAGAAATTAATGCAAGTACTGTCTACCTTTTGACCTCCATCAACTAGTAGAAACATGTGCTGTCACCAAGCTAAGCTTTGATTTAGAGGGATGTTTCCTAGCTAGTGGAGTGAGAATAATCTCTATTCCAGTAACAGCAGCAACTGGCTGACAAACAAGATTCATCTGCTGATTTGAAATGAGAGCAGAATTTTCTTTCCAATTTTATATTTCAAATAAACAAGTAAATAAGCAAAAGCAAAATGACTCTAGAAGTATAGACTCCTGGAATATCTAGTTTCCTCCAAATATGAAAGGCTTATTCTCAAGTTAAAATAAGTAGCCACCTCTACTTGTGAAAATTTTCATGGAGATCGAAAATCCAAGGCAATGCATTGTCATGCCTTGAAAATTGTTCATTAAAAACAGGTTCCAGAAAGGGAAGACTAAAAAAACAAAAAACAAAATAAACAACAACAACAAAAAAAAAACAAAACCCAAACTCTGGTGTTTAAGATGGATGCAAGTTAACTGCCTTCAAGACTTGCATACAAAAGACCAGTCTATCTGGCTAGGGTATGCAGGTCATTGGGATAAAAGCAGGATTATCCAGGGAGAGCTGGGCAGAGTGAAAAGGAAATTCAGGAAGTCCTAATTCTGGCAATTTGGTGAAGGATGGCTGATCTAACATCACTGTGTGCTGCTGATGGATTTGGGGGCAATTGGAGCCAATGGGAATGAGAACAAAGGCTGTATAGACAGAAGACAGGATCCAGGGTGCAAGAAAGCTAAGGGGTTGAAGTGGGAAGACAGAGAGAGAAGGATGCAGAGAGACTAAGGGATACAAGGACCTGACTGGGATAGAGGAAGCAGGTAGTCACAGATTGTTAGCAAATGAGATCACTCAAACCCATGAGAGATGGGCTGTGTTTATGGAACACCTATAAGAAACTCAATTGATTGTATCCCATTATCTCAAACTAGGAAACAAATCAAAATGAATAAACGACTGGAAATTAGATTTCATTAAACAACAGAGGGCAAATACAGCATAGATACATGAAAGATATGCTAAAATCAGAATGTAAATAAAATGTTTAGCCATTGGGGGAAGGAGCCATCTTCTTTGCGGAGAAGGTCAGTTTAGTACACTTTGAGTCTTCTACTTGCTGATTACCCACTGGGCTGTTGAGTACTATAGACACGGGACATCACAGCTATGAGAACAGTACATCCTGAACTTCTCATAGCCGAGGGTTCCAGGTAGCCTGCATCCTCTGACAAGCCACTCCACAAGGTACAGGAAATCAGGACCGAGTCTCATCACTGCAGGACATACCTGTTGCTATTTTAGAGTCTCCTCTGCCATCTGTTATAGATGAAACATGATCCATCAGCTCACTCTCTGTTTTTCTGCCTTAAAAACTTGGCCATGAGTTGTATGCATGAATAGAAACAAATTCTTAACTTCAGGAGGCTTTGTGAATTACAGACAGTGAAATACTTGGCATATATCTCTACAGTGTTAATCAAAGCCATAAAACCTAAGGTGGAAATGCAAGATCTGATATTTTATTTGAAAGAGGTATAGTACTAGTCCTAGGCTGTGATAAATTTGACTTATTTCCTCTCTTTCCCTTTCCATGGGAAATAACACTTTAAATATTAAACATGGACTTTATCTATTAAAAAAAGTAATAATAAAAAAAACTTGATTATAAAACTGCCAAAAAATAGAACATAATATTTCATGCACATAGGGGCATGTTTAGATCTACCAGAAAACTGAAACTATATTTTTTTGAGAAAACTTATAATTGGATCTTACTAGGTCCAACTTTAGTATAGTTCTTTTCTTATTGACATTGTACATCACTGGCTTGAGATCAGAATTTGTATTATTGTTTTATTATTTAGTATTGTATTATTATTTGTACTGTTGAGGAAAAAAACCTTTAAGTTTTTAAATTGTGATCTTGTGTGTTTGGAGCCTGTTTCTTACTCAACAAGAGAAATTCAGCTGCTAGATGGTAAAAAGGAAACTAAAATTTTACTCCAATGTTGTGCTTCTAACTTGATTCAACCCACCACTGGATAAACACAAACTTCCCAAAGCAGGAACTAAGTCATCCCATATACAATAATGAGATGTTCTCTTAGAATCCGGTTAAATTTGAAAATGTGCTTAAGAATACACTAAAGGATATATGTGAGAGGGACTACAAAACATTATCTGTACCATGATTTCTCTCTCCCTTTGCAGTAAAAGTTTAAGCACTCTGAAAATTAAAAACACCAAGGCCCAACAGTCAAATAAAACCATCCCAGGCTATTCAGATTTCTGTGGGGTCCTCCACAAAGCCAAAAAACTTTCATCAAGGCAGTGGTCTGGGTAAGAACATGTTTTGCTTAATACCTTTGTGGTTAATACTATGTCTTAATAAAATTCTCAAAAATTATTTCCCCAGAATTAAGTAAATAAAAGAGGCAAACTCTGGGTTGCAAGTTGACCATTAGAGCATTCATTTTTCTACTGTCAGATAAATATTTTTGACCTCATTTGTAAAATGACAGACTGTGCAAATATACAAACTTAACAGAATGTACAAATGAACTTTTGCAACATATAAGTTGAATTCAGTCTTCATGCTTAAATGCATGAAGAGACAACTAGATAATTTTCTAAATTCAGGGAAAAATTAAGAGATATTAATATTAGCAATAAAATATTTATCTCAGATGTATGAAAATTACATTATAGATGCCACATCTTCAACTTTAATTTGCCTGTGTTTAAAAAAGAAAGAAAGCCAAAGGTGACATTCAAATTTCCAAATCAAGACTACACGAAGAGGTGCCTGAGTGGTTCAGTCGGTTGAGCATCTGACTCTTTTTTTTTTTTTATCATGTTCAGTTAGCCAACATATAGTACATCATTAGTTTTTGATGTAGTGTTCAATGATTCATTAGTTGTGTACAACGCCCAGTTCTTGGCTCAGATCATGATCTTGGGGTTGTGGGATCGAGCCCCACGTAGGGCTCTGCACTCAACATGGAGTCTGCTTGTCCCTCTCCCTCTGCTCCTCCCCCTGCTCACACTCGCTCATGTGTTCTCTCTCTCACTCTCTCTCAAATAAATAAATAAAACCCTTAAAAAAAAAAAAGAAAGAAAGAAACTATTCAGAATTTTCCAGGGATTGATATACTTTTCTAAATGCCTGAACGGTTCATGTTTGTATAGCCAAGTGCTAAGAGAAAATCCAAACCATCTCCATTTGAGTTTAAGATTAAAAGTCTGATTGTATGACTATTTAGTTAGTGACATAGGTAGATGATAGATGATGACAAATGATCGATAGATATAGATAGACATGGTAAGTCATATGAAAGTAAAACTTGGTAGGTACCACAAACTCAGTCTCTGCAAACCAGTATATTATATAATGTCTTCAGAATAGAAATTTGAGTCTATTTGTTCCACTTACAGACATTCTAAAGGCCTGAACTTAATGGCTCAGTCTTAATGCTTCTTGTCTTACAGTTGTTCAATAAAAGAGTGGATTTGCTTCTACTGTTTAATCAAGAATAATTAATCTAAGACCCTTGAGGTCTTCCCCCTCAGCCCTCTAAGCACACACATGGCATATGAAATGGTCATGACTAAAGAGCAAGACCAGGGCCCCTTCCTCTTGTTTCTCTCTTAGCCTGGAGGGGGCAAGGAAACTCCCACTCTTATCTTTGAGACTTTGCTAGTTCATTCGCATATGTAGAGCAGTTGCTAATAGACTAGAGGAGCCAGGATATTCACTGGATTCTACTGGAAAGGAAGAAGTACAGGGAAGAGGGTTGCTGTGATTTCAAGGGAAGAGCCTCTAGGGCTTTACTTTCTGCCTCTTGAATCACTACCAGGACCAGCAGCTTTACCCACAGTCTTAGAGGGAGGAGAGCCAGCCATTCTCCTCCAACTCCTTATGCTGTATCTCTCTTCCATTTGGCTTAGAAACTATTCTTTGCATTTCTGGGCAGGCTGGGACATTCCTCCTGCAGTAGGACACAGTGCAGTAGGATCCCATGCAGTAGGACACAGTGGCGATATCCGATGCACAGTTTAAAACATCATCCACAAAAAGCCACCATGTTATTCTTGCATAAGTTTCCCACAAATGCTAAACAATATCTTTATTTCTGGTTGGTTAAACTGTTTCACATGCATCTGCACTGTAGTATTCTAGATCTCCTGAATTACATGCAATTAGCTTTCATCATCTCATCTATGTATCTTGGAATAGCTGTCAGAATATGAAGTAGGGTTTGATGCTTAACCCCTAAAATTCACCACACCTTCCCTGCAAGTTCTCAGTCAAGGACTGCAATTTGTACCATAAGGCCCTATGCTAAGCTTTCTACCCTTTGCTTCTCAATTAGGAATAGCCCAGCTACAGAGTGGACAGACCCTGACAGCCTCTAAGAAAAAACGTATAATACAAAAAGGGCAATCAAGGTAACCAGGTTGTCCCCAAAAGAACCCTACCTGGCCTGTCTTTTTTCTAGATGAAGAGCACAACCACAGTTCACCAAATTAATATTCAAAAAATAGGACTACAAACATCTAAGTTCATCAAAATAACATATACTGTAAACTGGTCATAGCTAGTTGAAGATGAAAAAGATCTCTCATTTTTAGATAAGCAATTACTATCGGAAAGCAAAAATGTGTGTGTATAAAATATATAAGTGTGATTTGTATAGTACAGAAATTCATGAGTAATTCAATTTTTATAAAGGGAAATGCCAACTCATTTTCAATACGAGCAAATTTTTCTGCAGGTTAGAACTGTCTCTGAGCAAATTATAAAAACCAAGTTAATTTTGCAAAGGCAAGCACTTTTTGGGGGGAATAATTCTGTTGGAATATCAGAATGCCATCTTTTAGTACTTCAGATTCCACGGAAAATTAAAGTTCTTACTAATGACATATCCTTGTAGTAGACCATTTTGCATATAACTTGGATAACATCATTGTTCAGACATCTAAATAAACAGCACATAGCAAAAGAATGAAGTTAGGGTATAGAAATATGCAGAAAATCACAGGCCAGTGGGAAGTTGGGAACAAGCATGGGGAGCTCAAGAATAGTTTTTATGAACACAAAAAATCTGGACAGAAACAAATCCATTTTTCTTTCTTAAACATCAGGAGTAAAGGAGTATCTGTTTTATGTTATTTTTCTCTCAAAATGTATTTTATACATTCTGTAATAACTCTGGTATGAGAGTCCTCTTTACACAAATTAAGTTTAAATTAAATGTTTCAAAAAACAGGAATGAAGAGGGAGAAGAAGGGCAATCATTTCATTTCATTTCTTTAACTACATCCCAGTTTATAGTGTAGTTATTTTTCCAGGAAAAATGCTAACAAAATCCTCAATTCAGGAAATTGAGATAAGCAAATGAGATCAATAAAGCAAGTATCATCTGCCCATAAGTAACGATTACAGTTTATTTCAGAGGAAAAGAAATAAGCATGAGAAAAGCAAAGCATTGTTCAAGATGATGGGGATAAGACAGATTTGGGTCTCTTCATTTTTCAACATGGGAAAATTCAATCTTAAATTATCCTGTTTAGATGGGTGTAATGGGTTTCCTATTGCTGTTATAACAGATCACTACAAGCAATAGCTTATAGCAACATGAATTTATTATCCTGCAGTTCTGGAGGTCCGAGGTCCAAAATGGGTTTCACTGGAATTAAATCAAGATGCCAGCAGGGCTGGTTTCTTCTGAAAGTTCTAAGGGAAAATCTCTCTTTCTCCTTACCTGCCTTTCCTTGGATCGTGGTCCCTTCCTCCAGCTTCAAAGCCAGCTCCATAGCATCTTCCAGTCTCTCTGCCTTCCTCTTATCAAGACCCTTGAGAATAATCCAAAATAATCTCACCTCAGGATCCTTAATTTAATCCAGTCTACAAAATCTCTGATGTAGGATAACATACTCACTTTTGTCAGGGATTCAGACATGGATATCGTCGGTGGTGGGTGGAGGTGGGCATCATTCTCCCACAATCAGAGATTGCTTTGACTAAAAAAAATTGAGACTTCATTCTGAACTGTACACAGTGTGTCTACACACATACGGATATGCATAAATATGCACACATACACACAGGCCTACACAAACCTACCCACCCTACCGTACATACGTACGGCCACGTAAAATACTCACGCATCTTTCAAGCCCCCATCTGGGGTTTGACCCAATGGAAATTTTGCATTTCAGGGAAGGGTGGCCTAGGGAAGCTCTTCTAAAATCATGGTCAAGGGCCATGGGTTGCTCCTGAAGTTCCGACTAACAAAGCTATACAAGGATTTTTAAAAAGAAGAGGGAAGAAAATGTTGTTTACTCTGAATAACTTTATGGTTCCACTTGTTTTTATAGGGCATATGGTCACAGCCTCTGTTCAGAGGCAGCTCTGTGCAGAGGATGATGGTCCTGGTGCGGGAACCAGCCTGCCCTGGGTTTAAACCCGGGTTTACCACTGACGAGTTATGTGACCTTGGAAGAGTTACTTCATGTCTCTGTGCCTCCGTTCCCTCATCTGTAAAACACCATAACAATAACAATTCTTTCAAAAAGTTATTGTGTTCTTACAGGTAAAGTATTTGACACAGAAAAGCAATCAGCTGAGTGTAAGGATTTTTTTTTTTTTTTGGTCGTGATTTTTCTTTTTTTCCGAATTTCGAATGAGCAATGGGTTCTTTAACATTCCCTGAATGTAGCATTCCCCGAATGCTATTGGATCATGCTACGTGTCCCCAGGAAGTGATGAGAGGAAACTTAGTTCCAAAATATTCCCCTAATTTGGAGGCCCCTAAAACGAATAATAACCTGTAGATAAAATAAGTTTTAACTCTATGTTGAGGGCTCATGCAGATACTGTATTTTAGTTTAGAGATTTTGTCACAGTCTGAATGAAATTGAGTTGAAGGTGGAATCCATCCTGGTGCTCAGATCTGATGAAATGGATGAAGTAAGATAAATACAGGGGTATCCTATACATAGTAAGATGGACTCAGCCGCAGCAAGCTCAGAGGGCCTACTGATAAAATCATCAGTCCCTAGATTAAACGAAGAACGAAAGTCCCCCCACAGAAGTGGTAGTTTTTATCTGTACTTGACCTCTCAGGTGAGACAGAAGAATTAATAAAAATTATGTAAGGCATTTAAAAGTGGATTCAGTCAACAGTTAACATGGTTTTAGGAAATAAATTTGCACTGTAAGTAAGAGGGATCCCAAAGTATTTTCTGACCTCAGTGCATGAATTTTGACTTTTATTTGAAGATGGATATCCATGGCACATATCCAAACAGATGGAATCTCTCCAGAAGAAATAAAAGAAGGAATATGTTTCCCTTATTACCATAGCAGCAGCTAGTTAAGAAACTTCTGCTTTAAACAAAAGTCCTGATAATTCCTTCTTTATCTTCTTTAAACATAACAGTCTATAGAAACAACACATTAATGTAGGACTTGCATGCATGGGTAGGAATATTTTACTATTATTATTATTATGCCCGGGTAAACCAAATGGGCAAAGGTGGGTCACAGTATTACTTCTTAACAAATTACCCCAAAACTTAGTGGCGTAATCAACAAACATTTTTATCTCACAGTTTCTATGGGCCGAAGTTCTGGAAGCACCTTCACTAGGTGGCCCCTCTAGAATCTTTGTAATGCCCATATTATAAGACCTTAAGCCCATTCATTCTTTATGGAGACCCAATTAATTACCAAGCTCGTTAATATACACATCCTATGGTACCTGAGTCATTTCTGTGAAAACAGAACATCCTTTTATGCTATTCAGCTCTCCCTTGGTGACTGGAATAAATCTATTCTCTAACTTATCATCTTCTTCCCTGCTCCTGGATTTACTGATCATGGGCCTCTCTGACTCTTGGTCCCCCAAATGTGGAATCAGTTCATCTGCCAACTTGGCCAGCTGTAGGAGCCAGCTGGCTATGCTCACTATTCTCTGGACCAGGGAGAATCCAGAGTACAACTTCCCTAAAGCCAGCCAGCCAGGCCCCAAAAACCAGCCAGAAATCTCTGAAAATTTCCAGAGCTGGCCAGCTGTGCTTGACATCTGTGTTTCAGAGTTGGGGACCCACAAGCCACATTCCAATCCCACAGGGCCAACTCTCACTATAAGATGGAGTTCTTATTTTCCATCTTCAGTCTTCTGTCTTCTGATATTCAGGGTTGGCCAGTTGTAATCAAAAGAAACAGGTTGTTATGTTCAACCTTTGCTACCATATGTAGTTCAGTGCATTTTCCAAATCAGAAGATTCTTATTAAAACAGTGCAGCAAGATTCTGGATTTTCCAGCACTCAGTTCCACACAACTGAATAGGAGCACATGTGGGGGGAAAATCGATATATAAAATAGTTGAAATACTATGCGATAGAATGACATGTAGTAGCATCATGATTAACATTTCTGCTATTTTTGGTGTTGATATTTCTAATATTTCCATGACATGTTGTCTCACAATTAGCAGAATCTGGTTTTTGTTTTTCTTTTTTCTTTCCTTTTTTTTAGCTCCTTGAGGAAGCAATCTTTGGGGAAATCAAGATTTTAGTGATTCTTTATATGAACTCTGGGACAAAATGATTATACAATATAACAATGATGTCAATTTTTTTTTTTAGATTTTATTTATTTATTTGAGACAGAGACAGAGATAGCAAGAGAGAGCATGAGTGGGGAGGAGAGGGAGAAGCAGGCTCCCTGCTGAGCAGGGAGCCCCATGCGGAGCTCGTTCCCAGGACCCTGGGATCATAACCTGAGCCAAAGGCAGACACTTAACCGACTGAGCCACCCAGGTGCCCCAATGATGTCAATGTTGAGGCAACATGGCTTAAAGGTCACTGGAGATTTGTTTCTGGGTATCTCTGAGCTTCAATTTACTCATCTTCAAATCCATATTAATATACCCTTCTTTCAAGATTGCTGTGGGCAGGAAGTAAAAGAACATATATAAAAGGTCCCAGCATCATGTGTTATATAACAAATACAAAATCAAAGTGTATTCACTTGTTATTAATTTTTAGTGTTAGATGTTTCTTTAAAAGGAATAGAAGGGAAATTTCTAGGTTTTCACATTCCCAGGTCTTAATCTTCAAACAGTCATTCCAAGACAACTTTGTAATTCAGAATATGAATTTTGTTTCTTTGGGTAGGTTGGGGGGATGTGAGTTGTTCCCCTCTGTTCCTTTTCTCAGTGAACAATTTGACCTAAAATTACAGTTTGTAGTTTCATGTCTCCCATAGAAACAAGCAGGAAAAATAACTCATTTATGCCTTCAATATGATGAGATATGATGTCTCCTTTGTGAGAGATCTTCAATACTTATTCTTTCCAAGATGCCATTAATCCTTTTTATTCTTCTTTCTCTTGGAATTGCCTTATATTCACAGGAATTCCAAACAATGAAGCAAAGAGGAAACTTTTCAATCAATTAGATTTGCTGGAGACTTAACCACATACACATGATGGTCTTAAATTAAGTGGGTGATACCCTTCAGATGAAAAGAGAAGGGGGCAAAAATAATTTAGGGAGCTGAGTGCAGAGGAGGAAATGCCAAATACACAATTGGGAACTGAGATTAGGTGATTTGGGCTGAACACATGGATTATGCATAAGAGTAAATGATAACATGTTTCCTCATTTAGCTATCAACTCTGTTCTCTCTCTGGCCATTCATTGCCAGGCAAGAGCTCTGCCAGATTTCTCAAATGAATTTTCTACGCCCATTACATCTATTTCCTCTCCACCTACTTCCCCCTTCACCCCCTGTAATTTGCTTTCCATTTCCAGCAATGTGCCAAGTTCACGCTAGTAAAAGTCACCAAGGACTTTATTATTGCCATATCAGGTGACCTCTCAGTTTTTACCCTACAGGGCACCTTCAGGATACTCAACACTCTCTGTTAAAAGCCCTTTGCCTTGGGGCGCCTGGGTGGCTCAGTTGGTTAAGCAACTGCCTTCTACTCAGGTCATGATCCTGGAGTCCCGGGATCGACTCCCACATCGGGCTCCCTGCTCGGCAGGGAGTCTGCTTCTCCCTCTGACCCTCCTCCCTCTCATGCTCTCTGTCTCTCATTCTCTCTCTCAAAATAAAAAAAAAAAAAAGTCCTTTGCCTTGTCTTTCATGGCACCATCTTGACAATCTTTTTCTTGGCTTCCTTCAGGTTCTTTTTCCTGGTTTTCTCCCCCAGCAATATCTGTGCATATTACTTAACTCTAAAGGTCTATCCCTCAGATCTTTTCTCCACATAGTTTCTGCCTTAGAATGTAGCCGTTCCCCACACCGTAATTATATACCTTATCAAATACTGCTTCTATGCTGCTCTATCCTAAGATCTGTTTGTGGCTCATTCTCACACTAACGTGCAGCATCCTCGCATGAGCCCTTCATGCTCTAGCCCCAGTATCTTTTCCCTCCTCACGTCTGACAGCATTCTTGCCCATGCTTGCTGCTCTCAACCGTCTGGCCCACATGCGGTTCTCAGAATAAATACAAATATGTTGAGTGGGGGGTGCCTAGGTGGCTTAGTCAGTTAGGTGTCCAACTCTTGCTTTTGGCTCAGGTCATGATCTCAGAGTCCTGAGATCGAGCCCCGAGGAGGGCTCTGCCCTGAGTGTGGAGCCTGCTTAAGATTCTTTCTCCCTCGCCTTCTGCCTCGCGCATGCCCCCCTCCCACCGCCCCCCCTCCCTGGATGCTCTCTCTCTCAAAAAAAAAAAAAAAAAAACACAATAAATATGTTGAGTGATTCATGTTTTCTAATACTGCACAGATTTTGTTGCATGTACTTTCCTCCACCTGGAATGACCTGCCTCATCCTGTGTGGCTCTCCAATATCTGCTTAAGTCAGCACAAATTTCTTAACATGCACCCCCCGTTCCCTTATTTGAAAACAAGTGCTTCTCTTTTCTCAAGGTTAAAATTTGATTTGGGAGGCCCAGTCTCGGCTTTCAAGTTGGGATTCTTTAAAAAAAATAATCATTGTTCGCCTCCAATTCCTAGCATAGTTTTTGACTGATGATCCACAATCAAAACCTCTTTGCCCAGTGAAAAAAAATGGAGAAAGCAAGCAAGTCAGTAGCCCAGTCTACCTCTGTCATGAGTTTCTAGTCTTGTGTGTGTTACAATTTCGTGACCATTTCAACTGATCTAAGTCCAGTGGTTTCAATATTTGAAACAGTATCTCATCCCACAATGGGGACCTCCCAACTTAAAGTTTATTCTCTGAGAATTTCCCATAAAGGCAAGGATTCTTTTTTCCCCTGATAGGCTGCTAGCTTCTTGAATGTTGGGGTCATTTCCCTCATTACTCAGTAATAATTAACCCACATATGCATAAATATTTGACTGATTATCTAACTAAATGACTGGTTAAATAGCAAATACCAAAACCATAAGTGTAACTTGGGGTCAATTGGTAGAGAACTGAAACAAAATGTTACTCTGCCTTGAGGTCTTCTATTCAGGCTCTTAAAATCCTTCTCTAGTGTCAGTTCCTCCACTGAACTTCTCCTCAGGCTCCACTTAGCAAGTGGTACTTAGTAGATGGAGATCAGTTATTCTAGTTGTTTTGAATGTGCTTTTGCCCAAAGCATCCTCCCTCAACTGCTAGCTGAGGTCACAGTCACATCTTTTGGATGCTTTTAGAACTCCTTGCCCAGATTAGGCATTCATGGCTGTTTGGTTGAATTAAGGCACCAAGGGTTGGGGCCCACAGACTTCATCAAAGATGTCAGCAGCTCAAGAGGACTGGATACACAGAGAGCTATGTAGCAATAGAGAAGCCCCCCCAAATTGACCCCACTTTATCCTGCAAGGCTGTGCTCTTTTTCAAAAAAGGAAACAGCTTCTGGGATATTCTCGGGGTCCATTTCAAGCCACAAGAATCCTGCTCCATCATCTGCTCCAAAAAGGAAGAACGAGATGAAAAGTTGGCTTCTGCCAAGCAACTTCAAATCCAGTTACATGACTAAATTGTTGAACAGACATCCTAATTCAAAGGCCCAGGGTAACTTTTCCTAGCATTTCCTATGAGAACATGTCTGCTTAATAACAATGTAGCAGATGATAAGAGCACCAATCACAGAGAGAGTTGGTTCAGCACATGTTAAAGGTTGATGATAATTACCAGACTAAACAAATCATTAGAAATATGTTCCCATCTCCAATCTGGATTTTAAAATACTTAAGAGTAACTTGGAAACTGAGCTTTACTTTAATAAGCACCAATATAACTATTACCAAATGGTTTAGCTACAACTGTCCTTTGAAAAGGTTTTTTATTTTTTTTATTTTTTTTGCATATTGGAGCAGATAAAATTGAGAAAAATACAGATTTGATTTCTCCTTAAGTTCCCTTAATTATTTGGAGATAAATGACATAAAGCTTATGTGTCAACATACATTAGACACTTTTAGTCTGCAAATATGTGGACATAATTCAGACATCCTTGGTGAGAAGTGAGTGTAAACGTTTTTCATTTGAGAAACAAAGGAAAACAGAGATTTGCTGGGGGCAAACAGAAAATTCAGCTATTCCTCCTTTTCTTTTTCAATACCTAAAAATGCATTTATTAAATAGGAAGCAAATTTCCCAGATCTGGGTAGCAGTAATTTGTAGTTAAGTCTATCCACCAAGCAAATCTGTATTCCCAGCTCTCTTAAAAGTGGTGGGGAGTAAATTTAAATATAAAAGGTTTCCAAAAGTGGGTGGTATTTTTATCATCAAAGAGATATGAAATAACTATTTTTTCATGAAGCATACTTCACTTTGACACTTCCATTTTTGCCCTTCCCATAACCTGTATAATGTGTTTTTCCTAATGTCATTTTTCCTGGCTGAGAAGCATATTAACAAGAATAGTGTTTAAAAAAAAAAAAAAAGTGGAGGTGGGGAGATCATGAGTGTTATGTCACAAGTGACTTCAAATGGAAGAAAAAATACCAATTCCACATTTCATCCTGGAGAGAGAATGGAAATTTAAAGATCATGTTCACTAACTTTCCCTTTGTGCCTACAGTCAACCAAGGATTTCTGTGTTTGATTAACCTAGTATTCATCCAACTAAAAAAATTGTTCCTTCATAGAAAATAATGACTATTCCAACACAAAATGAAGCAATGTGACTTCTTTATCTTTTGCCATGCTGGATCTTATGAAGACCTGCAATGTTGAAGAATTACACTACTGATTCTTTCCATTCAGGACCATTCAGAGTATTTGAATAAAATAACCCTTTGTGCTGACTAATATGCATAAATTCTTCCATTTTTCCAGTATTCTTATGTATTTATCCATTTTCTAGCTCTATTGAGATATGACTGACATAGAAAAATTGTATATATTTAAGGTATACAATGCAATGTTTTGACATATGTATACACTGTAAAACAATTACCACAATCAAGCTAATTAACATATCCATCATGTCACATAGTTACCATTCTGTGTGTGTGGTAAGAACACTCAAGACCTACTCTCTTAGCAGATTTCAAGTAGACAATATATTACTATTAACTATAGTCACCGTGCTGGGTATTAGATCTCCAGAACTTATTCATCTCATATTTCCAACTCCAGTCTAACAGGGCCAGCAGCATTTCTGGACCCTTTTAATATACTTTAAGAAGGTGTTATGTCGGGGCACCTGGGTGGCTCAGTTGGTTAAGCGACTGCCTTCGGCTCAGGTCATGATCCTGGAGTCCTGGGATCGAGTCCCACATCGGGCTCCCTGCTCAGCGGGGAGTCTGCTTCACCCTCTGACTGTCTCCCCTCTCATGCTCTCTCAAATAAATAAATAAAATCTTAAAAAAAAAAAAAAGAAGTTGTTATGTCTGTTTTGCATATTTTAATTTTCACTCTATGCTAAAATATTCCTATTTTACTCTAAAAGGTAATTTTGAGTTGGATAGGTTTTAAAAATCCAAGTGGGAATGTCCCACTTTTGTCCCCTTTGCAATCATCAAATATCTGCTGAAATGTTCAGAGATAGTGTTTGTGGAATTTATTAGATGTACCCATTGCGGGTGGGGATGGCTGCATGGGAAATGAAAGTAAAGTGTGCATAGGATAAGTAAAGAAATTTTCAAACTCCTTGATACGTAACTATTCATTAAATGTTTGACGTCATTATAGTCTCTCAACCCATCCATTTTTAACATCTCTGATATCAGTGTTTCCATAATCTAGTTTATCTACATATTTATTTCTAGTTGCCAAGTAAAATTCCAAAACTCAGACAGAATGTCCGTCCCACAATGCCATAAGCCACCTACCTGCTGGTTGTGTTTTCCCTCAGTAAGAATTGTTTTTAAGTGTGTGTTACTAATTATTAGGGTTAGATTTGGTGACGATGTATGAAATGCTTTCATCAGCTGGAAGAAGAAAGTTACACAAGAATTTACCAGCCTCTGGTGGCAGCCTTGCTTCTCTCACAGAAGATGTAGGCTTTGGTTTAAGTAAATCTCTCTTAATTGGCCTCAATGACTTTTCATTCTGATGATATACATTTCCAAGGCTAGTGTTAGAACAGCACCCACTGTAGCAAAGACGCAATAAATGATCCAGAAAGTATTTTCTCACCTTCACAAGCACTTGTAACTCCTAGCAACACTGGCCTTGAAATAGACTCTCTTATTCCATATGCCCAGGGGCTGAAAGAATTCAGGGTGGGCCTGATGGAAATTACATCCCAGACCCACAAGCTATGTAACATGTTCAGCCTTTTTCATTTCCTTTTGCTTTGGTTTACATGGGAACCTGTGTTTGTAATGGAGTTTTGTGTTCATCAGCTGCAGATAAAGTACTCCTGGCCTGTGCTTTCCCGATGCCACATAATCTTTTTCCCAACATTTATCCAAGTATATGCTTTGATATGATATTTAATTGATTTCAGTCTTTCCTCACCAAGTTTCAAGCATCATGAAGGTAGAGGCAATCTTTATTTGTTGGGTTTTTTTGTTGTTGTTGTTGGTTGGTTGGTTTGGGTTTTAATTTATTAGTTTTGTTCACACTGCATCCCTACTATATCTAACAATAACCTAGAACATGGTGGGTGTTTAAAAATATCTGTTGAATGAATTAATTTTATTTTTATGTTTTCTTAAGGTTGATGGTGCTCTAGGAAGATATTCATTTGACCCCCTCTTCTTCCCCTGATCTCTATGCCTTATAGAACAAATGGCTTTGTTGACATTAACATATTTCTACAAACTGGATTTATCAGCATGCTCCCGCCCACAGCAACCACCTCCAGCTCTGTGACCACCACAATCCTTGTTTCTTGTTAAGAAACAATATCCCTTCTACCTTTTCCCCTGCAATGTAGTTTGAATTCCTCTGCCATGTTAGGATTTCTCCCTGCACCAACCTTGTGCTATGGAAGAAATTATGTGGGAGTAATCACTCTTTGACCTTCTATATAACAAAATTTTCATGGTTCTTTTTTCTTTCCCCCTAAAAAAATTTTATGCCATCTCTAAAACATTGTCGATGGGTCTGCCAATCTTGCTCTTCCCTAGCTGTGCTTCTGGCCAAAGCTGAGGAAACAGAGATAAGGCTCAGGGTCTGTCACATAGCTTAGAGTGAGGAGCACACACACGTATGAACAAAAATTACAATGCGATGAGATAGTTGTTCTGTTGGAGTTATGGATGGACGCTGCATGACCATGGGAGGAGACACCACCCAGGACCACATAAGAACTCAGGAGAAAAGTCGTTGGGAAAAAAAAAACAACCTTTAAAAAAAAGAGTTGAGTGAAAAGTGTACATTTGCTGGGCAGAGGGGAAGGACATTCCAGGCAGAGAAAGCAGCATATAAGCAATAGAGAAGAGAGTCTACTCAGCTGATATGAGTAATTCAGCAGTGTGTGTGTGCGTGTGTGTGTGTGTACATGCACATGTGTAAAAGATTGTGTGAAGGAGTTTTCATGGAGGTGCTAGGGGACTGAATATTGAAAGATGAATGTACACAGGTTATCGGAGTTCAGCTAAATAAGTTTTACTCTACTCTATGGGTAATCAAAAGGCCATTTTATGTTCAGTGGCCAGGAAGATTTCAGACATAAAGAACAGACTAGTGAAGAATGAGACTAAAATGGAGAGCATGGTATAGCAGTTGAGTCAAGAGATGTCTCCGGTTGATGAGCTGATGCTCCAACAGAGCTGGTGAAGAAAATATTTAGGAAACTTGTTAACAGGACTTAATGATGGACTGGGTGAATGCTGTGCATAAGGTAAGAATGTCAATCAAGATAATGTCTAGGATACCAGGGCAGTTGGTAGAAGAAGCTGGAGGTGAAAGGATGAGTTTAGTAGTAGAACGATAGGTGGCAATATCCAGGTGGATACAGAGTATTTTTCTTTGGAATGCAAATGAAGAATCTCACTGGAAAACAAATCTGAGACTCATCAGCAACTGAATGCAGATGAAGGTATGGAAGAAGATAAAGTTACCCTTGTGGAGTGACAAGAAAAGAGAACGAAGACTAGAATCCTGGTGAATCCCAGCATTGAAGCCTAAGGAAGAAGAGTTAGAAAGAATATTGAAAGGGGTCCAGAGAAAGAAAAAAGAATTCATGTAAAATGAAAGTTGGAGGAGGAAGTGGTTAACAATACTAATGTGATAAAGAGAGTCAGGAAATCTCCCATTGGCCATAATACCTTGGAGGACATTGTTGAGGGTTGCTAGTAAATTTTCAACAGAATGGTGGGGTGTGAGGCCAACAAGTAAAGGTTAGTAATGTCAGTAAGAGTGAAAGAAATAAAGCCATCTAGATGGTAGCTACATAGGGAAACTGAGTCTAGGATGAGTCTCATCTTAAAGGTGAAAAAAGAAAACTATATGAAGGCTGAAAATAACATCAGTGAAGAACAAGGTGTAGAAGATACAGAAAAGAAATAATTTTTGGAGCCCAAGTTCCCCAAGGGGATACAGAGAAAAAAGAAGGATGGTGTTAACTGGGGTAGGGATGCATACATCTTTGCTAAGATAGAGTTGACAAAGGGGCAAGTATTGATGAGGATCAAGAAGAGGAGCCAGAAAGTCAAAAAAAAAAAAAAAAAAAAAAACCATTAACTTCCAAGAGCCATTATTTTCTGCTGGAAGCAGAAACAAAAATAGTGGGGAACTGAACTAGTGAGGGCTTGGAGTAACAGCTTAGGAAGTCAGGGAGGGAAACAACTGGAGATCAGAAGAGGGCTGTTTGAGTTCACATCTCTCAACACCAGATGACCCTGAAGCAGTCTGGCCTCAAGAGGTATGAACTGCAGGCTGTTGTGGAGCCAGAGCAGAGTGGCTGGCTGTGTGTGTGTGAGGGAGAAAGGGGCTTTCACCAAGATGGCAAGACATCTCCGGAGCAGGGAGGGCGTGGCCGGCACTTTGGGCAGTAGAAACAGCACAGGATTGGGAGGTTCTAAGGCATTTCTGAAACTGCCTTACTTCTAGCTTTACTTCTGCCGCAGCTATGGGATGCTCCTTATCAAGGCTTAGCTTTTTATCGATGTCACACTAGAGAGCAAGCCATGTCGCTCTTGCTTCCAGGAAATATTTTTTCTGGGAAAGTATGAAAGGCATCTGTGTGCTCTCTGAGCTGCCCTGGCCCAGCCACATAGCTGGCTCCATCCAAAATCGAGAGGATTTTCATATGTTTCTCTGAGGCAGGGAGATATATCCTGTGAATCTCCAGTAGTTTATTTCTCTAATAAAATACACATACTGCTCTTATTATGGGTTTTGACCCTTCTGAGTCTTCATAAATATTAATTCAGAACACTTTGTAAATATTAACTAATTCAATCCTCAGACCAACCCTCTGAGATGAATATGGTCATTATCCCCATTTTGCAGAAGGAGAAACTGAAGCCTAAAAAAGCTACATTTGTTTCTAGGCTCAAAGCCAATAAGAAGCAGAGGAGAGACTTGAACTTGGTAGTCCAACTCCAAAATCTAGGTTTTTTCCCCCTATGCCAGGCTATCTTTTGATGAGTAACTTCTCAAAAAGCCAGCATTTTATGAGGAAATTTTCTAGATAACCCAATTCCTTCTTATCAGGTTATAAACATTTAAGAAGAGTTGGCAACTAACAATTTCACTTTTGTTGTCTTCCTGAATGATTACATACTGGGGGAGCTGTGCATCGTTGAAGTGGCTATTTTTTATGCTAGACAATGTTTTCTCCTTCCCTTTGAAATATTGTCCACATCTTTGATTTCACAGTGAATCATAGGACACCAGTGGGCTCCCTGGATGTCAACCTTATTTCAACTCCTTTGGTTTCCAGAGCAGGTGTCTACCCAGTCAGTCATAGGGACCTCTGTTTGGGGAGCCTTTTTAAATTAGTAGAATATCGTCTACTATTAATCAGTATTCCACTTGCCAAAGCCACACCACTACTGAACCAGCTTGAATATATATGTCTCTAGTAAATTTGATTTTCCTAATTGGTAGCCATTTACACATCTATGTATGCATTATTAATTGTTATGGATCTAATTTTTCTCTTGTCATATATATATGTGTGTGTATATATATATATATATATATATATACACACATATATATATGCATTTGTGCCTGGAAATGATTATCCTCTGTTTAAAATTCAAACACTTTGTTTCTTTAGCTGATAGCCTACTCTGTCTTCAACAGAGATGTTTGTTTGGTTTTTAAAGAGAAGGTTATGGGATTTGGGAAGTTTTATATTTTGACCATTGAGCCAAACTCTAAGCACATTTTTTAAATGGAAACTCCTTTGACCAAAAGATAAAGTATCATGTTAACCTGCAGCCCTTGGATTTGAAGTCTAAACAAAGGGATAATGTGTGAATTTGCTAATGATTTCCTGCTTCTTAATTAGCTAAGCTTTTTGCCTTTAGCTACAGAGGCACCCAGCTCACAAAATGCTGTCTCCTGGTGACCAACAAGAAAGAAATGATGAGTTTTTAAGACAAATAAAATTTTAGAATGGTGCCAAAAAGAGAATGAGGAAGGCAGTTTGACAACGAAGCAATTAAATTTTCATTAAGAAAAAGACATTCTGACTTGGCATATAATTGAGGTAATATTTTCTACTACGATAATGGAAAAATATAAAGGAATGAACCCAGAATAAGCAAAAAAATAAGACCTCAGATACAAAAACATTTTTGTTTCCTCATTGCAGGAGAGAGGCTAGCCTGCCTGAAGCATGATGGACAAGTAATCCTTAGAGTCCATGATAGATCCTCAGTAGTCCTGAGCCCAGATCTGTTACTTATACTCTAGATAGCATTTTGCAGGAAAGATCCATTACCTAGAATATAGCTGAAAACATCATTAGTAATGAATAATGGCTTCTATGAGTGCCACAATGTACTTTTGTCAAAGCCATTCATTCATTCATTCCATTAAAAATTATTTGTCAAGCTTCTACAAAGTGCCTGGCATTGTGTTAGGTAGGGGAGCAATGTGCCCTTTATTCCCACTGAATTTCCGCTCTACAAAGAAAGATGGATAATGACATGTAATTATAAATGGGATCACATGAATTAGGAAAGGTTAAGCACAAATTGCCATGGCAGCAAATGCTTACGGGGACTTAGTTCTTAGGGTACATAATAGACTCTGTTTGCTGTAAAAAGAAATGATTTAAAAAAGAAATGTTAGCGACACCTGGGTGGCTCATTCAGTTAAGCGTCCAACTCTTGATTTCAGCTCAGGTCATGATCTCAGGGACGTGAGATCGAGCCCCACATCAGGCTCCCCACATAGCATGGAGTCTGCTTGAGATTCTCTCTCTCCCTCTCCCTCTGCTTCTCCCCCTGCTCATGCTCTCTCTTTCTTTCTAAATAAAGAAAATCTTTTATGAAAAAAGAAATGGTAGTGTACTGAAAAGCTCTATCCCAGCCTAATTTTAGCCATAAATTTTAACATTCATCACATTCTGTGTGTATGTATTTCTATTCCACTAAATATAGTTCTTAACTCTGATAACTTATTAGGAAAACTTGGAGAAGTTTAAAAGCACACTAGCACTTAAGTCCAAGCCCGCAGATATTCTGATTTAAGTGGTCCAGGGGAGTCCAGGCAGGGGTATTTTTTAAAGTCTCCCAATGATCCGACTGCATAGTCATGATCAAGAACCACCACTTGAGGCCTTGCGAATAGATACACCTGTTGTCCTTATATTTATGCCCAGCTTCAAGCACCATAAGCTACACAGATTCAGGGTACAACAAATATTTTTAAATTAGACTGGATTGATTTGATAAGCTCCAGAAATGCATTACAGACCATTCCTTTGAAAAAGAAAATCTTACTATTGTACGTCCCTCCCTCACTTCTGTGATAACAACATAAACATGATGAAGACACCCATACCAACCTAGTGAATCATCTGCCTGAACTCCTGGGGCGGGGGGGCACGACACGGACGGGGGGTTGTTGGGGAGGCAAGGATGATGAACTTATCATTAAATAACTATAAAAAGTGGTGCCTGGGTGGCTCAGACTGTTAAGTGTCTGCCTTTGGCTCAGGTCATGGTCCCAGGGGCCTGAGACTGAGCCCCATGTCAGGTTCCCTGCTCAGCAGAGAGTCCGATTCTCCCTCTGCCTCTCCCCTGCTCATGCTCCCTCTCCCTCTCTCTCAAATAAATAAAATCTTTAATAAACAAATAAATAAATAACTACAAAAAGTTTGGATTAGGAAATATTCAAATTCACCCATGGCCCATCTAGTTCACTCAATTCAATTGCTCATGCCATCTCTTCCCATCAACCAAACACAACCCACAGAAAGTACACAGACTCTGAGGCTTGATGATGCTCTTCACCTGGCCAATCCTAGCAACACTTGGCACCAGCCATAAAGATGAAACATTCAGTCAGCTGAACTCTGTGAATGGTTGAACTGATGGAACTGTCCAGATATTTTGGCTAGGATGAAACAATCTCATGCTTCCCCCATAAACACAAATTCCCATAGAAACCAGACCAGGAGACAGAGTATATTCACTTTATTTTAGGTCCAGTGATCCTCATGAGACCTTCCCTGAGTGAGTCTGCGTTCTTGATATCTAAGCCAGTGCTTTTCTTCATGGCTGGCCATCACTTGGAGCTATCATTTTAACCGAGCTCAGGCAGCATTTGCCTTGAACAGGCTCCAAGGAGTTTTCCATGGAGAACTTATGTCTATAGAACTGTCTGCTCACCCAGACTCCATAAACCTCTTGTCTATCCAGACCAGGAGAAAAAAACCACACACACACACACACACCATCACACTGTTATTATTATTAAATTCATTTAACACTATTCTTTTTTTTTTTAAGTACAGCTGCATTCTTCCCTTACCACAATATATGGGGCCTCGAAATTTTGTGTGGGGTTTTTAAGACGATTTTAAGGGCATCTGTGATTTATATCTTAGTCAAATATAGACTGGCCCTTATTTTTCTTAAGAGTTCAGAGTATTATGAAATGAAAAAAAAAATGCACTGTACTGTGAAAATTTACTTTCTAACTTATCTGATTGTAAATTGGGATTTGGGCACATTGGGTCTGTCATTATTTGATGAAGGTGGAAGTGTGGGTATAACTTCAAAGTGTTAATATTGATCACTGTTAAAAGTGAAATAGAAGTTTGTGCTCTAACTGTTCACACCTTTATTTGCTTGCCTAATGTAGTAGGAGGAATTCTGTGCAGGACAGAGAGACTACTCTAAATGTTTTAAGCAGGGACAGATTTAAAATAGGGAATTTGGTGCTTATAAAATCATTGGAAAGGTTGAAGGAACAACTTCTAGTCTTGGTCTCCTGCAATGACTTTGAGAACAATCAAAACTGACCCACTAAGGCTGCCCCTGGAGCTCTGCCAGAAGGAAGAAGCCCAAATGTCTTGCTCCAGTGGCCTCTCCACATTCTCCTGGAGGCTGGAGAATAGACAGCCATAGTTTTGAAACTGAAGGCCAGATCAAGATGCCACCACCTCTATCTCTGCTTCTTGACACCTGGGAGCTGGAAACTGCATGATGAAAAACTGAATTAGAAGACCTCCTACTTCTGTGACCTTGCTGGCCTGCAGCAATAGCTAAAAGCTGCAGAAGATTGGCTTCTCCCAGGGGTGCCCGGGTGGCTCAGTCAGTTCAGCATCTGACTCAGTTTCAGCTCAGGTCCTGCTCTCAGGGTCATGGGATCAGGCCCTGCATCGGGCTCTGCACTCAGTGTGGAGTCTGTCCTGTACTCTCTCTTTCTCTATCTCTAAAATAAATAAATAAAATCTTTAAAAAAAAAAAATACTGGCTTCTCCTTTATATCCACCTTCCAAATCTTATGTGAGTCAGGCAGATTGGCTGGCCCTCTTTGCTTCTAAACTCCAGATGCAAAGAGGTCTGAGAAATATAGTTAATACATTTCCAACTCTTCATCCAAAGGGAGGTTAGAAGTTGGTGAGCATACATGGCACATATATAAATAACAATAGGCACTGCCCGTTACTTTTTTCCACATTGACATTGGATACAGGTAGATTATACATTCTGATGAACCAGAGAGACCCCCTGCTACATCTCTTTTAGATACAAATCAGCACCATATTGTACACCTGAAACTAACATTACACCGTATGTTAACTATACTGGAATTAAAATTTAATAACTTAACAAAAATAAAAATTAAACAAAAAAATAGACGTAAATCAAGGGCTTGAAGATCACTCTGGACCACAACGCCCAGATTTCCAATTACTTGACTTTTCTACTCTTCAGCTTAAATTTAGATATCTCATTTTTGCCATTAAGCTGCATTAGCTCACTCTGTAGAAGTTTCGTGTTCTACAGAACAATTAGAAATTTACACTCAGTGAAGGAACACGAGATAAAGTTGCTTTTTAACATATCCATTCTTCTGAATGTATTTCACTAATAACAATAATAATTGATACCTCAAAGCAAAGTATTTTATGATGTGGCTTAGCGGTTTTATTCATGCTTCTTCAGGAAGTCAAAAGACCACAACACACGTCTGAAAAAGAATTAGCCTCTGTTTTTGATTAAGCGTGTATTGCTTAAAGCTATGGCAAGAGAAAAAAAAAGTTACTGCTAATTCATATAAGCAATATTCTTTCTGAGTCTGTTAAATAATGAAAGCTATGAGAGTAGTGGCAAAGGATAAAAGAAATTAAACACAAGTACTTCATTTTAAAATGCAGTCTGCAACTCTTTTCATGCATATTCTTTTGGCTTTTCTTATATACCCTGTGCACCTAGGAAATAAAATGTATCTAGAAAGGTCAATCCACAAAAGTTTATTCGAAGATGGCTGAAACATGCTTAAGCTAAAACATCGATCCCAGAATTATTTTTTCAGTAGAAACAATAGGGCAATTCTTAACAAACTTGTGTGACTACAGGTTAGTGTTTCATCTTTAAAAATCATTTTTTAAACTAACAAAAGAATTTTCACATGTTGCACGTTAATCCAGTGATGAACCTTTGGTCCTTATGAACCACTCACTTCAAACTTTCAAATCTCAAATCTCCTGGCTTCTAAATCCACAATCAAAGAACACGTAGAGTGAAGGAGTCTTAGATGTTATTCACATAGTGCAATTCCTCATATATTTAATTTTCAAAAATCTAAAAGTGTCTCATAAACAAAAATATTCAGTTTACTAAATATGGATAAAATGCACATAGAATATCGGTGAGGATGAACATTTTCTTGTCAAAATAATTCATCTTTTCAGGCATATGATAGATATAATCATCTTTTCATGATATGCGCAGATCTGGCAATATCTGAATATTTGGTTCACAAAATACCAAGTATCTGCATTTATAAGCACACCAGTATAGGGCGCCTGGGTGGCTCAGTTGGTTAAGCGACTGCCTTCGGCTCAGGTCATGATCCTGGAGTCCCGGGATCGAGTCCCGCATCGGGCTCCCTGTTCGGCAGGGAGTCTGCTTCTCCCTCTGACCCTCCCCGCTCTCATGTGCTCCCTCTCATTCTCTCTCTCTCAAATAAATAAATAAAATATTAAAAAAAAAAATACCAGTATATTTGGGCTTTTAGTTCCCATCTGGAAGTTTTCTGTAAAAACATAATCTTAGTTTACATAAATATGTGCCCACAGTTAAGGAGAACAATTGTGATAATGATACTACCCCCTTCAGGCATAACATTCAGGGTAGGGACTTGGGGAAATGTGTTTCATCTGTTGCAGTTGAGTATGTTTGCAAAAGAAGAAAATTTGGGAAATAGATTTCAGAAGTCATCAGTTCTTCACTGCAATCAGAACACAGAAATCCAACATGGCCAAAAACAAAGCAGTAAGAGAACTCATTTTATGTATCATGATATAATTCGTGAGTAAATTTAACTAAACATAAACCATTAAAGGGAGGATGACTATTTCCCCACTTTTTTTTTCTTTTTTTGGAGAGGGAAAGAGAGAGAGCATGCTGGAGTGGGGTGGAGAGGAGGGGTAGAGGGAGAGGGAGAAAGAGAATCTTAAGCAGGCTCCATGCCCAGTGAAGGGCCCCAAGCGAAGCTCCTCTTGGGGCTCCATCTCATGACCTGAGCCAAAATCAAGAGTTGGAAGCTCAACCAACTGAGCCACGCAGGTGCCCCTACTTCCCAACTTCTTCCACTAAAAGGGAGCACCATTAATGCACATGTCAGCCCGGCAGCCCTGCTATGCTCTCATTCACAGAGCGGAAAGCTTAATCTGAGTACTGAGTTGGGAAGGTGAAACTAGACCCACGTTTCCCAGCCTCCTACTAGTCCCTCCACCTTGGAAGTGTGAGGCCTGCAAGAAGCATGCATTCTCATCCGTGCCTTTTTGCTCAATGTTTCAAAGGATCAATCCTTCTCTGTTGAAGAAGCTTGCGTCCTGTTGTGACTGCCAATCACATTCTCCAAAAACAGATTTAGTAGTTGTTTTTTTTTTTTAAAGGGTGATAATTCGGTCTGAATCTTTTGAATCTTTTGTTTTCTCAATTGGTTCAGGTCTTAGGCAGGTTAAAAGAGTCCTAATTATTGGGCCTATTTAAGTCAAATTTAAGATTTAAATTTAAACTGCCTAAGAAGAGTCTTAGTTTCCCCAAAAGTCTCAAGTTTATCAAAATATCACTTACCAAATCAGTGTGTATCAGCCAAAAGTCCTCCTATGATTATAGTTTTTGGTCTTTTTTTTTTTTAATGAAGAAATTCAGGTGGAAAACTCAACAATCTATATTTTTTCTTTATACGACTCATTACGGAAATATGTATCTTTTCATTCAAAACTTATTATCGGGCGCCTGGGTGGCTCAGTTGTTAAGCGTCTGCCTTCGGCTCAGGTCATGATCTCAGGGTCCTGGGATCGAGCCCCGCATCGGGCTCCCTGCTCCGCGGGAAGCCTGCTTCTCCCTCTCCCCTTCCCCCTGCTTGTGTTCCCTCTCTCGCTGTGTCTCTCTCTCTGTCAAATAAATAAATAAAATCTTAAAAAAAAAAACTTATTATCAAAATCAGAGCACAGAGATCACATATTTAGTATAGTCCTGTGTTGTTATCTAATAAGAGATGGATAAAGGATTGATTTATAAGGTTTCTTAATTTCAGAACCTGTTGCTTACTGCCATGGTCTAAATGTTTGTGTTCCCTCAAAATTCATACATTGAGATCATAACCCCTTGAAGGTGATAATATTAATAGGTGGGGCCTTTGGAAAGTGACTAGGTCATAAGGACGGAACTCTCATGAATGGAATTAGTGCCCCAAAGAGATCTCACAGAGCTCTCCTCACCATGCGAGGATATAACAAGAAGTGTGCACCCAGAAGAGGACCCTAACCCTACCATGCTGGCACCATGATTTGGACTTGCAGTCACCAAAACTGTAAGAAATACATTTCTGTTATTTATAAGCCACTCAGTCTATGGCATTTTATTATAGCAGCCCAAAAGGACTAAGACACTTAATCTGCCAAAATCCCATAAATAATTGATGCAGGTCTATATTGTTAATTATGTGAAGATTGTTTTAATTGTCCTTTCTATTGCCATTTTTATGTGGAACAAATTGAAACAGGGATTTAGTAATTTTCTAGGTTAATTTTGTCTATGTAGACCACCAAGCTTATTAGTTCAATAAATGCTCATTGTCTGAATTGATCAAATGAATAGATGATCAACAAATTCCCAATATCTTTTGCAGAACTAAAGCCTAGTAATTTACGCTAATTTTTCTTCCTTTTCTTGTTCACGAAATATATAGGGAAATTTGTCTACCTCCAAAGCCAAAATGAAAATTAATTTAGTTAATTTACATCAATAACAGATGTTTATATTTCTCAAGATTATTGCAGTGTGGATATAGACCTTTCAACCCGCATTCCACAATCACATCAACCAAAGCTTATATAGCACACACATGGAATTTGGGGCAATCTAAATCCTTTCCATTCCATATCATCTTCAGGGTCAAAGAGACTCTCTATATAAATGACTGGTCTCCTTTACAAAATGAAGAGGAAAAAAAAAGCTTGTTGCTCCATCTTCACAATTAAAGAAAAAGGAGTATGCATTTGAATAAACAAATAGAATCTAAGAAGTTGAAAGTTTCAATGACTGTATGCCCTTGGGAATGCAATTCTGCTTCACTGCATTTATATAAATGTCTGGACTACATGATCTTTTTTTAACCTGAATAATATAAGGGAGTGTCCATAACATCTTGAACCGTTGAAGTGCAATTTCAACAGTCACTCCGTAATGCTTTGTCAATAGTTATCTGTTTATTCACTCATACATTCATTTAAGAAATGGCACTGTTTATGGAGCTAGGAACACAGTAATGAACAATACAAAATTCCTAACCTCAAGTTTTATTCTCTTTGGAGGAAGCAGATCAAGAAGACAAGAGGTTTAAGTGTAAATGTTATATAAAAGAAATGCATGTACAGCATAATACAGAAGGACAGACAAGGATACCTAACTCATTTGGTGGTGAGACTGAAGGAGGAAAAGTAACACCTGCTTTTGATTTGGAAGGATAAATAGAAGAACAAGTAAGAGTTAGTTGAGCATATAGGAGAGTGGTTATTGCATGCAGTGATAGCAGCATGAACAAAAGCACAAAGGAATACAGAAAAAAATATATTTGAGGAACCGTCAATAGTTCAGTATGGTTGGGAAAGAGTGGTTAGGAGAGGTAGGCAGGAACCAGCACTTCCATATGCCTACAAGGTTGAACTTTGTTTGAAGGTAATTCAGATCCAATGAGAATTGGAATAATTGACACATTTAACAGTTGACTGGAAGTGTAGGTTGAAATAGGGCATGGATGATTGGCAGCCATTTCTATGGCAACCTGGACAAGTGGTGGTTCCTTTCACTAATGGGAAACAGAGAGAGGAGCAGGCTTTGCAGGGGGGTAATAACTTTAATTTTTGATGTGTTGCTTTTGAGATGTTGAAGGGCCATCCTTGTGGAGATGTCATCCAAGAACATGTTTATACCAATCTAGAGCTCAAGAATGAGAGCAAAGCAGAAAAGCAGTCTCACTCATAGACCCCAAAGAAGGGTTCACTTTCAGAAAGCTAACTTAAGGGAGTCGCAAAACCACATGTGATGCACAGTAATCCTCCCAGTGGCCTATGTCGTTGCTTTTTTTAAGATTTTATTTATTTATTTGACAGAGAGAGACACAGCGAGAGAGGGAATTCAAGCAGGGGGAGTGGGAGAGGGAGATGCAGAGCTCGATCCCAGGACCCTGGGATCATGACCTGAGCCAAAGGCAGACGCTTAACTACTGAGCCACCCAGGTGCCCCTATATTGTTTTTTATTGGAAGCCATTCCTTCAAAGGTTCAGAAAAGTGGCAAGTTCGTATTGGCTTACTTAGGGCACTAATTTGGCTAATGTGTTACCTACCTAATGAGTTTATCATTTTTCAAAAATTTTCAAGGTTTAATTCTTATGAAATTGGACAAAAGTAGCCACATTTTTGTTAACGGAAAGGAAGGGGAAAGGTGGAAGCATTTTGTAAAACACTGGTGTGCCAAAGTGTGTACTGTCATGGGGGCCCTGGGCAAACAGAATCTGCATGAGGAGAGGGAGTGGCTGAAAAGTACAAAGTAGTTGTTGTTGTTTTTTTTAATGGTTATCATTGGTAATTGTAGTTCCCATCACTATTTTCCAAATCTAGCTCCTCTTGGATTCACAGTTTACCAAAAGTTGTGGCCCAAAAAGAAGCATACTATCCCTTTTCCCAGTCAAGAGTTTTCTGGTAAGCTCTGTGTTTTTTCTGCACCCCATGCATGAAATTTACAAAGAGAGCACATGCACACATTAAAATCCACAATGCTTATGGAGGCAAGAGAGACAACTAAATGTACTAAACACTAAAAATAAGAAGACCATAGTTCCCAGGGGGAACTTGCCAAAAATTTAACCCTACGGTCCTAAGTGAGTTTGTAAAGCAAAAAATGTTCACCTCAAATAGCCTTACTTCTTTCTTCCTTTCCTTAAGTGTGCCTTCTTCCCTTTCAACACAGGATGCCCAGATGGCTTACATAATTTCCAACTTTTCATTCAAATTAATTCTCAGAAAAATAAATAAAGAGGGACGCCTGGGTGGTTCAGTCGGTTAAGCATCTGCCTTCAGCTCAGGTCATGATCCCAGAGTCCTGGGATTGAGCCCCACATCGGGCTCCCTGCTCAGCGGGGAGCCTGCTTCT
The DNA here is from genome assembly GCF_011800145.1 of Mirounga leonina. Classification (NCBI taxonomy): domain Eukaryota; kingdom Metazoa; phylum Chordata; class Mammalia; order Carnivora; family Phocidae; genus Mirounga; species Mirounga leonina. The sequence continues at coordinate 9,252,665 of NW_023270442.1, forward strand.
CACTCTGCCTACTGGCCCCCTGCTTGTGTTCTCTCTATCCCTCTCTCTGAAAATAAATAAATAAAATCTTTAAATAAATAAATAATAACTAAGTAAATAAATAAAACAATATATTCATGCTCAGTAAAAAATTACCCATACATCTTGAATGTCACCCTTCCCTGACATTTGCATCACCACAAGGAAACATTGAGGGAATCACTGTCATTTTAATGATGGAGGAAGAATAAGCAGAAGTCCTTTAAATCTTATCTCTGCCCACAGAAGCCGGATCCCTTCAGTGTACTTGTTGGTGGGTTTGGAAAACAACAGCTTCACATCATCTGGACGAGTGCAGGGGAAGGTGAAAACAGAGTTGATTGTGACAGGGGATTAGAAAGACATGGTTGTTCGGTGCCTGGGTGGCTCAGTTGGTTAAGCGACTGCTTTCGGCTCAGGTCATGATCCTGGAGTCCCGGGATTGAGTCCCGCATCGGGCTCCCTGCTCAGCAGGGAGTGTGCTTCTCCCTCTAACCCTCCCCCCTCTCATGTGCTCTCTCTCATTCTCTCTCTCTCAAATAAATAAAATCTTTTAAAAAAAAAAAAGGCTACAGAAAAAAGTTTGGGGTTTTTTTTCCTCTTATTTTAACTCTCTTATAATACTCTTCAGAGCCTCTCAATTTCTTTACTCTCTCTAAATATCACTTACAACTATACATGCAAGTGTGTGTGAGTAGTACATGTGATCGGCAGAACCCCAAGACGGCCCCCTTCAGTTCAGTCCCTGATGTACCCTTACAACCTCCCAGTCATTCCTTCAAACTCTGATCTGCATGCCGCTGTGACGGGATTTTGCAGATGTAATTAAGGACACAAATCATTGAACTTTCAGATAAGTGATTATCCAAATGGCCTGACTTAATCACATGACCCTTTTAAAAGCAGAAAGTTTTCTCCAACTTATTGCAGAAGGAAAAGTTAGAGATTCCAATCATGACAAAGATTTGATGCATTGCTACTGGCCTGGAATGCAAGGGTCATGTGTCAAGGAACTTCAAGAATGTCAGAAGGCATTGAGGCTTCGACAGTAGTTTCTGACCAACCTCTAGAAGAAAAATAGAAAACTCAGTACAGGGGTGCTCAGTCAGTTAAGCATCTGCCTTCAGTTCAGGTCATGATCTCAGGGTCCTGGGATCAAGCCCCAGGTCAGGCTCCTTGCTCAGCAGGGAGTCTGCTTCCCCCTTTGCCCCTCCTCCTGCTTGTGCTCTCTCTCTCTCTCTCTCTCAAAGAAATAAATAAGATATTTAGAAAGAAGAAAGAAAGAAAGAAAAGAAAGAAAGAAAGAAAGAAAGAAAGAAAGAAAGAAAGAAAGAAAGAAAGAAAGAAAGAAAAGAAAGAAGAAAGAAAGAAGAAAGAAAGAAAGAAAGAAAGAAAGAAAGAAAGAAAGAAAGAAAG
>NW_023270442.1:9254108-9272862 GCF_011800145.1 Mirounga leonina
AAAGAAAGAAAGAAAGAAAGAAAGAAAGAAAGAAAGAAAGAAAGAAAGAAAGAAAAAGAAAACTCAGTACACAGCCACAAGAAAGTAAATTCTGCCAAGAACCAGTGAGTTTGATGAGGACCCCAAACTTAGCCAACACCTTGATGAAGTCCTGAGGAAAGAATCCACCCAAGCCATGCCCAGATTTCTGACCCACAGAAATTATGAGATAATAAATTTATGGTGTTGTAAGCTACAAAATTTGCGATAATTTGTTATGCAGCAATACAAAACAATTACAGTACAGAATAATAACAATAAAATGAGGAAAATTTCATCTTCCTCTTTTTGTCAACAAGCTTTTCCATAGTTTGTGGATAGTCTTATGTGTGACTATTTAGATAATTTATAGTTAATACTTTTTTAGGATTAATCTGGGTGGGGAAGAGGGGAGGTGCAGGATGGGAAAGCAAACGTTCTCTTTTCCTTAGAACTGAGTGACTATACCTCATGCCTCATGCTAAAAGCCAATTTGCCAAGGAAAACAAAATGTAGATGTAGTAAGAATATTTTGGAGAACAATACCAGCCAATTTTAGTATTATCAAATGTAGGTGAAAAAAAGGAAAGACTAATTGGGGTTCATGACTGCCTTGAGGATGAGTGATTTCCTATTACCAACAAATGACCAGTTGTGGGAAATCACAACAGTCGATAAAGAAGCAGGTTAAACAAGAGTCTTTGTTGCCTTCAGAAATCTCTCCCCTGACGTAAATTGGGCTTTGTTTGTCCTCCCAATGCAATCATGGCAGAATGAAACTGTATCATTATTCTCAATGCCAGGAAATTTAGGACAAACCATTAGCAAGTTATTCTTTTAAAACAGCTGCTATTTTGAGAGTCTTTATAATTTATTTAACTTCCTGGAAAATAACATATACAAGCCCACATCTTCCAAAATCCATTTTTTGAGCTTTTCAAAAACGTTTAAATAAGTGCTAGAGTAGTTTAAAAAAAAAAACAACTCACCTTCTTTTTACCCACAGTCTTTATGAGTTCTTCTATACCACTGAATCACCTAAAGAATTGCTATGGAGAAAAAAAAATGATGTCACAGTATTTTCATATTCTAATGATAATATTTTAAAAATAGTGATATCAAAAAAATAGTGATATCATAGCTTAACATGCTGGATTATGTTATTTCAATTTTATCCTTGTTTAGGACACATACTAGCTAATGCATGTATTCATGGACTCTTAGAGGATCCTTACCACCTGACCTATTAATCACCACAGCTATTGTACAGGTGGGAGAACTGAAACCCCTCAAGAACTTTCGTGTGAAACCATGGCAATGGTTGATGAGGGAATTATTTTTAGGTGAGAAATGTTTAAAGAAGCAGAGTAAAATTTCTCATCTGTGTATTCTGTTTACACCCAAACAGAACCTTTAGCTGTTCCCAGTCTCTCAGCTTGGAGCAGGAATATGTGGAAGGCAGTGAGCTCACTCCCAGGTAGAAGAGAATCAAGATGGCAAGATTCCAGTTCCACCTGGGATCTGTATCTGGGCTGAGTGTGCAAAATTTTTCTGTAAAGGGCCTGATAGTAAATATTTTTGGCTTAAAGGGCCAAGAGATATTATGTAGATACTTATAAAATAAGAGAGAAGACAAATTTCCCCAATACTTTTCTTGATGAAATTTGAAATATAATAATTGAGTTCAATCTTTTGTAATATAAATCTACTAATGAGAAAAACAGAATTCTTTTGGGGGAGGTTAACATTTTGCTTAATAAAGTTCAAAGGTAAAAAACATTCCTTGTTTGTGGGACATACAAAACAGTCAGGGAGCTGGATTTGGCCTGCAGGCCATAGTGTATCCATCCCTGCTTTTGAGTGTGGCACTGTATAGCACAAATGTCCTCCCATCTAGCCACTGGAAAATCTGTGCTAGGTTTCTTAGGAAATAATGTGTAACATGTAGTTCTCCATAGGTAAATAAGCCTTCATTAATTTAAGGCTTGTGATAAATACAGAAATTGTGGTACTACCACTGAAATATGCCCAATCCACCAAATTGAAAATGGTGCTGATGGGAACAGCAGGAAGAACTTGAATCATGACAAGAATGTATCCATGATCAAGAGGTCCTGGGAGAATGAGTCCTTGGTCCAGCCTACTTTTGTGTAGATATTTATAAGGCAAAGATGTCTAAAACTGTTCTCAGGCTATGCAATTGTATCCTTTGATTGCTTTCCTCCAAGGAGGGCCCTGGAGGAGGGAGGTCATGTATTCACATTTTCATAACCATTTTGTTAGTTGTCAAACTTTGAGCCTTTAATGCTGATTCTCCTGGCTTCTCAAGTCCTGATCATTCTGTTCTTATTCTTCAGAGGTAACCAATTTTCTAACAAAGAAAGAATGGGATACAAGATCAAGATTCTTAAGGCTTTTTGTGGGGATGAAGGTGGGAGGACAGTGTAGGATTTCAGGGAAGAAGGGACACAGACAGGGACACAGACAGGGACTGTCCACTTACCAGATACATATTTGCTGTTGGATGTTCTTGAATTCATGGGTCATGCCATCAATGTACTGTTACTGATGTGGTGCAAAACTAAGATTGTAGGCCCCAGAAAAGTTGCTAAATAAAAATGTGGGCAGAGTCTAGAGATAAACTTTGCTTCTAGCAAGAACTATATCCATGTTTGGAGCTGGTGAACACAATGCAGCTGCCACCATCCTATTGAACAATATTAGCTTTGAGCATGCGTTTGTGATTGCTGAGTGATCATAAAACCTTGTGTTCACTCAGGATTAGTGATTGCTGGCTTTGGAATGTGAACAGAACCCATGACTGACTCTGTGCATCCCATCCTCTGGCTTCCTAGGCATAAGCCTAACAAGTCCCCACAGGATCATGAGAAACTAGGAAAGCCTTGTCAAGAATGATGGGTATGAGCTTTTACCTGACTTGTTGGCTATCAGTTCAGCCTGGTGCAATTTCACGGAGACAATCAGAAGATACTGGACTCCTAGATCAAAGAGAAAAACTTTATTACTCATGGCACAGAAGGCAGCATGAGCTTCTTGCTTTCCCATGCAGATGCTGCCCATACAGTAGGTTTGCATCATAGATGAGCAACTCCTTGCTATGAAACTTCAATTTTTTTTATAATGAGCCTCAGGCAAACTGCCCAATCTTTAACCCAGAGGAAAACACTGTCTTTATTAGACTGAACAGTAAGCAAACCTGCCATCTACTCCAGAGGAAGAAACTATTTCTATCTTCCAAGGCTGTTTGCTCTACATCTTTGGAAAGATCATCTGGAGTGATTGCCATCAGTGTCTTTATTTGCAAGTCATGCAGAAATGTGAGAGACACATGGAAAGCTGTCTCACAACAGGCTCAGAATTGTTGACGAACAATGCAGAGAAAAGCTACATGTTGCAAATCACCTTACTCAACCCGGCTTTCTTGCTCAGGAGAGGTGGGATCCCCCTAATTCCTGGTTCTTTAGGAAAGTGCCATCCTGTGTCTTGCCCCAGACTTCTTAAAGTCCTGACTTCCTGGGGAGTGGGCTGCTGCCGAACCGTGCAGGTAGCCAACATTGAGTTGCCAAGTTTTGGAGACCTGTATAAACCCTGTTGTGGGCAGTAACAAAGAACTGGGGGTGGGGGGGGGGGGGGGTGGGAAAGGAGTGGGATTTAGAAAGAAAAGTTCTATCCAGACTCCTACCCTGTCTCACCACCTCCGTGACCTCAGAATTCCAAACCTCCCTCATCTTTGTTTTCTCCTGGGGTTCCTGGAAGGATTAAATTAGTCCACACAGGGGAAAAAAAAAAAAAAGTTTCATTCGTTCCTTATTGAGCTTCCAGATGATAAATAAACTGTATCTAACTAATTTTCCCTTTCTCCCTACTTCCCATCACACCAACATTAATTGATCAGCCATAAAGTAAGCAACCATTTATTGAACATCATTGTAAGATTTGTCTTTATTCCTATGTATCTCAAAGTCTTTATGAGAAATGTTGAATGAGTCATGACTTCTAACCACTCCAAATAAGGATACATGAGCTAAGCCACTCTAATTTCTTGAATTCAATTTTTGCTTACATCTATTGACCAGAACTTAGTGATATAGACTCACATAATGGTCAGGGGCTGAGAAATGAGTACCCTACCTAGAGTAATATATCAGGATTCTGATAGTAAGGAAGAATGAATATTCAGTGCAATTAACAACTCTGACACAAGAAGGAAACTTGTAAACACTATCAGAAGTGATATGATTTTTAGAAACTATACTATTGGTACAAAACTATTTTTCTCCCAAATATGAATTGGGCATCCCTGCTAAATGTTAGGTAATTATCTAACAACCACAAGAAGTTAAGAAATTTGGTTATACCACACTTACTTATTCCATTAGACAGAAAAATAAGTTGAATCAGTTTAGCATTTTCATGTGCCATTATGTGACAACCATCACGTAATTGTAACTGAGAGCATAAAAGATTATTTTAAAATTAATGCAAAATCACCAAACTTTCAAATGCTAGGAAAGTACCAGAAAACTATATACTATAGACTCAGTCATATTGAAGACTACTTCAAGAAATTCTTCTAAAACTTAGAACTCAAAAATAAAGGACCAGGAGGTAAAAACAACTAATGAAAAGGTAAGTAATCTAGAAAATAGCAGAACTCTCAGAAACTTATATTAGCAATTACAGAAGAAGATACCATGGAAAAGGAGAAACAATAATCAAAGGCATAATAGTCGAGAACATCCCTGAGTTGAAGAAAGATTAAATGTTAAAAATATTTAATGAAAGTAGAAACATAACTATGGTGGAAAATATCTGAAGTTTCAACAAAGTAAAGAGAAGGAAATAGTTGAGGAAAAAAAACAGGTTAACAACTTACTCTTCTGAAAAAATACAACTTCAGAATATACTGGAGCAAAATTTCTACAGAGTTTAGAGGGGAAAACTTTGCGATCCCATAACTCTATGCCCAACCAAATTAGGATTTGACTGCAAAGGCAATTAAATGGTATTCTCATTCACACAAGGATAAAACTACCCATGAATCTTCCCAGAAAAAAAAATATCTGAAAAGTACTTCATCAGTTGGGGAACTGAACAAAAGTAAGATGCCCACAACATAGTGATAAGAGGAAATGGAAAATGCAAGCTCAAAACATGTTTTATAATCTGAACTTTTTTTGTTTAAAAAAAATTGTAAATCCATGTAGAAAAGCCTAGAAAGACATAACCAACATGGTAACAGTGGGGTTTTTGCTTTTTTTTTTTTTTTACTGGTGGGAGAAATAACTTTTAATATCCATCCGTGACACCTGTGCCATCCAATATGATAGCCACTAGCCACATATGCTTAGTAAACACCTGAAATATGGCTAGTCCCAGTGAGATTAGAGATGTGCTACAATGCACACCAGATTTCAAAGACAGTATAAAAAAGATGTAAGATACCTCATTGTTAATTTTACATTGATTACCTACTGAAATTAATAATGTACTGATGTATTGGGCTAAATAAAATACATTAGTAAAATTAATGCCACCAGTTTCCTTTTGCTTTGTTATAAATGTGACTACCAGAGCATTTTAAATTACATATGAGGTTCTCATTGTGGCTCAGATTTTATTTTTTTAGACAGTGATTACCTATTCTTTCTCCCTTTTCTGATCTTTTATAATGCATGTCCATTAATTTTATAATAAAAAATAATGGTCTTTAAAAAATACTTTTAGGGGCACCTGGGTGGCTCAGTTGGTTAAGCAACTGCCTTCGGCTCAGGTCATGATCCTGGAGTCCCGGGATCGAGTCCCGCATCGGGCTCCCTGCTCGGCGGGGAGTCTGCTTCTCCCTCTGACCCTCCTCCCTCTCATGCTCTCTGTCTCTCATTCTCTCTGTCTCAAATAAATAAATAAAATCTTTAAAAATAAATAAATAAATAAATAAATAAATAAATAAATAAATAAATAAATAAAATAAAAAATACTTTTAGTTAGAGACCCAATAAAAGCAATAAAGGCTAGATAAAAGCAGCAGAAATAAATGGAAATGTATGTGAAGGGCCAGGTACCTGCATGGCAATTCTCCAGTAATAAAAGAAGGAAAACACACAATAATGTTTTACAAAAATATGAGTGCAGGAAAACTAATCCTATCATAAAAAAAGTAAATGTGGTCAGTCAGATAGCTACAAAAAGATTGATCTGTAAGAGTTTTTCCCAAGGTTTAAGGACTTTACAAAGGGTTTACTGTCTTTACAAAAAGACTGCATGACTCTCCAATCCACTCCATCTTTTCACTCATGAACTGGAGAAAATAAGGCACCTTCCCTTCTAACTATTACCAGTATCATTCAGCGATGAGAAGCAAGAACAGAGACTTAATGAAAAAGAGTCAACTTCATAATCTGAGATGGTTCCAGGACCTAAACCTGAGCCTTTTTTTCCATATCAATTATTCTTTCCTTTCTATCACCCTGTCCCTCAGAGGCATTGTATGCTGTCCTCCAGCGGCTCCACAAAAATCTAAAATTATTTTCCCCCTCCGATGAAAAGGAGGCCTTCCTCATAGAACTGTGTCTTGATTGATTTGGAAGCTGTATACATTGCTTTGCTAGTCACCTAAGAATAGAAATTAACTATGTCTTGGGAGTTCAAAGACTGGAAATATCACAGGATCTTCTTGATTGAAATGACCACTACCAGAGCATTCTGCTGCTCAATTTAAGTAATTCCTGGGGTGGTAGACAACTAATAAAAAGTTGAATTTTTCCTTTCATGAATTTAGCATAGTATAACTCATGGCAGAGGAGGTGGAAAATTGTGCCTTGATTACTGTTGTTAGAGAATCTAGTGTAGGAAATGCTCATTGATGGGCTGGATAGTTCAAGGCCACAAGGAAATGGGAGAAAGTGATGATTGATTAACAACAACAACAAAAAAAAAAAAAACAGAAAGAAATCAAAGGAAATTATGGGAGATAAATTCAAAACTCTGTTCTGTGGAATAAAATAATGATATTTGAGGGGAAGAAATAAAAGTTATGTTTGGCTTTATCAGACAAAGGGCAAAGGGACTAACTATGTAAATTTCATTCTTGACCAGTGCCAACTTTGCTGCAGTCTTTTAAGAAAATAGAGGACTGGAAAAATAAATTTTTATCAAATTTAGAGTTGAGACTGACAAATGTGATTGTAATTTTGTGGGCATTTAGATATTCAGACATGCAAGTAAAATAATAATTTTTGGTCAAGATTGATTCATCTTTTTAGAAATAAAGAAAATGTAGCATTACATTTACATAACAAAGGAATGCTCGTAAAGATCTGTGGATAAATACACTTCAGTATGGGCCAATTAAATTTCTTCTAACCATTAGTCCAGTGCAGGGGAAAAAAAAAAAATGGGTTTAAGACTCTAGTAAATAGGTGTTAGACATAATAAAGTGAACCCTTAGGAAATCCTGGATGTGTGTGTTCAGAAACTTAAACTGTATATACTTCTTAAGACTTTTACAAATAGACAAAGTTGTACTAAATTGGGTCTTCTCTCAGATACATTGGACAGAAGCATATACATCCCCTGAATTTTCCTGAACTAATGGAAAGCACTTGTAGCTCTTGAAGAAAAGACTGCATAAGATAGTGGATACATCCCTGGTTGAAGACCCCAAAGACCTGGCTTTGAATTCAGGCTCTCTCATCTATTAGATAGGTGCCTTTGTACAAATTAATAAAACTCTCTGCATTCAAGTTTATTTTATCTAAGTAATATGTCCCACGGAAGGATATTGATATGAAGATTAAATGAATTTACCTAAGTAAGAAGTATTGGCAGTTAATAGGCTTTGTACCAGTCAGAGTTCCAGGAAATAAATCATATACTCCAACAGTGTAACTGAGAAAAGTTAAAAAAGGGACTATTGACAAATGGTGGGCACAGTTAAGAAACATCAAAAAGGAACACTGAAACACCCCAGGCAAGAAAAATGAGGAGCTAGAGCTGAATTGGGAAGTAAAGACACAATTTCCAGAACCCAGCAAGCTGTCACTTCAGTGGTGGGTGTAAAAAAGACTGCTTGCTTTTCAGAGTCCATCGTCTCTCGTGGTTCGTCTACCCCTCCGATTTCCCCCGCTTCATTCTTCCCCTCCCGCTACCTTCTTCTTCTTCTTCCTTTTTTTTTTTTTTTTCTTAACAGGGTTCTAGAGGGGAGGGGGGTGGGAGGATGGGTTAGCCTGGTGGTAGGTATTGAGGAGGGCACATTCTGCATGGAGCACTGGGTGTTGGGCACAAACAATGAATCATGGAACACTTCATCTAAAACTAATGATGTAATGTATGGGGATTAACATAAGAATAAAAAATTAAAAAAAAAAAAAAAGAATAAATAAGAGGAAAATATGTAATTTGTATGAAAAAAAAAAAAAAAAAAAGACTGCTTGCCGGGCGCCTGGGTGGCTCAGTCGTTAAGCGTCTGACTTGGGCTCAAGTCATGATCCCAGGGCCCTGGGGTCGAGCCCCGCATCCTCCTCTCCCACTCCCCCTGCTTGTGTTCCTTCTCTCGCTGTGTCTCTTCTCTGTCAAATAAATAAATAAAATCTTAAAAAAAAAAAAAAAGACTGCTTGCTTAGAGATTTGTAGCCTGTGGTCAACATGAGAAAACTGTCCTATCCTGCAGCCCAGCAGTGAGACAGCAAGGGGAATCATCCTCAGTGCTCTGTCTTCTGCCATCTTAAATCTCTCACTGGAAATTCCCATTGGCTTTGTTTAACCAGAAGTCGGATGGCAAGGGAGCTCAGTGCATACCCCTTATACAAGTCATAGGAGGAGGAGAAAGAGAAGTACATTCTAATTGTTGGCCCAATTCTAAAGAAGTTTTGTTTGTCTCAGCTCACGGATATTGTTAGGACCAGAGGCCTCCACTATACGGAGGGAAGTAGATAGGCTATAACAATATGCAGACATTGTGTCCACAGCATGGCCAGCCACCTTGCCTCACCCACCCACACATTTCAAACAAGAATTTGGAAAGAGACAAAGATGTCTGCAAACTGAGAGAAGGGAAGAAGTTAGAGAAGTACTAGGCAATAAACAATCCGTGTATTTTTCCCCTAATTCTCATAAGGAACATATTAGGTAAAATTAAGACTCAGTTTCAAAATAAAAATCACCTGACTGCCACTAAAGCCATATTCTTCACATTGAGAATTGGGTCAAGTCACAAGTAAATTGTCAGCCTCCTTACCCACCCCCTCAAAAGACTGTCTTCTGGATTTTAACAGAAGAAACAGGGAGCTTCTTTGCAAAATGTACCTTAGATCTTCTCTTTTCAAGAAGCCAATGTCATCAAACCAGACTGTAGGTGCAAGAATGTCTCTTTTTTCATTCTTCAATTCATTTACTCATTAAGCATTAACTGAGCATTCATCCTGTGCCCAATGGTATTAGGCCCTCTCAAGTCTCAAGTCCTGCTTACAGAGGGGCTCAAACCTGAATGAGTGTACATGTCTAAATATATGCCACTTAAATCAGTGTTGGGACATGCTCTGAGGTCTACTCTACATCTCCTCCCTCATTCCCACTCACAAATGTGGTCAGGTGAGGTAAGCTCAACATTTTCTTAAATTTAACATTTATATTAGGACCCTTTTTGTTGAAAGCAATGCACGTCCTGTTGAAATAGTCACAAGTTTAAGAGAGGAATTCATAGCTCATATAGCTGAGGATACTGTTAAGTATAATTCATTAGATGGAAGAAGAACTACAGAAATTGAATGCCTCCCCCCATCCATCTCCCAGCTCTGTCTTTGACTGGCTTCTTTCTATAAGAAGCTTCTCTCCATGTAGCAGGGGACATGTTTGCCAGCAGCCCAGCTTCATATCCTCCCAAAAGGAAGAGAGAGTTTCTCTCCACAGGTTGATATGTTAACTGAAAAAAAATTACCTTGGTTGGCCCTATTTGGGCCAATAGCAATCCCTGAACTATTATTTCTCCTGGCAAGGTCTGGGTGATGTGTGGACAGGAGACCACAGAAGGGTGAGAGTCAGGGCAGAATGACCCACTAGAATCACTCAAAGTCTGAAAGCCATTATGCTATATAAATGTTCTGTGAAGTGAAACGTTATACAGTAGTCCGTTATGACTCACATTTTGTCCACCATACAAAAGTCTGGAAAGTGGTAGAAAATAGAAAGATTGAAAACCTATTTCAGGAATAAAATGTACTAAGTAGGATTTCATGATCTGTTTCCATTCTTCTTAAAATCACTTCTAATAAGAAAGATTATATATGTTTTTGCCCTTGTCTGTTTCCACTACAGTCTGGGATAGAAACTATGCCTGCCTCTTCTATTTTGTGAAGCAGAGGCCCTGCCCTCTTTGTATTGTCTTAGACTTTGAGATATCAGAAATTGTAAATGCTTCCAGGATTTTCCCCCCATTCAAAAGCTCTTTGCACAAGGCCAAGGGAGACCAGGTGGGATACATCCCTACAGGCCACAGGTGTTTTCCTGCCGGAGGATCAGGAGGAGGAGGGTGGGTGAGAGATGATCAAGGGAAAGGATTTGTGATGACAGAGCTTAGGGCAGTCACAACATTTCAGCATTTAGCATTCTGTCTTCCTCCCCTGCATAGAGCCATCTCCTCTACTACTTACATTGGAGAAACGCAAATGTGCTCATGACTTCCCAGGATAGATTTTTTGTGGATTAGCTCATTAATAAATAACATGTCTTAGCGGTCTCTCTCCATCCTTCCAGAGCATATACAGCACAGGAAGCAAAATAGAAACATTCCTGGAGATATTACTTGATCATTTCTACTTTATCTCTCCCCTAAGTGTATTTATCCCATTTTTGCTCATTAGAAATATGTAATATTGAGAGTAAAGAGAAAGAGGAAAAGAAACAATGAGGAGGGGAAGCATGTCCTTTCTTGCATTTCTGGATCTCGTCACCCTTCTCCCCCTACCATGCCTTAGCTTACATAGCATTTTGTAATGCCAGCATTTCTTACTCCCTAATGACAAATAGTTACTTCTTATCTTCTGATCTTTTATGATCTGCCCCCTTGAAACCAGGCAGATCTAGACCAGAGACCATGAAGATTTGCAGCGTACTTTAATTGAAGAACCCAAGAACACTGACAAGGAGCCCAGTGTTCACTGAAACGAACAGTGTTCGTGCAGATCTTAGTTCTATTTCAGGATGATCCCTAATTTTTAGACTCTCCTAAACCTAGTTGAATTTTTTGCACTACAAAGGCCTTGTTCGCTAGAGAAAGCACTGTTAACAAATAGCAAGTAAATCAGGAGTAGAGGGAACATGAGCAGTAATAACTCAGAAAAGGAAAAGATCCCTGTTGTGACAGCACAGATGAAGTCCTTGTGGTGCCAGGGCTGTAAGAGTCAGAGCACTCAAGGTGGTAGCCACAGGCCTTGATCAGCAATTTCCAGTTAGTCGGAGTCATGGCCAAGGGCAAAGCATTAAAGACATACCAGCAATAAGTCAGAAGCAGAAAAAAGGAAAAAGTTTTTTTAAAAAAAAAACAATAACTCTACGTGGAAGCCAGAGATGAAACCAGGACCACAGGTCACAGCTGGGAGAAATAAAGCTAAAGGTGGACATAGCATGGAGGAACTGAGTCACAGGTCAAGGAATAAAAGCCAGGGCACAAAGCATGGAGCACCATGAGTCAGCCATCCTCCAGACAATGAGCAAGGACAACCTTTCCATGGAGGACCTGCCCTTGAGAGCTGCTGGATGGCTGTGCCTCTGAGTCTTAACTTGGCAATGACCTGGAGCTGCTTTGGGGCCCGTCACCTGCCACCTGAGGGTCTGGTGGACACCTGGACCCCAGTAGTAATAGCTTTAAAAGAATTTAGATCTCCCCAAAGAGAAAGAAAGCATGACTCCAAAATGTGATCATGTGACCAAAAAAATAAGTTGATCTGAGAGCAGACGTTGTATGATTTCTTTGCTTTTAAATTTAAAGTGCATCTTATGGACCAGAATGTGGCTTATCTTGGTGAGTGTTCCACATGAGCCTGAGAAAAATGTGCATTTCACTGTTTTGGGATGAAGTAGTCCACAGATGTCCATTTTATCTGGCTGACTGGTGGTTTTGAGTTCAACTACGGGAGGAAGGAAGGAAGAGAGAAAAGAAGAGAGAAGGGAAGAAGGAGACAAAGAGGGGAAAGAAAGAGAGAAAGAAAGAGAAAAGGAAAAAGAAACAAGTTGAAGAGGCAGATGGGTCCAGATGGCAGAGGACTAGATTTCCAGGTTGTGGTTAAGTCAATAAATTCAGACCTTGAAGGTTCTTCTTTGGAGGAGTGGAATAAAATCATATATGCCAAATAATGGGCATTAAAAATATATATTTTCTATTATACCTTGAATATTTGTTTCATTTAGATTTTAAATGTCTGATTTAATTGTTGCACAGTAGTATTTAGAAATCATTTAACATAGTAAAAGTCATAAATCTTATAAAATGCTATGTTAATGCAAAGTTAAAGCAATCAGTAAAAAATGAATCATTTTCCAACATTTCCCAAACATGGTTCCTCAAGTTATTTATATGTGTTAATAAACAAATAATTAATAATATATATTCTTATATATAGGTACATATATTTATGTGTATGTGTATCCCAATAAATTTGAGAGAAACTAGGAAAAAAATTAACAGGTTTCTTTACTTCAGAACTAATGTCATTTAAATCCTCCAGGAAGGAGATCTATAGCATCCTCCTCCTAAATTGTTGGACCTTACACAAATTGTTCTTGAAATACTTAGGGCCATTTTTCCTTCAGTTTGGGAGACCCTATTTTAGTTTACTGGTTTGTTCTTAAGAAACCAAGCAGTTTGATTCTGCTCACTGAATGGGATCGTTTGGAAAGAAGTAAATAGTCAGGGGTAGAATCCACCATCTCCAAACTGCCAAATTCTTGGTGTTGTCCCTAAGAAAATGCTTCATGCATAGTACACAAAATGTCTTGTGGAGAGAATGATGTTCTGCTCTCAAGATTTTAAAGGCACGTCAGGATCTTTTGTTGCTTTGTGGTAATTACTTTCAAATTCCATTTTGCTGATAAGACAAAGAAGCCCAAGTTTTAAAAACTATTTCTTAAAAGGTACACATAACTTAAGTTTATGTATCTTATGCAATGAGTGTGTTTTCAGACACTCAAAAAACAGGACTGGGATCTAGATGTTGGAATACATCTTAGTTTTCTTTTCCCCTTGGTCATGAGTCAGTGGATGGTGTTGATTCTTGGAGTGCCAATCTAAATGAGTCTAATAATCCTTATTCTTCCACTAAAATGAGTCAGAGGTGATTTTGTAAACTGTTTAGCTCTATGCACATGCAAATGGGATCAATCAGTAACTTTTGGTATAAACGATACGGTTAGCATCCTTGTTAGCACCACCTAAAAACACATACATACTCTTTGGGTATATATCTACATTAGAACCAAGTCATGTGAAAAAGAAAAATATGTCAAAATTGCCATTGGCTATCATTCAACTTGTAGTCACATTGTGTAGACCTGCCTAGGTATCAAGTTGAGACAACTAGTCCATTCATCTTTAATTGCTGGAAAAAGGGGGGGGATCCTTTTTTCCCCCTAAGGTTATGTTATTCACTGCATCTCATAAATATTTTATGTAACTGATTCACTCATGTTGTTAGCTCTAATTTCTTGTCTACCACATCCCTCTATAAAACTGTGACCTGAACAGAAGGAGAAAGGATTGGATACAATGTCTGTGATACAAAATATAGACTCATAATTGACCTGAGCACAGATTCTGAGTATTTTTTATGTGACTGCAAATTAAAAGCATGCTGTTGATGCACATAATCAATAAATCAAACATGAAATCTTGGATTCCTTCCCCAGTTGTCCACTTTACCAGGGTTTCTAATAGAAATTCCCATATTCCGAATTCAGCTCACTAAGACCTCAAATCTGAACAAAGTTCAATTGTTGAACTATAACTGTTGTTAAAAAGTCACAGCTGAATGTTAAAAACAGGTGCTTAGAAGGCGGCCCTGTTCACCAGGCACTACTATTTGATTTCTAAGAATGTAGCTAACAGGGTTTGGTTTGGTTTTATTTGTTTTGCCTATTCTTAAGACTCTTAAAAAAGAAGAATTGTCTACATTTACAGCAGAAACTTAAAAACAAACTGAGCAATACACCAAAACATGGTTTGAACCTAATCATTGGCTGAAAAAGGAACTGATTTCCAAAAAATGAGTAACTAGAAAATAAGTTTCCATCAGAGTTTAATCTATATGTTTTCTAAAGCTAGAAAAATAAAACCAGAACATCCAAATATTTTGCAAACACGGCCTAGACATTTCATTTGGTTCAAGTCCCTGATTTATAGACATTATAAACAGTTGGGCAAAGCAATAGACTGCTGGAGCATCTTCAAAAGAATGATGTAAATAGCAGGAAGAAAATTAATCAGCACCAGATGCACACATGAGCATTCTGTGTGACTGGCTGTGAGGACAGCATGTGCTGTTTTGTTTGCCCACGTGTTTCCTTAATGCACGCAGCGTTTGTATCTGCAGATAGCAGACCCAAAAAAAATCACCATCACCAAAGAGGCTGGGATTTTATCAGTTACTATCATTTTAACAGGAGCAACAAAGACAAGTACTCAGAGTGAGAAAAATATATTCTCCCTCTTAGCAGAATACCCCTTTCCCTTCGAAAAACAAACAGGTTAGGGATAAGGAAGGGCAAAGCAATCATTGGCCAGAGAATCGACTGATGCTTGGGGCAGTGAAAGGCAGTTTGTAAATGTGCAAATCGGTGCCATCCCCGGGTTCACCTTCCTTTCAATAATCAGTCAAGTGCTTGTCTCCATTAAGAAAAAAAAAAAAGTTAAAGATTGAGTTATGTCCAGGGTGCCTGGGTGGCTCAGGTCGTTAAGTCTTCGGCTCAGGTCATGGTCCCAGGGTCCTGGGATCAAGCCCTGCATCGGGCTCCCTGCTCGGTGGAAAGCCTGCTTCTCCCTCTCCCAATCCCCCTGCTTGTGTTCCCTCTCTTGCTGTGTCTCTCTCTGCCAAATAAATAAATAAAATCTTTAAAAAAAAAAAAGAAATGTTAAAAGATTGAGTTATTTCCATCCTACATTGTTGCCCTTTATCCTTTATTCGTAAGTTCTACAGGGCACCACCAGGTATCTGAAGCTGGGTGTATGATGACAAGAATGAGAGGCACTGTTCCTATTTGCATAGAATGTACAATCCAGCTAATAAAACCTCAAGATGAAAATATATTCAATAGGAGTCACAATAAGAATTAACATTTATAAAAATATATACTGTTAGTAGCATTTTAATAAAACAATGTATTAATTATTACCATAATGTTATATATTATTAATCATTAATTATATGTATATTCAGAACATTTGTTTTGCAATCTAGATACTGAATAGTGTCACTAATTCATTTAATGAACTCATTCAAATATTCATACATCATTTATTCAACATTTATTCTTACTCCATGCCAGATGCCAGCATCTGGAGCCCTGAGGTAGATAAAAAAAAAAGCAAAAATATCATTGCTTTGGACAAGTTCAAAGTTACCTAAGTGAGATAAGCAAGCAAGCATGTACTTGATACAACGTTGTAAGTGCCAAGCACATAGTAGGTGTTAAAAAGAAAGCATATTCTCGTTCTAACAAAAGTGTGGCCACAGAGGAGTTGGTTAATTCTGCCTGATAGCACTGGAAAAGTTTCCCTAGAGGAAGTGGCATCTGGCTTGGGTTTTAAGAGATGAATACACATTTCCCAGATGGCAAAGAGTGAAAAGGCTGTTCTGGGAAGAGGCCAGATCATGAGCAAAGGCAAGGAAACTTCACTAAAAATGTGTAGAATAACCACTCTTGTCCAATCTCAAGTTCCCCTTGTATAAAATTTTAGTACAGATGGATTTACTCGGTACACAGCATCCTCAGGGGAGTTTTGGTTTCTGTGCACATGGATTTAAGGTCCTTCCTGATGCAGATAATTAGAGAAATAGGAAACCAGAAGTTAAGAAAAGAAAGAAACAATACATCATAAGATAGAGGAAAAAAAAGAAAAAATGCCATAAAGCAGTAGGAGAGAGAAAAGGAGCAGAGGGAGACTGACCCCAAGTATTGCAACTGCACTTTTTGGTTATGGGTGGAAACATCCCTGAGGTTATGGGTGAGAAGGGGCTTTCTTATGTAGTTATCATGTTCGGAATTCACACCACTCAGCCCTGCACTGGGAAAAGGAGGCTGAGAAATAAAGACAATCCCCAGTTTGTTTTCCAACTCGGGCACGCATGTGAATGTCTGCAGAAATACTGTGAAACCAAAGTGATGAAAAATAATCCCAAGTCATAAAATCAGAAAGGCCTTGGAAATGGAGATGGCAGACCGACACAGGAAAAATCCTGTACTGGATATAAACAACATCAAACAAAACAAATTTATAGAATTATATTTAAAGTATGAAAAAGAAGACATTGAAAAGTTACCAGCAATTGAAGGATGTATGTGAATATGTACCCATTCTATGCTATTAATTACCAAATGAAGGCACATGTAATTGTATAATACTCAGTGTGCTATTGTCATGGTTCTACTTTGATAGACATAAATCATACTCTCCAGAATTTCAATAGTTTCACTCATGATTTCATTGTCCTACGTCTATTTCCCTCCATTGTATTGAAAGTTTCTCACATAAGGTTTACAGAAATCTCACCTTAGGTATCGAGAAGGGACTGCTGTATTATTTTCAGCTAAATTCACCAGGTCCCACTTAGCTGTATACAGAAGACCTTAGGAGAACAGATACTTCACTGTAAAGGTTTTTATAAAATGCTATCTTTAAAACATGTTGAGTCTTCCCCAGAACACAATCGAAATCTTAACTTTTATTGAGAATGCACGCATTAAGGAAAAGTGTTCTTACATGTGTAAGAATACAAAATAACCAATGACATAAGAGTATGAATTCTTCAAGCCCAGAATACAATCTACTTTTGGGCTCCTGGGTTGAAAAAAAAAAAAAAAAGAGGCTGTTTTTATGACATGCATTACTTCTTGAACAAATAGAAATTCGACAATCCTATGTGCCAAAGATTCAAGTTGTCACTCCTGAAACACAGTGCACTTAAGAGAAAGAAGGAAGCTACATTCTGGCATTACACACCAATCATATGTAAGCCATATACAGTAGTAATCTTCCTAGTGCCAGAAAAGCCCAATGCCACATGAAATTAATCAACACCAAGATGACATTGTCTACTCAAAACTTCCCATTTGTTCCATAGCTATCTGACACTGTAATCTTCCTCCTCTATGTTGCTAACTGAACAAAATTTTGTACTAAAGTAACTTATTTTTTAACTCTCATTTAGATTGTTGAAGATAAAATGCAGTGATTTATTCCTTTAGTAGTAGTAGAAATTAACTAACATTAATATTATTAACTAATTTATAATTGTCCATTAAAAATATGCTTACATGTTCATTGTGTGTCTTCTTCAAGGACTAGATCAGCCAAACTCCAAGCAAGAAACAATGGTATGCTCGGATTGGAGACTTTCAGGTGAGTTTAATAAAAAAAAGTATTTCTAAAGGTAGGGGCAAAACCAAAAAAATGGCAGTGCAATGTCTCAGGAGTAACGAGAGTGGAGAGCTCTTACAACTGCCGGATCTAAAGGGAGAAGAGTAGAACAAGGTTCCCAGAACCCAGAAAGGGTGACTGCAGAACAAGCCATCTGGGTTCCCAGAACCCAGAAAGGGGACTTCAATAGAGGGGGCAGCCAGTCCATGGTGACCAGACTAAACACCGTGCTTTCATTCTTCTGCTTCCCTCTGATCTCTGCCTGTGCCCCATGCACTGGCCCACTGCAACGAGGAAGCAGGAAGACAGGAGACTTTCTGATCCAATCCATGGTGGTCAGCTTCAAGGCTGAAGCAGGGAGGGGAAGGGTAAAACATGGATCTGCAGCAGTAAAGGGAAGGTGCAGAACTCCATGAGGAGAGAGACATGTGTATCTTGTTGGCTGTTGATCCTAGACCTTTGTCAATTCCTAGGGATCTGTAACAAATTACCACAAACTGAGTGGCTCAAAACAACTGAAACTTATTCTCTCACAGTTCTTAACACAAGGAAGTCTGAAATCAACGTGTTGGCAGGGCCATGTGCTCCCTGAACCTTCTGAGAGAGAATACTTCCTTGCTTCTTCCTAGCTTGGTGGCTGGCTTTCATTCCTTGTGTTCCTTGGCTTGTGGCAGCATAACTCCAATCTCTGTCTGTGTCATCACATGGAGCTCTCCTCGTTGTGTGTGCCTGTATCCAAATTTCCTTCTTCTTATGACGATGCCAGGCATATTGGATTAGAGGCCCACTCTACTCCAGTATGACCTCCTCTAAACTTAGATAATTATGCCTGCAACAACCCTATTTCCAAATAAGGTCACATTCTGAGGTACTGGGAGTTAGAACTTCAACATGTCTTTATGGGGGGACACAATTCAACCCACACCACTAGTAGATATCAAAAAGTCTATTAAATAAATGGCATATTATACCATATGACATACAATAAGCAATTTATTTAACAGATTTTTATTCAAATATTGTGCTGAAGTACGAAGGTAGGTATATAGATAGATAGATAGATAGATAGATAGATAGATAGATAGATAGATA
>NW_023270442.1:9272872-9283235 GCF_011800145.1 Mirounga leonina
ATAGATAGATAGATAGATAGATAGATAGATAGATAGATAGATAGATAGATAGATGTAGCATATTGTCTCCTCTGTGGAGTCCAGACTCTAGTAGAGGGAATCTATATATGAAAAATTAAGCAGGCAAAGTACAATATGAGCCTGGGGCAGATAGAGACCCAACAAGGCAGATTTTCAAAGTCTTGCATCAGAATCAAGTTCTAATCATAGTTATTAGAGCTCATGGGGTTAGATTTCCAGAAGACTGGCCAGGGCATAGATCTATCATCCTCTCAGAAAATTTCCTGGACAGCAAATGAGCACTGGGGAAAAGAAAAATGAGAACAACTCAGTTACCAGCAGTGAAATAATAGTAACAATAATAATTTGATAACCACTACAGAGTTTACAGAGCATCTCCTTATGACAACTCAAAAGTACTGGAAGAAGAAACTAGATGGTAGCCCATTTCACATATAAGGAAATTTAGGGGAGAAATCTTGTGACCTGCTCCAGATTACACAATCAAGATGGGGAACAATCAAGTTTCAAATCCAAGGTTTTCCTTCTACACTTCACACTGCCTCTCCAAGTACAGTCTCCTCTTTACCTGTAGTTTAGCTTTCCACAGTTTCAGTTACTTATGGCCAACCTTGGTCTAGAAGCACATAATCCCCCTTCTCACATTTCATCAGAAGGTCCATAGTAGCCTAAGGCTTTGTCACAATGCCTGCATCATTCATCTCACTTCGTCTCATCACATGGGCATTTTATCATCTCGTATTATCACAAGAAGAAGATTGAGGGGGGCCTGACTGGCACAGTTGGTTAAGTGTCCGACTCTTGGTTTCACCTCAGGTTGTGATCTCAGGGTCCTGAGATTGAGCCCCGCGTCAGGCTCAATGCTCAGCACGGAGTCTGCTTAGGAATCTCTCTCCCTCTCCCCCTGCCCCTCTCCCTGAACTTTCACTCTCTCTTTTATTAAGGTATAGTGTTATAATTGTGCTATTTCATTATTAGTTATTGTTATTAATCTTTATGGTGCCTAAATTATGAATTAAACTTTATGATAGGAATTATGTATAGGAAAAGAACATGGTATATATAAGGTTTGGTACTATCCACAGTTTCAGGCACTCAGTGAGGTTTTTGAACATATGGCCTATAGATAATGGGGAACTAAGATAGAAGTTTAGATAAAAGAGATAAAGTAAAAAGAACCTAATTTAGGAGCACTGGAAACAAGATCAGAGTAGGACCAACTGTAAAGCAAAACCAACTAGCCTATGACAGAAAGGTATTTGAATCACACAACAGAGAGTTATGTCTCCACAGTGAAAGAATTGGCTGAGTCTATAGCAAGAACTATGTAGCACCAGCTATAATAGTAAATGCGGACGGTTGTTTACAAGCATAAAGGAAGTCAAGAGTTACGCATAGTCTGAATATTGAAAATGGAGATTTTCTAAAATAAGAGCCAAGTTCCCTTTCCTTGAAACTTTTCAGAGTCAGTTGTCAATTCTCCCTTGGCAGTGGGTGCAATGAGACAGATTCTGATAGCACGTGCTGCACGGAGAAGCCTTCACTGTGTTTATGTTAGGTGAGTGGATCTGGTTTTCCTTTTTGGCAGGATTATGCAGGACACACCGTCATGCCTGACACTGATATGGAAAAGCTGTCCCAATCCACTTTGAGAAAAGCTGTGAGTGATCAAGGCTTCACAATAATGTCACTCAGTCATAGTGCATCATCTACACAACACAAACATGGAATTCCATGACTTTCCAAGCACTCTTAATTGGTCTCCCAATTCCTCTGCTTTTCTTCCCATAACACACACAAACACTTGCACCACTTGCCCATCAACCATAACTATGTACTGAGAGTAGAAAGGAAGCTGGATGAGTGTTTAACTCGTTTTCCTTTTTTTTTTACATTTATATGTATGTAAGCATCTATGAGCATAAGTCTTAGCTTTCACGATTTCCCAAGTAATAGGGTCTCTTCACTGGTAGAATGATCACCATGTTGGCATAGGAAAAGGAGCTTATTACTTGGGAAAGCCAAGGAATAAGAATGAATAATGAAATTTAAAAAACAGGTGTTGGCCTCAGCAACTTGTCACTAAAAGTGTCACACTGAGAGAGGCAGTAAAAGAAGGCCTGGATCTGTGAAATCTTTGCTTCACCTTTTTGCAGCCAATACATTCTGCTTTCAGGACATCAAAAATAAGTAAATCTTTGAAGAAAAAAAGAAAGTCATGCAAGAGGGCCCATTTTAGGGATTACTAACTGAATTGGATTTCTTTGCTTTTTTACTTATCTTCCTTTCCTCTTGCTGAGGTGCTTCTAAGTAGTCCCTGAAGACACAGTCAAATGATATTTATGCTGCAAAGGACCCAGAAATCATCTAGCAGTCCATTGGTTACAAAATATTGTTTCCAAAGAACAGTTTGTTTAAAACCCGTAAAAATCTCATAGGAAACACGGCTTTGTCCTAGTTGAAGTCCGCTTGGGTTGCTTTGCTCTCCCAGTCCCTATCTGTAGTGATTCGAGATACACCCCCAGAGCACTGGCCTACAGCAGTACCTCCCGTTCCAATTGGAAGAACACAAGGCTGAAGGATGAAAGGCTCCAACATTGCTAAGGTGGTGCACAGCAGGCAAATATTTCTTCCTGGCTTTATCATCTCCTAAATTTGTCTTCTCATCTCTAACTCATTTTCTAGGTCTGCAGAACGACTTCCCGGAAGAGTAAAACTACCCCCAAATAGCTGGACACCGATTTCCTTTTCCTTCCTTTCAGTAAATCAAAAATCCTGGTCATGCAACACAACTCTTTTGAAACTGGCATATAATCACAGAATATTTCATTATGGTCCATGTACTGATAGTATCCGTTTTATGTGAACTGCTACATGGCAATTAAATTTCTCAGATTACCGCTTTTTTTATAAAGTTCTCTCGTGTGCGTCAATGGCAAGGGATCCATTTTCCGAAACCTGTCTTGTTTCCTCAGTGAGTCAGTCTCTCAGAGCTTATATTGCAGTCATTGTTTGTATTATAAAAGTAATTAATCCCTAAAGTAGGAAGAACAACTACATATAGCCTCTATGAAATTCCTAGCCTCAAAGGTCATTTCCAATGGCTCACTTTCCTAAGTATTGCTTAATATTACCTAACTGTGACTAGCACTGTACAAAAATATAGAACACATGGGAGAATCCTATGGCAACAGTGGAACTTGGGAAAATATGTGTATTGGAAGGAAAAAATATAATGCTGGTGGGCAGCGAAGAGAATAATCTTGGAAGAATAAAAGGAGCATATAAGAGTTTGGTGTATTGTGCTTTTCCAAATGTATGGCTTCATTTAGCAAACTTGGGACACTCTTTATTTTTTCCATTATTATTACTTGTGTGTCAGCAGGTGTAGCTTGGCCTTCTCCTTCACAAGCCTGATGCTGAGTCAATGCTTAGTGTCCAAACCACACATAAACTATTTTTCCCTTAGAAAATACTCATCTGATGACTTAATAAAAGCACTTTAATGGCTGGAAAAAAAGAAAAGTGTTTGCTTTATTCTTTTGGATTTAAAGCTGATTAAGATTTCTAGAAAATACGGATGTCAGCAACACTCAAAGGGGACAGAGTCTGGGGATAAAATCTACCTACCTCTGTGTTACTCCTACCGATCCCATTCTTACCAAATAATACATCTGGCCAGAGTGCTACAACCCAATGCAGAAAAGAAATTATTACAGGAAGAGTGGCACAGGTAAACAATTCTTACAGGCGCTGCCTACAAAGTCTGGGTGAGTTTCCGCCCCTTGGACTCTGCAGTTACCTAACTACCCTGAAGTCAGGACAGTTGACCGCTGACTCTCGTCAACTCATGCAATTCTAGTAAAAGCACAGCAAGGAAGAGTGAGAGATGGTAGCTTTGAAGTCATGAGTAATAACAACCACCACACCAGTAATAGTAACAACAATGTTTTGGGGGCATTTACTATATTTCAACCATGAAGCTAAGCACTATACATGGTTTCCCTTATTCTTACAACAACCTTTTCTGATTTGCAGATGTGGAAAAGGAAGCTTAGGAAAGGTGGGTAATTCACTCAAGTTCACAGGGCTGTCCATAAGGAGCCAATAGTAGGAGTCTGTTTTCCCTCCACCCCTGAATTCCAACACTCTGCTCATGATTAGTACACAAAGACACTTCCGTCTGTGAAAAGACAACGTTGGGCCAGGTGATCTGTAAATCCCAGGTGCACTCTTTCAAGCTTTTGATTTCATACCAAAAACTGTCTCCCAAATCTCAACTAGCAGAGAAATAGCACATCATCTCCCACGACACTTGGGAACACAGTCATCAACAGCAACTTTCCCAATATCATTTCTCAGTGCAACCTGTTCATAGGTATCCCATGCTCCAAGTGAACTAAGTCTCATGCCCCAAGGTAAAAATTTATAAGGACTTTTCACCTCCCTGACTTTCTGTTCAGTGTCTGGTTTTGCTATTCTCACTATTGTCTCCCTTCTTGCACCTCTACCCAACAACATCCAAACTAAACTGTAATTTCCAGACTATATGCTAATTTCTCCACAAAGTTTTTCCATCAGATAACATCTGCTGTATGCACAATTTCCAACTACCAGCCATGTCCATCCATGTTCTAACCTTTTTCTTCCCTATAGACCATACACGGAGGGGCCATACATTTAAAAGGAAGAAAATTGTCTAACACCTCTATGTGACTACTGTGGAGGTGGCTTATTCTCCTCTCACCCTTCACCCCTACCTCCATATTAATTTGAGTCAAGTACAGTCAATCAGGTCATAGTGAACTATTCATTTGCAGTAGTTTCTAAAAGATTCTTTTTAAGTATGACCCATCATTTATGGACTCTATGTAGCTGTGAATCTTTATACAAATGATGAGCAAGCAATTTCAGGAAAAAGTTCTGCTAGAAATTCTGAAGCAATAGCACAACCAAAGATACATGCATATAATCATTTTGGTGACATGTTAACATCCATACATCTAGTCCTTCTGGTACTTTACACCCTTTGAGATTGCATTTCAACAAGTTTGTTTAGCAGGAACTTTACAACCAGTAGTCAGAGCTAATCTCAGCACCATTGACTTAGGTTCAAAAAAATAATAATCATAATAACAATAACAACAATAATGATGATGTAGAAAACAGATTTTGTGTTATACAAACTTCAATCATATAATACATAATGCCTGTCATATGCCATAAAACAAAAAATTTTTTATCAGGAAGCTTCAGATGGTGGGTGCAGAAATTAAAGATTAAGGAAGTAAAGGGTGCCCAATCTAGATGTACATGCAGAGGAGGAAGAAGGGTGCGGAGAGGGATTAGTTACTCAATGTACAAGGATCAGAAAGCACAAATTCCATGTCCTAGATGCAGGCTCCTTGGCCCTCAGCATTCTTGACAGTTGGGCCTCAATGGGCTCAGCCAGGCTGGAAGACATCAAAATATCACCTAGATTTTTCCTTCCTTTAGAAAAGAATCAAAAATGTAGTGCTGCATTTTCTTTACAGTGAGACCCATGTGGACAGCTTGCCCTCTCAAGTTTTATGAAGAGTTGTACTTTCTTTTCCTTTAATCTGGATATCTTTATATAAGTTATTTTTAGTTTAGGGAATTGGCCAATAAAAATGTCTTAGAGCTACCTAAATCATAAAAAATACAACCTCTGGCCCTTATAACAAAGACCACACTTGTGAGTGGGGCAGCATGGTGACAGGGAAAGCTATGGAGTGAGATCAGCTGCAGCTCCTCTCCACTCCAGTGTCTGAATTAGTGCCATCATCACAAGGTACCCGATACTATAGGAAGGTCTGAACAGAAGCCTTGAGTTCATAGCTCCATTCTTCCAACCTTTCTGACAGGTCTCAAAGATCCCAAGACAAAACAAGCACAATAAATTGGCTGTGGATTTAAATGGAATAATATATGCAAAGAACTTTGTAATTCAAATTCATTGACTCATTGTAATATGTCAGTTTTCATACTGAAGAACTATATTATCTTTTCTTAGAAAAATAAAGCTCTGGGCTCCTGGGTGGCTCAGTTGTTAAGCAACTGCCTTCGGCTCAGGTCATGGTCCCAGAGTCCTGGGATCGAGTCCCATATCGGGCTCACTGCTCCGCGGGAAGCCTGCTTCTCCCTCTCCCACTCCCCCTTGCTTGTGTTCCCTCTCTCACTCTGTCTCTCTCTGTCAAATAAATAAATAAAATCTTAAAAAAAAAAGAAAGAAAAAGAAAGTTCTTGGAAATGTTAACAATTCCATTTTCAATAAATGCATGGGTTAGACTTGCCTTATTTCATTTTATTACACATCCCCTGGCTAATATATTTTCAGTATTTAATAGACACATTTAGTTTAGGGTTTCTCTTTAAAAGATGGACACATTAAGTTGAATTTCTTTCAAAGGTTAGTTTATGGCACGTTGTTTTGAGGCATAACTTTACCTTTTCTTAAATTTCAGTTTTACACAGTTTGTTTCTAAAATCTCAATCTCAGATGTACGTCTCCCTTAATGTGTATAACCATTAACTGTAAAACAGAAAGAATTTGATGTCTAAGTTCAGGGATAATTGACCTCTTTAGCCCTGCAGACCACACTGAGGATGACTGAAACTCACAGGTGACATCATAAATCCCTACCAGACCTAAGATGTGGGTAGGGAGAGAGGGAAAACAATGCAGAAGACAAAAAGAGACAGGGTGGGAGTAGAAGCTTAGAAAATAAAGAAGAGCAGGGGCCAAGAATGATGGTAAGAAGTCATGTGAAGAAATGTTATTTCAGGGGACATGGAGATTCCATGTCCGGGAAGACACAGTCATGGGACCATTCCTCATAGAAGAACATATTATGATTGGATCTGCACTTCAAAATGAGAAACGTCACAGTATGGCTTTCGAACTTTTTAACCTAGAGAGAAAAACACAAACAATGGCAGTCCAGTATAAGAAATGCATTTTTCAAATGAACGCAATAAACTAAAGAGTCACCTCTGACCTAAGGGTTTACATGGCCTGGGGCCAGGACTAACTGGCTCATGGCCCTCATCAGCCGTGTGTGGTTTTGCAGTTGCCTCAAGAATTCTCCATTGATGAGCCAGGCCACTGGTAACTGATTCCAAAGATATGATACAGCAAATTGAAAAAATGTCCTACCCTTCACACTGCTAACCTTTTGATTAACCCTATGAGCTTAATTTGTAAACCCCACTTAATAGAGCTGGGTGAATAAAAAACATCCTGCCTTACTATGGAAAATAATAAAGAAGTTTTTCTGTGTCACTCAAATTATAGAATACTTAATTCTTTGGAAATTTCATGTAAAAGTACCATGAAACAGTCCAAAATAAATAAACTTGCTCAGATATAAAGAGTAAAGCACATTGCAGGGAGATTAGGGGCTAGGCCAGTGATTCTCAACACTTGTAACAATTTTAAAATCACCCAGGGAGTATGAAACAGAACTGATTTGTGGGTCTCTACCCTTAATCCAATTATATCAGACATTGGACTAGAGCATCAGTGTTCTTTAATAGTTCCTCAAGTGATGGTAATTTGCAACCTGGGTAGAGAACCACCAACCTCTCTATTTGCTTATGAGAAGGCAGGAGGTTGGTAGAGGGAATTTGTCCATTTATGGGCATTCGAGCTCAAATTATTCAAGGTGCTACTTGTATGGTTTGAGGCAAGTGAATCAGACTGTCCATGCTTAATTTTCCTTATCCTTTAAACAAAGGATAAATATCTTCCCTAGGAGACCTCTCTGGAGTTGAGGATCAGAAATCATAGAGGGGTTGGCAAGGGATGAGCAGGCAATTGGCTGGGATTCCCTCCCATTCTTGATGCTTCCTTTCTCACTCTGCTGCTGATCTGATATAAGCCTTCATGGACAAAATTATTTCTCCCCAGCAAATATTGCTCTCTTGTGAAAAGGAAATAGGGGTTATTAATTTCTAGGGATACTGTAAAATAAATACTTGGAAATTACTTCATTCCACAGCCAAGTTTTAATACATTTATTAGCAATAATCTAAAAACATGTCCTGGATTATCCACCCTATATCAGCAGAAGACTTACTCTTAAAATAGTAATCTTCACATAAGAATAAACCTCTCATAACTAAGCTTTTCCTACACATGGTAAGATGGTCCACAGCATCCCTGGCCTCTATCTACCCACTAGCTGCCAGTAGTAGCCAATCCACCCACCACCTTCCGAGGTTGTGACAATGAAAATTGTCTCTGGGCACTGCTAGATGTCCTTTGGGGGGTAGAATCACTTCCAGTTGAGGACTACTGGTTTAGAAGGAAGAAACAGACATTAAGAAATGCAAAAAATGATACAGGTGCAATGATAGAAAAATACGTAAGATAAAATGGAGGCAAAGAGAAGAGGAAGCATCAGGAAATGCTTTGAGCAGAAAAAGGATCAAGAGTGTGATCACAGGCCTTCTTTCTGACTAAATATGGTTGC
Organism: Mirounga leonina; assembly: GCF_011800145.1. NCBI lineage: Eukaryota > Metazoa > Chordata > Mammalia > Carnivora > Phocidae > Mirounga > Mirounga leonina. Next base: position 9,281,389 of record NW_023270442.1, read on the forward strand.
TACTTCTACTGTAAAACTACCATAGGCTGGGGAGAGAGGCCTTGTGTGAAGTCTTGTGTGAGACAAGTCAAATGAGATCTCATTTGACTTCTCCTTCCCACCCTCCTGTGGATTGAAAGGGATAGTTTTCAAATATCCATTTCAGTTTGTTTCCCCTAAATGAACTACTCTAATGCCACATCCTTTCCTTCCCTGGAGTCCAGTCAGCTTATAAACCTTTGCAGATTATTGCAAGTATGGTTAAGCAGAGGACAGGCCTAAGATAACACTCAAGAACCTCCTTCTGCTTCTGTGTAGCAAGACGGTGCCCCAGAAGTCGTGTGCCATGCAGAGGTTTCCAAAGGCAGGAATTAATTAAAACTGCTGAGACAGAAGTGGGGGCTACTATAACATGTGGCAGAAGCTCAGAGGGGTCTGTCTGCAAAGTGTATAAGAACTAAGACAGTGTTAAGTCAGCAAGAAAGACCATGGCAGCAGGGGGGCTCTTGCATGGAGGAACAGGAAACAGGAAGAAATCAAATGACAACCAAAGAAATAACACAGAAAAACACTGAAGTACAATTAAGAGCATGTTAGAATTCCTCACTGCATAGGGCCTCATATTCTTTGCCCATCTGCATTTTGGTGGGAAGACTGCCACTGCACTGTATGTGCAAGGCTGGAAATACAAAGTTCTGCAGGAGCACATTGCAAGGTAGTTTAAACAGATCTGGGTACTCAGGGAAGACTCCGATGAAAATGGAATTTTGAACAGAGACTGGAGCATGAATAGGGAATGGCTATTAAAGAGGTGGGGGGGGGGGAGGTGGAATGTCCCAGAGACACATGTGAGAGGTCCCCGATGTGAGGGAGAGTCAGGTGGGTTTGAGAACTGGAATATACATATACAGTGTTTCTAAGGTGAGGAAAGACACAGCAGGCATTATTTGCTCAGGATGTATGACATTCCAGGCACTATGTTAAATTCTTTACCAACATTATTTTGGTCAATGTTCATAACAAGCCAATGACGTAGGAAGTTATATCTTCTCCCTCATTTAGCTATTGTTATCATCATCATCATATCAGATTTGTGTTTTAGAAAGTACACAGACACAAGGAGTGAGCAAATGCATTAAGGAGCAATTAAGAAGCTCGCTACATTAGAAGAATGAAGGGAAAAAAGAAGGCGGGGGAATCAGAGGCGGAGATGAACCATGAGAGACTATGGACTCCCAGAAACAAACAGGGTTCTAGAGGGGAGGGGGTGGGGAATGGGTTAGCCCGGTGATGGGTATTAAGGAGGGCACATACTGCATGGAGCACTGGGTGTTATACAAAAACAATGAATCATGGATCATTACATCAAAAACTAATGACGTATTGTATGGTGACTAGCATAACATAATAAAATAAAAGAGAATTTTTAAAAAGGGAAAAAAAAGAGCATAGAACAGGGCCTGGCATCTAGTTAGAGCATAATAAGTGTTACTTTTTCCAGTAAAAAAAAAAAAGAAAAAGAAGAAGAAGAAGCTCGCTACCAGCATACACTGGGAGAAATCGAAGCTCCAGACTATGTCATTAATACCTAAGAGTTGAAAGGAAAGGATGATTCATAAGTCACTTCAATGACAGAACTGAAAAAGACTAATACAACCAACTAACCTTTAAAGTTCAAAGAGACATTGGGGAGGGTATGTGCTATGGTGAGCACTGTGAATTGTGTAAGACTGTTGAATCACAGACCTGTACCTCTGAAACAAATAATACATTATATGTTAAAAAAGAAGAAGAAGAAGAAGAAGAAGAAGAAGAAGAAGAAGAAGGAGAAGGAGAAGGAGAAGGAGAAGGAGAAGGAGAAGGAGAAG
>NW_023270442.1:9283245-9312189 GCF_011800145.1 Mirounga leonina
AGAAGGAGAAGGAGAAGGAGAAGGAGAAGGAGAAGGAGAAGGAGAAGGAGAAGAAGAAGAAGAAGGAGAAGAAGAAGAAGAAGAAGAAGAAGAAGAAGAAGAAGAAGAAGAAGAAGAAGAAGAAGAGGAAGAAGAAGGAGAAGAAGAAGAAGATAGCAGGAAGGGAAAAATGAAGGGGGGGAATCAGAGGGGGAGACGAACCATGAGAGACTATGGACTCTGAGAAACAAACTGAGGGTTCTAGAGGGGAGGGGGCGAGGGGATGGGTTAGCCTGGTGATGGGTATTAAAGAGGGCACGTTCTGCATGGAGCACTGGGTGTTATGCACAAACAATGAATCATGGATCACTACATCAAAAACTAATGATGTAATGTATGGTGATTAACATAATATAATAAATTTTTTAAAAATGTAAAATAAATAAGTAAATAAAAATAAAGTTCAAAGAGAGAGGAGTTGAACATGAGGCCAAAACTTTGACCATGGAGAACCAGTAGCAAACAACTGGCACCAAGAGATGGGTCAACAGAATGAGGAAAGCAGGGTGGGGGAAGCAAGCATGTGGAAAGGGTACAACAGTGAGATGAGGAGCCAAGATCCACCCAGCTGAGTGTGAGGGGCCAGCAGGTAGCTTGAAATGGGGGACTGGAGTTTTGAAGAGAAAGATGCCCAAGGACATAAATTTAAATGACTTCCAGAAATTTTAGATGACTAGGTGACAGTTGGAGTCCCAAGAATGAATGCGATGGCAAAGACAAAAGGAAGCAAATTCAAACAGCTACTGAAGCTGTAGCAAAAAGAAGACCCATAGCACACATTCGTAAATCCACTCCATCTTGCTTTCTGCTCAAACAGTAAAAATTCCAAGAAAAATATTAACACTGCTTTTGCTGATTATTGCTCATAAGGACCAGGAAGAGGGACCATGATCTGAGCACCGTGTCTTTTCTATGGTCTTCCCTGAAACAACCATTGCTAAGCTTTAATATCTCTCCTTACCCTTCAGAGATCCATATGCTCATGTTATCCTATGATAATGCCTGTAGACGCAACTCTCTCACCTGTTTCGCAGAATATGTGTCAAATCAGGTGCACGCTTGAGGAGGGAGGTGTGTGTGGTTTACTGTTAGAAAAAATACAATAGTGACTTCCACTAACAGACACTAGGCTTTACGGCTTGATATCCTTAAATGATTTGAACTTGATGTGTTAAAGTGTTCCATCCCTGCTCTATCCCAAAAAGAAGAACCTAAATATTCACATATTGTAAAGGAATACGGCAGATGTTTAAAACACTTTGCCTTTTCTTCATTACCCGTCTTTGACTCATTAAATTCTGTCCACTTGTAATTCCCTTCTTCCCAATCTGCAACTGTCAAACCCCTTTTAATTTATAGCCCCAGGAACCCCTCTACAAGCCTGTCCCTGCTCTATCCCTGAGGGAATGAATTGTCAAGCCCTCTGTGCCCCTGAGCACTTTACATCTCTGTTAAAGCAATCATTGTGTTCTTCCACATTTTAGTGGTGTGTGTGTGTGTGTGTGTGTGTATGAATGTGACTGTAATTGGGAGTTAATGAAACAGACACATGGTCATATAAGTAACAGCAGTTAGAAGAGTTCCATGAAAACACAAGCCATGAATCCTTCCCCCACAACCCCACCACTTCATATTGAAAATAATACTTTCAGCAGGAAAATCTCCCCCACATTTGCAAATAGCTGCAGTGTAATTAGCCTTAAGTTGTGTTTCCTTATTGATGATGCCGTTCTCCTTTCCACACAATGCAAGACATTGTCATAAGTGGACATTTGTATAATGGATTGGAGGAGCATATCATCTAAACATCTGGATTCTTCCACATATGGCTCATTAGCTGTTGCTGCAAAAGCCAATATGAACTCCATGTTGATGCAATTAAATGTGACTGGAAAAATACATGCTTCTCACATTTTTGGTTCTACATAGGTATATAGTTGGCAAACAATTCAATGTAGTCACAGGAATTTTAAAAAGAAAGCTTTCTCCAGCCATGTCTGTTAACCATCATTGTGCTGCTTCCTGGAAGCAAGTGGAAAATGAGTAGTCCCGGGCGGCCGGCCACTCCACTACATTGCCATAGTGAGAGAATATCTAATAATAAATAAATACAGCCAAGGATCAGGATTTCTTGTCTGCTCTTCATGATGGCAAAAATATGCTTCAATTTGAAATTGTCCGGAAATGAATGAAAAGAGGGTGTTTATCCAACATTTCTTAATTTGCAAGAACACAAAACAGGTGATTACTAATAACACAGACACTCACTCTCTCATCACTGTCATACGAAAGTGACCTGAAAAGTGTGTGGCCCCGACTGAGTCAGAATGAGAACACAGCTCATTAGCTTCACAGCCCTGGGTAAGCCAGCCCAGAATGAAATCCAATAGCAAGGGGATTGAGAGAGAAGCTTACTCTTTCTCTTCCACCCCTACAGACCCAATTTTGCCCTTCATGTGCTGAAGACAAAGTTGTCTGTGCCCAAGTTAGGGTGTTCTTTCTCTTTCAGGTTTCTGCAGTCATCAGAGCCTCAGAAAAGGGAGGGCATCCTCTTATGTTTCTTCTTTTATAATTGTTACCAAGACAGAAGATGCACTTCTCTCTCACTTGAAATCTCTCATCCTCATTCCAAACTAAGTAAATACTAAACCAAAGGTGGTATGCTCTTATTAATTTAGATTGCCCAAAACTGTCTGACATAGATGTGCAGGTAGTCTTCAATCCGATTTCTTGGATATAGACACTGAGACTTGTGTACAGGAGGTTTATTGGTATATCCCCTCAGGAACAACATGTAAAGGAGTGATGGAAGTAGGATTTTACAAAGGGAAAAGTTGAACTGTGGTTTAGTGACACTAAACTTCAGCCTATCCCATGGAGAGCATGGAGTGATCTCACTCTAGGATGGACTTTCAGAGATGTCCCAAGCTGAGACAAAGGAGACGGGCCTTTGAACTTCCAGATGACCAGGTATTGAATTCTGACTTCCCCAAGCAAGGGAGCATAACCTTGAGTGAAGGAATGTCCTTCCTTCCACCAAGGGCAATTCCCAGATTGGGACATAGCTCAGAGCCATGAGCAGTCAACATGTTCAGGGTTGGAGAAGTTGCAGCTTGGTTCTGAAGGGGTCATCTGGATGGCATATAATAGTATCCACTACTGTCCACCCTAATTTAAGATGTTTGAATCTACTTGCTTCTGATAATAAGTTCTCCACATCAAGAACATCTTCTTTAGGATTCTAATTGGTCTCATTTGCCAGTGAAACCCATAAAAAGTTAGTAAGCTGAACTACAACTCTCTCAGCTAAGCGCTCTCTACTATAGCTAGTCTCAAGGCTGTAATAGATATCAATTCTAGATTTTCCACACCCTCAGCTTGGACAGCAGTTGGTCTGGGTTGCTTACTTGTTGTGACAGCCCAAACTCTCATATCGGAGGGTTCCAAGCCCCTGTCCACCATTAAATTCTTGGGTCACAGCTGCTGCACTTGCCTGTCACTGCCCCATCACAAGTGGGCACGGAAATCCCAAGAAACACACTAGTGGATGAGTGGTGCCCAACTGCCCCCACTGTGAAACAGCAACCCTTCCTTCCCTTGATAATCAAGGTCAACTATCCTGACATCTTTATTCTTTGCCTGCTTGTCTTTTGACATTACAAACCCAAAATAACCAGGCAGTGGAAATAGTTTAAAGTTAAATATGATTTTCATTATGACCCCTGGTGAAAGCACTACCTTTCTGAGAACAAGGACCTCCAAACCCACAGAGCCTAAAATTGAAGGGAAAGGAAGCTAAAATTCCTTCAAGTGGGTCATAAGAGTGACAGCACACTGGGTCTCCATTCCCTGATTTCCTAGACCTCTTTATTCTACCTACTGGGAAAAACAACATCATATTATGGTCATTGATTTAAGTTATTTAATATATCCTGGAGGATGGCACACCATCCTAGCAGACATCAACACCAAGTTGACATATCAGTTGCACCAAAAATCTATCCCATCTCGCTTCCAGGCTGAGAGCTTCTGGCTAATACAATATAACCATTCCAATTATACATTTGAGGAACCAGGGAAGTGACCACTGTATGAATCTGAGGAAGCAGCCCACCTGACCTGAGCCATCATTCCATTTATTACTTGCCCCCCCAAAACAGAAGAATATGATTATGCTCTAGTCCCTAAGTATCAATGTCAGCTCAGATCCTATGTCCACTTATTCTTGAAATGTCTGCATATTCCTCTTTCTCCAGGGTATATTACCCAAACAATATTCACATTTCCCTTTGGTGAAGGACTTGTGAAATCATTACCATATAAACCTGGTACGTGGCAGTATCTTTCTTCCTGATGACCATAAGGACTCCAAAAACTACCACAAATAAAATGTAATACAGGGAAATACTACTTAAAATAGAAGCAACAATAATAAAATAAATCATGTATACATTTGTAGTGAGATCAGGAGAGTTCAGTTATATAGCTATGTATCTACACTTAGCTCTAACTATATATCTGGTTACTACAAATATACATATATAGACATATAGCATTTCCTGACAATAGACTGTGCAACTTGGATTTTTGTGAATGAGATAAGAAAATATTCTCCTAACTTGTGCAAGGGTAACATCGGTATGACTTGTTCCACTTTGTGGCAGCCAAATTCTCCTGTCCCAGGCAGCAGGCATATGTCCCATGGCAAGTGCTATACCACACATACTCTCCACACAATGCTCTTTGAAAAGCTACTGGGAGACAATATTCCATGGCTCTCTAAAATTTCTACATGCCCTGTCCTTCATCCAGATTGTATTTTTAAGGATGTTTGTGTGGTGGGCAGCCTGGGAAATAGTATCTGTCTCTGGAGCCAAGGGTAGGTTTGCTTATAGCCTTAGAAGATGGAGATAATGTTTCCCTCCAAAGTAAAGAGCATGTTTGCTTACTGTCCAGATTGGTAAAGATAGCACCTCCCCAGAGCAAAGGGCAGGCATCTTCCCATTATAAAAGATTTGAGTTCTCTAAGTTCAGAGTTCATTGCCTGTAATGCAGCCCACTACATAAGTATACATACTACCTGGCCCTGTGAAATGCGCCTGAAGAACCAACACCAAAATGCTGATATTCTAGCTACCACTATTGCTATGAATTATAAACTGCCCTTCATCTCTGACCCAGAGAACTTGTCTCTTCCACCAGCATCCAAAAATCAGTGGCAGGCTAATTAATTAGTTTGTAAGTAGAGTGAAACTCTCACCACCTTCACACTTCTAGACATTCTTTGTGGCTAACCAAAGGATTTATTCTAAACAGCAGTAAGTATTATAAACACAACCCTAAGAAGTATTGTGTAGAGAGAATGACAGTCATCCACATACCAGTGTTCCAGCCAGAAAAGGGAAGTAATAAACTATGAATGTATTACCTTTCTCAAATCTTATAACTACTTTGTGATGGAACCAGGAGCTAAATGCTGCTTGTCTGACTTTATTATAATGGGCTCTTTCTGCTGAGTCCTTCTTGTCCATACCTTCAGAGGAAATTCTTATCGGGTTTTACTTAAGGAGCACCTCAAAGTAGAGACTTTTATACTCCTTTCATCTTTTCATCTTTCAACCTAAAAAGAGATTTAGCATTGCTTCATCCCTATAGGAATAGCAATGTCAATGCCATATTCTACCATTTATACTATAACGAATTGCCGAACTCTTCTGACATTTGGACCAGTGTCCTAATTCATTGTCTCAGCCTGTGTTCCTCCAAAGCTGAGTATGAGACAGAAGTTTACATGCCAGGAGTTTATATGCAAATGTGATCTCACAGAGCAGAAAGAAAGTCCAGGAAATATGAACCAGGGAATGAGGGAAAGCCAGTACCAAGATTGCATCATCGAGATAGCCAGCTGCTATAACAGACGGGGCTCAAACCAACAGGACTGCAGATAAGCCTTATGAAATGCATCTTAGAACTAGGAGAAAACACTGATCTCTGGTCTCTTGCCCCTCACTTGTTCAAGATGATGCTATAGGAATTAACTCTCCTGAATGTCCAGATTGCACATGTGTGAGGGCCAAGTGGGTTCCAACAGCAACAACCAGGAATCCTTGCCGCAGGAAGCAAGGGGTATCCATGCAGACCCAAAGAGAGATGCTGTCAGGTCTCATCTGCACAAAGCTGGTGAAAGCCAAGTGCTCTGGAGCAGTGTCTGCACCAGTAGGTCAGGCTGTAAGAGCTTGGAATGATGTTCAAGAGTTCTATAAAATGTGCCTCCTCCGCAGACATGTTTTTTGGTAAAAGTGGTAATTTCTCTATTTCTGACCTGAAGCCAGCCACCTTGAATCCTAACCATACTACTCACCCATTAGAGAAATACTATCACTCTGCTTTTTCACACAGTCATTTCTGAAATCAGAGAGCCTATATAATATGAGTGGAGAGGATTGATTCTGGAGTTAGACTTCTTCTGCAGTGAATAGCTCTGATGTAACTTGAGCAAGTTTCTTAAGCTCTCAATGGTTCTGTTTCCTGAACTATGTTAGGAAAATAATAATCATCTCTACACAAGGTTGTTTATAAAGATTAAATACATTAATATTTGCAACTCATTCAGGAAGGTGTTTAGCCATGATCAGAGTCCAGGTATGTTATATATCACCTCTTAAATAAAACTTTTATCATTTTGATATTTTTAGCTTAAGGTTAAGTTTAATTACAGAGTAACAATTTAAATAAAATATATAGTTTGATGTGCTTGTTTTGGGATCTAAATTGATAGAATCTATTGAATTTGGGCCATATGTGTTCCCAATTTATCTATAAATTTGTAAAAAAAGGAACAGGAAAGCAATCCCCAGATATGAACTTATTAGGGGCAGTGGTCTGCTTTATTCATCTCCAAATTCCCTAGATCCAAAGACATTTCATTTTCTCCATGCTCACAGAAGTCCACTCCATGCTACATATGCACCCATAGGATGGTTTTTTGGTTCCTTGATCACACAATGATATCTCTCAATTCATGACTTTCACAAGTTATTCCCTTTATCTTGGAGAGTGGACACTATTATTTCAACTCTTGACCAATAATACTCATTCTCCAGGGCTCAGATTCTCCTGCCACGGGAAAGCCTTCCTGGATTCTCTCAAGTCTGAGCAAAGTTCCCTTCCTGTGTGTTCCCATAGTACCCTATCTTTCTCCAGCACTTACCATCCAGTAGTATAATTACCTGTCTTCATGTGTTTCCCTTACTAGACTAAATTCCAATTTTTATTTCCATCATTTAGTACAATGCCTGGCACATATAAATCCATAAGAAATGTTAGCAGAATCAACAAAGGAGAGAATGAATGTACATATAAGTAAATGCATGAACAAACAAAAAAGACAGTAACTAACACAACAAATGACAGCTCTGAGTGTTCACTTGACTCATTTCTGTCCTCCACTCCTTAGCCTAAAGGTGGGTTAAGCTCACACATGGCTGGCATCCTCCTCTTGGAATATGATAGCGAGGTGTATATTTGTAGCCACTCCTCTAGACTGATGCCTGACTGTGCAGGTCTCCCACTGGATTTCTAGCTTTGACTGAGGCTGAGAAGCAGAACTCAGCTCCATCCTCTTTCCTACGGAGCAAAATTATACTGCTCCCTATGGAGGGTCCTTTTTTAATCTGACCCCAACTATACAGTCTTCATCCTTGCATACTTCTCCTCCTCTGTGAGATGCACAGGGGAAGAGTAGAGGGAGTCTGACCCAGGGATACAAGCTTGATTGGTGCAGTGAGTGGAAGCTCACTTCAGTATCACCAAAGAAAAAAGTCACCCACACCTCATTGATGTAAAGTCAATGCCCTTAATTATTTCAGCAGTCACTTTTTACTAGAACATGATTATAATCCCAAATGGTTCATCATTATGAATATGAACACAGATAAGTGGTAAGATTTTTAAAGTAAATAAAAAATTTAGGTCTCCCATCTTCTTTCTGAGTACTCTGCTCCTCAGTCCTCATGGCCTTCTCCTGAATGTTCCTCCCTTCAGAAGAATCTCTTTACCAGCTCCTGTGGTTCTGGAGCTGGCTCACAAATCTACAAAAGATGAGGGATTACAAATTTCAAGGCAGAGTTTCCCAAAGCATGCCCTTTGGACCACCTACATCATAATCACCAGGATCTGCATTCACAACTTGGGGCATTAAATCAGATTATCTCGGGGTGGGGCCCCTGCAGGTCATTTTAACCAACCCCCCTCTGATGAGTGCTATGCACTCTCAATATTGAGATCCACAAGCTTCACTACTTCCAGTATTTCCAAGTATTTTAAAGAAAATAACATTCAAACTTCAGTAATGAGTATCTCTTTATATATCTGAACTGAAGATCCTTTGTTACCCCATAAGAATGAGTAACTCACATCATCATCCATGTAGCACATTTGCGCTTTAAGATCAAGCAAGTCCATGGGACCATATGGAATTGAGATCACACCAACTTAGGGGGTTATTGACTCTGGCATCTGACATCAGTTTAAACCTGAAGCCAGAATTTATGAGCTGCTTAGAGATATGTTTTTAACTTCTAGGAACTGAATGTTCTCGTAGTAGCAAACACAGTTGGAAGTCTATAGAACCTTAATAGATTTGCTGGCCTGTGCAGTGGATATGCATGATTACCTGAAATACTGGAGAACATAAGAGAAATATTAATGATTCTGAAGAACTCCAACAAACTTAAAGAATCTGGCTGTAGGTTGCACTTGAGTAGCATCCAGAATTAATAAATAGGTGAGCAATGTCCTATGCACAAGAGTACTAAATAAATATAAGTAAACAGACAATATTTATTTCATAAGAAAATTTCTAAGTAACCTCAGAACATTTTTCTTCACAAACAAGCCATTATTTTCCTATGCAGGCAATTTCTTTGCTAGAAAAACCATATTTATCTCTTGATCTGGGTAATTTTCATGCTATAGTGAAATGACTCTGACTGAATACTGGATATGATCATTTAGAATACTGTCTTGTTCTGAATAGTGTATTAGTTTCTACTGTAACCAAACAAAGTGGTGATAATCTCCAAATGTAATCCTTTGACTAAACATTGGTTCTCACTTTAAGGAAATGTAAATTCTTTCTTCATGCTGAGAAAAGACAGTCAATTCCTTCTTTCCTGATAAATAGTGGCACTAAGATGCCAGAGAGAAAGAATATCCCATCAAAAAGACATTTGATGTCTGCCCATCTCCGGAGGCCCCAAAGGGCTCCATCCCAAGTGAGCTGGTGTGATAGTCTGTTAAAACTGAACCAGGGAATACATTGTTGCCATCACTCATTATACCCATTCTAAAAACCTCTAAAGGGATGAGAGATTAGTCTATCTAGGCACAACCATATGGACATTCTTTCAAAAGAACATATTATAGTAATTAAAATCTGCATATCTTTAGAAATAATAGAATATCAAGTATCTGATATTTCAGAAACCCACGTGTCAATAAAAAATATACTTTTGTTCTTCCAGGATAGTGTTTAGTTAAGCAATAACAAGAAGAAAGAAAACCTAAATTTAAAGTATGTTCTGTTGAAAGAAATGCTGGCCTTTGGGATTTTAAGTTAGATGCATTCTTTTTTATTCAGCAAAGATTTATTAATTATTTACTCATGCATAGCACCACATTAGATATCAGTAATTCAAAGAATAATAACACAATACTGTCTTTGCCCTGCATGAATTCAAACTCAGCAGGGAGAATAAGCACCACTGACAAATAATTGTAACACAGTGTGAGTTAATTGTCACAATATAGGAATGACTTTTTACGTAAAGACTTGGAGTTCTCAGAAAGATACCATTTTAACTTAGTCTTGAGGATGAGGGTAAGGGGGAATGAACATTCACATCAGAGAAGCTGCAAATGGAAATTCAGGGCCAAGGAAGCAAACACAACATATTCAGGTGCTGGCTGGAAGGTCTATGGTTGCAGCTCAGAAATGATGAAGAAGGGCGCCTGGGTGGCTCAGTTGGTTAAGCGACTGCCTTCGGCTCAGGTCATGATCCTGGAGTCCTGGGATCGAGTCCCACGTCGGGCTCCCTGCTCAGCAGGGAGTCTGCTTCTCCCCCTGACCCTCCCCACTCTCATGCTCTCTCTATCTCATTCTCTCTCACAAATAAATAAATAAAATCTTTAAAAAAAAAAAAAAAGAAAGAAAGAAAGAAATGATGAAGAACAGTGTTGGGAAACAAGGCTGGAAAGGTACTTTATGGTCATCTTGTAAAAGACTAAGGGGCCATGAAAAAGCCACCCGTGACCCTCCACAAAATAAAATTATTTTTCAACAGACTATTTTCTAAACCAATTATTTACAATTTCTCAACAAGAGTGGGCAATATGAAACTTTCCACCAAAATAGGAAATATTTGTTGAAAAATAATGCAATCTTATGACCACATATCCACGTGAAGCTTAAGATTCCATTCTACAGAATCATAAACATTGCTTTTTGAAGTTACAATCAGCTCTAATGGCTCATAATTATAAGGGAACTAAACAGAAAAAAACAAAGTAGGTCAGCAATGTAGGGCACTAATCATCCAATGCTATTCAGTTGGTTTTTTTTTTAGAATTCTGAAGACTAATTCTTCCAAAATGTGAAATTAGAAGATTGGCTTCTTTCTAATCTTAGGGCAAAAGTAAAATAAAAATAAAATCAAACTTTTGGAGCTAAAAAATGGTATCTAATTATTGACCATTTCAGCAGGCATGGACAGTCTTTTGTGCTCTGTCCTCCATATCACAGAGCAATTCAGTCCAGTATTCACAGATATTCTAGAAAGAAAATTAATCTTATAATAGAGCAGATAAACAGTGTATGCTTTGCGCACTCCTCTGCCTGTCCTCCCTTCACCTATGCTAATTTAAGGCACCATCTTACCGCAAAAGAATATTCTATAGAAGCCTCTGCCAGTTGACTGAGGGGCAACATTTTTGGGAAAAGAAACCTTTCTTGAAGTAAGGAAGAGATATGATTCAAGGAGAGTGAGATTTTGAACCTTCACCTTCCAAAATATGTTCTCATTGACCTTTTTTACTTTTGCAACTATGTGTTCTCAGAATGCCTATCATTTTTAATTATCTTGATTACCCCTACCACATGGTGTGCTAGTCTTACCCAATAGGATGTTCAAACTTTTAGAACATTGTATTCAAATACAAATAAAATTAACTGCAACATAGCATGAAAAATGAAAAGAAGTATATGTTCTTGGATAATTTTTGGAGGATTCAAATCGACTCTGTATATTTTTTCTTGGCTACAAATGAACAGTCATGATCACAGTATGCTATGTGTTAAAGTTGAGTGAAAAATATACATTATTTTGGGAAGAAATAAATTACAGAGATCTTTTAAATGTTTTGCTGTAAATTTCCTAAACAATTGTTTTATCCCTCTGCTTTTCTCTGGTACTGGAAAGCCTAAGACTGCATCTGAAATCTATATGAACACCCATCTCTGCCTTACTGCCCCATTTTAGGAATCCATCACTGTGAATTAGTTAGCTATTTCTAAGACTGAAATTATTTTTCCATAGTATCACAATATTTAAAATTTTAGCTTATGATTTAATGTCCTTAAATATCCAGCATTTAACACAGGAATTTTCTGGCTTACTTTACCATTTGGCAATTTTCCTAGCTCATATTATACTAAAAACCATTCCACAACTAGAAAAGATGCATAAAATAATATAGATATATAGACATATATAAATATATTATTAATATTTATTATATACATATAATATTTGAAGGGCTACTGAGACAGACAAATTGAGGCTCAAGAATCTAAAAAAAGGAAGGACAAGAAGTTGAACCCAACATTCTTGTTATTCTGCCCTCCACTAGACATTTGCCAGATCTTAAGTAAAGCCAAAAGACTAAGAAGCCATACTTCTTTTTTACATTCCAGATATAAGTGAGGTCATACAGTATTCTTCTTTCTTTGTTTGACTTATTACATTTAACATAATGCTCTCGAGGTCCACCTATGCTGTCACATGGCAAGATTTTCTTCTTTGTATGGCTGAATAATATTCCATTATGTGTGTGTGTGTGTGTATATATATATATGTATATATATATATATCTGTGTATATATATATATACACATATGCCATTTTCTTTATCCATGCATCCACTGATGGATGCTTACATTGTTTCCATGTCTTGGCAACTGAACATGCTGCAATAAACATGGGAGTACATATATATTTTCAATTTCATCTCCTTTGGGTATAAACCCAGAACTGGGATTTCTGGATCTTATGGTAGTTCCATTTTTAATTTCTTGAGGAAACTCCATACCGTTTTCCATATGGCTGTACCAATTCACATTCCTAACAGTGCACAAGGCTTTCCTTTTCTCCACATCCTTGACAACACTTATCTCTTGTCTTTTTTTTTTTTTATTTGAGAGAGAGAATGAGAGACAGAGAGCACGAGAGGGAAGAGGGTCAAGGGAGAAGTAGACCACCCCGCTGAGCAGGGACCCCAATGTGGGACTCGATCCCGGGACTCCAGGATCATGACCTGAGCCGAAGGCAGTCGCTTAACCAACTGAGCCACCCAGGCGCCCTTATCTCTTGTCTTTTTGATGACAGCCATTCTAACAGGTGTGAGTGATATTTCACTGTGATTTTGATTTGTATTCCCCCCGATGATAAGCATCTTTTGAGCATCTGTTCATGTACCTGCTGGTTAGTTGTACATCTTCTTTGGAAAAATGTCTACTCGAGTCCTTTGCTCATTTTAATCAGATTATTATTATTAGCTACTGAGTTATATGAATTCTCTATATATTTCAAACACTAACCCTTATCTGATACTTTAAAAATGTTTTCTCCTATGGAAATAGTTGTCTCTTCATTTTATTGATTGTTTCATTTGCTCTATATAAGCTTTTTAGTTTGATATAGTTCCACTTGTTTATTTTTGCTTCTGTTCCTGATGCTTTTGGTGTCATATTCAAAACATCATTGCCAAGACCAATGTCAAGGAGTTTTTCCCTGTTTTCTTCTAGGAGTTTTACAGTTTCAAGTCTTATATTCAAGTCTTTAATCAATTTCAAGTTAATTTTTGTGGGTGGTGTAAGGTAGGGGTCAAATTTTATTCTTTTGTATTTAAATATCCAGGTTTCCCAGCAGCATTTATTGAAAAGGCTATTATTTTCTCCATTGAGTATTCTTGGCTCCCTTGTCAAATATTAGTTGACCATATATGTATGGATTTATATCTGGGATCTTGATTCTGTTCTATTGGTCTATGTGTCTGTTTTCATGCCAGTACCATACTGATTTGATTACTATAGCTTTACTACCATAGTACAGCTTGGAATCAGGAAGTGTGAAGCCTCTGCCTTTGCTCTTTTTCCCATGGTTGCTTTGGCTACTCTGGGTCTTTTATGATTTCATACAAATTTTAGTATTTTTTTTTCTGTTTCTGTGAAAAATGCCATTGGAATTTTTTTTTTATTTTATTATGTTATGTTAATCACCATACATTACATCATTAGTTTTTGATGTAGTGTTCCATGATTCATTGTTTGCATATAACAGCCAGTGCTCCATTCGGTATGTGCCCTCTTTAATACCAATCCCCCCACCTCCCTCCCCTCTAGAACCCTCATTTGTTTCTCAGAATCCATAGTCTCTCATGGTTCGTCTCCCCCTCTGATTTCCCCCCCTTCATTTTTCCCCTCCTACTATCTTTTTTTTTTTAACATATAATATATTATTTGTTTCAGAGGTACAGGTCTGTGATTCAACAGTCTTACACAATTCAAAGTGCTCACCATAGCACATACCCTCCCCAATGTCTATCACTCAGCCACCCCATCCTTCCCACCCCCCACCATTCCAGCAACCCTTAGTTTGTTTTCTGAGATTAAGAACTCCTCATATCAGTGAGATCATATGACACATGTCTTTCTCTGATTGACTTATTTCACTCAGCATAACACCCTCCAGTTCCATCCACGTCATTGCAAAAGGCAAGATCCCATTCCTTTTGATGGCTGTGTAATATTCCATTGTATATATATACCACATCTTCTTTAGCCATTCATCTGTCAATGGACATCTTGGCTCTTTCCATAGTTTGGCTATTATGGACATTGCTGCTATAAACATCAAGGTGCACGTACCCCTTCAGATCACTACATTTGTATCTTTGGGGTAAATACCCAGTAGTGCAATTGCTGGGTCATATGGTAGCTCTATTTTCAACTTTTTGAGGAACCTCCATACTGTTTTCCAGAGTGGCTGCACCAACTTGCATTCCCACCAAGAGTGTAGGAGGGTTCCCCTTTCTCCACATCCCTGCCAACATCTGTAGTTTCCTGACTTGTTAATTTTAGCCATTCTGACTGGTGTGAGGTGATATCTCATTGAGGTTTTGATTTGGATTTCCCTGATGCCGAGCAATGTTGAGCACTTTTTCATGTGTCTGTTGGCCATTTGGATGTCTTCTTTGGATAAATGTCTGTTCATGTCTTCTGCCCATTTCTTGATTGGATTATTTGTTCTTTGGATATTGAGTTTGATAAGTTCTTTATAGATTTTGGATACTAGCCCTTTATCTGATATGTCATTTGCAAATATCTTCTCCCATTCTGTCAGTTGTTTTTTGGTTTTGTTGAATGTTTCTTTTGCTCTGCAAAAGCTTTTTATCTTGATGAAGTCCCAATAGTTCATTTTTGCCCTTGCTCCCCTTGCCTTTGGCGATGTTTCTAGGAAGAAGTTGCTGCCGCTGAGGTTGCTGCCTGTGTTCTCCTTTAGGATTTTGATGGACTCCTGTCTCACATTTAGGTCTTTCAACTATTTTGAGTCTATTTTTGTGTGTGGTGTAAGGAAATGGTCCAGTGTCATTCTTCTGCATGTGGCTGTCCAATTTTCCCAACACCATTTGTTGAAGAGATTGGACATTCTTTCCTGCTTTGTCGAAGATTAGTTGATGATAGAGTTGAGGGTCCATTTCTGGGCTCTCTATTCTGTTCCATTGATCTATGTGTCTGTTTTTGTGCCACTACCATACTGTCTTGATGATGACAGCTTTGTAATAGAGCTTGAAGTCTGGAATTGTGATGCCACCAGCTTTGCTTTTCTTTTTCAACATTCTTCTGGCTATTCAGGGTCTATTCTGGTTCCATACTAATTTTAGGATTATTTGTTCCATTTCTTTGAAAAAAGTAGATGGTATTTTGATAAGGATTGCATTAAATGTGTAGATTGCTCTAGGTAGCATTGACATCTTCACAATATTTGTTCTTCCAATCCATGAGCATGGAACGTTTTTCCATTTCTTTGTGTCTTCCTCAATTTCTTTCATGAGTATTTTATAGTTTTCTGAGTACAGATTCTTTGCCCCTTTGGTTAGGTTTATTCCTAGGTATTATGGTTGGGTGCAGTTGTAAATGAGATCGACTCCTTAATTTCTCTTTCTTCTGTCTTGTTGTTGGTGTATAGGAATGCCACTGATTTCTGTGCATTGGTTTTATATCCTGACACTTTACTGAATTTCTGTATGAGTTCTAGCAGTTTTGGGATGGAGTCTTTTGGGTTTTCCACATAAAGTATCTGAATTGGCAAAGAAGAAGTCAAATTCTCACCCTTTGCAGATGATATGATACTTTATGTGGAAAAGCCATTGGAATTTTAATAGAGATTGCATTGAATCTATAGATGGTTTTGGGTAGTATGGACATTTGAATATTAGTTCTTCTGATCCATGTACACAGGTATCTCCCCATTTATTTGCATAGTCTTTGATTCTTTCATCATTGTCTATAGCTTTAAATCTACAGGTGTTCACCTACTTGGTTAAATTTATTCCTAAGTATTCTACTATTGCTGATACTATTGTAAATAAGATTGCTTTATTTATTTCTCTTTCAGATATTTCATTGTTAGTGTGTAGAAATGCAAGTGATTTTTGTATGTTGATCTCATATCCTATAACTTTACTATATTTACTAGGTCTAAGAGTTGTTTGGTGGTGTCTTTGGGTTTTCTATATGTAATATGTCGTTTGCAAGCAAAGACAATTTTACTTCTTCCTTTTCAATTTGGTTGTCTATTATTTCTTTTTCTTATCTAATTGCTCTAAGACTTCCAATATTATGTTAAATAGGAGTGGTGAGAACAGGCATCCTTGGCTTGCCCCTGATTTTAGAAGAAAAACTTTTAGTTTATCATGTTTGGATATGGTGTTAGCTGTGGGTCTGTCATTTATGGCCTTTATTATATTGAGGTATGTCCTTTCTATACCCAATTTGTTGAGAGCTTTTGTCATGAAAGGGTGTTGAATTTTGTCAAATGCTTTTTCTGCATCAATCAAGAGGATCATATGATTTTCATCATTTATTCTATTAATGAGGTATATTGTGTTTATTGATTTCCATGTGTTAAGTAAGTCTTGCATCACAGGGAAAAATCTTGCTTGATCATGGTGTATGATTCTTTTGATGTGCTGTTGAATTTGGTTTGCTAGAATTTTGTTGAGAATTTTTGCATCTATCTTCATCAGCAATGTTGAACTGTAGTTTTCTTTTCTTGCAGTTTCTTTACCTGGCTTTGCTATCAGGGTGATGCTGGGCTTGGAAAATGAGTTTGGGGGTGTTCCCTCCTCTTCAATTTTGTGGAAGAGTTTGAGAAGCATTGGCATGAATTCTTCTTTAAGTTTAGTTTGGAAAAACATATGTAGAGCTTTTAGTTAAAAAAAAATCAAGTAACAATCTCTTTGATTTTTATGATAAAGTCTTCTTTTAACATATGAAAAGAGATCTACCTAACAGTCCCTAAGAAACCGAATGATTGAAGATAAGACAACAAGAGAGTTGACAAAGTTTCTTGGGAATTTGGAGGAGTTGTGATTAATAAACTTTTATCATCAGGACTTTAAAATAAAACTGTGTATTATTGATGCTTTAAGTAATATGGTTCAATGTCTCCAATATAGTGGTGACCATTAAACTCCTGTTTTATCTGAACTCCTTACCACCTCATGTTGTTTCTTTTGTTAAAGTGTCTCTGTAGTGATCTGAAAAATATTATTTAGTGTTTTTAAATTTTGGATATGTAATAAAATATCATAGTTTATTTTTTTTAAATACGTACACATTTATTACCTCATTTCTATGCCAAGACTTAAGTATGTATCCTTAAATCTACTTTTGGGTTCTAGTTATTTGGACTGATGAAAATTGATGTTGAGGTTGGAGAGGAAATATATTTTAAATAGAGGCATGCTAAACTGATAAAAAGAAAAGGGAATGGGAAGGGAAGGGGGAGGAGGAATAAATTAGAGAAAAGAGAATACTCACTTCTAGAAATTCAAAGATTGTATGTATCAGCTGTCATTGGGGCTTAAATATGGAGCTCTGGAATAATAACCTCAGAGCACCATGAACACCCTGAGGAGGCATGACAGAGGAAGAGAGATATACAGGGTGAGGAGATAGGTGAAGGACGCATGGCCTATAAGCTTCTGTTGCTTGAAAGAAGTCAAAGGATGGCAGGAGATAAGCTGGGGTGGCAGAAAAAGACCTAATTGTTCCACCCTAAGAGGATGAGTAATGATGAGTTGCCCTCACTTTGCCAAGTCATCAAGGCAAACTCAGATACTAATTTCTTAAAACAGTCTCCCTTGATATTCTGATTAAAGATTTTTGCTGTTCATGTTCCCTCCAGTACTCTCTTTTCCACCTAGCTTTATAAATATGGTAGCTCTGAATCTCAGTCTACAGACCCATTTTTAACTTTAATTTTTTTCTAACTTTAAACTCAATATCTTTTTTGTTTTATTTTTTTTAAACTTTAGATCTAATTTAATCTGCTCCAGAGTCCCCAATCCACAGAGATGATAAAGTAAATCCCAAACAGCCCTAGAGCCCCTATGTGTCAAGGCAGCTCCAGAATCCAGGGTGTTAATTGGATTTCTAAAATGGGAAAGCAGGCTCTCATCATCTGTCCATCATGGGCATGACTAAGATTTGTGATTTCTACCCAGTGGTGATTTGGTGGCTCTCGTATTTCAGGCTCTGGTTGACATCCAGCCTCTAGGGTATGCTACCCAAGGGCAACACCAACCAGAAGGACATGTGTCCATGCTCTCTCTGGGAACCTCAACTTATTCCCTATTTTCTTTCGATTCTTGACCATTCTCCTTTTCTTCTATCCCAAAGTGATTCTCAAAGGTCTCTCCACTTCTCTATCCCTCCCCATTCTCCTTCCTTCAGGATAACCATGACAGAATCTTAGGTGGACTTTGGCTTTTACAAAATATGCACCTCCTCTTGGCACAAAGAGAAGTGCTATCTACCTGAAAGGGGGAAAAAAAAAGGAAAAATTAATTAGGTACTTCAGCTTTTTAAAAGTCTAATCTAGGGGCGCCTGGGTGGCTCAGTCAGTTAAGTGTCTGACTTAGGCTCAGGTCATGATCTCAGGGTCCTGGGGTCAAGCCCCATGTCAAGGCTCCTTGCTCAGCAGGGAGTTTTCTTGTCCCTCTGTCCCTCCCCCTGCTCACGCTCTCTCTCTTTCTTTCTCTCTCTCAAACAAATAAAATCTTTAAAAAAATTAAAAAATAAAAGTCTGAACTATTCTCTCATCAAACAACCATTTTCCTCCCACAAAGAAAATTTACTCCCCATCTAGAGCTCATCCAGAACAAGATGGAACCAAGTATCTATTCTGAATTAGGAATAGTAACCCAGCACTCATTCAAAATCTGGTTAGGTTTATTTGTCCTAATGTTTCCAAATACTGAGTAGGTAAGCTTGGGTATTAGGCAAATTTTCTGCCTCCAGGAAGGTATTATTTCCACTCGGAGAAATTCTGTCCAAACCCACTAGCTACATTCCAACCAGGGGAATTATTTAGTTATTAATTCAATAAATATTTATCGAATGCCTACTATGTGGTAGGCACTGTTCTAAGTACAGTGTTCTAATAAGACAGTGACTGTTTGAATGCCTACTATGTAGTAGGTACTGTTCTAAGTAAAGTTCCAATAAGACAGTGATCAAAACAAACAAAAATCCCTGCCTTCATGGAGTTTACATCTACTGATGAGGACAGTCAGCAAACAAGTGAACTATATGGCATATCGCATAGGATAAGTTCTAAGGAAGAAAATTAGTCAAAAAGAGGATGTCCTTAAACTGTCATCTGGCAGGGGCTGAGAGTAGAGTGGGGAGGAGGGAGATGAAAAATTTTTTAATTGTGTGGCCATAAAAGGCCTCAGCTCTATAGGCCAGAAAGGTCTTTGATGTTTTGCTTAATTACATAAAAGGTAGAAGGTGGAAGGTGAGAGTGAAGAACTCTATGAGGCTTAAAAGGTGTTGGGTCAATTCTAACAAATGGTGAGCTGGTCCTCTACCTGACTCCAACTTTAGACATAACCCTTTACCACTAAGTCAAGACATTTTCTTGTACCAAGAAATTTCTTGTATCATGAAATGGGAAGGTCATGGTGTGCTCACTAGCATAAAAGACACTGGCTAGCCATACTGATCCCTGCAACAAGTATCACTCACCAGGTCAGGCACCCAGTCTCTAGCTCCAGTCATCCCATCCTGTCTCTCTGAAGCAAGCAGAGGAAAAGGTGCCAACCAAGCTGAGATTCCTCTGAGACGAGAGCAACTCCACTCTGTTACTGTCTCTGGTAACATAACCTTTGTGGGTGCTATCTTCCAGCAAATGTAAGTCTTAACTTTTTAATATTTTTCCTTTGAAATTAGGCAAGATTCTGTCTAGGCATGTGTTGGGGTCTGGTCTTTGCTGAAAAAATATATCCCCACATGTGCTCCAGACCATCAAAGACAGGGTGATGGTTAATTTTAACCCAACTTGGCTGGGCCATGGTACTCAGATATGTGGCCAAATGTCATTATTCTGAATGTGTTTTGGGGGATGAGGTTAACTTTCAAATTGGTAGACTTTGATAAAAACAGATTGTTCTCCCTAATGTGAGTGGGCTTCATCCAATTAGTTGAAGGCATGAATAGAATAATGAGTGAGACCTCCTCTGAGCAAGAAGGAATTCTGTACTCCTTCCTGGATCTCCAGGCTGCCAACCCATTCTGCAGATTTTGGACATGCCAACCCTCCATAATCATGTGAGCCAATTTCTTAAAATCTCTATCTATCATCCTATCTATCTATCTATCATCTATCTATCTATCTATCTATCTATCTATCTCTTTCTCCCTCCCTTCCTTCCTCTCCCTCTCTCCATCCTACTTGTTCTGGTTCTCTGTAGAACACTGACTAATATACAGAGAAAATGTCTATTTGGGGGTGCCTTATCCAGGCAGCTTTTGTGATTGGCTATGGAAGAGTTTTCCTCAAAATCCTGAAAAGTAGCCATTTAGGGTTTTCACAGCTGTGATAATCCCCATTTGTCCCAGCACAAAATAAACCCCATTTGTTCTGGAGGAGGGGGAGTCACTGTAAAGAACCATCTGTTTCTAGCTCTCTGGCCAAAGGAAGTGAGCAATCAATTCTACTTCTTTCCCTTCTTATATCAGCTTCAATAGTACTCAATAAATTATTCTACCACATAAAACCATGTGTTTTTGTCTTTACCACTAAAGTGTAAACTCCTCAAAGGCATGCACCATATGCTGCACATACCATCATATAGCACCAACACACCTATGACGATAAATCACACATAGCAGAAGCTCCATAAATAGTTGTTGGAGAAAAGAAAATTGACCAAGCTGTACACCAAGACACTAAATGGGAAAAGCTGACCTAATTTAACCCCAAGGACTAACCCAAGCATGCAGGTGTATGTGGTTTAATTTTGCATACCTTCTCTGAAAAATCACTTACCAAGCAAAACTTCACACATTGTGGTTATAAGGATGAATTTTGTCACTGGCTCCAGTTCACATGGTTTAAATAGCATTTCTTCTTGCTATGAACTTTATTTTTATTTGAAACTCCATGAATGTGAAACCATTTGAATCAAAACAGATGCAAGCATTCGAAACGCCCTGCTAGGTCCTTTCAGCCTCTTTTACTTGTGAAACTGAATTTCACCTCAAGTACACCCTCATCCAGGGGTGCCCTTTTCTTCTTTTTTTTTTTTAAAGATTTTATTTATTTATTTTTTAGAGAGCGAGCGAGAGAGAAACAGCATGAGAGGGGAGAGGGTCAGAGGGAGAAGCAGGCTCCCCGCTGAGCCGGGAGCCCGATGTGGAACTCGATCCCAGGACCCTGGGATCATGACCTGAGCCGAAGGCAGACGCTTAACCATCTGAGCCACCCAGGCGCCCCAGGGGTGCCCTTTTCTTCTGATAGTCTTTCAAACGCCTCCACTCTTACTAGCTGTTTGGGGGGAAAATCAAATAATCTTTAAAAAAATTGTTTTACCATTATTCCTTAAAGACAAGATCTTTTCTTTGGCAATTGTAAAATAATACAGAAATAAATGAATATGCTCATTACATGTATGTGTATTGTTTGCATATTCAGCTCACCCACATACACCCAATATCCTCTTAGTTCACTGTAGTTTATATGGATCTATAATAGTAGGCCAGTTCTGGAATGATGTCTGCCTTAACATCAACAGAAACGTGTGGACTAAGTTTTCCATTTTCACATACACTACTGTTTGGGTATGTAAGCTTCCAATGTGGTTGGCATATGAGAGGCAAGTAATACTTGTTCCAAATTCAACTTGGAACCCCCACCTAACCTAAGCATTAACTGTCTTTTTACTTTCATAGTGTAAGATTCAGATCCAGAAAACAAATGGATTATTTGCAACTGTCCCTTAGCCTTCTCAACTCTTCCCATTTTTTCATTCAAACTCTACTTTGGAAATCCTGTCTCTAACATAAATGACCTAGCCATGAGTGTCTGGATGCTGGACTAGTGACAAAAAATGTCATTTTTCAGCCAAGCACCAAAGGGAATGACCTCTATTAGAGTGAGGCCTGTGGATTCATTTTAGAAGCACCCACATTTCAAACGTACATCCTTATACACAAACAACAACCAAAGGATGAAAAGATCTCTGTTTGGCATCCACTGAGGAGAAATCATTTATTTAAAAATATAACATGGAAAATGATGATGTACATTAACATATGGGCACATAGAAGAAACAGTACTTTTCTTTCAGATCCAAGATGGGAAATCACACAGAAAAGCAATGAAATGCAATCTCTTTGTCCTTTTTGCTTTTCTGAACCACTGTTGCAGCACAGGGAGGAGGAAAGAGAAGCAGAGGTTGCTGCCAGCTGAGTTAGCAGCCCTGCAGGGTCCATGGAGCGACCTGGCTAGGTATCACTGACAGTTCTGGTGTAATATTCAGAATGTAGACTTTCACTACAGAACTACCAATCACATATATTCAATGTCTACCACATGCCAGCTTCTTTGGAAGACTTATTGATCCTCTTGACCATCCTTTTTTTTACTAGGTGTCACTGCACTCATTTTTTAAATGAGGTAACAGAAGTTAAGCAGAAGCAAGTGGGTTGTTCCCCAAATCATAGAAGCATTAAGTAACAGGTCAGGATTCAAATTTTAGAACTGGCCTACTTGAAATCCCGTGCTATTTCTACTATTACATCCTGGAAGAACAGAGCACCCAAACTTTTCTTTTTTTTAATAGTCCTTTTCTGGTACCAGTTTCTTGGTGACTCCAGACCTATACATTTCCTAGCCCATTCTAAATGAAAGATCCTTAATTTCCCATGTGCCAGTTGATGATCAAAGCAGCAAATTCTATTTAAGGAAAGAAAAAACAACTAGAGAGGAAAAAAGTAAGTCTTAACACTTCTTATTTTAAAAAAATGGGAAGTAGGCCTCTGTTATGGCTTGAACAGTGACTCACAAAGAAAAACATATTGAAATCCTAACCCCTAGTACCTAAGAATGTGACCTTATTTGCAAATAGGGTCTGTATAGAGATAATCAAGTTAAAACAAGGTGTCCTTATAAAAAGGAAAAATTTGGACGCAGGACAGATACACATAGAGGGAAGACAACATGCAGCACAGAGGGAAAAGATGGCCAGGCGACTGGGTTGATGCCGGTACAGGTCAAGAAACACCAAAAGTTGCCAACAGTGCGCCGGAAGCTGGGAAGAGGCAACAAAGGATTCCCCTGCAGGTTTCAGAAGGAGCATAGCCCTTAATTTTGGACTTCTAATCTCTAGACCTGTGAAACACTAATCTTCTGTTGTTTTAAGTCACTTAACCTATGGTATTTTGTTATGGCAGCCCTGGGAAAGTAGTACAGCCACCAGGAATGAAAATAAAGGACAAAAACCCTTGCTACTCCCAGTATGATCCTGGGACCAGCAGCCCTGCATGGGGCTCAGACCAGACCTACTGACTCAGAACCTGCTTTTCACCAACCTCTCCAGGTGATTCACACACACACTCAACTTTGAGAAGCACAACCATAGAGAAGCAGGATTGCAAATTGGATGGACAATACACCTTGATTTGTAGCTCAGAAAAAAAAAAAAAAGAACGGATAAAAGCACTGCGATAGGGCACTTGCAAACTGCTGCTTCAGGAGGAATGAAGGCTCGGGAGGCCCACTGGAAGAGGGAGAAATGTGTGTGGCTAGGCAGAAAATGAGTCTTTACCAGCAACAACTAAAATATACCCAATAGATACGCAGGAACCTGGGATGACCAAGATAGAGACAACAGGAGCAGACCCGGGATGACCTTGGGAAGGAAAAATTTAAAGTGGGTTCAAAACCAGAGGAAATCTAAGAGCCAAGTCTGGGTGACCAAGGACAGAAGCAGGAGTGTGTGGGCAGGCCCTGGGGAAAGGAAGCACATCTTCCTCTTGTGCAAATAACCAGGGGACTCGAGAGAGGGTTGGGACACCCAGAACTCTTAGTTATCACATGCCTCTCACAAAGCCCTTTCACTGATTCCTATAATGTCAATTTTGTCCTCTGAATTAGGACTTTTCTTTTTCCCAAAAGTACTGAGTGAAGAATGTTTAACCAAGGGGAAGCCCGGGACCATCCAGGCCACTCTTGCCCCAGGTGCTCTGGGTCAAAGCTGGAGCTGGATTGGCTCTCTCCAAAGCACACGGGCTGGACTCAAGTTGGACCCCATCACTTGCTGACTTGTGGGCATTTGTTCAACAAACACAGGAAGATGAGTGACATAAAATAAGGGAGACATGATTGACCCCAGCTGAGATGTGGAATGAGGGATGAAAATGCAAAGAGTGTGTTCCAGATGGCAAAAGTTACAGGGAAGAAACTTCTCAATATGAGGCTCAGCTTAGCAGACCTCTGGAAAAGAGAAAACAGGAACTAAATGCCCAAAGACTGAAAATAGGTTGATGAAGGGCTGACCTTAACAGTTGCTTTGTTCTAAGCAGGTCTACATCCCACCTAATGACAAAATTCTAATCAGCATAGTAAATGGTCCACACAGTTTCCAGTGGAGAGCTATAGATTCCTTCTCCTTTCCTTCTCCCATTGATGGACACCATCTGCCAAAAATCAATATAATACAGTAACAAAGCAAAACCCGAATCTTTACCTGGAAATAACCTACATTTCCAGGTTTTCTCCAAATTCTTAATTTTAAATCTCTCAAAAAATAGAATAAACTATTGAGTCACACATAAACTTTTTTCTTTTAACTCTGACAAAATCAATTTATCTATTTTTAATTCTTCACTTTTCAAATTTGTAGCAATTAAAATACTCACTGAGATGAAAAATTTTAAAGGACACTCCAATAGAAAATTTGTGACCCCAAAGATATCTGTTTTATAGATTAGTGTGATTGCTGAAAATAGTTGTCTACAATTATTGCATATGAGTTTACTTGGGATTCTTATTTGGGGGAATAACTAGGTAAGGTGGCTAAGAAAATCTGTTTGACTGTTAAGATGGACATTCTAAATAGCCCACTTTGAGAACAAATGAGATTGGCATATCAACACTTAATAACTATAACACAGACTGCAAAAAACTGAAAGGCAGAAAAGAAATGCTTTTTCCTCTGGAAATGCTATCTTCCACCACCCTCCCCCCACACACACACAGCCAAGATGCCTCTCGTTTTTTAATACAGGAAACATTTGTGGGACAAATGTAGACTAGGAAGAATTGTATCATGCTCCCAAGTCAGCTAAATTTGAAATAAATCAAAAGTTAAGATACCCTTGTTCTGATATTCTTGAACTGTTTCTTCCTCTCTGCTTGTCAATTTTTTCAAGGCCCAGTTTAAAAACTCCAGCCTTCCATGACCTCTCTCTCCTCTGGATTTCACTCTGAATTGTCTGAACCAAATGGTCTGTTTCCTCTCACTGATACGCATTTTAATGCATATGCATAAATGTTTTGGAGAAAAGAAGATGAATGTCTTCAGACACGGGGTTTGGAATCTTGACATTAAAACTAGATGACTAGTAACACAATGTTATTATGTGAAAGTCTGATTCAAATAGTACCAGAGGGCTCAAAATGAAATGAAGCATTTTCAGTAGAAAGACTGCAGCTGAAATCGTCTACCAGCATCAGCGTGTCCCACCTTCACGCAGCCAGCCTCGGAAGCAATCTGCTTGCATGTGAGGAACTCCTTGGACTAAAGGAGTGTCAGGAGGGTGGCTGGGCTTTCTCAAAGGTTTTAGTATCAAGAGTTTGACCACTGTTCACATGTATACACCACTGTTGAGCTTTCCCAGGGAAACCCAGGAGCATTCACAGTATTGAAGAAAGTTTTCTCAAAGGCAAAAATGAACCCAAGATGTCATAAAACGAGCTTCCAAACTGCCAACCTTGTCTTGGCTAAATGCTCCTATGTACCTGTGGGCTTATGACTTAACACTATCTCATTGTGTACTCTCCAGTCAGAATGAAGAAGGGAAAATTACGTGCAGCAAAATCATATAATGCATTTGCTTCATATGGACATGGGCAACGTGTTATCGGCAGACATCTCACTCCGAATGGGCTCTTCAGGGCAGCCAGGAGAACCTTCCCATCCATTATAATGTGCAGCACCCCATCACCGCTAAGCCAGTTTTCTCCATCTCTCTCCCACTCCGTTCCTCTTTCTCTCTCTCTCTCTCCCTCCCCCTTCTCTCTCTCTCTTTCTGTCTCTCTCAGTCCCTGTCTCACTCCTGCCTTCCTTTCCTCCCTCTCTTTGAAGCAAATTACACATGTAACACTTTCACAAATGTTAAAAACAGAGCTATGTGTTTTATGATTGTTTTGGCATTGCTTCATACCATCCGTCAACCATTCCTCCTCTTCGAACTTGATGAAATCACAATGATTCATAAGCTTTGGTTAGAATGGTTGTGTGATACACTCTTGAAGGAACAATAGCCTATTATATTACCCAAATAAATGGGTTTAAAAAGAAGAGAATAGCTGCACCCTTAACTAAATCGAATGTGACAAAGATTCATACAAGATTTTTGTGTCATATTTGACACAATTAAAGTTAAGCCAGCATAAATGCATTGAGCTTTGGAAGTAACTGGCTCTCTGTTCCTGGAGAAGAATCAGGATCATGATCTGTCATGAATGTTTTGGATAAGAGGTGAGACTCTAGCCTATGCATCTTCAAATTCTGTGAAGTCAAGACTCTAACGCAGAGGGGAAAATGACTGGAAAGAAAATGAATGAGAGATGATGAATCTGAGGTAAAATAATTGAATTTTAAAGAGTCAGGTCAAAATAAAATGGCATTTCAGATGATCAAAAGAAAAGAAGAGGAATGCTAACCAGAGTCTATTGCCCAAGTGAAGCCAAGAATTACATTCTGAGAAGTAAAAGAAAACTTAGGAGGTGTCTAATTCAATCTCTTCACTGTGCACATAAGAAAATTGAGTAAGAAGGGCGCCTGGGTGGCTCAGATGGTTAAGTGTCTGCCTTCGGCTCAGGTCATGATCCCAGGGTCCTGGGATCGAGTCCCACATTGGGCTCCCTGCTCCTTGGGAGCCTGCTTCTCCCTCTGCCTCTCTCTCTCTCTCTGTCTCTCATGAATAAATAAATAAAATATTTAAAAAAAAAAAAAAGAAAAGAAAATTGAGTAAGAAAAACACAGTGACCTACCTAACACTATCTGATTATGAGTAAGAACTGACATGGAACCCAATGAATGTCACTCCTAGCTCAGTTTTCTCTCCACCATATGAAGGAAGATTCCCACACATTAATGAAATTCTCCAAAAAGTAGAAACAGAAGTATCACTATGGAAATTCAGTGGTTATTGGGTTTCATTAATGAAAGTTGCTTCTTTCCCTATATTTAATTACTGATGTCCTAAAATTAATCTACTTACCAAGTTAATGTCATATTTTTAGGGCATATACTTCAACTCTGTTATCTACAGAAGATTCTTTTTTAAAAAACGGAAATGTCCATGCCATGTACATATCAGGTTTAAACACCATTTTGGGTCACCTACTGCAAAGTAAGAGAGAAAAAATACATTAGCACTTTGTTAAGATGGTGCCACCAACATAAGGGCTCACAATTCTAGCCTCTTTCTAACACTCAAATCCAAAACTGATCTTCCATCCCCATTCCTCCTCCCCTTGATTCATCATTACTTGGCACAAAAAAAACATGCAACCTTTTTTCTCTCTCCCGAGAACATCTTTGAGCAGAGAACAGAGTGTATCATACAAAATATCACATTGACTACAATCTAACTGGAAACCATGTGGTCCTGACATTTGCTGCTGTCCCTTCTTCTCTTTGCTATCAGCATATCCAAAATTTACAATCTGCTGGGGAATATTTAGAGTCCACAGATTTGCTCCAGGGACACTCTGGTGGCAAGAAACCTCCTTAGAGATATAATTCTAGAACTCTCACAAAGCTAACCTTCTCCTCTTTGGGAAGCTTGTCAACACTCGGGCTGTGGGTATCTAGGCAACTATGAGATGAAACACGAGACTGGTCATAAGGCAGTGGGAAAAATATGATAAGAATGTAAGAATCACTAAAATAAATCATGATCCATTTGCCTGTGCACCACTCTCCCTGTGGTACCAAGGAGAAAAAGAACTGTGAATAAAAAAAGGAGTAAATTTCCTACTTTCTGGAGACTTGCCCTTTTCATTTCTCTTGAGTGCCTGACACCCCTCCCAGATCTCTTCCTCCATGCCTGGCCACGCACGAAGTATTTCTTACCACACCCACAGCCCCTTTCCCCACTGGGCATCATATCTCCTTGTTAGGAGAAAAGCATTCTTTTAAGACTTCTTCTGAAAATGCAAGTGACCTAACATGCTCCCCCTCCCAAGGGCATTTTCCATCTCCAGAGGGGAACCTGTTGATCCATAGGAATGAATTTCTAATGCTGGGATTTGGGCTGAGATGTCTGGGGGCTCAAAGTTCTGCTCAGCACTTTGGAAATTACATTAGATGGATTTTCTCCATGAGCAGATACACTCAGCTCTAGAATGGAACTAAAATGATGGAAATCACATGAATTTAGACATAGGACATGGGGGTGCTGGTTGGGGTACCCCAAAGTAAGAGTCAAGCAAATCACATCATTTCTCCTCCTCCATTTATTCATCCGTGAAATAAGTTTCAGGAAATATACCTCAAAGCCTTTTTGTGGCTATTGTGTGGCTAACATGCATATGAAAGCAATTTATCAAAATATGAGTCACCTTAATCATCGAAATTTATCATTTTCCTCATTGATATCAATTAGGGAAAGACATTCTGGTGATTCTAGCTTCTAAAGTAGAGGTCGGCAAACTTTGTAAAAAAGAAAGAAAGAAAAAGAAGAAAGAAGAAAGAAAGGAAAGAAAGAAAGAAAGAAAGAAAAGAAAGAAAGAAAGAAAGAAAGAAAGAAAGAAAGAAAGAAAGAAA
>NW_023270442.1:9312199-9496055 GCF_011800145.1 Mirounga leonina
AAAGAAAGAAAGAAAGAAAGAAAGAAAGAAAGAAAGAAAGAAAGAAAAATCCAGGTAGTAAATTATTTTAGCTTTGCAGGTCATTTGGTGACTTCAACTGTGAACTTCTGCTGGTGCAAGGAGAAGGCAATCACAGAGGATATACAAACAAATGGACATGGCTAGGCCTGGCTTGCAGGTTGGAGTTTTCCAATCTGTATTCTAAAAACAAAGTATCAAAATAGGGATATGTGGAGAACAAAATAGGGATATAGGAGAACAGACAATATACTTGAGAGCATCGTATTTCCTTGACTTTCATCCTAGCTACTACAAAAACTACTTATCTAACAAGTCGTGTAGAAAGCAAACAATAGGAATGCTGTGCATTCTAAATAAGTGCAATGGATTCTCTGGTCTATGGTCCCACACATTTGTGAGCAGGCTCAGCTGTCACCAAACTGCCATTGGTAGCCCTGGTGGCAGAGTTGCTTGTCAACTCTCCCACTTTCTCTCTCAAGTAGAGTGATAGGAGATGAGGCTCTGATGAAGGAAAGAAGAGCTGATGACACATGGTTTCTGGTGCAAACTCTTCCAGACTGTGGCTGTCCTATTCTGGAGTGACTCAGTCACCATATTATCACCTCTTGTATCCCAACCCCACCTACTGCACCATCTCTAGGTGTTCTGACTCTCCCGTTGGCTACTTGCTGATCCCACCCACACCACTTGCTCTGGACACACCACTGCAGAACTTTTGTCATTGTCTTTGCTCTATAACCAGCAGGGGCAAGATCCACCAGGACAGATTAAGGAGCAGAAAAATTACAATCCAAGTTATTTGTAGGTTACACCACTCTAGGTTAGGTAGTGTCCAATCAGCGTGTCTATCTCAGAAGCTCTTGAACAACTGTGCGGTTACAGTCATGGTGTCTCACACCTCCTGGCCTCCACCCTGATCCTCCCAAATACTTGTTCCTGGCATCACCTGTCCCCATGTTCATATAGGAAGACACACAAACAAAAAGCAAGTTTAAAAATTCCTCCATTTCTGGGCGCCTGGGTGGTTCAGATGGTTAAGCGTCTGCCTTCGGCTCAGGTCATGATCCTAGGGTCCTGGGATTGAGTCCCGCATCGGGCTCCCTGCTCCTTGGGAGCCTGCTTCTCCCTCTGCCTCTCTCTCTCTGTTCTCATGAATAAATAAATAAAATCTTAAAAAAAATAAATAAAAAAAAATAAAAATTCCTCCATTTCTATATGTGTTACAGTCTTCCCTTTTTTTAAGATTTTATTTGAGAGAGAGAGAGAGAGAAAGAAAGAGCATGAGCCAGGGGGAGTAGCAGAAGGAGAGGGAGAAGCAGACTCCCCACTGAGCAGGGAGCCTGATGCAGGGTCGATCCCAGGACCCCAGGATCATGACTTGAGCTGAAGGCAGACGCTTCACCCCCTGAGCCACCAGGCGCCCCAACATGTGTTACAGTCTTTAAAAGTCCACAGTGCAGAGTTCCCTTGTACACATCTCCCTCAGACTCCGGGCATAGGGCACTTTTCTTCCATTCAGTTTGACCCTCTCTATGCAAGAATCTGGTGGCCACAGCCAGGTGCCAGGATGGAAGGGGGTCCAGACCGTCCCAGACAATAACTGCAAAAGCTGAAGTCTTTGCTCTGTGACTTCTCCCCCCAGCACTATTGATAGTCAGGCTTGTAACTTTTCTATCTCTGACCTAGTCTTTCTCCAAGTTTCATTGCTTCTCAGTCTCAAGTCTCTCCAGAGCCCATCCCTCCTCTCCAAACCCACTGCTGCTGCGCAAGCTAATGATCCATCACCAGAACATGCTTCTTCTGACTGATATCTCTTGCCTGCTAGTTTTCCCCCTTTCATGGGCCCTCCCCCATTAGAGTGTTTTTGGTCTAAAACACTAACCTGTCCCTTCTCTGGCAGGTGCGTGAGCAGGGAACATCATCACCAAAACAAGCAGGGAACTAGTTACAATGCATTTTCCTGGGTTCCACTCTTGGAATCACAATCTCTATAGGGATGGGGCCTAGATACATGCATTCTTCCATTT
Source organism: Mirounga leonina (assembly GCF_011800145.1). Taxonomy (NCBI): domain Eukaryota; kingdom Metazoa; phylum Chordata; class Mammalia; order Carnivora; family Phocidae; genus Mirounga; species Mirounga leonina. The sequence continues at coordinate 9,314,248 of NW_023270442.1, forward strand.
CTTAACCCCTGCCCACCCACCCACCCCCACCCAGCTTTGATCCACCAGGATCCACCAGCAGTTCTCTTATATACTAAGCTGTCCAGGATACCACTGGCTTAGAGGGCCAGATCCAGTCTCCAAAGATAATCTGTACCTCTTGTTTCATGTTCGCAAGATGTCTAACTGGTCCACTCACTGATTTTCCTACCCTCTTAGATCTGGTGGATAAAACTGGTCATCCTGGTAGCTGAATATTTCTTTCTGGAAGCATAAGCCTGGACTCCCAGGAGTGCTGTTTGTTCTTTTGAAGGAGGAGTTTTCCCTCCCACAAGCCTAGGCTCAGCTCCTCACCCCCGTACTTTCACAGAGCTTCCCATATGTGGGTGAAAGGTGGCCAGTTGTGGGAGGACATGGAACCTGAGTCATGAACCGCGTTCTTCCAGCCGCACTCTGTTGGCATTCAGTGGGAAGGCTGATGGCAGGAGTGGTGACTTCATCGAAACATTGCATTCACTATATCACAAGCTCCTCTGGGGGCAGAGGCAGGGTCTGCTTCCCTGAGAACTAGGTTAAGGAATGGCTCAATAAACATTTGCTGAATTAATTAATAATGGAAGAAAGCAATCAATCGATAAATGAACAAAGGTGTAAATAGCCCAGGCTAAGGAAAAGAGCATGCTAAATACCTGGAAAGGCATTTTTGTTGTGCACTGGCATGATTTTTGACGGAGTAATTCAACACATCTGCCTGTTGGTTTGCTTTTTGGGAATGAGATTCTGGATAAGACTGAGTATACGAAGTAGTATGAATTATACTCTCCTTCTGTGATTATTCCTTCTGTGATTTCACTATTAACCAAAGCCAGTAAATAGTAACCTTCTAATTTATTCATTATTCCTACTGTTGAAATTATGACAAGACTCCAACATAACAGCTTCCCTCTATCATCATTTTGGACAAGCCAAACATTCTTTAGAAGCATTTGGGTGTGTGGGTGTGGGCCTGTGGTGCGTGGTGTGGGGGAAGGATCACAGAGGCCTGGAAAAAGTCATACTTTGAAATTCAAAAAGCCAATTGCACCTATTTCAGCAAATTGGAAATTGATGGTGTGTAACTCTGAAGGGCCTAGCAGTAGCTATTATTTCCATCCAGGCTCTTATTAACTGGTAATATTTTCTCTAGTAAACATTCAATTACCATAGCAACAAGAGGCCTGTCATAAGGACACAAGGGCTCCCTGGCTTCGCCAAGTAATGGATGGCGTTTCAAATGAATTTCAGAAAATGCAGAGAGACTTGCCAAAAAAATATTTTTGAAATACTAAACCCCAGTTTTATTTGAGACAAAGGAAAGAAGAGAACCCTGATAAAGTGGAAACTTCGCAAACCCCACTTCTGTTATAATGTGTCCAAGCCCAGAAGTGCCTTCTTCCTATCCGAGCCAAACCCTCCACTGTGCTCTGGATGCTATTTCATGCCCCCTTCTCATGTACTTATCTACAAAGTCAAGTATTTCTTCTAGATCCCCTGGCCTCAGTCTCTCCCCCCCACTACATCTCCCCATCAGTATCTTTTTAAAATTCACTTATAGTGACATGCAGTATGCACTCAAAACATAACAAATCCTAACAGTACAGCTCAAGAAACTATTCCAAAGTGACCACACCTAAGTCCCCACTATACAGTCAAGTAACAGAATATGACAGTATCCAGAAAGCCTCCCAAAACCCGAGTCTGTACACTCGTACCTTCACCCGAAAGGAAACTACAATGAGTTAATTTTCCTTGTGCTTGAAATTTGTACAAATTGACTTTCATATTATGTTTTCTTTAGTGTCTAGCTTCATCCAACTCAAACATAGAGTCAATAGAATCATCCATGGGCCTGCACGCAATAAGAGTACATTCATTTCAGGCGCCTGGGTGGCTCAGTTGGTTAAGCGACTGCTTTCGGCTCAGGTCATGATCCCAGGGTCCTGGGATCGAGTCCCACATCGGGCTCCCTGCTCGGCGGGGAGCCTGCTTCTCCCTCTCCCACTCCTGCTTGTGTTCCTGCTCTCGCTATCTCTCTCTCTGTCAAATAAATAAATAAAATCTTTAAAAAAAATAAAAATAAAAAAATAACATCTGAAAAGTCTTCCTGCAATGAAACATTGAAGATTTGCTCTTAAATAGTAATTAACAGGGTGCCTGGGTGGCTCAGTTGGTTAAGCAACTGCCTTCGGCTCAGGTCATGATCCCAGGGTCCTGGGATCGAGTGCCACATCGGGCTCCCTGCTCGGCGGGGAGCCTGCTTCTCCCTCTGACCCTCTCCTCTCTCATGCTGTTTCTCTCTCGCTCGCTCGCTCTCTAATAAATAAATAAATAAAATCTTTAAAAAAACAAAGTACATTCATTTCATTATTGTATTCATTTCCTAAGGCTGCTATAGCCACAAATGAGTTGGCCTAACAGCAATGTATTATCTCACAATTTTGGAGGCTAAAAGTCCAAGATCTAGGTGTCAGCAAAGTTGATACCCTGTGAGAGAGGATCTGTTCCAGGCCTCTCTCTTAGCTTCTGGTGGTTTGCTGGCAATCTTTGGCATTCCCGGTCTTGGAAGTAGATGTATCATTCTGTTCTCTACCTTCAGGTTCACGTGGTGCTCTCCTGGCTTGTGTCTCTCTTCACAAGGCATTCTTTCTATAAGAACACCAGTCATTTTAGAGTGCCTGGGTGGGTCTGTTGGTTAAGCATCTGCCTTTGGCTCAGCTCATGATCCCGGGGTTCCAGGATAAAGTCCTGCATCGGGCTCCCTGCTCAACAGGGGAGTCTGCTTCTCCTTCTGACCCTGCCCCCTCTCATGCTCTCTCTCCCTCACTGTCTCTCTCTCTCTCAAATAAATAAAATCTTTAAAAAAGAGAGAGAGAGAACACCAGTCATTCTAGATTAGGGGCCCAACCTGCCCCAATATGACTTCTTCTTAATTAATTATATCTGCAATGACCATATTTCCAAATAAGGTCGCATTCTGAGGTTCTGGATAAGAATTTGCAGAGGAATATGATTAAAACGATAACAAGTGCTATAAAACATTCCATTATATGAATATACCACAATTTATTTTATTCATCCTACTGTGGGTGGATATTTGGTAATTTCCAATTTGGGTTATGCTATCCTGGGACCAGGATTGATTCTTGACAAAAGAGTAAAAAGCATGAAGTTTGTCTTTGATGTTACTCCTTGCCCATCCTAGGCTTCCCACTGTATATTTTCCTCCCTCCTCAATGCCTTTTTTTCTCTGGCAGGTTTTATCCTGCCCCAGCTGCTTTACAACTTAATAACAATAAGATTTGCTGATTTGGTCTTTGGAAGTTACTCTTCTGCCCAAGCTTCTCTTTAGAGGAAGATTCCAGAAGACCAGATAGTATTGAAACTTAATGGAATGAATCTCTAGACTTGAACTCCAGGATATGGGAAATATTTGGAGGAAGCTTGGCATGCATTTTCCCCAAATCAAACAGGAAAACCAATGGAGACTTTCATTACACAATATGACCCAGATATAGCATGTTAACGGATAATAGATGCATCAGCTATTGCCACCATAATGGAAAAAAATCCACCTCAAATATCAGTACCTTAGGACAACAGAATTTATTCTCACAGGTTTGAGTGTCGACTGCAAATTGCCTGAGCCTTGATTCAAGCTAAAGTGTAAGTTCAAGTCTGCTCTCTCACGTGTTTGTTCTGGGGCCTGATTTCCAAGTGCAAGAAAGCCAAGGTTAGTGTGCAAACACATTTTAAGCCTCTGCTCACCTCACATCATTGCAACACCTAAATGACTACAGTAAGTCACATGACCAAATAAACATAAGTAGGGCAGAGGTACATTCCTCCCATGGAGATGAGAAAAGTCAGTATTTGCTGAATAATGAGGTGATCTACCACAAAAAAGAATGAGAAGAAAGCTCTATAGCCAGATGACATGAGGTAGAGATAGAAAAGAGTTGAAATTATTTGTCTGATGATTTTCTCAGATCAGCTAAGGATTTCCAGGCTGGACATCTTTCCTCTCTAATGAGATGGCAAGATATAATGGTGGTTGCATTAGTTTGCTAGGGCTGACATAAGTAGCACAGACTGGGTGGCTTTTGCAACAAAATTTATTGTCTCACAATTTTGGAGGCTGAAGTCCAAAATCAAAACGTCAACAGGGTTAGTGTCTCCTGAGGCCTTGTTCCTTGGCTTACAGATGGCTGTCTTCCCCCTGTGTCTTCACATGGCCTTCCCTCTGCGTGCATCCGTCAAAATTTCATCTTCTTATAAGGATACCAGTCATAGTAGATTAGGGCTCATCATTAGGGCCCTAATTTCATTACCTCTTTAAAGACCTATTTCCAAATACAGTTAGAGTCTGGGATACTAGGGGTTAGGATTTCAACACATGAACTTTGGGAGGATGCAGTTCAGCCCTTAACCATAACCAAGAGCATAGGGCTCAGGAACCAAAGACAGGTGGCTTTTAATCCTGCATCTACCACTTACACACTGGATGACCAACCCCCCACACCCCCAGCCTTTCTATGTCTACACCTGGAGATCATAATCTCTTCTCAGCAGATTGCCTTCAGGAGTCAATAAGATAATGCACATAAAATGCTATCACAGTATCTGACACAGCGTTCACAGTGTTATAAAACTCACAAATAACAATTACTGCTGCTGTTATTATTTTACTATTAAAATAATAGTTAAATATTAATAAGGCCCATTCTAAGCCAGACACTTCACAGAACATACAGTTCGTTTATAAAATAAGGTAATATAAAACTCACTTTGCAGTTTAATTCATGTAACCTTATGTGTCAACCATACTTCAGTAAAAAATCACTTTGCAATATCAATGAAAACAATATATTTTATTTTGTAGGCCAGCAGCAAGACCTAATTACTCTTATGCCTTTTTATAACAACTTGTCCTTTTGAGGAAAAAAAAAAAACAACAACAACACTTCCTTAGTCTTTCCCTGCAAAGGTCTTCTGAGTGAGGTGTGCACATCATTATGTTGATTTTGCAGCTGAAGAAACTGGGCACATGGAAGTGTAGTGATTTCACTGTCAACACAGAGTTAACGGAAGATAGCTACTCCTAGAATCCAGTCTTTTCCTATAAGCTTGGCTCACAGATCTACACTAACAGCCTTCACTCCTTTCTTTGCTTTGATGTTCATATACAGTTTGATTGGAAACTTAACACTATAATTTCACAGTAATTACATGCCCCTGAAGATCATTTTGTAAGTAAATGTTTTGAAACCAAAGATAATCATTGTTATATGACCATAGCCCTTTTTCTTATGCCATCTTTTCTACCAAGAATTTAACCAAGCTAAAGTTCCATTTGAGAGTCCCAGGAGCTGGCTCTAGGGCTCAGCTCTGCATTCTGGAACTCTAATTTCATCAAGCTCGATGGAGATGAATTACTGTTTTCTGGCCTCTGGAGTAACCTCTACCCTTTCCACTTGAGCATCTATACAAAGAAAGCTGCCACAGGGCTCTCAACACAAACGCTCTCAAACATAACACGCTAGGATGAATCAGAACAGAGGCCTTGCATCATGGGACCTCAAATTGGAACATCCTGTCCAGAAGTTCTAAAATATGCTCCTGATATCCAGACATACCAAGGGTTCTCCTCTTTTTTTTAGAAACTTCCTAATTGCTTGGCTATATAGTCTCCAGGAACAGCTCCAGGTTCAAGAATCCTCTACTCTAGGTTAGTGGCTCAGAGCTACCTCTACCTACTAACTGTTCAGGGCCATAATTGTGGCCTGCCTTAGTTCTCTATTGACAAATAAAGCAATAAACTACAGTACAAAACAGGTAATAATGACCCTTGTTCCAGGCAATCTACATTTCCTGTATTTTCAAATCTGCCTGAAATTTTTATAGAGAGTGATTAAAATTTAGATTATGTCCATTTTTAGATTCACTACCAAGTGAATAAACAATTCTTTACCCACCAGACTATCCTGCTTGCTTGTAAGTCCCAGAGTAAAGGGCAAAAGAGAAGCATCTTGACAGTCACATCTGCCTTTGGCATTTGATGATAAAGTATATTTATCAGCTACTATTTTTCCAGAGTTGCAAGATAAAATGGGACATTCTTTTTTAGATAATACAAAAAGAGCTTACAGTTTAAATTGCTTCAATCTCTGTCACTTATTTCTCAGAATCCTGTCTCACTCTTCTGTGGTCATGTGGTGAAACTCATCTGGAACACATAATGTTTATATTGACTCGCCTTTTTATTCCATTTTCACTTTCTGGTGTAAAAGCAAAGCTCTTCTGGGCTCAGTAATGTTTTTTGCTCTTTTCATGGCAATGGTTTTTAGAAACAGAAATGATAGCAGTTTCCACATACACATTCCCAATAAACTTGTCATCAAAAGGTCTCAAAGAGCTCACATTAATCACTTTTAGTCATTTCTTCCATGCAAATGAGGAGGCCTTAAAATAATTTGAGCTGTGCTTGCAGTGAATTCAGTGGCAAAATCTAAAACAATATTGCATGTTTTCAAAGAACTAAAGATGGCCCCTCCATAATTTCTGCATATTGGTAACATCAGTGGATGAGACTTTCCAGAAGACAACAGGAAAAAGAGAAAACATCTCCATTTGAAGCATAAAAAAAAAGAAAAAAAAAAGCATCATCTTTAGAACAGACTTAGGAAAAGATATCATTTAAGATGTTTAACAGTTGATCTTGTGCTCATTTGAATCTGGTGGCTATTGACTTAAACATTGAAATACTGAAATCAAGAGATAATAAACAATGGAGAGAATTGAAATTAGAAGTTAAATCCTTGCATGTGTGTGGATGCACTTCTCTGTGTGTGTTTTCTTCAAATGGGCAAACCAGCTTGTGCTTTCTTTAATCTGAAACCTACTTTGGCACGGGATGGCCCTTACAGAACTCCGGATGAACTACTTAGGTGGGATTTCTGGATCGGTTGCTGGAAATGTGATCCCAATCTGCCCCCTGATTTCCTGTGTAACCTGGAGACCTTAATCTCTGTACCCTGTTTCCTCATCAGTAACTTTATTCAAATGAGGGAAGTATGTAAGGGAGTCACCCAGAGGTCAAAAGGGCAAAAGGGGAAATACAGAGCATAGCTTTAAGAATAGTAATATAGATTGCCTGAAGATCTCATCAAGTCTGAATGGGCCACACAGTTTTGGTGGGGAGAATTCACTATTAAAAGCAAGAAAGAGAAGAGATCTTATAGGCACACCTTATCCATATATTCTCAAACCATTTAGTTCCTTAAACTTGGGCTCTGAATGGGAACACAGAATGAAGAGAGAGTGGTATGCATTTCTACATACCCATGACCCCCTCTCCCAGGTTGTAAGCAGAGGAGAAAGAGTGAGAAGGTTATTTAAATTAGTGTACTTTCTTAATATGACTATGAAACAGTGGTTTTCGATCTGGACCGTGCATCAGAATCTCATCTAGGGCGCCTGGGTGGCTCAGTCGTTAAGCGTCTGCCTTCGGCTCAGGTCATGATCCCAGGGTCCTGGGATCGAGTCCCACATCGGGCTCCCTGCTCCTTGGGAGCCTGCTTCTCCCTCTGCCTCTCTCTCTCTCTCTGTCTCTCATGAATAAATAAATAAAATCTTTAAAAAAAAAAAAAAGAATCTCATCTAGATCTTCTGAAAAATATAAATGCCTAGACTCCACATTTAAACTACTGAGTCAGAATTTCTGAGATACTCTTAATCTCCACAGGTAATTCTGATAAGCAGCCAAAATTAGAAAATATTTAGGCCTAAATTAGGATTCTGATTCTTTTGGAACTAATAAAGAATATTCAGATCATTGATTACTATTTTTCCTTGCTCATTTTTAAAATATTAAGTGGACACGGTCTAAATTAAACATTTGAGTGTGTGTTGAATATTTATAGTGAGTACTTTCCTGCCTAACATTGTCTAAAAAAGTTATTCTGTATTTCAAATCTGTACAACCCTCTACTGAGTGATCAGTAGAGTCTTAGCCCTTGAAAACATCTTCCTCTGGGTCAAGGTTTCCTACCCTGGGCACTACTGAGTTGGATAATTCTTTGTTATGAAGGGCTGTCCTGTGCATGTTAGGATGTTCAGCAGCATCCCTGGCCTCTACTTAACTAGATGCCAGGAGCATACCTCTCCAATTTTGACAACCAAAAATGTCTCCAGTCATTGCCAAGTGTCCTCTAGAGGGCAGAATCAGCCCCAGTTGAGAACCACCACTTTGTGTGAAAGGAGGAAACATACAGCAATTGAATTACATTAAGTATTTCTCATCCACCGGGCTTTCTTTGAGTTGTGACTCCCTGACCATTGAGAGGACCTTCCTGATGAACTGTTCTAGCATCAATGGGAGCGAGTTCTCCCTCCTGCTACCCCCACCTTGTTGTGGCCACCTCTATTCTACAATCTCTGCTGTCTCTTCCTGGGAGAGGTCATTACTAATTACTAATCACTGCTCCATTCCACCATCTCTAGAGCAATAACAGAGCTGTTACAAAGCCTCTTCTCCTTCCACTGGCCTCTTCTGCGAAGGCCATCCCCTCCAAGTCAAGTCCGTCTCGAGGAATGAATTGCTAGAGTTTGTAGATGTCGGGCATCACCGTGATCTTGGCACAGTGATGCAATGGACCCCCCCAAAAAAGAGTAAATTCTCTTCCCTGTAAGGCATAATATTTTTATATTTCATTATTTGTCTTTGTAGTTTTTCATTTCCTAAACTCTATTCTCCCCCCAATCATTGAAGTAACAGAGAGGGCTTTCTTTATGCAATCCTGGACAGATACCGGTCTGGAACAAAGTTACTTGAAGTACTGGATAAATTTTGTAAGTCTGGAGCAGAAGCAAATGTCATGAAAGCCAAAATGGTACCTAAGTCCATCCTGGGACTCAATTTATTTCCAAGAAATAAGAAGGGAAGTGGGAAAGAATCTTATATTGATGAAATTTAAATACTAAATTGATAAATGTAATAAATATACATAAATGTGTATATGTATATAATATACATAAATATAATAAATAAATGCAGAGTGATTATACTAACTTCAATGTTATAGTTAAGTTTAGGTAGAAGGAAGTTATTTTTAAAATTACATTTCTGGGGTGCCTGGGTGGCTCAGTCGTTAAGCGTCTGCCTTCGGCTCAGGTCATGATCCCGGGGTCCTGGGATCGAGCCCCGCATTGGGCTCCCTGCTCAGTGGGAAGCCTGCTTCTCCCTCTCCCACTCCCCCTGCTTGTGTTCCCTCTCTCATTGTCTCTCTCTGTTAAATTAAAAAAAAAAATTACATTTGTGGGGTGCCTGGTTGGCTCAGTCAGTTAAGGCTCCAACTTGATTTTGGCTCAGGTCATGATCTCAGGGTTGTGAGATCAAGCCCCACATCGAGCTCCATGCTGGCGTGGAGTCTGCTTAAGATTGTCTCTGTCTCCCTGTGCCCCTGCTGTGCTGAGAACTGCTGATTTAAAGGAGTCCAAGGACAGGAGAATTTGGTAATACTATGTAAAATTTTGAGTTCACAAAGTGCTTTTTTGTACATTATTTCTTGTACATTATTTCGTGCATTTTATTTTACAAATAAGAATCAGGCAAAGAGGGGTTCCTGGGTGGCTCAGTAGGTTAAGCATATGACTTTGGCTCAGGTCATGATCTCAGGGTCCTGGGATTGAGTCCCTGAGTTAGGCTCCATGCACAGCAGAGAGTCTGCTTGTCCCTCTGCCCCTCCCCTCACTCATTCTCTCTCTCTCTCTCTCTTAAATAAAGACTTTAAATAAAAAATCAGAAAAGAAAGATAAAGTAACTTGCTCCGAGTTAATAAATGACAACTCTCAGACATGTAGATCTGCTGTTTCTGAGCATAGTGTACTGTACTATACAACATAGCCTAGTAACTTAATATTCCAAAGTGTCCTTCACTTGACAGGAAATAGTTTTATGAGTGTCTTAGATTATAAGACAATCAAAGCAGAGGACCAGCTTTTGATGTTTGTTAAACACACTCTTTGGTACATAACACAGCAATATTGCAAGGGGCACAGATGGGAGTTAGATCCTTGTGACATTATGAGAACATTATGGTTAGCTTCTCAACAATCCATTTTATTATACAGAGACACCACTGTCTCTTGTCAGATCCCTGGTTTGACCTCCTTTAAATTCTGTAATGTCTTTTTTTACCCTGAATCTCTGGGATAAGCCTGAACATGTACAGAAAGCTTGAGTCCTGGAATGGGAACTGATTTGTCTTAGAGCCCAAGTACTAACTGTTCAAGCCTCTCTCACCTCTTCCTCTGAAGGTCAGGACATAATGGAATTGTTGCCACTCATGCTCAGTTGTAAGCAGTGTGTTCAATTTTCTATTCCATTCTAACAAGTACAGTGACCACATAGCATTCATTTTCCTGTCCCCACCCTTTCCAAGGACCTATAAAAAGGGAGAGGACAGGTGGGGCTTTCCCTTTTTAATCAAGTTTCCTGGATTTTTCTCTTATTTCAATTGGGAATAATCTACTAATAAGCAATTAATATTCCAAAATTATCATCTCTTCACAGAAATTTCCAAATCCTCTCCAATAAATAGAAATCATTTTCCAAATGTGTTCAGGGGAAGCAGGAACATCCTCAACTACTAGCCCCTAATAGAGGAATATTTGGCCATTGCCTTTCAAAATCTTGATAGAAGAATTTTCAGCCAATATAAATGGTAACTGCTTAATATTAGCTATGAGTAAGAAAGTTCTGCGACAAAATACTATTACTGTTGCATTGTATTAACTGGATTTTATTCTCACTCCTTCACTGCTATTTATGGAAACTTAAGCATAGGAAAATTATGCTAAATACAACTATTAGAAGAAGAAATCTCTAAATAAAATTCTCAGTAAGCTGGGTGGAAGGAAGAGAGAAGAGTCAGAGAGTGTGGAAAGATAGAAAGCTCATAATTCTCATCTGTCTCGTTAGAGAAGTGAAATCATTACAGCTATAGATCTGGCTTCCCTGAAGCTCTGGTGGTCTGGCAGAAAGACCTAAATCTGCAGTTTTTCTCCAATGACTATGTAAATATAGTAAGAATTGTCATTTCTGTAAAAGCCCTTTGAGATTTTATGAGACAGTGTCTACTGCTCTGTAGGCAATCCCAGCTTGTTTCATAGGCTACGCCAGCCAAGGCCTCTTCCTCTGCCTCCCCCACATCAAGTCTGCCTGACACCCCCACTCAAATGTTTCAGAGGTATCAAACCCATATGTCTAAACTGAAGCAATTCTTCAGTAACCTGAGCAAAATGAAACAAGCATCTGAAATTCCTAAATATGACTTATTTTATGTCTATTGAAAAAATATGTTTAGCAAGTGAATACAAAAATAGAATATGCTACTTAAAAGAACTAAATACCTTAACAAATATTCTCATGTTTGCTTGTTTCTTTTATTTTCCTAAATACGTGGGTAATTATTAAGTTAAAAAAATAATAATGATATTAAGTACCCTTATTATAATTACAATGTGTTACGAGTGTACCATTCTCCCCAAAAAGTCCCATGTCTTTCCTCCTTCTCCCTATCCATATTTATTACCTTTTATCATTTATTTTATTTACTTTATTATTCAGAATCTTTAATGCCCAAATAATTTAAAAGATATGATCAGTTATCTACAAACAGGCTGGCTATTCAGTCGGTTTTCACAACGGCTATATTTAATAAGACCTATTGTTTTAGATTACTATCTGAGAATTTCATGGATTCACTCCTGGATGCAGGAGATAAGAGAACATTTAATTCATTACTTTTATATTTACCAATGTGTAAAAAACTAAGCTTACACACAAAAGCCAAGTTGCTTTCCTTGAATGAATCCTGCCTGAATAAAACAATGAAAGAAAAATAAAAATAATCTTTAACCATATGTAGTCTAATTTTTAAATGAATAAATAATGAAATAATACATGCTATGGATATATTTTAAGGCCTTATGTCGTTTTAATTGTTCTGCTTGTTCTGTGGTTAGGTCTAAGACTATATGATTCTCTTCAAAGTATATCAAGTATTGTGAACGCTTTGGCTCAGGTCAAATTAATAGTAAAACAACAAATATACCAAAAAAAAAAAAAAGATATGCTCAGCTATCTAAACAGACTTTTTTACTATCAAAATAAATATGGATTACCAGCCATATAAAAATCAAAATAATCAATATATCAGAAAATAGGCATTATTTCAAGTGGGCTTATTTTGCCACCTGGTTTATGATTACTGTTTCTAACCCAAAAGTTCACAGAGATAATCTTTACTTTAAACAATTCCATAATGTTATAAATGGATTTTATTTTTTAATTCTCTCGCATCCATAATAGTATCTACATGACATTATAACTTAGCATTATTGATGTTTAAATCTCAAGCTAAAGCACTCAATTAGAATGAGACCTCTGATTCTTGAATCAACCCTTTTCATACGTTCTATTTTTAGAACAAGTTATGTAGTCTGTGGCCTATCCAATAGGGTGAACGTGATGAAATGTATAAAACCTTACAAGTACAAATGAGGCCCATTAGTCAAATTGTGCTTTTAATCTATAAAGGCATTACATCATGAGTCATTTAGAGGAAAGGGTAGAGTTTCCTCCCGAATTCATTACAGCATGAAAAGTAACATTTAGAAGGGAGAGTTTACAAAAATGAAATTGTACCTCTCAGGTAAAAGTATTTTTTCCCATGAGAAAGTACACCTTCTATTTAAAAAGAGACGAACAGTATTCTTTCTCTATTTGATCATGTATAAATGACTGGAAATTCATGAGCTCATTAGTAAAATCTCTAGGATTCTTCATTTCTTCATTTCTTCAAAAAAAAAAAGAGAGAGAGAGAGAGGCAGTGCAAATCAAGGCTATATAAAAATATAGCAAAGATGGATCATTTTATTTAAGGAAATGGTATGTGTAGATTTTTAAACTTAACTCTAGAACTTTTTCTAGGAATATAAAAATCCAGTCAAAACATACTTCTCAAAGAACACTGGATAAATAAAATTAATGGCTTGTCTCACATTCTTATCTTTTGATTTACTAACTTAATATCCAGGAGCTCCCACAATTTATATACTTGATTTAACATTGAGACACCTAAAAATTAAAATTTTAATGTAATTTTCTATGATATCAAAGTTATGTCCAAGGTAAACTATTTCTTTCTTATAATCAATTTTTTAAAAGATGCCACCAAAAAGTCATAATATAAAAAGCTAGTGCAAATCAGTTCTTTTCTCTTCCAACCAATACCTTTGTCCTTCAGTTTTCTCATTGTGAATGTAGACTTACAAATCCTTACCTATTTCACAAGGTTATTGTGAGAATAAATTGAAATGATGTTTTTGAAAGTATTAGAAATATGAACTCTATCCATGTCATGTAATGAATAGGTGAGTATACTTACCCTGGAAAAGAAACAATTTGGATTAGATAGAATAGATGTCATCAAATAGTTCAAGGATTGATCTATGGAAGCAGGATTAGAACTAAGAGCTACATTATCTCAAACACACACACACACACACACACACACTCTAGAATCAATACGTAGAAGTAACAGAGAAATAAATTTGGACTCAATAAAAAGGAAGACATTTCTAATAGAACTTTAAGAAGTATGAGTTTCCCTACACTGGACACATTCACATGTAAAGTAGAAGACATTATTATAGGAGTTGAGGACAAAATTCATATATCAAACAGGCAGCTGGGCTACATGATCTTTACAGTCACTTCCAGAGTTTAGAATCTAGTATTTTGAAATGTGTAAAGTATGAATATGTAGAGTTATTGTTGTTGTTGTATTGTTATTTTCAATATTCTTTACATGCGTGTCAAAACTACCTGAAGCATGGGCTTCACAAAGCTATCAGATGCTTTCACATGGCAACATTTCTATACTTTCATTATCTCCACATTAAGGAGAAAGTAAATAAGCAGAAGTACCAGGAGGGCCAGGAGGAGCACACCAGGACACACAGCCAACCAAGAAAATATGCAACCAATGGAAGAGAGGACAGGGAGGAGAGGCACAGGGAAGGATGAGAACCTACCAAATGGCATTGCTTTTCCCTGGGACTAGGTCTGTGACTGCACAAAATGAAGAAATAAATAAACCATTTACATGGCTTGGTTTTAATCAATTGGATAGGATCCCTAAGGTTAAGTTCTTTGTATTTAGCTGTGAGTAGATAAAACTTAGGTCCAAAAAAAATTTTTTTAATTAAGTGATTATTCAAATAACTTGTTATGATTAAGAATAAAAGCAGTAATCACCTAATAGATCACACGTAGTCTACATAACGCAGGCCCAAACCCTTTCTTTTCCTCAATATCAGTGTTCTTTGTTGGCGTTGTTTTTCCATGAATTACCCAGATAATTTCCGTGAAGTTCTATATCTTTGCCTTTCTGGAAACACCCTGGGTGTGCTGTGAACACAATACTAACACTCAGAAAGTGTTCTAAAGAACTTTGGCAACATCTAGCCTTTAGCGTGGGAGGTCTGGAACTGCCTCTTAGACCAATTTTCATATCAAATTCAAAGCGTACTTGATATTAAATCAAAAGGACATAAAAGTTTCCTTAATAAACATATTGACGTCTCAAGCTAGGAGTTGGAGCTGTAAAGATAAAAATTACCAACAAGAAGATGCGGTGGCCCAACAGGCCCCTTGTCAATCTTTCAAACTCTCACCTCAAAATATATATGTACATATATCCAGTAGCCTCCAATGAATTCAAGTACCTTATTATAAAGAAATTTCACAAATAAACATTAGTTCTAAACACCTTTAAATAGATTATCATATTGGGGGGCCTGGGTGGCTCAGTCGGTTGAGCATCTAAATCTTGATTTGGCTCAGGTCATGGTTTCAGGATCATGAGATAGAGCCCTATGTCAGGCTCCACACTGGGTGTGCAGCCTGCTTAAGAGTCTCTCTCTCGGGCGCCTGGGTGGCTCAGTCATTCAGCGTCTGCCTTCGGCTCAGGTCATGATCTCAGGGTCCTGGGATCAGCCCCGCATCGGGCTCCCTGCTCGGCGGGAAGCCTGCTTCTCCCCCTCCCACTCCCCCTGCTTGTGTTCCTGCTCTCACTGTGTCTCTCTCTGTCAAATAAATAAATAAAATCTTTAAATAAATAAATAAATAAATAAATAAATAAATAAATAAATAAATAAATAAATAAAAATTAGCCTCCAATTATTAATAGTTCAAAAACCAATTGAGGTAAATATGGCAATATAAGTGAGGCTATGGCTTTCAAAAAGCTGAGTATCATTAGTTTTCAACTATCTCACCAGAAATGGGAACTCTGGTGAAATCCAAAGACCTTGAAGTGTTCAAGAAGTCTTCCTATTATAAAAACAGCAATGTTTCATTCCTCATTTTTTTTTAGCCACTAGAACCCACAAAAATAATTATCGAGATTACAAATCATTTCAACAGAAAGCAAAGGCTTAGAAAAATCAAACATATTTGGCTAGAAATCATAAAAAAAACAGGATGTTCAAACTAAAATTTTGAAATATAATAGAACAGTCATTTGTGTTTTATTCAGATCAGAAAATATGAATTTGCAGCCAATAAATAGAGGCCATATTAGGCAGATATAAAAAGTCGCCTCTTTTGTGGCAGGTCAAAATAATGGCAATACAGAATGTTTGAACTTGGCTGAGACACAACAGCAGGAAAGAATACCTTGTACAAGAGTCTTTGTTCCTCTTGGTTCAACTTCTTCCTCTGTCCACGAATCTTGATTCTCTTAAGAGGGGGAAAAAGAAGGAAGATGAGATGGGAGGTGGGGGAGGCAGAACTTCTGAGCAAGAAAATAAAGCTCTGGGAGGACAGGAAAATGCTCCTCAAGCAGAATCCCATCTCAAAGCAAGATCAAGCCTCAGGCTTCCATTTTATGAGATTTTTTTTTTTTTTCAAAATGTTTTAAGTAGGTGTTTCTTGAGGTACCCTTGGCATAAAGTCAAACTCAAGAGGAACTTCTGTGCACCCCAAATCAACTTGAGTTCAGTTCCATCCTGATGCTTGTGGTTGAAGCCGGCATGCATATACACACACACACATGCACACACACACACACGCACACACACAGAATGCTATGTCCTCTGATGCAGACCACCTCAGTCATATGAGACCGAAAATGGAGATTTCCAGACCTCCTGGGGTGAGGTCCAGAGATCTGTATGATAGCAACACTCCAGTTGATCCTGAAACTGACAGCTTGGGAACGACTAGTAAGAAACCCATAGATATCACTCAAGGTGATTCTTAAACTACCTTGCTCAGAAAATAACTGTCACAAATTATTTATAAAGGCCAAGAGCAAAGGACTCCCCTTTGTGTTCCTGTGCACTCCCTCCATGGGCATCGTCTCCTAGGAACTGAGTCATTTCAATTTATGATTCCCCAGGGCTGGACACAGTCTTTGGCACAAAAAAAATAAATGATAAATATATGTGATGGGATTCATGTTTTCTTCCAATCTTACCAATCTTTGACTTTCATTTCTTCACATTCTCCTTCTCATTTTTATTTCCTTCACTTCCTTCTCACACCATTACCCTGCCCAAGATATGCCTTTCTTCAAAAGCATAACCCTCTTTTCTAGATGAACTTTTCTAGATGACACCTTTTCTAGATGAACTTACGCTTCCTCTTCAATGTGGAAACCCATAGAAATATCAACATCTGGAGATCAAAAGAACTAAGGGATACTCTTTCAGTTCAGAGCCAGAAAATTTATTGCTCTATTCATTGTCGTCTGCCCAATATCATTAATTTTACAGTCTGGTTTTTGCTGAGGAATGAAATCCCAAGCCCTGATGCTGACCTGAAACAATGAATTCACTGGTACACTGATCACTTGAATCAGAATCACCTAGCATCCTGCTTTTTAAATATACAAATTGCTGAATTCACCCCAGACCTGTCCAGTCAGAACCCTTTGGAGGGCAGGGGCATGGTATTTGCCTTTTTTTGTGAGCTCTCAAAGAGATTCTCAGTGCACAATACAGTTTGAAAACCGCCATTCTAGAACAGCTGAGGCAATTTCTAACTTCCTTGAGCTAAAGTTTTCTCCACCTTTTTCCCACAGAGACCTTTATTCATTTGTTCAATATTCATTAAGGGCCTGGTTCAGACTTCTCAATTCAACAAGAAAATTGGCCTGAGTTTAAATATGCTAAGTATCTTTAACTTCCTATAGGAAAGTAAATGTTTAATCTACAAAGTAATATATTCTGCAGACCACAGAATTTGAAGTGGTTTATTAATTATACCTTTAGAATACATTCCTAATTGCAAAACCAATGTTAAATGTTTCCTTTGAATCCATCATTTTGAGTATCAATGGCTCCAAAGGAAAGGTTATAAAATTAGTATAGTAATAAAGAACAAATGGTTTATCTGAACCAATAATGATATAGATGCCATTTGGTAGCATGATTTCCATTATACTAAGAGCGTGACAGTTTTCATGGATGTTTTACCTATGTAGCTGCACGGGAACCTGCTCTCAGAAGGGACCCAGCACTTGGTTTAATACTTCGCTGTTGCCTTCTTGACATTTTTAATAATCCAATCTTCAGACCTGGGTTTTGTAAGTTTAGTGTGATGAGACAACAAAGCATGTGGTTGAGAGCAGAGGGCATATTACACTGGGAGGCAGCTAGGACACGCATGGGCATCGATGCATTCGTGGCTGGAAGCAGGCAGCATGGAGCATTTGGCTCGGCCAGTCATTGTGCATGCGTGGGGCAGTCCTGGGCACCTCAGGGCCTTCAGGAGCAGCCATAGTAACCACAGGCCCCCGACTGGCATTGACACTGACCAGAGGAGCGGCAGGAACAGTACCGACAGCGCTGGCCACAGCACTGGAAGAGAGGAGAGGAGAAGCTTTCCATGGGAAAGGACCCTCAGTGGGAGACCAGCTGGCCTGACCATTCCTGGAGCTCATCCCTGCAGCATCTGCACAAATATTAACTCTCTGGCCTAAACAGAGGGACAGGAACTTCCAGTACACAAGCAATAAACTTTGCCAGTAAATTATTACAGAGTAAAGTGTACACACGGACACTGCCATGAGACATATCAGGGAGCTATTAGAATTTTTCAGAGTTTGGGTTTTGAAAATGGCTACAACACTGCAAAACAAATACCCACAGGCTTAGGAATGCAGATTAAATGTAAGGATCATCACATCTGCTGGTAAAGAAGTATTACTACTACTCTATTCTGACACAGAAATACTCGTTTTGCATTTGTTAAGTTTATGTGGTTACACGTTTATCAATATTACCCCCTTTATACTTTATTAGTAACAAAATATCTTAAAGGAAAAGCTTAACATTTTACTCTAACTGCACTCTTTTAGTTCACTTTTGGAACAAGGGGCCCTGCGTTTTCATTTTGCATCATGTTCTGCAAATTATGTGGCAGTCCCTGCCTGAGAGGAAGAGACTTTGAGGCCATTTCACAATTGAGAGGATTAAAATCCACAAGAGGTAACTGGCTTGGCAGTGCTCAAAGCTAGCTTAGAAGAGCCAGTTCCTAGACTTCGAATTTGAGAAGGTAGAGCCTTGAGCCCATCAAGAACCCCTCCAGTTAGGAGCAGAGAAGACTCTGATGAGCTCCTTGGAACTAGTTTCCCTGCTCACAGGGAAACAGAGGGGCAGCCATAGGACACAGTCCCCAGCCAGAGCATAGAGACCTGGAGAAAAGGCATGTTCTGTGTGCCTGGCCACCAACAGCCAGATGAGTTGAAGGACTTAGCAAAAACTACGAGATCTTCTTCTCAGTGAAAATGCACTTCTTGGTGACTACCTGTGGGCACCAGCCTAGATCCTTGTGTGTTTTTAAACCAGACCTGTTTTGTACACCAGCACTTCCCAAATTGTAAGGTGCACACCCATCATCTGGGACCTTGTCAAAATGCAGCTTCTGATTCGGGGGGTCTGGCAGGGACCCCAGGAGTTTGCATTCTTCAGGAGCTGCCAAGGGCTACTTCTGCTGCAGCTGATCCAGCCCATCACATTTTGAGAAAGGTTGTGGAGACCAATGTGCCGTGGAACAGTACAAAGGTGATAGTGTGCGGGGACTTCCTACAGGGCCATGCCAGTTTTGAAAATACAGACCTACAGTAGCTCCCCCTTCTCCATGGTTTCCCTTTCCATGACTTCAGTTACCCACTCGCTGCAACCACAGTCCGAAGCAGATGACCTTCCTTCTGACATATCATCAGAAGGTCCATAGTAGCCTAACGCTACGTCACGATGCGTAGGTCATTCTTCTCACTTCATCTCATCACGTGAGCATCTTATCATCTCCCATCATGGCAAGAAGAAGGGTGAGTACAATAAAAATAAGATATTTTGAGAGAGAGAGAAAAAGACCACATCCACATGCCTTTTATTACCATATGTTCTTATAATTGTTCTATTTCATTATTAGTTATTGCTGTGAATCTCTTACTGTGTCTAATTCATAAATTAAACATTATCATAGGTATGTGATAAAGGAAAAGACATAGCATGCATAGATTGTGTTACTATCTGTGGACTCAGGGTCTTGGAATGTATCCCCCATGGATAAAGAGGGGACCACTGTACTTCATACAGACTAATAAACAGCCATTGGATGAGTGCCCACTCTCCTCAGTAATCTAGCTTCTCTCCAGACTTCCCCAGAACCCAGTAACAATTGGCTGATGCCACTGGGGGCCTTGAGAGATACTTTAGAAGTGCAGCCAGCTTTCATCCTGACTGGGCAGTGACAAGTTCACTGGTTGTCCAATGTTTGGAATGTCACTCTGGGAAAGGGCACTCAGTTGTTACATGCTGAATAACTCTACGGAAGGGGTTCAAGACTTGCTGCCATTGAAACCCCCTGTTTATCTTGACCTCCTCTTTCCCCAAACTGATTCAGTCACTGATCCTTTTTTAGCCAACATTGATCAAGTTCACTCCACTCATTTTGCTAATGAGAAAGCTAGGAATCAGAAGGTTGGGGTGATCCGCTCAGTCTGATAGCTAGAGAGAAGCCAACGCAGGATCAGAAATCAAGTCTCACTCCCATTACGTCATGCTCAATTGAGTCATTCTAAAATGAAAGATTGTTTAGTTTGATTGTCATAGATAGAGTGGTGACAGCTAGGAAGTTTATATTATGAATCAGTTAAACTATTTGAATCAGTGTTACTTTAAAGAGATACCACTATTTCTTTAACCTCAAAATCTCAGCTTTGAAACATATTTTTTATCAGGGCTATAGGGGCACTTTATGGGAATTCTACCATATCTAAAATCTTTAGGTCATACTGTCCAGAACTCCTCACTGCAGACGCAGAATTGAGCTCAAGAGATTTACTTCACATCGCATGGCTATTTGGTGGCAAATCTAAGAGCAGAAACACAGACCTCTTCCCGCCCCCCCCCCCCCGCCGCCCCGTGGTGCATTCTTCTCAAGCCCAACTGCATTCACTTTTGTTTTTCAAAGGAAGTGTCTGCATGAATGACCGGTTTAGTACCACCCAAGTTGCTGTGGAACCAGGTCCCTGACTACAAGTTCATCTCCCCAGGACAAGGTGTGAAAGACCACATCTGAAAAGCTAGAGGGAGCCCTACAATGGTGTACTGCAGGCTTGAGGAAACCACCCTCTGCTGGGATACAGAGGCTTGTCCTTCCACCTTGTGCCTCTTACAGGGAAACTGAACCATCAAGTTCCCTAAGGTTCTGTGAGGTATAAAGGGGGCATGCCAAAGATATTGGTAGATCGAAGCAAAATGTTTTGCCATATGCCTTCGTAGGAAATTCTTTTCCAGCTACAGTCATATTCACTTTTACAAGGGCATGTGCAGCTGTAACCCACTCAGCATCCGGCTTCTCCAGCATTACCCTAGGGCATATCTGTTACTGGGCTAGATGCTCTCCAGTGAGAAATCTGGGAGCT
Organism: Mirounga leonina; assembly: GCF_011800145.1. Lineage (NCBI taxonomy): Eukaryota > Metazoa > Chordata > Mammalia > Carnivora > Phocidae > Mirounga > Mirounga leonina. The sequence goes on from NW_023270442.1 coordinate 9,335,268, forward strand.
ACATTCCCGGCCTCTCATCCACCCCAAACCAGGAGGACACAGTGGTTACCTTTGTGTGCTACCAGATAGGGTTACGGAAGCAATTAGAGAGGTGCCTGTGATTCAGTTTAAGGCCAACGTAATTGCTACCACCTCATCACTGAAGGGCTTTACAGAGGAAATAAGCACCATCAGGTTGCAAGGCTGATTTTCCTGTCCAATCCTAAAAAGGAACTGCCCTCAATAAATCATCTTCCTAATGGAAATGAAAGAATTATTCTCCCAGGAGGGTTAAACCAGGAGGACGGCACAAACCACACGTCCTTCTCAAGGGCAATAGGAAGGAAACGCAGACCCATGGCTGCCTGGGAGGATCTAAGGCTTCCTAGAGACTTGTTCCATCTCTCTCCCGTTGACGTCACCCTGAACACCTTCCACTGTCCTTGTTCAGACATAAAGAGAAAACCCCTCTCAGTAAGCACGCTGCATGCTTTTAAAAAGAATTATCTCTGCTGTTAATCACAAAGGAAAAAAAAATCATCATATACCTTAAGTAAAAAGGACAGCTGTAAAGTCAGAGTAAGATACCCTTTTATTAATAATACCAACAAAATTAACTGCATTGGGGGGGGGGGGAATCAACCGGTAATGGTGGTAGTTTTAGGGAAGATTGTGTATGATTATCTTCCCTGTTGTGCGCCTTTCATAATTGTTAAATCGTTTGTGCTTTAAAATTAGATTCTAAAGTACTTGTTATTTAATTTCATTTATTCTATACTATATAGCCTAAAATAAGCATTGGAATGCATACTAATATCATTAGCTACTTGTTAAAGTAGAGCAGACATATATGGATAATATAATGGGATTTTAAAACCAGAACTAATGATTCACAGACATTTACATTCTTTAATGGCATTTCTTGTGTCAAGAATTTGTAATGAGCTTTGTATATGGCATTTGACAAAGAAACTTCAGCTCATTCTTTTTGAAACGAATTTGTTAGAACTCAAGGCTTCTTTTCCAATCAAAACTTTAGGAAATGCCACTCCCAAAATGACTGAGCAGCCAGACTTCTGATTTCTGAGAAATTCTTGCCCAGGTCACTGGGGAATGAAAGGTCAGCTTTGAGGAAGTTTCTGGAACAAGAAGAATCTCAATGAAATTGGCTGGAATTTTTTGAATAGTGAAAAAATATAAAATAAGGTATATGGGAGTTAAGGTCACAGTTTTAACAAATTCAACATAGGCATTTAGTTAGATCCTTTGAAACTTTTTCCCATGATTAAAATTCTTATTTGTTGCATTTTTGGCATGAAGGCTAAGTGATTTGGGGCACTGGACCAAAAATCATAGGGTTTTTTTTGTTGTTGTTGTTTTTGGTGGTTGTTTCTGTTACAACAAATTAATAAACTGGGGGAAAGAGTTGTTTTGGTTTTGTTTTTGTTTTTACCATCCACTGTGAATGGCCCACTTTGGGGGAAAAGAAACATAATTTGTTATAAGGCATGTCCTTTTTGCATTCTTAACATTTTTTTTTTCCCAGTGGTTGCCGTGATATATTTTATGGAGCACTTGAATAGAATAGTTGTCCAGGTATGGTCCAAGACCCTTTCAGTGAGGCTGCAATTTCCTCCCAGTTCCATCTAAAGATCTGTGTGAAGCCAGTTTCTTTATGCTTCAACCAAAAAACATTGAAATAGATTAAATAAAGAAGTAGTAAAGAGAATTTATGTTCTCTTAAGTTAGACATTAAAAAGATTTGCAAAAATATGTAAAACAAGGACACTTCCTCACTTTTTTGTTTAGAAAAATATTGTTTTCACAGAAACATGTCATTAATGTAAAAAAAATATTTTTGATTACTTTGGTTTGTTACTGTTATGTGTAATATAGTAATAAATACTTTTTTAATTTCTCAATTTTAATTTTTAATAGAGTAAATATCAATAGCTATGACCAACCCAAACCAAAGCTTTTTGGGATCTTCAATAACTTTTAAGAATTCCTGAAGAAGTCCTGAGATCTGAGATCAAAAAGTTTGAGAACTGCTGAGCTAGAGAGAATGAGAGAATGGAGGCAAGAAAGCCATGCTAGCCCAGCTAATGCCATCCTAGATGTCCCACCCCCAGTTGACCCATCAGTCGCCCACAAATGCATGAATAAATCCAGCCAAGACATCTGGCATAGATGAAAAGAACCGCCTAGCAAAACTATAAACTTCTGAGGATTATAAATAATCTTTGTTTTAAGCCACGAAGTTTTGAGGTAGTTTGCTGTTCAGCATTATTATGCTTCACTGTATGTTGTCTTACATTGTGAACTGATTTTTCTAAACTACTTGAAGGAATATGGTATATCTTAGCTTTTCTTTTTTGGCTCAATAAATACTTAATTAGCTCACGAACCAATCTGGAATCTGAAATTTCTAGACAAAGAAGTCTTCTTCAAAATTGCTTCTTCCTTACCTACCACTCTTTCCCCCCCGCCTAATGTTAAAAGAAAGAGAACTTCCCTCTCAAGGAATCAGTCCATCCTGTGTTTCTTTCTCCAAGGCTCAACTTCAGTGAGCCCCAAAATTCAATGAGCATGGAGAACTTAAACCATATAACTGCAGCTTGGTCTTCCAGAAGAAAGCATTTTCAACTTAATGGCTTTCACATTCCTATCACTGAAATGCTATAATCTGCTTTCTCCATCATTTTTGTTATTACTATTATTTGGGAAACTGTTCAAAAGAAAAGTGAGCCACTTTGCCTGAAAAGAGATTGGATCCTGCTCTGTGGTAGCCTCAGTGCTGCCTCTCCAGGACACTCCCTAAATATTTGCTACATGTTCCCTGAAACCTTGTGCTACGAACAGCCCAAGACAAAGATATGAAGCTTTCTTCCAGACCCTCACATTTCGTTTTCTGCCTCTCTTTCGCCTCTCTGGTCATCTCTATCCTCAAGCCCCTAAGAACTCAAGACTCTAATGCTTTTTCCAAAAGCCCCACAATGTGAGAACTGTCCTCTCCTCAAAAAGCTCCTCATTCCAAAAGTTACCTGCTTTTTTCTCCCAGCTGAGTTCTTGCCAAAGTCGCCATCATTACCAAAGTGTCCTTTATCTCACCGTGATGTTTGGTAAGAGAATTCTACTAAAATAATTAATGTGAATGAATGAGTGTTCACTTAGTAAATTAACTTGAACAAGCATAGAGGGGACACCTGTTAATAAAATTATACCAATGGCAATGATACTGCTTATGGCAGATTCTGTTATCTGCTCTCCAAAATATCTTGCTCTGCTCTCCTTCCTGGGTATATGGACTCTTTCATATCCAGGGTTACTTGGAAACTGCATATTGAAGAACTTATATTTGTCAGGTTCCTTGAATGACTGTGTGGAGGAAGCTCCTTGCTAACCTGTTAACTGTTGAGTGCACCACACAGAAACTTAATTTTGTTTAAATTACAAAAATATTAGAGCTTATTGTTATATCAGCTATCATTACCCTAAGTAACATACTATCCCTTATCTATAATGTGATTTATCCTTTCCATGGCACTTTTTATCCATTCATTCACAAACAGAGGTTACAAATTTTTTTCTGTAAGATAAAGTGTCTGCTAGATAGTAAATGTTTTAGGCATTGTGAGCTATATGAGCTCTGTTGTGACTCTTCAATTATGTCATTGTAGCATGACATGGGTGCGATCACTCCTGTAGCTGCACTCAACAGGGTGCTTGATTAGGACCGGTACTTCTACAATGTCTTCACTCATATCTGGGGTTTCATCCATTGTGACTGAAACAGCTGAGTCCTCACTGAGTCCAAGTTTGCTTACATGGTACTAGATCCAAAAAAGTCAGCAATGGAAGCTGCAATCCTTAAGACCTTAAAACATGTAAACTGCAAAATGGTGTCCTAAGGGCACTAATAGAGGTTTGTGCAAGGTAGAGGATAGGGAACAAAGAGGGTGAAGAGTGAGAAAGCAAGCACTGTGGGGGCTTCATACTGGAAATGACATGTCAGCTATGCTATGAGGGTAGCTGAAGAGTCAAGTACAGTGTAATCAAATTTTTATTTTGGAAAAATCACCAGTACAGCTAGGGAGAGATTGGAAATTAGTAAGAGGGAAAAGCAACTGATGAGAGTTTGAAGACTTTTGAAATTATCCAGGCAAGAGGTCTCAGCTAAGCCAGTGGAAGTGGAAATGAGGACCAGGGGAGGAAAGCAAGATATATTTAAGAAACATAAACTAATTAGATCCAAGAGGTAAGGAAAAGTGTAGTAGGGTAGGAGCAAGCCCACATATCTGGTTTGGCAAAAGGACTGTGTCACTAAACGAAAAGTAGAAGGAACCAAGGATTGGCAAGGGTCAGCAGTGATAACAGAGAATTACTGAGTTTCTGTTGCCTCTTTTTGTAGACAGCTACAAAAGACAGTAGAAAAATCCAATAACAGGGACTAGACCAAAGTCATACCTTAATAATCATCAGCATGTAACATAGGAATAAATGAGTTAAACCAGGGTAAGTCTAATCAGAGAAGAGTCTCGAAGAAAAAACCCTGGTCAACAACCCCTACATTATAAATGATTGATGAGCAGTTAAAACATGAACATGCCTGGAAACGAACAGAAAGATGAGTGGGAAAACCAAAAAAGGAATGGGAAGAAAAAGTTTCCAGATGAAGTGAGTGTTCTTACTAGATTCAGAAGTTCAAAGATCATTGGTGAGCTGTCCCAGCAAAGGTTCAGCAGAGAGGGAAATCTACTTAGAGTAAGTGATAAGAAGTAAGGAAAGCATGTGTTGATAATCACCTTGAAGAACTCAGTCATGAAGCAAAGAGAAGGAAAAGAAGTTAGAAAGAGTTCAACATGTGGGAAGAGTTCATGAATATAGTGGAGAGACTTGACATTGAGGAGGAGCTATTGCAGTGGGTATGATAGGAAAAAAAAAAGGAGGAAGAAGTGTTATTTCATGAAGCAAAATCTATAAGGAAATAAGATGGGAGAGAAAAAAAGAGAAGGGATAGAAGAACACCTCATCCTCCCACGAAGAATGTACTGGTGTGGAGGCTAAGGGTTTATAGACTATCTCATCTATGAAGAAGGACTTGAGGTCATCTGCATAGAAGGGTGTGAACTGTGAACTCCCACATGGCACAGGGGACTTGCCCAAACACTGTGAGAAGAGACCGGATCAACTGGAACCTGGCTTGCACCTTCACTAAACATGCTACTCAAGGTAACCCCAGCCCCCATGCTGAATCTTTGCTTGAGAAAACACAATGCTGCCAAACTGCAAAAGATATATTGTCTCAACCCACCTTGCCAAACCATTTTCAGTAATTCTCCACCTACCGTCTCTGGTAATTTTTCCAGTTCCTAATCCCTGCCCCCTCCCACCTTCCTCACTTCCCAGTAGTCCTTTTTTGTTCCCTCTCTGTTCTCCTTTGAAAACCCTCAATCAACTTTGTCTTAGCTGGAGAGTTCAGTCTATACTGGAGTCTCTCTCCCTTATTGCAGTAGTCTGAATATAATCAGTTTTGCCACCTATAACAAGTGGTAGACTTTGTTCATTAACAAGGGTTTGTGGGAATAATTGGGGGAGAAACTGGGGAAGGGCTCCATAATCCCCAACAAATATTTCACTAAACGACACTCTATTTCCCCTCCTGTGAGCAAAGTGGGTCTGAAAGCATAATCATGTTTGGACTTGGTGATTGTATCAATTATCTATTGCAGCATAACAAACCATCCCAAAACTTAGTGGCTTAAAACAATAACAAGCTTTATATAGTTTATACAGTCTTATATAGTTTTCTTAATGTGTGAATTGGCTGGGCTCAGCCAGGTAGTTTGTTTGCATTTCATGATATTGCAGTGCATTCCAAAGGATGCTGGATTGGACCTGAACCTCTCAGATGGCTTTATTTTTGATTATCTGGTGACTCATCTGGTGTGACTAAAATTCTGGGAGCTGATGGAGCTCAAGACTCTTTACATAGTGTTGGATCCCAAGAGGTCAACAATACTCCTTAAAACCCAAGCCTAGGGGGGACCTGGATGGCTCAGTCAGTTAATGTCTGACTCTGGATTTCGGCTGAGGTCATGATCTCAGGATAGTGGGATCGAGCCCCGGATCCGACTTCATGCTTAGCATGGAGTCTGCTTGAGATTCTCTCTCTCCCTCTCCCTCTGCTTGCTCTCTCTCTAAACAAAGAAAGAAAATCTTTTCAAAAACATTATAAAGGATTAGCCCAGATTCAGGAGGAAGGGGAGTAGTTTCCCCCTCTTGAAGACAGACTGGCATATAACCACAGACATGAGGGGAATTGGCAGCCATATTTACAGACATTCTGCTATAACAGTTCACAACTCCACATATAAAACCTTCTTGCCCCTTCACCCAACACCTCTAAGTTCTCTCTGTGTCTTGATTGCCAAGCATTAACTGAATGCTCATGGAGGAATCCTACACTCAGAGGAGAAAAAAAAAAGGGTTGATCTAAGTTGGAAGTGTGTGTAAAGGTTTCAGCAGGGAGGTGGCAAAGAGCAAGATTGCTGGGGGGAAACCCCCATGCGAGAACATGAGGTAGGTCCAGGATAAGTAATGAAGGCTGTAAAGAGAAGAGCTGAAAGACTTTTACATTTATCCCATCTGATGAGATAAATCATCTTTTAAGTGGGGAAATATTTGGGAAAGGGCCCCCTTCCTTATAACTTTCAATTAAATTAGTGAGCCTTGGTCTAATCCAAAGGAGTAACAGTTCCCAGTAGTCATTTTCTGCAAACTCCTGCTTGAAAAAAAATTTAATATGAAGTTCAGCACATACCTTTTAAAAAAGCAACTGTATAAACAGCAATAATAGTTTCAGATGCTTGTTTTGCCTCTAGCATTTGCATTTCACAACTATTTAGGGCATATGATTATAGTTTCTAGCAATTTTTGTTCCACTGTGTTAGGAAATTCATTATTTTATAAAAGCAAATGAACTGACACACACTTGATGTATGTCATGCAAGGACAACGTAGTGAGCAAGGTTTTTGTATCTCTGTGCAATCTCTAAAACAACGTATAAAAGAATAAAAACACAGAACGATTGGCATGAAATGGTTTTATCAGTTGGTTTCCAGGGCAGGCTAGGTCTCTAAAACCTTCTAAGGCTGAGAGATTCAGTGGGGGAAAGGAGGAAGATGAGGGGCTTATTGGCAGACACCAAAAAAGAAACACATTTTATTTTCCCTCTTTTCAAAACGCTGTAATATAATATAAAAGGGAAATATGTTGGGGGCGCACAGGTGGGGCTCAGTCGGTTAAGCGTCTGCCTTCAGCTCAGGTCATGATCCCAGGGTCCTGGGATCGAGTCCCACATCGGGCTCCTTGCTCAGCAGGGAGCCTGCTTCTCCCTCTGCCTGCTGCTCCCCCTGCTTGTGCTTTCTCTCTCTCTCTTTCTTTCTCTCTCTCTCTCTTTCTCTCTCTCTCTCTCTTTCTCTCAAATAAATAAATAAAATCTTTTTTTAAAAATATATTGGAAAAAGAAATAATGAGCTCACAGGAACATGCAAGGAAAACCATGGGGAATTTTTTGACCAATATCTGTAAATAGCTTTTTGCTGAATTTTACATCCTTTTCTTTCCCCTCCCATTCCAGAACTCTCTTACCCCCAGACCAGTAGAAAACCTTTCCTAATGTAAACAAGGCTTGACTAGATTCTTCTCAAACCAAGGAGGAGACATTAAAAGTTGATAGGATAAACAGAAAAGGGATACATAAAAGAGAGAGCAGTAATAGGTACATAAATAAATAAAAATAATTCCTTTTCAGTTATGTTTATTTCTTTCTTTTACTGTCTTTGTTAAGGAGACTTTTTAAAAGAATTTTCATTCATCTGAATCTAAGACTTGATTCTCAAATCAAACCATGTATAAAGCTAGCTCAGGTATGAGGCCACACCCAGAGGGCACCAAATGACGCTACCAACACTACCACAGATGGGTGACCAAAAAAAGTTTGAGAAAATTTATTTTTCAGCTCTTTTTGTCCTCATTTATGTCCTATGAGGGATATGGAAACCCAACTGGATTATAGAAACAACTGGGATATTTAAAACCCAACTGGAGAAGTTCTCCTCTATAGAATTGTTCATTCACTGGATACAACTTTAGGTTCATTTGTTTGGTTTTATTTTTAGTATTTAGAAGTTTGATTAGAAATCCATTTTTAATTGAATTTTGTTTTATAATTACACGAACTATTTACATGATGCCAAAGTCCTATCTGCAATATGAGATGTAGTCATCTTAAGAAGCCTAATTTCTGGGGGGCGGAGCAAGATGGCGGAGGAGTAGGAGACCTGGATTTCGTCTCCTCTCAGGAATTCAGCTGGATAGGGATCAAGCCATTCTGAACACCTACAAACTCAACAGGAGATGGAAGAAAAGAAGAGCAACAACTCTCTCATCAGAAAAGCGACCACTTTCTGGAAGGTAGGACGTGCGGAGAAGTGAATCCGCGGCGATATTCGGAGGATAGACGGCAGGGGAGGGGCCTCCATTGGCCGCTTCTGGCAAGTGATAGAGCCGCGGGGCACAAAATCGGAACTTTTAAAAGTCCCCTCGGCTGAGGGACATCACTCCAGTGCCTAAGCGGGGGGTGGAACCCTCGTGGGACAGTGTGGTCTCAGGACCCTCGGGGTCACAGAAAGACCGGGGGTGCCTGAGTGCGGCAGAGCTCCCAGGTATCGGAGCAGGGAAGCCGGCTGCAGAGGCAGAGCCCAGGCACAGGCTCTCAGCTCGGGGTCGCCATAAACCGTGATCCGCGGCACAGTCGGGCCCCTGCTCCTCCAGCAGGGACCCCACAAGCAGCAGATCCGGGGAGACTCACCTTCCTCCCCCGGGAGGAGCCGCGCGGGAGGGCACCGCAGGGATCTGCTGGGTTTGGAGACTCCACCCGGGGTCGGGTGCCAGAGATAGAAACGCGCGGTCACAGGCCGGGTGAGCACGGAGTGCGGCCGGAGACCGGGGAGACGGGAGTGACTGGCGGCTTTTCTCTGGGGGCTCACTGAGGAGCGGGGCCCCGAGTTCTCGGCTCCTCCGGGGCAGAGATTGGGAGGCCGCCATTTTCACTCTCCGCCTCCAAAGCTGTACGGAAAGCTCGCAGGGAACAAAAGCCCCGGAGAGCAAACCCGAGCAGATGACTTAGCCGGGAGGGGGCAAGGGCGGGGCAATTCCGCCTCCTGCAGAGACATTTGGAAACCACGGCAACAGGCCCCTCCCCCGAAGATCAGCGAGAACAACCGGCCAAGACCAAGGTTACCGATCAATGAGAACGGCAGAACTCCAGCGCTAGGGGAATACTGCACATAGAATTCACGGCTTTTTTACCATGATTCTTTAGTCTTTCAAAGTTAATTTTTTTTTAACTTTTTTCCTTTTTTTTTCTTTTTGAATTTTTCTTTTTCCCTTTTTCAACCAACATCTTATCAATCCCTTTTTTTAAAAAAAAAAATTTATTTTTCATTTTTAGAGTCATATTCTATCCCTTCATAGTAGTTACCCATATTTTTGGCTTATATATATGTTATTCTCTCTTTAAAATTTTGAGATAGTTTCTTCTAACAGATTAAAATATACCCTAAATCTCTAATATATGGTGTTTTCTATTCCCCTGCCTGATCACATCCTCTCCCTTTTTTTTTTCTTTTTCTTTTTTCTTTTTTTAAATCCTCTTCTTTCATTTTTCAAACAACTTCTTATCAATTCCTTTTATAAAATTTTTTATAATTTCCATTTTTACAGTCATATTCCATCCCTTCATCATATCAATCCTTATTTTTGTACATATATAAGTTTTTCTTTCTTTAAAATTTTGGGAGGCACTTTCTTCTAAAAGACCAAAATACACCCCAAATCTAGTGTGTGGCACTGATCTATATACCATATAGATCATATTTGATCACATTCTGGTTTTTTGTTGTTGTTGTTATTGTTTTGTTTTGTTTGTTTTTGTTTTTATCTTTATCTTTTTCTTTTTTTTCTTTTTCTTTTTTCTCTCTTTCCCTTTCTTATCCCACTGCTTCAGGTCTTTTCTGATTTGTTTAGAGTATATTTTCTGGGGACGTGGTTACTCTGCTAGCATTTTGTTCTCTCATTAATCTATTCTCCTCTGCACAAAATGACAAGATGGAAAAAATCACCTCAACAAAAAGAACAAGAGGTAGTACCGACTGCCAGGGACCTACTCAATACGGACATTAGTACGATGTCAGATCTAGAGTTCAGAATCATCACTTTAAAGATACTAGCTGGGCTTGAAAAAAATATGGAAATTATTAGAGAAACCCTTTCTGGAGAAGTAAAAGAGCTAAAATCCAACCAAGTAGAAATCAAAAAGGCTATTAATGAGGTGCAATAAAAAATGGGGCGCTAACTGCTAGGATAAATGAGGCAGAAGAGAGAATCAGTAATATAGAAGATGAAATGATGGAAAATAAAGAGGCTGAGAAAAAGAGAGAGAAACAACTACTGGATCACGAGGGCAGAAGTCGAGAGATAAGCGATACCATAAGACGAAACAACATTAGAATAATTGGGATCCCAGAAGAAGAAGAAAGAGAGAGAGGGGCAGAAGGTATAATGGAGCAAATTATAGCAGAGAACTTCCCTAATTTGGGGAAAGAAACAGGCATGAAAATCCAGGAAGCACAGAGAACCCCTCTCAAAATCAATAAAAATAGGTCAACTCCCCGACATCTAATAGTAAAACTTACGAGTCTCATAGACAAAGAGAAAATCCTGAAAGCAGCTCGGGAGAAGAGATATGTAACCTACAAGGGTAGAAACATTAGATTGGCAACAGACCTATCCACAGAGACCTGGCAGGCCAGAAAGGACTGGCAGGATATATTCAGAGCACTAAATGAGAAAAATATGCAGCCAAGAATACTATATCCAGCTAGGCTGTCATTGAAAATTGAAGGAGAGATAAAAAGCTTCCAGGACAAACAAAAACTAAAGGAATTTGCAAACACAAAACCAGCCCTACAGGAAATCTTGAAAGGGGTCCTCTAAGCAAAGAGAGAGCCTAAAAGCAACATAGACCAGAAAGGAACACAGACAATATACGGTAACAGTCACCTTACAGGCAATACAATGGCACTAAATTCCTATCTTTCAATAGTTACCCTGAATGTAAATGGGCTCAATGCCCCAATCAAAAGACACAGGCTAACAGACTGGATTAAAAAACAAGACCCATTGATATGCTGTCTGCAAGAGACTCATTTTAGAACCAAAGACACCCCCAGATTGAAAGTGAGGGGGTGGAAAACCATTTACCATGCTAATGGACACCAAAAGAAAGCTGGAGTGGCAATCCTTATATCAGACAAATTAGATTTTAAACCAAAGACTGTAATAAGAGATGAGGAAGGACACTATATCATACTTAAAGGATCTATCCAACAAGAAGATCTAACAATTGTAAATATCTATGCCCCTAACATGGGAGCAGCCAATTATATAAGGCAATTAATAACAAAAGCAAAGAAACACATCGACAACAATACAATAATAGTGGGGGACTTTAACATCCCCCTCACTGAAATGGACAGATCGTCTAAGCAAAAGATCAACAAGGAAATAAAGACTTTAAATGACACACTGGACCAAATGGACTTCACAGACATATTCAGAACATTCCACCCCAAAGCAACGGAATACACATTCTTCTCTAGTGCCCATGGAACATTCTCCAGAATAGATCACGTCCTAGGTCATAAATCAGGTCTCAACTGGTATCAAAAGATTGGGATCATTCCCTGCCTATTTTCAGACCACAATGCTTTGAAACTAGAACTCAATCACAAGAGGAAAGTCAGAAAGAACTCAAATACATGGAGGCTAAAGAGCATCCTACTGAAGAATGAATGGGTCAACCAGGAAATTAAAGAAGAATTTAAAAAATACATGGAAACCAATGAAAATGAAAACACCACTATTCAAAATCTTTGGGATGCAGCAAAGGCAGTCCTAAGAGGAAAGTATATAGCAATACAAGCCTTTCTCAAGAAACAAGAAAGGTCTCAAGTACACAACCTAACCCTACACCTAAAGGAGCTGGAGAAAGAACAGCAAATAAAGCCTAAACCCAGCAGGAGAAGAGAAATCATAAAGATCAGAGCAGAAATCAATGAAATAGAAACTAAAAGAACAGTAGAACAGATCAACGAAACTAGGAGCTGGTTCTTTGAAAGAATTAACAAGATTGATAAACCCCTGGCCAGACTTATCAAAAAGAGAAGAGAAATGACCCAAATCAACAAAATCATGAATGAAAGAGGAGAGATCACAACCAACACCAAAGAAATACAAACAATTATAAGAACATATTATGAGCAACTCTATGCCAGCAAATTAGATAACCTGGAAGAGATGGATGCATTCCTAGAGATGTATCAACTACCAAAACTGAACCAGGATGAAATAGAAAACCTGAACAGACCTATAACCACTAAGGAAATTGAAGCAGTCATCAAAAATCTCCCAAAAAACAAAAGCCCAGGGCCAGATGGCTTCCCAGGGGAATTCTACCAAACATTTCAAGAAGAATTAATACCTATTCTTCTGAAACTGTTCCAAAAAATAGAAACGGGAGGAAAACTTCCAAACTCATTTTATGAGGCCAGCATTACCTTGATCCCCAAACCAGACAAAGACCCCATCAAAAAGGAGAATTACAGACCAATATCCCTGATGAACATGGATGCAAAAATTCTCACCAAAATACTAGCCAATAGGATCCAACAGTACATTAAAAGGATTATTCACCATGACCAAGTGGGATTTATCCCTGGGCTGCAAGGTTGGTTCAACATCCGCAAATCAATCAATGTGATACAATACATTAACAAAAGAAAGAACAAGAACCATATGATCCTCTCAATAGATGCAGAAAAAGCTTTTGACAAAGTACAGCATCCTTTCTTGATCAAAACTCTTCAGAGTATAGGGATAGAGGGTACATACCTCAATATCATAAAAGCCATCTATGAAAAACCTACAGCGAATATTATTCTCAATGGGGAAAAACTGAGAGCTTCCCCCCTAAGGTCAGGAACGCGGCAGGGATGTCCACTGTCACCACTGCTATACAACATAGTATTGGAAGTCCTAGCCACAGCAATCAGACAACAAAAAGAAATCAAAGGCATCCAAATTGGCAAAGAAGAAGTCAAACTCTCACTCTTTGCAGATGATATGATACTTTATGTGGAAAACCCAAAAGACTCCACCCCAAAACTGCTAGAACTCATACAGGAATTCAGTAAAGTGGCAGGATATAAAATCAATGCACAGAAGTCAGTGGCATTCCTATACACCAACAACAAGACAGAAGAAAGAGAAATTAAGGAGTCGATCCCATTTACAATTGCAACCAAAACCATAAGATACCTAGGAATAAATCTAACCAAAGAGACAAGGGATCTGTACTCAGAAAACTATAAAATACTCATGAAAGAAATTGAGGAAGACACAAAGAAATGGAAAAACGTTCCATGCTCGTGGATTGGAAGAACAAATATTGTGAAGATGTCAATGCTACCTAGAGCAATCTACACATTTAATGCAATACCCATCAAAATACCATCCACTTTTTTCAAAGAAATGGAACAAATAATCCTAAAATTTGTATGGAACCAGAAAAGACCCCGCATAGCCAGAAGAATGTTGAAAAAGAAAAGCAAAGCCGGCGGCATCACAATTCCGGACTTCAAGCTCTATTACAAAGCTGTCATCATCAAGACAGCATGGTACTGGCACAAAAACAGACACATAGATCAATGGAACAGAATAGAGAGCCCAGAAATGGACCCTCAACTCTATGGTCAACTCATCTTTGACAAAGCAGGAAAGAATGTCCAATGGAACAAAGACAGTCTCTTCAACAAATGGTGTTGGGAAAATTGGATAGCCACATGCAGAAGAATGAAACTGGACCATTTCCTTACACCACACACAAAAATAGACTCCAAGTGGTTGAAAGACCTCAATGTGAGACAGGAGTCCATCAAAATCCTAAAGGAGAACACAGGCAGCAACCTCTTTGACCTCAGCCGAAGCAACTTCTTCCTAGAAACATCGCCAAAGGCAAGGGAAGCAAGGGCAAAAATGAACTATTGGGACTTCATCAAGATAAAAAGCTTTTGCAAAGCAAAGGAAACAGTCAACAAAACCAAAAGACAACCGACAGAATGGGAGAAGATATTTGCAAATGACATATCAGATAAAGGGCTAGTATCCAAAATCTATAAAGAACTCATCAAACTCAACACCCAAAGAACAAAGAATCCAATCACGAAATGGGCAGAAGACATGAACAGACATTTTTCCAAAGACATCCAAATGGCCAACAGACATATGAAAAAGTGCTCAATATCACTCGGCATCAGGGAAATCCAAATCAAAACCTCAATGAGATACCACCTCACACCAGTCAGAATGGCTAAAATTAACAAGTCAGGAAATGATAGATGTTGGCGGGGATGCGGAGAAAGGGGAACCCTCCTCCACTGTTGATGGGAATGCAAGCTGGTGCAGCCACTCTGGAAACCTGTATGGAGGTTCCTCAAAAAGTTGAAAATAGAGCTACCATATGATCCAGCAATTGCACTACTGGGTATTTACCCCAAAGATACAAAAGTAGGGATCTGAAGGGGTACGTGCACCCCGATGTTTATAGCAGCAATGTCCACAATAGCCAAACTGTGGAAAGAGCCAAGATGTCCATCGACAGATGAATGGCTAAAGAAGAGGTGGTATATATATACAATGGAATATTATGCAGCCATCAAAAGGAATGAGATCTTGCCATTTGCAACGACGTGGATGGAACTGGAGGGGATTATGTTGAGTGAAATAAGTCAAACAGAGAAAGACATGTATCATATGATCTCACTGATATGAGGAATTCTTAATCGCAGGAAACAAACTGAGTGTTGTTGGAGTGGGGGGTGGGGTGGGAGGGATGGGGTGACTGGGTGATAGATACTGGGGAGGGTATGTGCTCTGGTAAGCGCTGTGAATTGTGCAAGACTGTGGAATCTCAGATCTGTACCTCTGAAACAAATAATGCAATATATGTTAAGAAAAAAAAAAAGAAGAAGAAGAAGGTAGCGGGAGGGGATGAATGAAGCGGGGGAAATCGGAGGGGTGGATGAACCATGAGAGACGATGGACTCTGAAAAACAAACTGAGGGTTATAGAGGGGAGGGGGGTGGGAGGATGGGTTAGCCTGGTGGTGGGTATTGAGGAGGGCACATTCTGCATGGAGCACTGGGTGTTATGCACAAACAATGAATCATGGAACACTTCATCTAGAACTAATGATGTAATGTATGGGGATAAAAAAATTAAAAAAATAAATAAAAAAAAAAGAAGAAGACTAATTTCTAACTTTCTCCTCCAATCTCCAATGTCACTTTTTTAAATTTTATGATTTATGCTTTTATTATTTTAAATAAAAGCAGATATACATATGCATTATACACTTGTATCTCCCAATGTATTAGATAAACAGCAACATATGACAAATTTGGTTTCATCTCCCTTTTTTCACTTAATAATATATCCAGGGAATTGCCCCAGAGTAGTACATAAAGGTTATGTAGAAAAATTTCTTTGATTTTCCTAAAGGTAACCTATAGGCAATATCTCTATATAATTCCTTTAAACTTCATTTCTGGTCATTATCAATTGGTCTCTACTATGATCAATACAAATACATACATTTACAGATATAATATACTTCATACAATCC
The DNA here is from genome assembly GCF_011800145.1 of Mirounga leonina. NCBI lineage: Eukaryota > Metazoa > Chordata > Mammalia > Carnivora > Phocidae > Mirounga > Mirounga leonina. The sequence goes on from NW_023270442.1 coordinate 9,351,056, forward strand.
ATGGGTACCTTGCTGATGAATTTCCCACTGCAAACAAAACTTAAATTAACCAGTATATTCTTTTCCCCTGTCTTTTCCCTCTACCTCACCATTCAGTTTGAAGTACTATCTTTTGCTTTCAGTTATTAACAATAAGGTGAATAAATTGTATTCTATATTTTGTATGGCTTCCCCATGCTGCCTCCATTTTTTATATCTGTGTTGTATCTACATTGCTAGAGGACATAGCTTATAACACACATTTGCTTCTCTGTTGTGGCCATAATATAGTCTAAATTCTACAGGTCAGTATCCATTTTAAACTCACAACTAATTCTGTTTTCAATACCTCTCCAGTCATTCGGTTGTCTGAAAATTGTTCTTTATTAAATTCCTTAAGAAGGGCTTGTGAAAACAATAAATTCTGAGTTCTCACATGCTCATAGCAATTTGTCTAAAACCTTTTCAGTTGAAAGGCAGTTCGGCCAAATATGAAGTCCCTGGCTCATATTTTTTCTTGCATATCATGTTATTCCACTACCTTCTGGCATAAAGCATTGACACAAGCAAATCTGTTGATAATCTGATTTTATCTGCATTATTAATTCATTTTTCTAGAATTTATCTTGATTTGGTAAATCTGGGTTGACTTTCTCTGTATCAGTTTTTATTGCTGTGTAACAAATTACCACAAAGATAGCAGCTTAAGACAATACAACTTATTATTTCATGGTGTTCACAGGTCAGGAGTCTAGGTACAGCTAGTAGGATCCTCTGCTCAGTGTCTCACTAGGAGGAAATCAAGAAGCCCTCAGGGCCTATGACGTCTTCTGAAGCTTGTGGTCTTCTTTTAAGCCTACTGGGTGTTGGCAGAATTCAGCTCCATACAGCTAAAGGACAGAGATCCCTACTTTCTTGACAGCTGTCAGTTGGGGGACTCTCTCAGCAACAAGAAACAATCCACCATTCCCTGCCTTATGGCACTCTTCCCAACATAGAAGTTTGTTCTTTCAAGACTAAGAGAATAGCCCTGTTTTAAAAGGCACTATAAGCATGTGGTTTTCCTGAATATTTTTTAGAAATCACCCTTTCTGTGTTTCACCTGTTGAGTTACACATTTATTCCATGTTTAATTTTAGAAAAGATTTGTGATAGCCTTAAGAATATGTAGTATAAAATACAGGGTGAGGAAATTGAGGCAAAAAGAAAATAAGTATGAAGGGAATACTGGTCTAGTAGTCAGGGTTCTCCCTGAGCCTATACTAGAAAGAGATTTATTTTAATGAATTAGCTTACAAGATTATGGAAACTGATAAGTCCAGACGCTGCAGGGTGGACTGGATACAACTGGAGGCTGGTAATACAAAAAAAGCCAAGGTTGCAGTTCAAGTCCAAAGTCCATCTGCTAACAGAATTTCTTCTTACTTGGGTAAGACTAGTCTTTCTTTCCCGACTAGACTAGACTTTCTAGAGTCATACCTTCAACTGACTGAATGGGGCCCTCCCACATTATAGAGGGCAATCTGCTTTACTAAAAGTTCCCCAATTTATATATTAATTTCATCTAAAAACACCTCACAGAAACATCTAGAATAATGTTTGACCATATATTTGGGCACTGTGGTCCAGCCCAGCTGACACATAAAATTAACTATCACAAATGGCCAAAGTTAAAGTTATATTCCCAACTGCATAATATGGAATCTTATTTATATAGCTGGTCTCTAATTATACTCTCAGTTTCCTAGTTAACAAAGCAAAGAATAAAACAGTCATTCCTTCAGAAAAACTTTTTTCTAATTGAGACTCCTAAGAAATCTTTCTTTCATTGGTCCTCATGGAAAGGGCACTATGTGATGCAGTAGCAACCTCCCAGTCAGCCTCCCTAAACAAATCCAATGACGTAGTTCCACAGCCAACAACCAGACAAGCAAATGAGCAAGCCCCAGATGATTCTAGTCCCCAGTTTGGGGGCTGGTCCAGCTGATGCCAAGTGGAACAGAAATATTTGTCCCCACAAATCCCACCTAAACTGTAGAAACTTAGTAAAATAAATGTCATTGTTTTAAGCTACTAAGCTTTGAAATGATCTGTAATACAGCAGTAGATTACTGGAATAGAAGGATGCCCACAGAGTCTCCACTTATTAACATAATAGCACTTTGTAAGAATCTCCCAAACCTATTGACCTGATGATTTGGATCTTAGTGGCCATGCACAAGTATGTTCTGCAGCTGACTATTGAAGCAAGTTTCCCAACAGTCCAAAGAAAGAACAGATAAAATAACCAAGAATACTATCAAAAGCCACAGAGAGAAATTAAGAGGCAGACTTAACCTGGAATGTGGCCAAAACTCTAGGCTGGACACTTCTTTTTTATTATGATTACTTTTTATTTAAATTCAACTTAATTAACATATGCTGTATTATTAGTTTCAGAGGTAGAATTTAGTGATTCATCAGTTGCATAAAGGGTACTCATTACTTCACGTGCCCTTCTTTTTTTTTTTTTTTTTAAAGATTTTATCCACCTATTTGAGAGAGAGAGAATGAGACACAGAGAGCACGAGAGGGAAGAGGGCAGAGGGAGAAGCAGACCCCCTGCCGAGCAGGGAGCCCGATGTGGGACTCGATCCTGGGACTCCAGGATCATGACCTGAGCCGAAGGCAGTCGCTTAATCAACTGAGCCACCCAGGCACCCTTCACGTGCCCTTCTTAATGACACTTCTAACTCTTTCAAAACCAATGTCATGGAACTTCTGATGAGCAGCCTAGATCAGGACTAGTGCTGGCCAAACCATCTTTATGTGGAATGGGACACCACTGCAAATTAACAAGCCAGTGGATTTTGAACTAGAAAGTTTAGCCTTTAATTTATTTTGGCCAGAGTCCTTTTCAACAGAAGTGTAAATCAAGTTTAAGAAGTTGGCTCCTAAAAGACATGAAGATACAGGTCAGTTGCAATTAGTTCATTTAAAGTTCATTCTTAAGTTCAAAATAATAAGATGGAGTCTGGAACTTGAGGAAACAGAATGTCTACATTTTTTATGTGAATATTTAGCTAAAATCCCTCTATGTTCGTGATAATTCTTTCATGAGGACAGGAATGATACAGAGAGTGGAAGAAAAGAGAGAGAGAATAATCTTAGAAACATGGGTTTGTAGTTTGATGTGACGTATGAATCTGCAGGTATGAGAAATGAAGGTGAAGATTGCATAAGTGAGTGGATATGAGTGACTATAAACCTTGAAATTAAAGGATAAGCCTTAAAGAGACTAGAACATGGAAAATCCTTCAACTTCATTTCTTTGCAACACCTTTTCCTTTCCCAAAACTACATGCTTTGGTGACGCTGACCTACTCTCTCTCCAACTCACCATTCTGTCCCCAAATGCCATAATTTTGCCACTTTAGGATCTTTTTCTGTATTGTCCTCAGGGGAGTGTTTTGAAATGGAAAATATATGGAGTCATGGGGTTCTGGATTTGGAGGTCACATCTGCTTCTAACTAACTTGAGCCTTTGGTGTTTATGACCATCAGTTTCAAGACCTGTAAAATGGGATAAAATATCCACATCCATATAGTGATTAAATGGTTCAAGTAAGACAATAGTCATGTAACATTTACCACAATATCAGAGGATAACATGTAAGGCAAGTTCAGTAAAGGATAAGCTCCCCAGAACCCCTAATTCCCTGCTCAGTGACTCTTACTAGGCTCTGCAATCCTGATGCACTGTCATCTCTTCCACAGAGTCCATGCCAAGGCCCCCAAGCAAAGCTTAACTTCTTTCTCCAGGCTGTCACAGCACCTTAGCCACACCATATTGTCTTAATATGATTACATGTCTATCTATCCCATATAGATTTGGAATTTTATTCATTCCTTACCTTCATGATGATAAGTCCAGAAATTTTTGTTTTGTAATAAAGGCACTTATAAACATGGTATTTATAAAAATTAGTATGTGCAGGGCACCTGGGTGGCTCAGTTGTTAAGCGTCTGCCTTCGGCTCCGATCCTGATCCCACGGTCCTGGAATCAAGCCCCACATTGGGGCCCATGGGCATGAAATGGTTTCATCGGTTAATTTCCAAGGCAGGCTAGGTCTCTAAAACCTTCTAAGGCTGAGAGATTCAGTGGGGGAAAGGAGGAAGATGAGGGGCTTACTGGCAGACACCAAAAAAGAAACACATTTTATTTTCCCCCTTTTCAAAATGCTGTAATATAATATAAAAGGGAAATATGTTGGGGGTGCACAGGTGGGGCTTAGTTGGTTAAGCATCTGCCTTCAGCTCAGGTCATGATCCCAGAGTTCTGGTATCGAGTCCAGCATCGGGCTCCCTGCTTAGCAAGAAGCCTGCTTCTCCTTCTCCCACTCCCCCTCCTTGTGTTCCCTCTCTTGCTGTCTCTCTCTCTGTCAAATAAATAAATAAAATCTTTTTAAAAAATAAATAAAATTTAAAAATTTAAAAATTAAAAAAATAAAAATTAGTATGTACCATGTGAAGGAAGTGAAATGTGGATTAGTCAGTATTTGGAAATGTGTTCATCTGTGTTATAGAGGCCATTTCTCTCCTCATCTGGCTTCTACTTGCCCAATTGCCAGCCTTACTTGATTTATGGAGGTTCCCTCCTCTTCTTTACGACCTCTCCTGTTTTCTCAAGTCAGAGCCTTTTTTTGGTAAACCTATACCCTATGAATGAAATATGATCAATCGATGCTACAAAGTACTCTTGAAATGTGTAAATCAAATACTATACATTGCCAAAAGTGGCAGTAGTAATTGCAAAGGATGGAAAACCACTGTTTTACGCATTTAGTTTTAGGAATGCATTTTCTCCTAGGGAAGATGTTATGTTCGAAAAGAGATTAAACTCTGATCCCTTTACCTCAATCTACATAATAAACTGCTACAGTTCTAGAAAGAGTAATTATAATGTAGCTAATATCTACTGAGTGTTTAATACAGCACAAGCACCAAACTAATACCTTTTTATATGTCAGATCACTTGTATCACCATGGCAAACGTAAAAAAAAAAAAAGATAATATTTTTATGTCGATTTCATAGATTAGGAAGCCCAGTTGACAGACTAATTTGAATTTTATCAGCCTGGCTTAAATACTTTAGAATTTTTATACACTCATATACTGGCAGAAATAGCCCCCCTTGGAACTTATATTTTCATTTTTACTTTTTTCTAGTACTTGGGTAAGTGTATCAAAGACCTATGTTAAGATGGTACTGGCCATCCAGTAACCTCTTTGACATCGGCGACAGCAACTTCTTTCAAGATTCATCTCCAAAGGCTAGTGAAACAAACGCAAAAATGAACTTTTGGGACTTCATCAAGATAAAAAGCTTCTGCACAGCAAAGGAAACAGTCAACAGAACAAAGAGACAACCCACAGAATGGGAGAAGATATTTGCAAATGACACTACAGATAAAGGGCTGGTATCCAAGATCTATAAAGAACTTCTCAAACTCCACACCCAAAAAACAAATAATCAAGTCAAAAAATGGGAAGAAGACATGAACAGACACTTCTCCAAAGAAAACATATAAATGGCTAACAGACACATGAAAAAATGTTCATCATCATTAGCCATCAGGGAAATTCAAATCAAAACCACACTGACATACCACCTTACACCAGTTAGAATGGCAAAAATTGACAAGGCAAGAAACAACAAATGTTGGAGAGGTTGTGGAGAAAGGGGAACCCTCTTACACTGTTGGTGGGAATGCAAGTTGGTACGGCCACTTTGGAAAACAGTGTGGAGGTACCTCAGAAAACTAAAAATAGAGCTACCCTATGACCCAACAATTGCAGTCCTGGGTATTTATCCCAAAGACACAGATGTAGTGAAAAGAAGGGCCATATGCACCCCAATGTTCATAGCAGCAATATCTGCAATAGCCAAACCGTGGAAAGAGCCAAGATGCCCTTCAACAGATGAATGGATAAAGAAGATGTGGTTCATATGTACAATGGAATATTACTCAGCCATCAGAAAGGATGAATACCCAACTTTTACATCAATATGGATGGGACTGGAGGAGATTATGCTAAGTAAAATAAGTCAAGCAGAGAAAGACAATTATCATATGGTTTCACTTATTTGTGGAACATAAGGAATAGCATGGAGGACATTAGGAGAAGGAAGGGAAAAATGAAGGGGGGGGGAATCGGAGGGAGAGACGAACCATGAGAGACTATGGACTCTGAGAAACAAACTGAGGGTTTTAGAGAGGAGGGGGGTGAGGGGGATGGGTTAGCCCGGTGATGGGTATTAAGGAGGGCACGTACTGCATGGAGCACTGGGTGTTATACGAAAACAATGAATCGTGGATCACTACATCAAAAACCAATGATGTATTGTATGGTGACTAACATAACATAATAAAATAAAATTTAAAAAAAACAGATGGTACTGGCCATCAATAAGGTGGGTTTGGTTATCTGTCTTCTCTCATAGAATTCATATGAATGGGAAAACAGATAAATACATTTTATTAGAAAATTGGAAGCAGAGGCAGAAAAAGTCAAGGATAGATCAGAAATGAATACTTCCTACTACAAACACTAAAGGGGAAGGATCTGAGGAGTCAAAGGACTACAGGGACACTTATAACCACCTTATACCTATCAGAATGGTTAAAATCAAAAAGAGAAGACTTAACAAGTGTTAAGATATGGAGAAAAAGGAACCTTCATGCACTGTTGGTGGGAATGTAAATTGGTATGGTCACTGTGGAAAACAGTATGGAGGTTCCTCAAAAAATTAAAAATAGAAATAGCATATGATCCAATAATTCCACTACTGGGTATTTACCCAAAAAAAACCCCCAAAAACATTCATTCAAAAAGATATGTGCACCCATATGTTTACTGCAGCACTATTTACAATAGCCAAGATATGGAAGCAACACTTGTCCATCAATAGAGGCATAGATAAGGAAGATGTGATATATATAATATATAATGGAATAATACACAGCCATAAAAAGGACAAGATCTTGCCATTTGCAACAACATGGATATACCTAGAGGGTATTTTGCTAAGGGAAATAAGTCAGACTGAGAAAGACAAATACCATATGATTTTACTCATATGTGGTGTATCTAAAAACCAAAACAAATGAATAAGCAAGCAAACATAAAACAGAATCAGATCTATAAATACAGAAAACAAACTGATTGTTGTCAGAGGGAAGATGGATAGGGAGATGTGCAAAATGAATGAAAAGGGGTATAAGATACAGGCTTCCAGTTACAGAATAAATAGGTCAAGAAAGAATCTTAATAACACTAAAGAAATTGAAGCATAATTTAAAATCTTCCCACAAAGCCACAAAGAAAGCTTTAGACTAAGATGATTTCACTGATTAATTCTATCAAACATTTACATTAAGTTTTACATAAACTCTTTTAGAATATAAAAGATGATGGAACACTTCCCAATTGATGTTATGGGGTCAACATAACCCTAATACCAAAAGCTAATGAGGACATCACAAGGAAAAATTACATAACAATATCCCTCATGAACATAGATGCAAATATATCTCCTAAAAATATTAGTAAGTCAAATCTAGCAATATGTAAAGGGATAATCCTCATGACCAAGTATTCAAGATTGACTTTACATTTATAAGTCAGTCAATATAACTGATTAAGAGAATAGAGGAGAAAAATCATATAAATGTCTAAATACACTAAAAAAAGTTCTTGACAAAATTCAACACCAATTCATTTTCATTTTTTTAAAATCTCTTAATAAACTAGAACTACAAAGGAACTAACTCAGTCTTATGAAAGGCATCTACAAAAACTTGAAGCTGACATAGTGCTTAATGGTGAAATATTAAACACTTTCAAGATCAAGGATGTCAACTTTTGCCACTTTTATTTAATATTTTCCCAGAGGTTCTAACCAATGAAATAAAATTATAAAAATGCAGTAAGAGCATAAAGATTGGAAAGAAGGAAAGAAAAATGTGTTTAGAGACTATGTGATTGTATATAGAGCAAATCCTAAGGAACGTTACTGATATTCAAAATATCCCTAATGTCAAAGTAATTCTGTGCTAAAGGGTAAGAGAAATATCCATTTATTTTCAGTACACTTTGTCAGTTACTATATTCATCAGCAAATTACACGTTGCACTTGACCATTATCTCCTGGTAGAAGAGAAATAGGAATTCAAGAATGAAATCTCTATATACTGAGTACCTACCGTCAAAATTGGTCAACTTAATATGGGTCTCAAATTACACTTGCATTTTACAAGTAAATTCACAGTTAATTAATATGCATGATGGTTCTACCACCCATGAGCCACAACTTACTGGCCAGCCTCCACTGTTAACACACATAGATCAATTTTTCCCGTGGCCATTTACTAGTCAGATGGGATAATAAGTAAATTTGAGAGGTGATCCTTCTTGGGGAGGGCAGGGTCCTAGAGAACTTGTCACCTAACACAAAACAAAAGATAAACTATCATTTAGATTACCTTTAGATGATCATTCTAGAAAATAGATTTCATATGGCTCTTTTATTATCCCCCAGGAAACAGACTGAGACAAGGATTTGTGTGCAGGTGGTTAATTAAGGAGGGCCCTTGGGAATACCTGAGAGGGGTGGAGGCAGCATAATGTAGCAGAGGGAGTAGTTGTGGTTGCAACAGAGGCTCTCACGATGCCTTGAGGGGCTTAAAGCTGGTTGCCCCTCTAATGACCATCCACCCTGAGGAAAAGGGGGCCGGGCCTCTGCCCTTCGCATCAGTCAGGCACTGGATGTGAGCTGTCCCACTTCTGAGGTATATAACTGTAACCGTGGACAAGGTTATTTCCTTTGAGAGGGCAATGCCTGTGGAAGGATCAGCTATAAGCTGTCAGCAGGAGAATGAGTGCCACGGAGCACACTGGCAGTTTATGACAGCATCCTGAACACCCCATGATAACTTGCGGTAAAATCCTGAAACAGAAAGAATCTGTGTGATTGACTTTACTATGGGCAGCAGAGAAGTGGAGTTTGGGGGAGCTGCATTCACACTGAAGCCAGTGAATGGAGAGTAGAACTAGAGTCACTCTCCAGCAGAGATGGAGCCAACAGCAAGTGGTTTGGGCACCTGTTCCTAGAGAGAAGCAGGGTCATAGGAACAGTTTAGGTCTAAGAAGGAACCCTGATGCCGGGCGCCTGGGTGGCTCAGTTGGTTAAGCGACTGCCTTCAGCTCAGGTCATGATCCTGGAGTCCCTGGATCGAGTCCGCATCAGGCTCCCTGCTCAGCAGGGAGTCTGACCCTCCCCCCTCTCATGTGCTCTCTCTCATTCTCTCTCTCTCTCTCAAATAAATAAATAAAACCTTTAAAAAAAGAAGGAACCCTGATGCCAAGCAGTTGGAAAGTGGGTACTTGCACAGCTCCCACACACATGACAGGAGAGCAATGGCTTAAGGTGGTAAGGAGGGTACTGTTTCTGTACCCCCATTAATGGCTCACCTCCCTTTATAGACTGACAGGTCAATGAAAAGCCAGAGCTTCTGGTGATGAGGCTGCAGCCACTCCAAGAGGTGTTGTGAGAAATTACTAAAAACTAGTACCAGTGGTACTTTTGGTAGGCAGAACTAGAGAGATAGAAGATAAATTTTCATGGGGTGCCAGAGTGGCTCAATGCGTTAAATGTCTGACTCTTGATTTCGGCTCAGGTCATGATCTCAGGGTTGTGAGATCAAGCCGGGTGTTGGGCTCCACACTGGATGTGGAGCCTGCTTAAGATTCTCTCTCTCTCTCCCTATGCCCTTCTTCTCTTTCTCTCTCTCTCCCTCTCTAAAAATATATATATATATTATTTTTATATTTTATATTTATATGTAAATATATAAAATATTATATATTATATATATGTTTATTTTTTAAATGTCATGGGTAGTAAAATTAAAAGTGATTTTTACTCCTTTTTGGGTGTTTTTTCTGTATGTTTAAAATATAGTATTTGAATTAGTATCATCAGAATCAGCGAGATATGACATGACATGGGCAATAGGAGTCATTTCCATTTTAACTGCCACTCTACTATACAAGGTACTCTTCTGAGCTCAACTGGTCTTTGGGCCATGAGACTTTGTTACTTGCTTCCTTCCTATTTTTATTATTATATTTACTACTTATATTATTATAATATATAATATAATATGGAATATAGAGCATAGTATATTCTACATTTATATACCTTATATAGAATATATTTTATCATTATAATATATAATTATTTTATGTATTATTATAGTTAGTATGAATTATTCATTATTCTATTTTGTTATTGCATGCTATTCGGTCACTTTGCTTTGATCTATAATACCCCTTGTAGGTTTTAATATCTTATATCCCAAAACATATGCATTTGGGGTGAGTTAGATTAATAAGTGAGTTTCTCTAGGAATGAGGTTTTAGTCTGGAAGAATTGAAAAGGTGCTATGTCTCATAAGGACAGAAATTCACTCCAGGAAAAAAGAAAAAAAAAAAAAGAAAATGTTGCAAGACATGCCTTTGGCAATGACCTTTTTTGTGCTGAGTAGCCACTGGGTTATCTAAAGCGAGGGCCAGAATACTTGGGAATGTTCAGATAAGTCAGGGTCAGTGTGACCCTTCATGTATTCAATCCTTGGGAAGATTGCTAGCTTAAAATGTTCAGAAATGTTTTGAAGAAAATTAGGCAAGTGCTGTAAACAACAAAAGAAATAATTATTATTCCAAAACTGAAATTAGGCTAACAGTTTGAAAAAGATCATTTACTCCTCCAGAAATTTGCAAAAGGACATGATGACAGCTTAGCTTTATGACGGTTTTATCAAGTAAATAAAATGCTTTGCACATGATCCTTATTTTGAACATGCTAATAATTTTTAATATAATTTCTCCATACTGTTTATAGGGTACTGGTTTTTTTCTTTAATGAAAATTTGTTGTCGGGACACCTGGGTGGCTCAGTCGGTTAAGCATCTGCCTTCGGCTCAGGTCATGATCCCAGGGTCCTGGGATGGAGCCCCTTGTCGGGCTCCTTGCTCGGCAGGGAGCCTGCTTCTCCTTCTGCCTGCTTCTGTCTCTCTCTCTGACAAATAAATATATAAAATCTGGGGGGGGGGGGGGGGGTTTTTAAAAAAAACCAAAAAAGTTTTGGTGATTGATTCCTTTAAAAAAAAAAAAAAAGCAGCCGTCTTTTTATCAAATGAACAAAATTCGATTCTGCATGGTCATGGGAGTAGGCAAGATGAAGCACAGAGAATGATAAAAGCTAAAGGGGTAGAAAATTAGAGTCAGCTTCCTGGAGCAGTGTTCAGTTGATTTTTGAGGAAGTGATGAAATATGGGGAAGGGACTAGGGAGACGTAGAAGAGACCCAGAGAGAAGATTTAAAAGCATTTTCATCAGTTAAAGAGAAACAGTCAGGGGCGCCTGGGTGGCTCAGTCGTTAAGCGTCTGCCTTCGGCTCAGGTCATGATCCCAGGGTCCTGGGATCGAGCCCCGCATGGGGCTCCCTGCTCCACGTGGAGCCTGCTTCTCCCTCTCCCACTCCCCCTGCTTGTGTTCCCTCTCTCGCTGTGTCTCTCTCTGTCAAATAAATAAATAAAATCTTTAAAAAAAAAAGAGAGAAACAGTCAGATTATGTTGTGTAGTATGTAAAGGCATGGTGTTGATGGCAGATATGTGTGAATTTCCAGCCCGCCTTCCCACTCACTATGCATATAACCTATGAACGTATTCTCTGTAGCCTCAGTTAACTTCTCTGGAAACGGGGATTAAAAGATTGCCTTGCTCATAGAATTGATGTGTATAATAAATGAGATAAAAATGAAAGGCAACTAGATACTACTTATTGTTACATAAACATAGTAAATGGTAATTTTTATTATAATTAAAAATAAGTCTAAACAGTCTGCTTTTCACGTCTTTGCTAATATTTTTTATTAAACTTGCATTTAATATATAACACATCATAGATAAAATATATATTTCCCCCCACAGGAAATCTTAACATTTTACTACTCTTTTAACTTTCCTTTTGTTTTTTCCTGTTTCCAAAACATAACAACAGATTCTTCTCCCTAAAGATGATGAAACTCTGATAAGTCAGGGAAAATCCAGCACCAGCTGCCAGCCTAATGTATTTTGCAGTTTCTAAGAGAAAAGCTAACAGAAATACTTGTTCTGGTCATGCTTTGGCTCTTGGGCTGAGATGGGGCCAGTAAGAGTCCCTGTGCATGGTCTTCAGCCATGGTTCTGCCAACCTTAAAAAAAAAAAAAAGGCGCAGGGCGCCTGGGTGGCTCAGTTGGTTAAGCGACTGCCTTCGGCTCAGGTCATGATCCTGGAGTCCCGGGATCGAGTCCCGCATTGGGCTCCCTGCTCAGCAGGGAGTCTGCTTCTCCCTCTGACCCTCCTCCCTCTCATGCTGTCTCTCATTCTCGCTCTCAAATAAATAAGATCTTAAAAAAAAAAAAAAGGCGTGTTTATGTTGGCTGATTCATTCATGTGTTTAAAAATGAGGAACCAATATTTACTGAACACTCACTATATACCATGTATAAGTGCAGACGATCAAAAATACATAAATGAGTAAACCACAGTCCCTGTTTTCAGAGGGACCCATGGCCCAAATTTTGGATAGGAATATATTTTCAACATGCTACATCAATAAATTATTTTGACTATATATTGCACACTCATATTTGACTATATATTTGCTCTACTCAACATGAATGTCGAATGGTAATTGAACTATAGGTTTTTCATTAATAAGATTGAATTGCAGCATATACATTATGAAATTCAAGATCAAATTCCTATTTTTAATGTTAACACTAGCCATCTTAAATACTAATAAAAAAATCAAAATCCCTATTGAATAAAATGGGTAAATGAATTCATGGAAAATTATATAATCACAGAATAAATTGAAAATGTTGCCAAAGACTACCTTCCAAGGCTTAGATAGTTTCAGAGGGGTTTTTTTTCCAATGTTTGACATATAAAGCTTGTATTATCTAAACTATTCTTTACTCCATAAAAAGAAAAAATAATCTTTATGTAAAATAATACCAAAATTTTATATATCACAAAAAATTATAAACAAATGTCACTAAGGAGAATGGATATTAAAGTCCTAAATAAAATATTTGCAAATGGAGTCAAGCAATAAAACTTATAAATACATTTTACCACATTTATATATCAAAGGAGAAAAAGTATATGGTCTCCTAATAGGTACCCAAAACTTAATTTGTAATATTTGCTTTATACAGTTAATTATTTTTTAGACTTAGAATAAGATTAGATGAATATTTAATGTGAAATATACATATACATATTTATGTATAAGTATTCATAAAATAAGCAAGAGTCGTGTCAAATGGTTAAATTAAAAGTATTCCTATTAAATTCAATAGCAGGCAAGGATGCCCATAATTTCCATAATTATTTAACATTCTCTTGTAAGTCCCAGTCAGTGAAATACAGTCTAAATATAAATGAGACATAAAAATATTGAGAAGAAAACACCACTGCAATTATTACAGATGATATAATTACATATCTAGAAGCCCCAGTTGGAAACCAATGAAAAAGAGTAAGCTCAGAAAGGTGACAGATGGCAGTCAGATGGAGTAGCCCAGTATTTTGAAATTTAGTGAATATGGACTATTCTAGGTCCTGTGTCAGTTCAAAGCCCTCCTCAGGATTTCTTTTTAAATTCCAGGAGGTCAGGTTCTCACCATCACATCTGGTGCTGGGCTCCTGTTTTGGCATGCGCTCTCTCTTTTCTTACAATATCATTTTGCTTCAGTTTGAAAATCATATTAAGGAACGCCTGGGTAGTTCAGTCAGTTAAGTGTCCGACTCTTGATTTCGGCTCAGGTCATGATCTCAGGATAGTGAGATCAAGCCCCATGTCCAGGTCAGCACTGGGTGGGGAGTCTGCCTGAGATTCTCTCTCTCCCTCTCCCTCTGCCCCTCCCCCTGCTCGCACTAAATAAATAAATAAATAAATAAATAAATAAATAAATAAATAAAATCTTAGGAATAAAGAAAATCAAATTAAATAATAAGTATATAGGATTTAAAATAGAAGAATCTGCTGAAGCAGAATTGATGAATTTACCCATTTTGAACCATGCTAAAATCAGGTAACATTTACAAACATGTTAAATAAAAAGCAAAACATATTCCTTCTTCATTTTTTGATTATTTATTTCAGGGGGAACAGTATAACATTTTAAATTGATATAGTATGTCCCTCATTTCCATTCAGTTGATTGATTATTTCATAAGTTTTAAATTTAGTCAACGAAAGATGTCGATTCTATCAAATATACTATTGGAATCTCACTAATGCATGATTTCCCTTCTGTGACTCTTGAAAATTCTTGCTGCCCCTGTGAGAAATATTTAAATTGAATAAACTGTAAATAATGTGATCATAATTTCACACATACATTAGTATTAACTTGCATGTTATAAAGCTCTGTGTTCTCATTTTTATTTCACTTATCTTAAACTGATATAGGTCTATTTGAGCATTCCTTGAGAAGCTATGAATACTTTAAATTACTAAAACTATCTTTAAAATAAAACATAGGACAGATTTATTTTGGGGAAAAATATTTTCTAGAGAAAAAATATCATTTAAAGTAGTAGTTCTTACAAAATAATAGCTCTTTTAAAAAGGCTTCACAGTGATTAAATAAGCAAAATATTCCAAAACAATGCCACATAATTTTTAAATATAATGCTCTTTAAAAATACATATATCTTCACTCAAGACTCTTTTTTGATAACTATCAGTTGATTCTGTGTGCCTAAAACCAACCCTATGGGTCCTGATGTGAACAAATTCTTCAAGCTATTTAATCAGTTGTTACCAAGGGCAGGAACACAAATGAGTAAGAGAAAAGGACTGATTGATCGAATCCTGACTTACCACCTGGGTGTCCACTAAGACCTTTCATATATGGAATCTTATCCACATTGTCACAGAGAGGACACTGAGCCTAAGAAACATGCATGAGACCAAGCGAGTCCAAAATACATAAAAAGATATTCCTTCTGCTCTCTTTTGTGTCTGGCTTTTTTCCCTCAACATAGTTTTTGAAATACATCAGGGTTGTTCTGTGCCTCAGTGGCTTGTTCCTTTTTTTATTGAGTGTTCCTCCATCATATGATCGTACCATTGCTTGCTTCTTCACTGGTTGACAGGTATTTGGATTACTTTCTGCTTGGGGTTATTATGAGTAAAACATCACTGAGTGTTCTAATATAAATCTTCTCATGGGAATATGTTTTCATTTCCCTTGTATAAATACACAGGAGAGGAATTTCTGGGTCATATGATAAATATATGTTTAATTTTATAAGAAAGTGCTAAACAATTTTCCAAAGAGGCTGTACCATTTTATTTTCCCGCCAGTATGAATGAGGTCCAATTGTTCCATATCCTTCCAACGGAACTGTCAGCCTTTTTCATTTCAGCCACTCTACTGGGGTGAGTACCATTGCATTGTAGTCTTCAGCAAAATGTATTTCCCCAAACACTAATTGTTGATGACCTTCCCCTGAGTTTACTGGCTGTCCATAAATCTTCTCTTGTGAAGTATCTCTTTCGGTGTCTTGCCTATTTTAAATTAAGTTTGTCTTTTATTATCAAGATTTAGAAGTTTTAAGAATATTCTTAATACAAGTCTTTTGTCAGATATATGTTTTCTGAATATTATGGCCAACTATGGCTTGTCCTTTCATTTTCTTAACAAAGTCTTTAACAAATAGAATTCTAATTTTTATAAAATCTAACTTACGATTTTCTTCTTTTATGGTTTTCTCCTTCCTACACCTTATTTAAGAAACTTTTGGTTATTCTGTGATTGTGAAGATATCCTCTGCTTTCTTTTAGAAGTTCTGTAGGTTTAGCTTTTACTTTTGGGGTTATAATCCATCCCAGATTAATTTTTACAATCCATTACCATTAGATGCTGGATTTAATATCCAGAATCTCTTTTATTTGCCCTTGAAAGTTCAGAAACCCTGCCACACTGTTGAGTGGGGCAACTTCCCTTAATATAAAGTAAAACTCACATACAATCATACTGAAAAGCAGAGATGAGCATGACTATAGTTACCTAGTATCAAAACAATCCAAGGTCAGGAACTTCTCAACCTTGGGTCCTGCTCACTTGCTCACATACTATTACTTGTGCCGGGACCTTTGTCTTCCCATCTTCTACTCTATTCTATTTTTGACAGTTCTTCCTTTTCTCTTTTTTCCAAGAAAAAAAAATTCAAAACACACCAATGTTTTATGAAGAACGTAATAATGTAAAATCACCTTCAGAAAGATGTGTTTTTGATGTGGGTTCTCCTCATGGAGTGTTAGATTTATAATCAGCATTTATATTCTGGGTAAGTAGAAAACCCCCTGTTTCACTCCTCTGACAACCTTTTAGTTCCAAAACTTGGGAGTCATCCCAACTCTTCCTTCCTCCTCAACCACACACCTAGGGTTGCCAGCACCTAGGTACATTTGAATTTGTTAGACAATGAATGATTTTTCAGTACATGTCCCAGTGATTGCATGGAGCATACTTATACTTTATCTGAAATTCAAATGTAACTGGGTGTCCTGGATTTTTACTTGCTAAATCTGGCAACCCCACCCACATCTAACTCATCACCAAACCCTCAAAATCCTGCTTCTTCAGTATTTCCTGAATTAAGTCCATTTCTTTTTTTTTTTTTCCAAAGATTTATTTATTTGAGAGAGAGAGAGGAGGGCAGAGGGAGAGGGAGAGAGCATCTCAAGCAGACTACATGCTGAGCGCAGAGCTCAACATGGAGCTCAGTCTCATAACTGTGAGATCATGACCTGAGCCAAAACCAAGAGTGGGACACTTAACTGACTTCGCCACCCAGATGCCCCAAGTCCATTTCATTCTGTCTCTACTCTTGAAAAAGACACCACATTTCTACCCAGGTTGCTTTAAAGACCTCCTGATTGGCTCCTAATCTCTAGTCTAAATGCTCTTCATTCTCTGATAAAGCCATAATGATTATTTAAGCACAAACCTGATCATATCACACCCCTTTGATTGTTCCCATTGCTTTCAGATAAATTCTAAACTACTAAACTTGGCTTTCAATGCTACATCTTATCTGTCCAGCTTATCTCTAAGTAATCAGGCTCAGCGCTCTCCATACACTCCAGCCATTTTGGAAAAACTTTCAGTCTCTTAACAAAGCTAAACTCTGCCCTTTGGTTCATATATTTACATGTGAATTTTCTTCTGTCTAGAGGATTCTTCCAGCCCATAAGTCTCACCAGCCATTTCAGCTGCACCTTGGTTCATTTACCATCAGATATGTGCTTTTCCCTCCCCGTGTTCTGCTCTGATTCAACTCTCCATGCTAATGTTGCCATGCCTCCTATTCATCCTGTTGGGATGGAGCCATTCCCACCCTCTGGTTATGGGGATGGCTGAACACCCAATACCTGACGCTGTACAGATGAGATTGACAGTAGCACTAGTCACATATACTGAGAGCCTGGGGGTGGAGGACCCCTCACAGGGTCACACAGGAGTTGCACTTAGGACCAGAGTGGACAACCAGGGTCTGTGGGAGACAGGTTTTATAGTATCAAGAGGGTGAGGTGACCCCTGGTACCACAGGTGGATGTGATTGACTTGGGGTTTTTTGTTTGTTTGTTTTTAATTTTATTTTATTTTATTATGTTATGTTAGTCACCATTCAATACTTGTTGAATTATTATGTGGGCTGGCAGAGAATGTCACCTACACTCGGGGATAAATAGGAACAGTGCCTGGTCCCCCAGATAAGGCAAGCTGTTTGGCTAAGTGTCATTATCTGTGGCTATAAAGTGGGAAAGAGAACTTATAGCTAAGACCATTTGAGGTCCTCCCAGTTGTACCAAATGTCAAGGCTGCACATAATATTGGGCCTTAATTTTAGGCCTTACACACCATAACTAATGAACTTGTAAGAATGTACGATAGCTCATGCCTCCTTCCAGAATAGCACCTAAAAAGTTTAGATTTACCTCTCACCAGATTCAGAAGTGTAATTAAATGTCATGCCAGGAGAATTGTCCAAGAGTTGGAAATGAACAAAAGAGATTAGTGGGTGTCCTTCAGGGGTTATCTGATGGCACTACTGATATGTACCTTTGATTCTATTTCTCATGATTAGGCTATACTTTAAAACTCTGTAGGGGTAGAAGTGAAGTTGTAGAAAACTGACGTAAACGTAAGTGATTCTTGTGTACGTCAATGCAAATGAATCTTGTTGGCAGAAATACTAGATGATGCTAAACATCCATCATTACACTGCATTTTATTCCTATGGGATATGAATCAGTTTTGCACCATCTTTTGGCAAATTCATGGGGTGCCTGGGTGGTTCAGCAGGTTAAGCAACCGGCTCTTGATTTCAGCTCAGGTTGTGATCATGGAGCCCCATGTCAGGCTCCACTCTCAGTTCAGAGTCGGCTTGAGATTCTCTCTCGCCCTCTCCCTCTGCCCCTCCCCCACCACCACACACTATAAATAAAGAAATAAAATCTTTAGCTAATTCACTTCAGCATTCCTGTGTGTATATGTATGCATGTATATCTGTAATATGCAAACATATATTCTTCATATTCTCATTTGAACAAGTTTAAATATCTTACTGGTTTCCTCATTAAATAAGGAGTTTAATATCATCTTTGAAACATGTTTACATTTTCATGAAAGTCATGATTTCACCTTTTTGAAAATTATACTTTAGCAATAAAGATAACCATGATTTAAAATTTTTAAAAACTATCTTAGAGAAGGAAATACAAATATACTTAAATGTAAATGTCTTACATAAAGTGGTGAAACTATCTTCTAATATTATTTGGGTTTTTTATGATAGGCTTTTATTAAATTTGTAAGTTTTATTAAATTTGTAAATTTAAAGTGATAAATATTTAAGAGAGCTAAGTAAACATACTACAGTCCAAATAAAATGGGAGAGGAAAAACATATGTGTCAATTAAGAAAGGGTGGAGATTTTTTTAATTCAAAATTATGCATATCTGCTAATCCACTTTAGCATTAAGGGCATTGGCCCAGGCCCAATTCTTTGCTCAGTAATATTGAAGAATATTACCGGCAGGGAGTGCAGAAGGCCCCATTTTCACTCTTTTTCACAAACTTTGGCTGTTCACTCTTGGTAACTAAACTTTCTTTGAGAAGCTTTATCCCAAAGCTCTCCTTACCCTGAGAGTACCTTAGGTCACAGCTGAAAATGTCAAGTGTCATTTTGACTGACAAAGCATAAAAGAAGCTTGGCAGCACGTTTTCTTATACAAACAAACAGTTGCTAGATCACAATTCTGAATCTCTAGGACAGCATTAAGAAACTTGACTGTAAGCAAAAACGGAGATTTTGTTGCCAAAAGTGAACATCATCAATTTCTGAATATAGTTTATATGTGAGTGAGCATTTGCCACTTGGGCACTTCTTATATAGTGAGAGGAAGAGGCTGCAGGAAGCAGGTTGGCAGAGAAGTTCCTTATAAGAGAAAGAAGCAAGAGATTCTCCTGCCCTACCACAAATGTGAGAAGGAAGACCCTGGGCAGGTATTCGCTGCACCTTCTCTTGCCCTCATTCCCATGATGATGGAACCCAGCGGATTATACTTTTGCACCTCAGGGCAGGGAGCTGTTCTGTGTGGCAGCACCCTGCAAGGTCAGGCAGTTCAGAAAAAGAATGTAACCTGGAGAAGGAGTTAGGATGGGCTGGGCAAAGCACCCCAACAAGTTACTTGCTGAATCCTGTTTAGCCTCCCACCCCACTCTCCACCCATATTAACAAAAATGACAGCATTCCCTGGCTTCTGTGCACCTTCCCAGGCGTTCGTGCCAAGTCCACCTGGCTTTGCTACAGTGAGAAACCTCTAATGAACCAGAGAAAGCCTGAACATGCAAAATGAAAGTACTTGCCCTGTTGCTTTTAAAACCAGTGAAAAACGTCACTGAAACAAACCACAAACTCTGGCTCCTGCATGAAACTCCCTCCAACTCAACAGTCAACAATTAGCCCTCCCTTCAATATCTACAAGCATTTATTGTCGTTGCCCCTCATTCTGCCTTTCTGCACTTATTGTTCCTGTTCTTATTCACAAGTTTGAGTGTATGCTTCCCTTCCTCAACTAGAAAGTTAACTAAGAGAGAAGGCATGAGAAACCAGGGGCTGTCCCTTTTGTATTTAGCATTGCCTTGATCAGGATCCTTAAGTATATGAGGCTTTAATAATGATGACCTACCCATACCCTGACCCCGGTGTGGATAATGGCCTTTGCTCCGGAACCAGTGAATCTTATTACATTAACTTCAGAAGAAGGACAAGGGGTAAATATTTTGTCCCTCCATACCAAAAACGAAGGGTTGGTTATGCTAGCCAAATTAAAAGAAAAAATTGAGCTGAGTGATTTTAGTAAACGCTGAAATGCAAAAAAGCTTCACAGAAGTTTGCAGTGGCTCATTCATTAAGGGGAAAAAAAGCAATAATAATGCCTTAAAGTCATTGTTTACAATGTTCCTAAAGATTAGAGAATGTATTTCCAAAATATGTAAACTACATTGGCCTTGTTTTTCTGCTTTCCCTTATAACATTATAGTCAGCAGCATATTATCCAAATTCACTAAAAAGGACTCACAACCACTAAAGTTACTCCACCAGTTAGGGATTAGTTTATTGCTGAGTATAATAGAAATTTGAATAGCAAAGGACTGAACTATTGGGTTTTCTGTTTGGGCACCACTCAATTCATGTAGTTAAAACTGAAGCTGACATTTTAAATGAATTTATTAGTCTCACTTCATTCCAGGACGAGACAGTTGTCCAGCTCACACACATGGACACCCTGGGAGTTATATAACTCAGTCCAGAAGGGACATATTAATATTACTTCTCTTTCTCAAATGGTGAGCTTTCCAAAGCCAGTTCCTTGATTTGATGTCATGTTGGAGCTTGGAATTGAAACTTCCAGTTATACCACTTGGGAATCAAGTATGTTTTACCAGTAAAATGCCATTCAGCAAATTGTACATTATGGCCTTCAAGGTGAGACTTTTATCGGAAAGGGGGCTAGCCTTCCAAGCTCTGCAGAGGATCTGCCTGGGTACTCAGTCCTAGAGTTAAATATTTAAAGCAAGAATGAAGGCTTCCCAGAGGGCTAAGAAAATCAAGTTAACAAGATTACATAGTAAAGAATAAATTAAGAAAGATTAAGAAGAAATACTATAATCAGTAGCTTTTTCTATACAAAATGCTATCTTTCATTTATTTCAAGATACACAAGTAATGACAACTTATAATCACTAGCAGCCAGGCTATTGTCATAATGTAGCTGCCATTACCTGCATATGAACCAACCTGGTTATTTTTCCTGGTGGTGGAAATATCAGCAAGTAAACTATTTGAGGACCATTTGAGGAAGAAATATGAATCCTTGTTGTTATCTAAAAACCTTCCTTTGCTATTAGCTCATTAAATCAAAAAGAGTACCAGCATCAAAGTTTAAAGAATGGGTGTCATTGAAAGAAAATTAAAGAGATGATAGAAAAAAAAATTCTCAAGACATGCTGAACTACCAACATTCTTAACCAACTGAGCCACCCAGGCACCCCTTTAACTACCAACATTCTTAATGGCACAGATGATGATGTTGTTGGAAAGACACTAACATCAATGACTCAAATGAGTTGAAACGTATTTCTGAAGAGTTGCTATCTGAATGTGAAAGCATTTTAAGAATACATTTGTTCGCATGAGAGACGATGGACTCTGAAAAACAAACTGAGGGTTCTAGAGGGGAGGGGGGTGGGAGGATGGGTTAGCCTGGTGGTGGGTATTGAGGAGGGCACATTCTGCATGGAGCACTGGGTGCTGTGCACAAACAATGAATCATGGAACACTTCATCTAAAACTAATGATGTAATGTATGGGGATTAACATAAGAATAAAAAAAAAGAAAAAAGAAATAAAATTAAATTAAAAAAAAAGAATACATTTGTTCGGATATATTCTTTTTATCTATGTTCAAGAATAATATGTGACAAAAGTAAATTTCTAAATATAAAAGAGCTATTTTACTGACTATACAATGAAAATTCTATGTGATAAGAGTGCATTTTTATGTAGTTCCATTGGCAGGATTTCTTTGTTAGCAGTACATAAAACAATGCATCGTATTCCAACTGATGGTGTCTTTGTTTAAATCACATATAATAGCTTTAGATTGTTGGACAAAACAGCAAGACTCAAGCCAGAAGTCCCTTCAGGAATTCTTCTTTCCGTCTACTTATCCAAACTTTGCGGCCTCAGAAAAAAGCCTTTCTGCCCTCTGTTGGGCCCTGTGTGAGAGAGTCTGAGAACACTGATAGGACTGCAGAAGAAAACTGACCCACAGAATAAGGTGATGGCATCAAAGCAAACATTTCAATAAAGTAGTATCCCCAACACATCACCTCAGTTTTTGTACAAATCAGAATACCTGAGGGTGTCTCATCATTTTCATTCCATTAAATAATTACAGAGAATACTTCTATCCTTTTTCCACAATTGGCAATCTCATTGAGAAAAGTGTGTTTAGCACCATAGTCATTTTTTTTCCAAATTGTACAGCATTGCATGACTCTGTGATGTTCCTTTATTACTAAGTTGTACGATTTTATAAAGTATTCTCAACTACTATTTTATGCATGAGAACTGAAAACATCTACGCCATACAGCTTATTGTTCACATTAATAGGATTTTACTGTTTCAGGAATATAAACATCTGCCCAGGAATATCAAAGTTGCAAAGTACTTTATTTACCATTCCAGGATCTTCATGAAAGACCCATTAAATCCTCAATAGAAAGAATCAAAAGACAATTTACAGCCCAAGACTCTTTGAAACCATTATCCAAAAATTCTTGCTGCACCCAGCAGTCCTAAGCAATTATATCATGATCCTTACCTAATCAAAACCAAGTCTCTGCACCAAAAGACCTGCGGTAAATCAGACTCCCAAAGTCCCATGAATAGCCCAACTTTGTCCTCTTCTATCCGAGACACTGGTAAGATTTTTCTCAAGGTAGTGCTCTTTATACCACAATAAAAATAAATTCAGCCTTGACTTATTGACGGTTTGTTTTGATGACATTTTGATGAAGCTGTCATTCAACATAGTAGATTATTTTGTATTAATTCTCAATACATTTAGGAGACAGAAACTTGGATAGTAGTTGTAAAGATTTTGCTTTCTACACCAAACCCATACCAGTAATAGTGGAACCAGTACTTACTAATAAAATGAACACAGCTCTGCCTTGCAGCTTTTGCATATAATCGAGGAAAATAGAGAATTTAATGAATTCATGATGTACAAAGTGAGTTGAGGAATTTGTTTCCAATAATATCTTGACTAAGGATTTCAAAATCCCCCTGAAATATATCTCAAAAACAAAAATGCGAGGGGAAAAGAAAACTTTTAACTTTAGTAGAAGACCATACAAGGAAGTAAGAGAGGTCACATTACATTGAAGTGAAAACACCACTCCGGTAATGGGAACTGCCTGATACACCAAAGGCATCATCAGAGCCCCATGGGCTGGTGATCAAAGGACTTGGATGGGTGGAGGAGAGGGCTGGGGTACTGGGATTGAGCCTTGGATCTCGGCAGAAGAGGGAAGCAGACTGAAGACACAACATACATACAGCTGGGGCTGAAGGAGTGCCATAGTCCAAGGAAAAGAGTGAAACTGAAGAAAACTGCATAACAAAGATAGAAAGGAAAAGAAAAAAATCATGTTTCTAAAAAAAAAAAAAAAAAACTTAGCCACCCACCATGGCAGGAATGTATACCATGTGCTATAGAAAAAAGCCCAAAATAAGAATTTCAGTTAAAAGTGGACACTAGTTAATAGTAGCCATAAGTATTTGGTAGAAGCAAAAGCAACTCTATCCTAGGTCAAAACACCTTTCACCCAAGTCTCACAGGACTCCCAGAGGTGTTTACAAATATATGCTCACATTAAAAAAAAAAATCAGAAGTAATCTAAAGAAACAAAATATCTTCAGTGAAAATCAGCTGAAACACCAAATCAAGCCAGTAAAAACCTGAGATATTAGACAAAGAACATAGAGTAACTATGTGTAAGGAAATCAGAGGGGATCAAAGCAAAACTATAAAAATGACCAAGCAGCTTTAAAAAATAACTTTTAGAAATGAAAATTATAATAAAATTTAAAAATTAATGGAAATATAAAGCAGCAGAATAGAAAGCCAAAAGAGAATTATTGAGTTGGATGATAAATCTGAAAAAAATTATATGGAAAATATGAGGTTAAGAGACATGAAAAAAAGGTAAAAAAGTCTAAAATATGTGTATTTTATATTCTGCTCTAGAGGTAAATTATAAGGAAAATGGAAAAGTGCAACATTCAAAAAGGGGATACCTAAAATTTCTCCCAAATTATTGAAATATATGAACCTCAGATAAAGGAAGTCCAGTGAATGTCAAACAGAATTAACAATAATTACATTGAAGGGAGGGAAACTACATTGAAGGAGGGAAGAAGGCACAAACACAGTATAAGAGGGTTCAATCCTCAGCCACTATAATCAACCAGTAAATTGATAATCCCTAAAATTCATGAGTTGTAAAATGGCAGGATACACATATTATTTATAACACTGGAGATGCACAAATTCCAGAAGAAACAACTAGAATATAGGATTAAGTGGTGGTGTCTGGAAAAGAGGATTTGGGAGCAATAGGAAGGGATGGGACAGAAAAATGGTGGACACCCAAACTCTTCCCTTTGTCACTATGAAACTTCCCACTTCCCTGACTGCCTTGGGGTGTCTATGAAACACAAGCAATGGTGGATGACTCCCTTGATATGTATAGAAAGCTCTGAATAAAAAAACCTCTCTTTATTCCCATTTAGGTGGGCCTCCTTTACCTCTACAATGTACACATTTTATCCTTACAATGGGATTCTATGCAATTGCTAAAAATAATGAAGTAGATTTGTGCTCACATATATGAAAAACTCTTTAAGATATACTATTATCTTTATAACTGTAAATTTTAGAACACTGTATTATATAATCCCTTTCAGATAATAATAAAAAAAGATACCTACATTGCAGCTAATATTGTAAAGCCAGCTGTGGGTGATAAGTGATCTTTTTAATTTTTACTTCTTTGTCCTGCATGAATTTTTTGCTCATACAGATGTTATCTTGTAAATGCAATTCTGGGTCAGTTTTAATTTTTTTAATGATATATTGGGAATATTCCCAAGTGGTAGAACTTTTTCTCCTTTTAGCTTTATACATTCCTAGAAGTGCTCCAGGTTTCTTGGAATATTTCATTTAGAATTCCAAGGAGCCAAGTAATGTATTCAAACATGAGTTTCTACAATTAAGGTATAGGCAAAAGTATCCTTGAATTAATAAGCTTAACAATTATTGAGTTCTTAAGTGCTTCCGTATCTAGAAAAAGATGAAGTCATCTTAAATTGATAACCTCATTTATCTTGGTTTGATGACATAAAAAAAAATTTGTGCTTCAGGTAAAACTACTCATCCTTTAGAGCACACTCTTCTGTTATCTGAATCTGATTCAAAGGAGGCTCTTGACCTTTTCATTGCCTTTGGTAGATCACTGATGGCAATGTAAATAATTCTTGTCTTTAGGTACGCAAATAAAGTATGCAATTTGAAGAGACAACTCTCCCCATGTCCAAAAAACAAAACAAAACAAAAAACCAAAAACCAGTTCTGCATAAACTTGCAAATTCATTTCAGTATTTCTGATCCATAAATACCTCTGCTATTTTACTTCTTTGAACTTATAAATTCTGCCTTGATCCCTCAATAATAACGAGTTAAATAAAAATCTTTAACATGTGTTAATTTTATATGTGTATGATTTTAACTTTTTTAGCATGTTTTCAATGGCCTGTGCTGCCAATGGTGGTAGTACCAATGATGGTGAAGAGAAACAAATGTTTTCTCTGGGCACTCCCATTAAACATTGAGAGCCTGGGTTATCGTCTCCTTACACAAGTGGAAGTATAACTTCTCTGATCTTATTTAGTATCTTCTAAAGGTAGGAATGACATTTCCCCGGAGAGTTCTTATAATGATTAAATAAAATACAATTAGTTCAATAAGAGAATTGAATGAGGCAGACATTGGAGAAACACTGCTTGAGGTGAAGAGACTATTCTGGTGAAGTGACTCATGGTGGACCCCAAAACAGTTTCAGGATGGCCATGGGCTGTATCATGCCAGAAAGACAAACTTTGTAACTAGACAGTTGGAGCTTTGAGAAAAGTAATTTTAGCCCCACCTCCAGAGAGAGAAAGAGAGCCAGAGACTGAATTTAATTTTGTGGCCAACGGTTTAATCAGTTGTGCCTACATAATGATAAAAACCCTGGACATCAAAGCTTGGTTGAACTTCCTGGTTAGTGATGCACATGTATGCGGATGATGACATGTCTTGAGGACATGGAAGCTTCACATTCATGACACTCCCAAACCTTGCCCTATGCATCGCCTCATTTCACTGGTCCTGATTTGTATCCTTTACAATAAAATTGTGGCCATAATATAGTGCTTTCCTGAGTTCTGTGAACCCCCAAATTTGTACTTATTTGTTGAAAGTGTGGGTGTCTGAGGACCCCCACAGCTTGCAGCTAGTGAATAATGTGTGGGCCATCTATTTAGGGATTGTTTGCCTTTAACTTGTAAAGTCTGCCCTAACTCTGGGTGATTAGTGTCAGAATTGCATTGCACTTAGCCTTTCTGTGGGTCTCAATTTCCCCATTTGTAAAATACAAATAATGATGTTACTCAACACTCATATGGTTGTTATGAGCGTCAAACGTGTTAACATTTGCAAAGCATGTAGAATAATGCCTGGCACCTGATAAGCATTACACAGGGGTTTATTAAAATAATAATAATAATAATAATAATTTCAATGTCCTCTCTATTATTAACATTCTATAGTTCTATGTCTCTTAACAGGATTATTAAAATATCCGCCATTGCATAGCCCTAAAAGCCCCAGACATAAATTACAAAATGTTCTTTAAAGACATACTAGAAGGTGTCTTATGAAGAATCGCATTTTGAAGCATACCTGGTATTTTACTACTTAAAATACATTTTCCAAACATGTGAACCAAATCAAAGCCATGATTTTTTTTCCAAATGGTTTCACAAAGTCAATTCTGACCTTCTGCATATTCTTCTAACTAATTTTCAAATGACAAATTGCAAATATATTTCATGTTGCACCTGTAAATCTGAATTGACTTATCATGGAACATTACATACAGAACACAGGGAAACCTATTTGCAGTGAGAATATGTAAAATAATCTGTTCGTATGCGTTATCCTTCCAGACTCATGTAAATGTGACCATAGGGGGAAAGGAGTAGTGAGGGGAGCAAAGAAAAAGGATGAAGATGGTTCAAAGGGTGCAAACTTCCAATTATAAGATGAGTTAGTTCTGGGGATGTAACACACAGCATGGTGACCATATTTAACAATACTGTATCATGTATTTGAAAGTTGCTACAAAAGGAGATCTTAAAAGTTCCTACCACACACACAAAAAAAATTATAACTATGTGAGGTGATAGATGTAACAATTAAGCTTATCGTGGTAATCATTTTGCAATATATACATATATCAAATCATTACACAGTATAAATTAAACCTACACAATGTTGTATGTGAATTATATCTCAATAAAGCTGGAAAAATAAGTGAAAAGGAAAACTATAAAAACTTTGACATGGTCTCAAAATCTGTTCTTTATGTGCAGGAATCTACTTTAAATAACTTAAAACAATCACTGTGGTAGGGGCAATGTCTATAGCTTGAGCAAATGTTTAGGGGGTGAAAAAATTTAACACTCTTATACTCAAAAAGTTAAAAAATAAAGTGACATTTTTTAACTTATAGAAAGACCACTAGAATCTGACAAATATAAGTCTCCTAATGTGCTTCTGCTTCCCACCTGCATAAGTTGTTTAATCCTTTTGAGCCTCACCATCTTCATTTGCAAAATGAGAATCTTTGGGGGATTGTGACAAAATATAGACTTACCAAAATTTTGAGGGACCTCCTTCTCTATAATTGACAATCAATAGCTCCATAAAGTTTCCTCTGGTCACCCCTAGTTGGAATTAATTGCTCCCTTTTCTTCAATCTCTTTAATAATTTGTTTGCACTTATTTTACTCTACCTCATAATATTTGTTAGTTTTCTTTTTCTCCCAATAAGGCAGGAGTTCATATATGTATCACTTTTTGCCAATAACATATAGATAATATTTGTGAACTATATACTAAAAGCCAGGGTCTAAGTGCCTTGCTTGCACTGTCAAGACTTCACGCCAACCCTATGAGGTAGATTATACTCAGTATCATTCTTGTTTTGCAGACGAACAAACCAAAACTCAGAGAGGTTGTCATTCCCCCAAGGTCAACATCTGCTAAGAGCATGAGCTGAGATCCAGACCCAGGCTCTATGACTCCATATCTCCTGCTCTGTCATTTTCTATCAAGTCTTATGCTTCTCATGTTAGCTATACTTACCAAAACAGGTTGTGTTAAATTTACTTATTATTATCTTACTCTAATCCTTGTAATAATCATGATATATTGGTATGGTAGATTAATAGATATGATAGATTAATTGATTGATTTTTTAAAATCTACTCCTAATGATATAGAAATTATTATGTGAAATTACTATTGAATACTGCTAGATTAATCATTGGTAGCAGGCAACCTACAAAATTGATTTACTACATGTGTAAACTCTTATTTCCTTCTGACATGGGTTATTTGCCCTTTCCCTCCATAAGCTCCCAATTACCATTACTAACGGATGTGTCCAGACCCATTTCTTAATAATTTAGTGTTATCCCCATTAAATGACATTTCAATTGAATGTCAATTTTGGATTTTTTCACTTAAAAAAAAAACTTTATTTGCAGTCAGCATCTTCATACCTACTATATAATGGGTATTCCAGAAATCCAAAATCACTACTCTGAAACTCTTCTAAGTCCAAATAGATAAATAAATTGTCCCAGTTTTGTTGACTATAACAAGTCCCCTAGAAATGATTCATTTGCTTGTCAAGATTAGAAATGGTCCACTTTGGTGTTTTCTGCATGCAGGATATACAAAGGATAAGGAAATGATTTTGCAAGACCACTTACATGCCAGCCCCAGCTGTAGCTGGCAGAAAGACCAGGGCTATTAAATGTAGGGGTGTTCTCTCTCCCTCCCCAGTGGACATCTGAAACTAATATAAGCTCTTGAATAACTAAAAGTTCACAGATTTCAAAACACAACCTCCTAGATCTTTGAAAGGTGGACTCATGAATTATGTGGCAAATAAGATTCTCACATTGTAAAAAGAGATTCTACTTTCTTGAAGCAATATTTGGGCAAGGTGAACAAAATGTAAAGAGAAAGCTGATTTTATGCACCATAAAAGGCCCTCATGCTTCTTGCCCCACCATTGCTTCATTTTCAGGGAAACTACAGCCCTCACATGATGGGTCCTGCCCAAGGAGTAACCCTATGGTGTTCCTTACATGTAGATGGCTTAGTTATGTAACATCTACACACTTTTTCTGTGACCCAACACAACTGCTTGAGCCAAGGCAGGAGGACTGAGTATCTCAAGGCTTGTCATCCCACCCAGTAGGTGACAATAAATAAACAAAAGTTCTGCTCAACCAAGAATGATAATCAACTCACCTGTTTGTATTTTTTTTTCCTTTGGGAGTTCAAACCAGAAATACAAGAGGAAAGTCAGTCAATTGGCAGAAGGTGCCAAGCTGAAAAATATACAAAGAATGAGCAGCATAGATGCCATGATACAATAGAAGCCATGGGTGAGAAAGAAGAAAAAGAGCTGAATAAGAAAAAACGTCACAGAGTATGGGAGATAAATGTAATTTGGTAGCAACAAGAATGGTAGAGAGAATCGAGAACTTTGGAAGAACATCAAGTTCCTGTTACTGAAGAAACAAGGTACTCTATCTAATAGAGGGACCACATTAGACACTTCCACTTCCTAAACTAGGGCAGTCACCATAAGGGCAGGCTCTACAGCTGTTCCCGGCATTGCTCAAACCTGGCTGTGAAGCTAATTCCTGCTTATTTATCTCCATGTGGCTCCTTATTGAAAAAAAAAATGACTTGAGATAATCTGAGAGAATTATCCTTGCCACCAAAAGAAATTAAAATTCCCTGCCTTATTGGCATATAGAGCTAATTTCTTCGACGATGGCACAATTGTCTATGTCTATCTTAACTGATTAAAGAAAAATTTTCAATAATTACAATTTTAAAACTTGAAAAAATGAAACAATTACTTTATGATGTTTTTCTTTTCTCACTTAACTTTCTGTTTTGAAAAATTTCAAAACTTTGAAAAAACAATAAAAGTCTTGTACAATGAACAGCATATATGTCTCACCTAGATTCACCAATTGTTAAAATTCTGCCATACTGGAAAGTTATAGACAATAGAACATTTAAACTCTGAATACTTCAGCAAATATCTTGTATAGGTAAGGACATCCTTCTACCTAACCACAATGCCATTATTACACCTAAGAACATAAGTAATATTATACATGTATATGTAATAACACATACAATATGCTAAAAAATATGAGGACTTTTTTTTCCTTTTTTTCTTTTTTTAATCCAGGTTATAATTAAGAGTAACATATTGAATATGCCTAATGTTTATGTAGAACAGTCACCCAAAAAGACTTAGCTAGTCATCTTATAAACTATCTCACTTTCTAGATTTGTCTTACTGTCTCCTTTTGGAGTCATTTAACTTGCTCCTCTATTTCCTGTAACCAGTAAGTTTGGTTTAGAGACTTGATTAAATGCAGCTAAACATTTTTTGAAATAATACTTCATGGGAGGTGTTACACAGATGGTGGTGTTACTCCATATTGCATCATTTAAGGAAACACATAAAATCATGTTATCCCACTATTAATGACATTGAATTTTATCACTTGATTAACAATGTTATCATTTGTCCACCATTATATAGACACATATTTTTCTTTGTAATTGTGGGGTGAGAGTTTAACACTGTGCCTCATAAACTCTTTACTCAATGATTGTAGCATCCACAATGATATTTACCAAGTCAATTATTTCATGGCTATCTCATTTCTTCCCACATTTGTTCACTAGGATATTTCCATGAATAGAAAATAAGTGCTTTTCTTGCCCCCCCCTTTTTCTCTCTCTTTTATTATGTCTAAGTACTCATGGATCTTTTAAAAATTCATTATAATCAATTACTGTCAGTATTTTCCTTGGTGTTTTATTTTCCCAAAACTGGCCAGTGGTGTCCTTTCTAAGACATCTCCCCTTGGCATGATCCCACTAGTCTTCAAGTTTTTTCTTGTTTTCTGGCACAAGAAGATAACCTGGGCTCACCTTGCACTTGGCCCCAGACCAAAATTAGTAACTTCTCCACTGTTATTTTCTGTTTGACTTTTTAAAAACTATCACCTATTCTATAATACCCCTCAGATTTTTTGCTAACCAGTTAGAAGCAACAATTATAATACCTATAATTTCTCGAGCAACCGCTAAGTGCTGAGGGGTTGTCCCACAGTATCTCACACAATCCTTGCAGGTGAGATAACTAATATTTTATTCATTTTACAAATAAGAAAAGAGAGGCGTAGGGAAATAAAGGAATTTGCTTAAGGTCAGAGAAGTATGTCCTAATCTAAAGCCCATATGCTCTTTTCCACTTTGCCAAGGTGTTTCTCAGAGGCTTACAAAGGGGTTGACCCGGTCTGAAAAGCCAATTGGTGTGAATATTCGACATCCAGTTATTGATTAGGTGAGATATTAAAACAATCAGACTTAATTTTAATATTAAATTCCTAAAATTCAGAATAAATTATTTGCTCAAAGAGCTAAAGGCTCAACATATTATCCCCTGGTAACACATTTTCCTATTTGAAAACTGTAATGCCCATAAATATAAAGAGAAGTTCCCTCCAAAGGTACCTAACCAGCATTCAGTTAATATTTGGAGTAAATCTATAATGGTGAGAAAGTGTTTCATACCTCATCTGAATTGAATAATTAATACTTTTGGCCGAAATTAAATAGAAGAGTTTAAAAATTATACTACATAATTTTCTAAGAAGATTTCAAAAACATCAAAGTTTTGATTAAGCTATTATTTCTCAGGCATGGAAAAACCACCTTATGCATATCCTTATAATTAGAAATATTGGCTTTAACCACCAAAGCCTAACTTTTTAAAGCCATGACCACAGTAACCATTTTTAGTCAATTTTTGCGTGTAGACACCAATATGACCACTCCAGAAATGCAGAAACCAAAAACTCTACTGTGACCTTCATCATATATCTTGTCATTGATACTCTCCCACAAGCCTGTGTCTTTTATTTTATATGTCTATATAAAGCAAGTGTCTCACACTTTTTTTTTTAAGATTTTTTTTTTTAATTTATTTGATAGAGAGAGAATGAGAGACAGAGAGCATGAGAGGGAGGAGGGTCAGAGGGAGAAGCAGACTCCCTGCCGAGAAGGGAGCCCGATGCGGGACTCGATCCCGGGACTCCAGGATCATGATCTGAGCCGAAGGCAGTCGCTTAACCAACTGAGCCACCCAGGCGCCCAAGTGTCTCACACTTTAAGAACATTCATTAAATGATTTAAAAACAAGTCAAATATTGATCATTGTAGATAGAACATTCATATGGTATAATTTGATAAAGCCATTAATTAAACAAATATTTATCAAAGCATTCTGGGAGATACAAAACAAACAAGAATTACTCTATAGCTTTAAAAACCTAACAATCTGCAAATTAAAGCAAGAGTAAGATACCACTACATACCTATTAGAATGGCAAATACCCAGAACATTAAGAAGACCAAATGCAAGGATGTGGAGCAACAGGAACTCCCATCCACTGCTGGTGGGAATGCAAAATGATACAGCAACTTTGGAAGATAGTTTAGTGGTCTCTTATAAAACTAAACATACTCTTACTGTACAATCCAGGATTTGCAATCCTTGGTATTTATCCAAATGAGCTGAAAACTTATGTCCACACAAAATCTGCACACAGATGTTTATAGCAGCTTTATTCATAATTGCCAAAACTTAGAAGGAACCAAGATGTCCTTCAGTAGGTGAATGGTTAATGAAACTACAAGACATAAAGGCAATGGACTATTATTCAGCACTAAAAAGAAATGATCAAGCCATGAAAAGACATGGATGAAATTTAAATGCATATTATTAAGTGAAAAGAGCCAATCTGAAAGGCTATATGCTGTATGATTCCAACCATATGACATTCTGGAAAAGATAAAACAATGCAGACAGTAAACTTAACAGTAGTTACCAGGGGTTGAGGCAGGGGCGGGGGGGGATAGATATGGATGAATAGTTAGAGCATGAAGGAATTTTAGGGCAGTGAAAATACCTGTATGATATTATGTCATTTATACATTTATACACTTTTCCAAACCCATACAATGTAAGGTCATGTGTTTGTATTGCAAAAATCTCATTAGAAATAATGAACTAGTGCTCTATCTTTTGACTCGTAGTGACAAGATATTTTTGAGTGAGAAGAATAAGACATAGATATTTTAATATCTTTCTTTGTAAAATAAACAATAATACTCATATGTGTGGACACATTTACAAGTACATTTCTCTAATTACATGGTCAGGGATTATGTGCAAAGTTAGGCTTAATGTGAGGAGTGGAGATGAAAGGGTGAATACTCTCCACCATTGAGGATATTTAAAATTACACAATATCAGTTATAAATAAAATTCTCAATGAGGAATTCAAAAATTAAAGCCTGTCAAATTGACCTCGTTGAAGGATATGGATTTTCTGATATCTCTGTATGTATATGTATTATATATATGTGTATAATTTTTGTTCATGTTTACTTATAGTCTCACATTTTTAGAAGTGGGCATTATATAACTCATTAATAAGGACTAAATGTTTAAAACCTTCTGTTCCAAACAGGAAGAGACCACTTCCAACCAGAGTCATTAAGGACAGTTTCTTTGAATGAAATGACATATTATCAGGGACTTTAATTTGGGAAGGCAAAGATGTCAAAAGGTAGTTGAATGGAGGGACAACTACTAGAAAGTAAAAGTCAGTTTTATATATGAAGACATCATATAATCCTGCTGGAGGAAAATGAGGAATGTTGTATGTAACAAAATTGCAGGAAACTATTCTAAAATGTACAGAGCAGATTTTTGATACATTTGGGGGAATGGTATGAATTTGGAAAGGTTTAAAGTGAATAGTTAATTTCAATTAACTTCAGGCCATTATGTATATTCATCCAATGAAATTATTTCCTAGCCTGAAGGGAAATGATGCCTATTGAGCACTTAATTATCCTAAATATGTTCCAAATATTATTCATATGTCATTAACCACTACCTTCCAACAACCATGTAGGAGATCAATACTATCACAATCTCTATTTAAAGATGAGGCCTAGACTGAAATTATAAATGTTATCCCAAATGGAACCTATAAAAACGAGGATGGATGAACAAAAGAGCAAATCAGTGACACAGAAGATAAATGGAAAACAATGAAACTGAAAAGAAGAGGGAAGAAAGGTAATTAACCACGAAGGTAGACTTAGGGAACTCAGCAATTTATTGTATCACAGGAGTCCCAGAAGATGAAGAGAGAGAAAAGGGGGCCGGTTTATTTGAACAAATTATAGCTGAAAACTTCCTGTATCTGGGGAAGGACACAGACATCAAAACCCAGGAAGCACAGAGAAATCCCATTAAATTCAATAAAAGCCAACCATCACCAAGGCATATCATAGTCAAATTCACAAAATACACAGACAAGGAAAGAATCCTGAAAGCAGCAAGGGAAAAAAGTCCTTAACCTACAAGGGAAGACAGATCAGGTTCACAGAAGATGTGTCCACAGAAACGTGGCAGGTCAGAAAAAAGTGACAGGAAATATTAACATGCTAAATGGGAAAAATATGCAGCCAAGAATTCTTTATCCAACAAGGCTGTTATTCAGAATAGAAGTGAAGATAAAGAGCTTCCCTAACAAACAAAAACTAAAGGAGTTCATGACCACTAAACCAGCCCTGCAAGAAGTTTTAAGGGAGACTCTGAGTGAAGAAAAAAAGACATAAAGCAACAAAGACTGGAAAGGACCAGAGAACATCACCAGAAATACCAACTCTACAGGTGACACAATGGCACTAAATTCATATCTTTCAATAATCGCTCTGAATATAAATGGACTAAATGCTCCAATCAAAAGACACTGGGTGTCAGAATGGATAAAAATCAAGATCCATGTATATGCTGCCTAAAAGAGACTCATTTTAGACCTAAGGACACCTGCAGATTGAAACTGAGGGGATGAAGAACCATCTATCATGTGATGGATGTCAAAAGAAAGCCAGAATAGCCATACTTATATCAGACAAACTAGATTTTAAAACAAAGACTGTAACAAGAGATGAAGGGCATTATATCATAATTAAGGGGTCTACCCATCAAGAAGATCTAACAATTGTAAAGATCTATGCCCCCAACTTAGGAGCACCCAAATATATAAATCAATTAATAATAAACATAAAGAAACTCATTGATAATAATAAAATAATAGTAGGGGACTTAAACACCCCACTTACAGCAATGGACAGGGATCATCTAAGCAGAAACTCAGCAAGGAAACAGTGGCTTTGAATGACACACTGTACCAGATGGACTTAACACATATATTCAGGACATTTAATCCTAAAGCAGCAAAATACACATTCTTTTCAAGTGCACATGGAACATTCTCCAGAATAGAGCACATACTGGGTCACAAATCAGCCCTCAACAAATACAAAAAGATTGAGATTATACTATGCATATTTTCAGACCACAACTTTCATAAAACTTAAAGTCAACCACAAGAAAAAATTTGGAAAGACCACAAATACATGGAAGTTAAAGAACATCCTACTGAAGAATGAATGGTCATGGAGCCTGGGTGGCTCAGTTGGTTAAGCATCAGACTTTTGATTTCAGCTCAGGTCATGATCCCAGCCAGGGTCCTGGAATCGAGCCCTGCATTGGGCTCCATGCTCACTGCGGAGTCTGCTTGTCCCTCTTCCTCCCCCAGCTGTGCTCGTTCGCTCTCTCTCTCTCTCTAAAATAAATAAAATTGGTGTGCCTGGGTGGCTCAGTCGTTAAGCATCTGCCTTCAGCTCAGGTCATGATTCCACGGTCCTGGGATCGAGCCCTATATCAGGCTCCCTGCTCAGCAGGAAGCCTGCTTCTCTCTCTCCCACTCTCTCTGCTTGTGTTCCTGCTCTCACTATCTCTCTGTCTGTCAAATAAACAAAATCTTTTTAAAAATTTTTAAAAATTTAAATATTTAAAAAAATAAATAAAATCTTTTTAAAAATGCATGAGTCAACCAGGAAATCAAAAAAGAAATAAAAAATACATGGAAGAAAATGAAAATGAAGACATGAGAGTCCAAAACCTTTGGAATGCAGCAAAGACAGTCCTAAGGGGGAAGTATATAACAATACAGGCCTAACTCAAGAAACAAAAAAGTCTCAAGTACACAACCTAACTTCACACCTAAAGGAACTTGAAAGGAACAGCAAATACAGTCTAAAGTCAGCAGAAAGAAGGGAAATAATAAAGATTAGAGCAGAAATAGACATAACAATATAGAAACAAACAAAAAAAACAGTAGAAAAGATTAATGAAACTAGGAGTTGGTTCTTCGAAAGAATTAATAAAGTTGATAAACTCCTAGCCAGACTTATCAAAAAGAAAAGAGATAGGACCCAAATAGATAAAATCATGAATGAAAGAGGCGAGATCACAACCAACACCACAGAAATACAATTATAAGAGACTATTAGGAAAAATTATATGCCAGCAAATTGGGCAATCTGGAAGAAATGGATAAATTCCTAGAAACATACAAACTACCAAAACTGAAACAGGAAGAAATAGAAAATTTGAACAGAACCATAACCAGCAAAGAAATTGAATCAGTAATCAAAAATCTTCCAGCAGACAAAATTCCAGAGGCAGATGGATTCCCATGGGAATTCTACCAAACATTTAAAGAAGAGTTAATACCTATTCCTCTCAAACTGTTCCAAAAAATAGAAATGAAGGAAATTTCCAAACTCGTTCTACAAAACCAGCATTACCTTGATTCCAAAACCAGACAAATACCCCACTAAAGAGGAGAATTACAAGCCAATATCCCTGATAAACACAGATGCAAAAATTCTCAATAAAACACTAGCAAGTCGAATTCAACAGTACATTAAAAGAATTATTCATATATGCAAATCAGTCAACATAATACACATTAACAAAAGAAAGAATAAGAACCACATGATCTTGTCAAGAGATTCAGAAAAAGCGTTTAACAAAATACAGCATCCTTTCTTGACAAAAACCCTCAACAAAATAGGGATAGATGAAACACACTTCAGCATCATAAAGGCCATATATGAAAGATCCTCAGCTAATATCATCCTTGATGGGAAAAAATGAGAACCTTTCCCCTACGGTCAGGAACAAGACAAGGAAGTCCATTCTCACCATTACTATTTAACATAGTGCTGGAGGTCTTAGCCTCAGCAATCAAGACCAAAAAAAAGAAATAAAAAGCATCCAAATTGGCAAGGAAGTCAAACTTTCACTATTTGCAGACAACATGATACTTTGTAGAAAACCCAAAAGACTCCATCATATTTACTAGAACTAATATATGAATTCAGCAAAGTTGAAGGATATAAAGTCAATGTGCAGAAATCTGTTGCATTTCTATATACCAATAACAAAGCAAGAGAAAAGAAATCAAGGAATTGATCCCATTTGCTATTGCACCAAAAACAATAATATACTTAGGAATAAACCTAACTAAAGAGGTAAAAGTTCTGAAAACTATAGAACGCTTATGATAGAAATTGAAGAGACACAAAGAAATGGAAAAGCATTCCATGCTCATGGATTAGAAGAACAAACATTATTAAAATGGCTATACTACCCAAAGCAATCTACACACTTAATGCAATCCCTATCAAAATACCACCAGCAGTTTTCACAGAGCTAGAACAAACAACCCTAAAATTTGTATGGAATCACAAAAGACCCTGAATAGCCAAAGCAATTCTGAAAAATGAAACAAACGAGAGGCATCACAATTCTGGATTTCAAGCTATATTACAAAGCTGTAGTCATCAAGACAGTATGGTGCTGGCACAAAAGCAGACACACAGATCTATAGAACAGAATGGAGAACCCAGAAATGGACCCACAACTA
Source organism: Mirounga leonina (assembly GCF_011800145.1). Taxonomy (NCBI): domain Eukaryota; kingdom Metazoa; phylum Chordata; class Mammalia; order Carnivora; family Phocidae; genus Mirounga; species Mirounga leonina. The sequence continues at coordinate 9,389,582 of NW_023270442.1, forward strand.
CATGATCAACTAATCTTCAACAAAGCAGGAAAGAATATGCAATGAAAAAAAGACAGTCTCTTCAACAAATGGCATTGGGGAAACTAGACCACTTTCTTACACTATACACAAAAATAAATTCAAATGGATTAAAAACCTAAATGTGAGGCAGGACACCATTAAAATCCTAGAGGAGAACACAGGCAGAAACCTCTTTGACCTCGGCTATAGCAACTTCTTGCTAGACACGTCCCTGGAGGCAAGGGAAACAAAAGCAAAAATCGAACTATTGGGACTTCATCAAGATAAAAATCTTCTGCACAGTAGAGGAAACAATCAACAAAACTAAAGGCAGCCCACAGAATGGGAGAAGATATTTGCAAATGATATATCTGATAAAGGGTTAGTATCCAAAATCTATAAAAAACTTATCAAACTCAACACCCCAAAAAACCCAAATAACCCAGTTAAGAAATGGGCAGAAAACGTGAATAGATACTTTTCCAAAGAAAAAGTTAGATGGCTAACAGACACATGAAAAGTTGCTCGATCAACATTACTCATCATCAGCGAAATACAAATCAAAACTACAATGAGCTACCACCTCACATCTGTCAGAATGGATAAAATTAACAACACAAGAAACAACAGGTGCTGGGGAGGATGCAGAGAAAGGGGAACCCTCTTGCACTGTTGGTGGGAATGCAAACTGGTGCAGCCACTCTGGAGAACAGTTTCAAGTTTCCTCAAAAAGTTAAAAATAGAACTGCCATATGATCCAGCAACTGCACTCCTGGGTATTTACCCAAAGCATACAAAGATATATATTCAAGGAGGTACATGCACCCCTATGTTTATAGCAGCATTATCAACAATAGCCAAGCTGTAGAGAGAACTCAAATGTCCACTGACTGATGAATGGATAAAGAAGAAGTGATATATGTGTGTATGTGTGCGTGTATATATATATATATAGTTACTCAGCCATCAAAAAGAATATTACTCAGCCATCAAAAAGAATGAAATCTTGCCATTTGCAGTGATGTGGTTGGAGCTAGAGTATATTATGCTAAGTGAAATAAGTCAGTCAGAGAAAGACAAATACCATATGATCTCACTCAAATGTAGAATGTAAGAAAGAAAACAGATGAACACATGGGAAGTGGGAAAAGAAAAAAAAAGAAGAGAGGGAAACAAGCCATAAGACATTCTTAACAGGGCACCTGGGTGGCTCAGTCATTAAGTATCTGCCTTCGGCTCAGGTCATGATCCCAGGGTCCTGGGATCGAGCCCCACATCTGGCTCCCTGCTCAGCAGGAAGCCTGCTTCTCCCTCTCCCCCTGCTTGTGTTCCCTCTCTCGCTGTGTCTGTCTCTGTCAAATAAATAAAATCTTTAAAAAAAAAAAAAAGATATTCTTAACAATAGAGAAAAAACTGAGGATTGATTGGGGGATGGACTAGATGGGGAATGGGTATCAAGGAGGGCACTCGATGCAATGAGCACTGGGTGTTGTATGTAAGTGATGAATCACTGAATTCTATTCCAGAAGCGAATATTGGACTGTAACTAACTAAAATTTAAATTAAAAAAAAAAGATGACGCCTAGAGAGATGATGTAATTTGACCAAGGGCACACAGGTAGCAACTATGCAGGGATTTAAAACCAGAAAGTCTTAATTCTCCAGCTGGTGCTAGATCGAAGAGAAAAAACAAGAAGTCTTATGATTTAACTCCAGTTGATAAATTTTGGCAGAAACATAAAGGAAGTCCATTCCCAGAAGTTGCAGAATCAGTTCAGGAAGAACTAGAATCTTACAGAGTACAGGAAGATGAGGTTAAACGACTTAAAACATTATAGGACTAGAAGGGGACGATGAAGGAGCTGTAAGTATGCTTTCTGACAATACTGCTAAGCTAACATCAGCTGTTAGTTCTTTGCCAGAACTCCTTGGGAAAAAAAAAAAAAGACTTATTGATCTCCATACAAATGTTGCTACTGCTGTTTTGAACATATAAAGGTCTCATAGCTGTAAAACCAGGAAAATGCCAAGCTCAGCTCCTACCATCAAACCTGAGTTGTGTAACCCAAAGTAACTGATTATTGTACCTGTGGAAAGCACTCAGTTTCATCCTATTCATAAAACTTTACAGACATTATCCTGCTACAAATTTATATGAATATACTCCAGGTCAGAGCTAGAGCTTATGGTTTGAGAAAATTCTAGCTAAAATAATTGACTTATTCAGTCATGTTTTTTGAGTGACTGTTGTGTTGTGTTAGGCCCTGGAAGTTCTGTGGTAAATAAGACAGTTCTCTGTTCTCTTGGAGCTAATATAGTAGTAACAATAAACAAAGTACTCAAATTAAATATAAATAAATAAATAAAACCAGAAAATCTTAAAACAAGAATGAGATACTACTGCACACCTAGTAAAATAGCTAAAATCCAAAAAACTAACAATACCAATTGCTGACAAAGATATGAAGCTGCAGGAATATACAGTCATTGCGGGTAGGAATGAAAAATGGTTACAACCACTTTGGAAGAGAGTTTGGAAGTTTCTCACAAAGCTAAATATAGTCTTACCATATGGTCCAGCAATCATGCTTCTAGATATTTACCTAATTGGTGTGAAAAGTATGTCCACACAAAAATCTGCACACAACTATTTACAGCAACATACTTATAATTGCCAAAAATTGGAAACAACCAAGATGTATTGAAATAGGTGAACAGATAAGCAAACTGAAGTATATCCATAAGGGGAATACTATCCACCAATAAAAACAAAAAAGGAATAAGTTATCAGGACATGCAAAAATACCTTAAATAAATATTGCTAAGTGAAAGGCACCAGTTTGAAAGACTATGCTGTATGAGTCCATTTATGTAAGCTCTGGAAAAGGCAGAATTTTAGAGCTGGTAAAGAGATCAGTAATTGCCAGGCTGTTGGGGAGTGAGAAGGGTTTAATAGCTGAAGTACAGGAGATTTTTTGAGGAAGTGAAACTATCGTGTATAATTTGTTATGATGAATATATGACAGTATGTATTTGTGAAAACTCGGAACTGTATAACACAGAGTGGATTTTAATGTATGCAAGTTTTTAAAAAATAATCTAGGAGGCCAAGGGATCCCACAATGTGACAAAAACAACCTAACTGAATTACAAATGTATGAAACAACCTCACTGAAGGGGATGGTAAAGTAAGGTACGGACCTATGTCATTTTGGAAATGAATGAAGACTGTAAGTAAGACCTTTAGGCAAAGTAAGTATGCAAGGGCATTGTACTCTCGTTGGTAAGGTTGTTTCCCATAGGGGTATGGGTAAAAAGTCTGAGACAACTATACATGTATACTGAAATTAAGCAATCAAGTAATGCGTGGTGGATAGTGGGAGCCAAGTTTCTCAGAGTCAGCATGGAAGTTACAGACAAGCAAGGTGGGAAAGGTTAGCATGATCCCTGTGGCATACCAGTTGGGAAGTGGGGACATCAGTATGAACTCACGCTCAGTTTAATATAAAGGTGGATACATATAAGAATATCTATAGATATGTATAGGTACATAAATTAGTATACACATATCAATTTCCTTCTCTGACAGCTGGGAGGATCTAGAAGTAACAGTACCATCCACCTCAGTGCCTGGCAATTCCTAGTGCTTTCCTGCTTTTTGTTTTTCTTCCCTAGCCCTTGTCGCCTTCTGACATCTCTCTTTTTGAAATGTATTTTTTTATGATTACTCTTCCTCTTGGGAGTTCTATTCACTGCTATTTCCATGGCTCTAAGAATTGAAGCTGGCTCAGACTAATTACTCTAAAGATAATGTATTTGTTGAATAAGTGAATGTTTGAAAAGCAATGGGGAGTGCATCATGGCTAATAAGTCAGTAGACTAACCATGGAAGTCAGCCCTTGGACACATCCTGCCATTACCTTATCAGGAAGAAAGAAGTGTTAGGATCAAGGACCGCTTCTCAACAGAACACTATGCTTCTAGTGAAACAAAGTTCCAATCTTGTATTCTCATCAAATAATGGCTTGTTCAAGCCCAATATTTCCTCTTTGTGGAAAGAATTTTGGCTTCCCAAATAAGAAAAAAAATTTTCTTGATATCCTTTTAAGTACAAAGGAAAAAGAATATATTTGGATGTTTTCCTTCCTAGAAAATTGGACTTAATTGTTTGTCTTTGGTAACTTAAATATATAGGCTGTATCTTGTTAAAATTATTTTTTTGTTCAGTTGTACATATATTTTTTGAACACCTACAACATACTTATTTAATTATCAAATAATAACGTGCCTAGTATGTGCCAAGTAATGCACTAGACAGCTGAATAAAACTGACAAATATATTTAACTTCACTTCAATTTTCATTACAACAAAAATTGTAAAAAGTAACTGAAACTTTGTACCCTGTGATCAGCATCTCCCCTACTTCTCCCTCCTTTAAGCCCCTGGTAACCAGCATTCTACTCCCTACTTCTGTAAGTCTGCCTATTTTAGATTCCACAAATTATGGACTGAAGGTTTGTGTCTCCCCAATATTCATATATTGAAACCCTGCTCTCCAATGTGATGGTATTAAAAGGAGGGGCCTTTGGGACATAATTAGAATTAGATGAAGTCATGAAGGCAGAGCCCTCCTGAATGGGATCAGTGCCCAGTAGAGCTTGCTTCTCTCGGTGTCCCGTCATGAGAAGTCAGTGGTCTGCAACCCCAAAGAGGGTTTTCACCAGCACCCAACCATGGTGACACTCTGATCTCAGATTTCCAGCTTCCAGGATGTAAGAAATAAATTTGTGTTGTTTATAAGCCACCTTATCTATAGAAATTTGTTATAGCAGCCCAAACAGACTAAGACACACACGTAAGTGTGATCATGCAGAAAGTTTCAGTTATGCAAGATGAGTAAGTTCTGGACATCTGTTATGATTCTGAAGATCAATGTGACTGAAGTTCACAATACTATATTATATATCTGAAATTTGCTAAGGGGATGGATCTTATGTGTTCTCACCATAAAAAAGGGACAGGAAGGGAGAAGGAAAGGAAGGGAAAGAAAGGGAGAAGGGAAGGAAAGGGGGAAGGGAAGAAAAAAAAGGAAAAGGGGAAGGGGAGAGGAGGGAAGGGAAAGAAAGGAGTGACTTCGTGATGTGACAGTTGTGTTAATTAGCTTGACTGTGCTGATTATTTCACAATAAATAAGTATATCAAAACGTTAAGCTGGACACCTTAAATTTTTACTTGTCATTCAAACTTGTCGATTATCTCTCGATGTTCCCATGCTAAATTTGCACTATGAAATGGGTGATTACAATGACTACAGCCTGAGAAGGGCATAGTAATCAGGAACTAGACCCCTCAGGAATGAAAGATCCCTTGCACTGTTTCTGTGAGCCCCACCCCTAACTTTGATGCCTATTTTCTTCCAGTGACCCGCACTTGATACTCTTCTTTGGAGAACTGCTCTCAGGGGTTCCCAGAGCCCGTTTGCCTGCAAGCATCCCAAACAGCGGCAAATGCTGGGCCATTTTCATCCCCTAGGGGCATTCCTTAGCCAGTGACTGCCAGTTAGGGACAAGAAAGTCCAACTCCCTGGATTTCTGTTAAGTGGAAACAAACTGAGCCTTAATGTGCACACCTGAGTTCCCCTAGAGAATCAGGGGAGTCCCCTAATGTCCTCCACAATTGACTAGTTTCATCTCTATCCCTGCCTTGCTTCTCCTGGCCTTGGACAGATTTCTCCTAAGAGTACTTCCCTAATAAATCATTTGCCACCAATACTTGTCTCAAAGTTCACTTATGGGGAGCCCACTCACTTTCGGGCATAGCCCTACAGACCCCCTTTCCTGATTCGATAGTAACAGGCAATTCATAGATAAACCCTCAGTGACACAGCAATGACAATATTGCTTCCCAGAAGGCGGCCCAGAGAGTTTCTTCAAAAATATTTTTTACTGAGAAAATATATACATGTGTTTGCATGTTTTAAGTTGCAAAGGGAAAATTAAATAAAATCTTTCAGTGGTCTGGAATATTAATTGTCTTATCGAGAAGTGATGCCTTCTTATATTTCCTTCTTCCTATTTACAGACTCCATTGTCCCAGGGAAGCTTAATTTTTCTCTCTTTTGTCCTCTGAATGAGCTCATAATGCTGTGTTTAGTTACAGCAGCTCAGTTTGAGTCTGCACTTGCAAAAAATGTACTTTCCCTCTTGGCTCAAAGTTGGGGTGACAGCAGCGCTGTCTTAACAGCAGGGTTCAAGTTCCACCCGATTCACTCCAAGGTGTGTGTCTACCCACAGGATGGTGGTGAGCCATGCAGGCGGCCTGTCTGAGCTTGTCAACACAGCAAGCCCCATTCCCTCATCCAGTCTGGGCGGGCCAACTGCCATTGTGAGAGGTGAACACAGCCCTTAAAACTTAAAGGATTCTATGGTTAGAGGGTCATGCAAGCCATACTGGTCCAATCCCTCACTTTCCCTCAAGGTCACGGGAGATTTTGGTGCGGGGTCTGAGATTAGAACCAGGCTGTCTATACTCCATCTCCCTGCTTCTCTTTCCCTTGAAAGAGGCCCCTTTACGTTTCTGCCTATGACAGGAGTGGTTTTTACCACTCCCTATATGGGAAAGACAGATGGAGATCTTCCAGATGAGTCACAGCTTTGGCTTTTCATTCAGTGAATGTCTGCAGTAGGTGAAGTCAGACATGTCCAACTTACACCACGCTGACCAGCAAATGACCTCGTGTACAAAATGCTCAGCAATCAGGGGGAGAGAGGAAGGCATTGCTACTCAGAGTTATAAAATGGAAACTCCTTGATTCGAATGCATTAACGTTACATGGCCAGTTGTATTCCCGTGACCTTCATTAACAGCAGTGTTATATTTTTTCTTTACTATTGAATATTTCAATATAAAATAAACTTATAAACAGTAGACAACTTTAACGATTCTCATTATTCCAAGTTCTAGTACTTCCTTGATTTAAGCAACTATTTTTATTAGTAACAAAAACATTTATTAGGAGTTCTAAAATAACTAATAAATATTTATTTTTCACTTAAATGGATTGAGTTGAAAATGAAATATGAGGTTTAAATTTCAGTATAATTTTACACAAAAGCAGAGCTCAGGAAAGGAAATAAGCTGCATTCATTTCTAGCCACTTTTATTAATAGAAGTTATAATTTACAAAGTACAGGATGGTTAATTTTATGTGTCAACTTGACTGAGCCATGGGATGCCCAGATATTTGCACAATGTTTGTCTGAGGGTGTTTTAGATGAGCTTAACATTTGAATCGATAGACTGAGTAAACTGCCTTCTCTAATGTGGGTGGGCCCTGTGCAATCAGTTGAAGGCCTGAGTAGAACCAAAAGTCTACCACTTCCTCAAATAAAGAAATCTTCCTGTCTGACTACCTTGAACTCTGGAATATCAGTTTTTTCCTGCTGTCAAACTGAAACATTGGCTCTGTCTGGGTCTCAAGCTTGCCAGCACTCAGCTTGCAGATGACAGATAAATATATTCTATATATTTTATTATATTTCTATACATATAATCTACTATTGTTTCTCTCTCTGGAGAATCCTAATAAGGTACCTACTATGTGCCAGGCATTATTGTTAAGTTCACAACAAAGCAATGGGATCCATATTATTCTCCTCATTTTTCACATAGGAAAACAGAGCTGTGTAAGTTTTAATGACTTAACCCAAGACTACATAGTAAAGAATATTTCCAGGATTGAAACCCAGGTCTGTCTGCTGTCAAAACCTGAAATCTACCTACCACCCCACCTCCCCAAAGCCTCACACCACTTTCTTTCCAGTTTTGCACAGATCTCAAAATGCCTTTGTCCACTATCCTGTCTTGGTAGTACAGTGGAATGTCAGAGTTGAAGCATTTTTTGATGTGTAGGGACCAGGACTCAGGACTGTTGCTCTTGATCATGAATTTTTCTTGTACAGGTCTGTGTGTGTAAATGTTTTAAGTGAAAAAGACTGTCCTAAATCTGTATTGCTGATAGGACATGTCCTTGAACACTACCTTCACCATGATTTTAGGCATGGACCATGCAAAATTGATCCACAAGTCAATGCACTTATGTCAACAAAAAGCACATCCAGGCCTTGGTCTGCTCTGGCTCATTGCTCCTCAGTACCTCCACAGATCCAAGACAGGATTTCCATTTGGGAACCAGGAGCTTTGCAAAGGAACTGCATTGGCATGTGGTAGAGTACTGGAAGTTTTGTCAGAGCCAAGACTCACTGGGCTCAATTGTACACAGATACTGATGCTCAGTTTCAAATACAGTGGAAGCGGAAGATGGACAGATTGTTTTGCTGTGTAGTGGTTTCATTCCAGGGAACTCTCTTTGAAGTTGAGGAGATGGATGCCTGTAACAGATACAGAGTGCAGAGTGCAGTCGAGAATGGCGCTCATGTGTCACTCTTGAATACTTTCAACTTGGCTATTTTTAAGTCAAATGTCTTCAAATATGTCAAAGACACTTGTTCTAATTAAGAATAAAGACCATGGTAAGTTGGGATTTTTTTCTAACTAAGCCAATTTTTTAGCTCTTTAAACACAATTGAATGCATCTGGAAGCTTTTGCTCCATTATGAAAACCACATTTTTCCATCCTCATGAATGGCCAATCCAAATTCCCCATGTTTAAATATTTTAACACATATATATATGTAAATAGATAGTCTATATATGTGTATCAGTGTGAGTTAATTTGTATGTTTATGTTTATATCAATACCAAGTATGGGAAATGTTCATCTCAAGGCCAGTTTTACATGGTAAGTCCTAAATACTTTATTAGTAAGTATCCCAACTAGGATGTTCTTATTTCAATGCCAAAATAGAGAAGAAATAAAATTATGATAATTATATTCCATTACAGGTATTTACAGTATTTTGGACAAAGAAAATTCCCATCTTGATCTATTAGTGAATTTTCAAGTGTAATAAATTATCTTTGGCCAACTTAGCTAAAGCAAAAACTCGTAGAAACACATACACATACATACTCACACAACTTGTTTCAGGATAAGAAAAAAGAAATTGCTTGTCACCTTTGAAAGGAGTATTGGCCAGTGCCAACTGGAACATCCAAAAATTTGCAAATGTAGAAGGTAACCTCGGAGTTGTAAGAGATATACAAGACATAGCATTACAACACAGTTAGTCACTCAATCCCAAAACACTGACAATACATTTGACCAGGACTTTTAAGGAGGGCAAAAACTGTGTGGGCATCAAGGACAAAGGTGATCATGTTATAAAGGGAGGTACAGAGACTGGAAAAGTTCCATATCCATGGAACTGTAAAGAAACCTTCCTGACTAGAATTCAGTGTCCTGAGTAGGATGGGGCCAGCTTATGAAATATTCAGTTCAAAGGTATTCAGATTGGACTGGGGATTGAGGTTTAGTTAATTTTGGGTGTGAATATGGTATATGATATGGTATAGATGGTGCTTGAGGAAAAGTGATGTCATCATCAGGGTCAAAAAGAGATTAGCTAGAATGTTTTCTAACACCAAAGACTATGTTAGGTTCACCTGATAAATGCAAACATAACACTCTGCTTTCTTCATTATATTTATCATGCTTAAACTTCTATGTCTACCTTTGTCATTAGACTGTAAATTTCATGAAGGCAGGACATAGTAGTGGCACATAGTAGTTTCCCAATATATAGCTTTGAATAAGTAAACTTACAAATGAATGAAGCTATTATTGAATACAGACTCATGAGATAATGAAGTCTTGAACTACAATTATAGATATTAAGACAGAGAAAGATACTATAAACATTGAAAATTAAATTATCAGGGCACCTGGGTGGCTCAGTCATTAAGCGTCTGCCTTCGGCCCAGGTCATGATCCCAGGGTCTTAGGATCGAGCCCCGCATCAGGCTGCCTGCTCAGCGGGAAGCCTGCTTCTCCCTCTCCCATTCCCCCTGCTTGTGTTTCCTCTCTCGCTATATCTCTCTCTGTCAAATAAATAAATAAAATCTTTATTAAAAAAAGAAACGAAAATTATATTATCATGATTTTATGCAAAAGATGTGAGGGGGGAGGTGAGACAAAATGTTAACAGTTCGCATCTGGATAGAATTTGAGAATTTACATAGTGCTTCCACAAATACTTAACAGTTTTGAGCTTTTCTTCCAAACTTAGGATTTTTTTTTTTTATTTATTTATTTTTTAGAGAGAGAGAAATTGCGGGGGTGGGGGGTTGTAGAGCACAGGGAGAGAGATACCCAAGCAGATTCCATGCCAAGCGCAGATCCCTGATGTGGGGCTGGATCTCATATCTCTGAGATCATAACCCCGGCAGAAACCAAGTGTCGGGACACTTAGCTGACTGTACCACCCAGGCAGCCCTCTTCTTTCCATCTTAAATAACCAAAATATGTTGATAATCATTAACAAAATCCAAGAATTGAATTACAGCACCTGTTTAAAGGACATAATAGATTCAATTATGGCCAGGTTGAATTTGAAAAGAAGGCAGAATATTGAAATGTGAATGTTTTACAGAACACTTAAGTGAAAGGATGAGTCTAGACATATAAATTTACAGTCTTTCAGTCATGAAAAATCATGAGAAGCTTTCAAGTGAAAACCAGATCAGTTTAATAATGTGCTCATTCTCTGAATATTAAAAATTCACTTTAAGGTAGGTATCAACTGCATTGGCCAATCCATATATTCAAATAAACTAAAAATTCCTATTAGCTTCAAGTCTAATATGGTACTTTTTTTTTAATTAAAAGAAACTGAGTTAGAAATGAAGGCAATGTCCTCAAATCCAAGTTGTGGTTCTCCTACACTGATAAAGCCTGCTGATTAGTATTTACATTTCACTGGAAAGCCCCACTGTAAAATGCACTTTCTTCAGAGAGGAAGGTATGCTTGACTTTCCTCCAGGCATCAAGTACAATGCAGTGTTTTCTTCACAGTGGGAACATTTCCATGAAAACCCAGCAAACAAATACCTATCTCTTACACATATATATTATGCAGCCCTTTTGAGGCAACGAATGTTAATAGAAATAAAATTCATATCTCTTTCTCTATTTCTTTCTCTATTTTTCTCTCTCTCTCTCCCCAAGAACTGAATCCAGAATCATGGTGCTATGTCCACAATTTTCTAAGCAAGTCACATAATTGACTCTGAAAAAATGAATCATGTACAATTTAGGAAATCAAAACAACTTAAGATGTCTAGTCCTATCTATGAACTATGAACACATACATCCTTTAAACTATATTCATATTCTGGGGCGCCTGGGTGGCTCAGTCATTAAGCGTCTGCCTTCAGCTCAGGTCATGATCCTGGGGTCCTGGGATCGAGCCCCACATCAGGCTCCCTGCTCGGCAGGAAGCCTGCTTCTCCCTCTCCCACTCCCCCTGCTTGTGTTCCCTCTCTCACTGTGTCTCTCTCTGTCAAATAAATAAATAAATAAATAAATAAATAAATAAATAAATAAATAATAAATAAATAATCTTTAAACCATATTCATATTCTTACAATCTGAGTTTTTAAAATTTCTATCAGGACTTTTTTTTTTCAACTTTTGGTGAAGGAGTACATTTTTGGTTAGAATTGTTGCTTATAATTCACTTTTCTGGTTTTTGCACACAGAAAAAAAACATACTGAAACTTGCCCATCAAACATTTTGCAATTTAGCAAAACCTTAAAATGAAAAGTTTTCCAGAAGTTTTCAGTGAAAAAATATGATCAAATGGCTTAAGCCAAAGCCAAGATTTCAACTTGAGACTTCACCATTTTCTTGGGTTCTGAGGCTATTAAGAAAAACATGATAGGCAATTTGTAAAACTAAATGACATATTTTTTGGAAGAAAATGTCCTTAGATAAATTAGATTACAGTGACATTTCACTGAAACATGAACCACTAGAATATGGAATTTAATGGATGACATCTGACTTCAATCCCATCCAAGAAATTTGTTATCGGAAGTAGCTCAACTGCCTCCACATGGCGCATGGCGCAGCCTCACCTAGAGAATTAGCTAATACAGCAGCCTCTGAGGACAACACAAAAGTGGTTCTCTCTCTCTCTCTCTCTCATTTTTCTTTTTTTTAATTAAAATATAATTGACACATAACGTTCATTAGTTTCAGGTGAACAACATAATGATTTGATATTTGTATATTTTGTGAAATGCTCACTCCTATACATCTAGTCAACATCCATCAAACATGGCTCTTTTTGAGTTTTGAAAACAATATTGGACAATGACACATTTCAATCTGGTAACCATTGCTTTCTCGGTGAGGTCCTTCCCATCCTATATGGAATTCCATTTTGGAGCACAAGGTTAGCAGCCTTCTAACTCTTTCCAACCTTCAATGTTTCTCAGGAATACTCAGCTCAAAAAGCCTCTTCTTGTCTACAGGGAGAGACCTTCTTAAATGTGGAGTTGGCATGCCCTAACAGGTTGAAGATTCAAGAGTGCTAAAAGAGCTCCTGCATCTTCCTTCAAAACTGTCCTATTTGCCTGCTTAAATTCCTGCACAGAGAGATTATATTTAGGTGATTCTTAGAAAAATCTGTAGCTCATGACCAGAATGGAGCAGAAAAATGCTGGGAGGGAGAAAGGGATGAAAAACACATTCTTCAGGATTTTACTAGAGTCATCTTCCTCTCCTCCCTCCTCCCCTCTCTTGACCTCCTCCTCCTTTTCTTTCTTCCCCTCCTCCACTTTCTTTCCTTTTCCTCTTCCTCTTCTCCTCCTTCTCCTGGTCACTCTCTTCTCTTTCTCTCTCTCCCTCAATGAGAATAGAATGCAGGACCAGTGAAGGGCAATGTTGAGCTCTGGGGACCATGAGCACTCCAGCATCAGTACCAAAGAGTCAGCAGAGGGGAGCGGACTGAGCTCTAAAACTCTGCTCATTTCAATAAATATTCGCCAAAAAAAAAAGTGCAGGAGATTTTATTTGTCTTGTGATTATTTCAAAACCAGGAGCAGGAGCATTTTTAATTTCTCCCTTGTTTGAACTTGGTACTGGAAGACCCAGAGTGAAGTCACTAGAATTATAACTCGTCTAATATGGGATCTCATATTCATCTGCCTTCTGTAAAGCTGGGATCTTATTCATTAACATATTATAATTAGGTTTAAATGGAAGGGTCTATCAATTGTTCTTATATTTTTAATAGTATATGTTTTCTAGGAGCTGGAACAATGATCTCCAAAGCAGAGCACATAAATAACAGGGGGTACAAGGTACGAGATATTGAGATATGAGAACATGTAAGAAGTTATGTTGATTTTTATATTAAAAAGGAAAAATTAGGGGTGCCTGGGTGGCTCAGTTGTTAAGCGTCTGCCTTTGGCTCAGGTCATGGTCCCAGGGTCCTGGGATTGAGCCCCGCATTGGGCTCCCTGCTAGGCGCGACACCTGCTTCTCCCTCTCCCACTCCCCCTGCTTGTGTTCCCTCTCTCACTGTGTCTCTCTCTGTCAAATAAATAAAATCTTTTATAAATAAATAAATAAATAAATAAATAAATAAAGGAAAAATTAATTTCAACTAATATTTAAAATACAAATAATGACATCTTCACTAGGCCCATATAACAGGTGCCACTCATCATGTTAAATATATGATGTCTCCAGAAGGGCATTTCATCTTAACAAGCAAACAGGAGTTGGCAGTGAAACCTTCACTCATGATCACTTTCAACTTATGATCAAATGGATCAATTGAGGCACAACTGTTCTAAGCCTCACAAAGTGGGAACATAGCTTTAAAAGATTTGGGGGAATTGAAGACAGTACTAATAATACGAGTAACAAGGAAATGGCAGAGCTAACTCCTCTTCTACTTTGGGGGGCAAGCTGTTTCTCAATCACATCGTGAGATGAAAAAAATAATGGCAATTTTCACCAGATATGACAAAAAGCCCTGTAACTGAAACTGTTTTAATTTTTTTATTAAGTTTTTTGTTTTAATTCCAGTATAGTTCAAATACAGTGTTATATTAGTTTCGGGTGTACAATATAGTGATTCAACAAATCTATACATCATTACTCAGTACCCATCATGATAAGTGTACTCTTTATCCCCTTCACCTATTTTACCCATCCCCCCACCAACCGTCCCTCTGATATGCTTTTATTTAAATGAGTAGCCTCAGCTAAGTTATTTTTTTAACAAGAACATTTTTCACTTGAAGCACATTTTAGAATACATGGTTCTAAAAGATATATATAAAACATTCCATCCAAGAAAAAATAGAATACACATTTTCCTCAAGTACACACAGAAGAATCCCCTGGATAAATCACATAAAAAGAGACATAATAAATATTACAAATTTAAAAAGACTGAAATCATACCAAGTATATATTCCAACCACAATGATACAAAACTAGAGATCAACAATAAAAGAAGGAAAACCTACACTGTAAATATTTAATATGTAAATATTAAACAACACACTACTGCAGAAACAATGGGCCAAATATGAAATCAAATGGCAAATCAAAATATGTCTCAAAACAAAAGAAAAAGAAAACACAATATTCCAAAACCTATGGGACACAGCAAAAGTAGATGTTAGAGTGAAATTTATGCTATAAGTGCTTGTATTAAGAAAAAGTTTCAAATAAACAATTTAACATTACACCACAAGGAACTAGAAAAAGAAGAAATTTAGCTGAAATTTACTGGAAGAAGGAAATAACAAAGAAAAATCAGAAATAAATAAAATAGAAACCAGAATAAATAACATTGAAGGTAATGAGCAATTTTTCCAAAAATAAATAAATAAATAAACAAACAAAATTGGCAAAGGCAATGCTTTACATTAACTAAGGAAAAAAAAAAAGAGAGGACTTAAAAACCAAAATGAGAAATGGAAGAGGAAACAATACAACAGATAACCACAAAAATACATAATGTAATAACAGATTCCTTATAAACAATTACATACTAAGAAATCAGATAACTTAGGTGGGGGGAAAAAAACAGATAATTCCTAATAATACACAAGTTACCATGATTGAATCCTGAATCCTGAATCCAAGAAATAGGAAATCTTCTCAACCAATAACAAGAATGAAAGTTGAATTAGAAATCAAAAATCTCCCAGTAAAAAAAAGCCCAAGACCACCTGGTTTCACTGGTGAATTCTACCAAATATTAAAAAAAAAAAAAATTAAAGACAGTTTTTATCAAAATCTTACAAATAATGGAATAGAGAGAAATCATTCAAAATCATTCCATGAAGCCAGTACCACCCTGATACCAAAGCAGGATAAAAACAACACAAAAACAAAAGTCTAGTTTGTCCGACTTAGATATTCCTACTCCGACTTTCTTTTGACATCCGTTTGTTTCTCTGTCCCCTCACGTTCAATCTGCGGGTGTCTGTAAGTCTAAAACGAATCTCTTGTAGGCAGCATATAGATGGGTCTTGTTTTTTTTAATCCATTCTGATGCCCTATGTCTTTTGATTGGAGTGTTTAGTCCATTTACATTTAAAGTAATTATTGATAGATATGTATGTATGTATGTATTGCCATTTTATTACTTGTTTTGTCATTGTTTCTGGAGAGTTGCTCTGATCCTTTCTTGTCTTTGTTGTTTTTGGTCTCTCCTTTGCACTCAAAGAGTCCCCTTTAATATTTCTTGCAGAGCTGGCTTAGTGGTCACAAACTCCTTTAGTTTTTGTTTGTCTGGGAAACTCTTTATCTCTCCTTCTATTCTGAATGATAGCCTTGCTGGATAGAATATTCTTGGCTGCAGATTTTTCCCATTCAGCACTTTGAATATACCATGCCACTTCTTTCTGGCTTGCCAAGTTTCTATTGAGAAATCTCTGACTAGCCTTATGGGTTTTCCCTTGTAAGTTAAGGACTTTTGTCTTGCTACTTTTAAGATTTTTCCTTTAAACTATATTTTGCGAATTTAATTACAATATGTCTTGCTGTTGGCCTGCTTTTGTTCTCTGTGCCTCCTGGATCTGGAGGTCTATTTCCTTCCCTGGATTAGGGAAGTTTTTTGCTATTATTTCTTGAAATTAATTTTCTGCCCCCTTTCCTTTCTTCCTCTTCTGGGACTCCTGTAATATGAGAAAGTTAGTATGTTTGATGGAATCACTGGGTTCCCTAAGTTCCCTATTCTCATGTTTCATAACTCTTCTTTCTCTCTTTTGTTCCACTTCATTATTTTCCATTATTTTGTCTTCTAGATCACTAATTTGTTCTTCTGCTTCTTCCAGCCTGCTGTTTATTGCATCAAGCCTGTTTCCAATCTTCTTTATTGCATTCTTCATCTCTAATTGATTCTTTCTTAACTCTTTTATCTCTGTTTTGAGGGTGTCACTGATATCTTCTATTCTTTTCTCAAGCCCAGTGAGTATCCTTGTGATTGTTGCTTTAAATTCTCCATCAGGCATGTTACTCATAACTGTTTTGCTTAGATCTCTGGCTGTGGCTTTATCTTATTCTTTCATTTGGGAGAAATTCCTCCATCTTAGCATTTTGTCTAAGTCTCTGTCTTCTGGTGTTAGAAAAGCCAGTTAGGTCTCATGCTCATGAAGAAGAGGTCATATACTGTCCAGGGCCTGTCACTTCAGGGTGTGTTTTGTGTGCTGTGAGCACTTTGCTGTTGTGTTTTGGCTGCTCTCTTCTTCAGGCCAGTTATCTACAGAGGCTCTTCTTGCCTGCTGTAGACAGTGTTTGGTTCCTGGCCTAAATGTGGCATGTTTTTACTAGGTGTGCTTGAGTCTACTTGTGAAATGAGACTTGACACCATATCCACCAAAAGTGAGGCCCTATAGAACTTTCTGGTCAAGAGACATGGTGTGGGCAGGGACAGGTGCTGGTCTTCTTGGGGAGGGGTCTGCATACTGGGACTGAGGCAAGCTTGACTGAGAAAGGCAGTCCTGCCAGAGCACAAGGTGGTGGGGCTTTGTGTAAGCAAGTTAGGCAGACAGTGTTGGCACTATGCTGCCTCCTGCCAGGGGCTCCGTGCCTGAGGGTCAGGGGAAGGAAATGGTGCACGCCAGTTCCCCTGTTCCCAGAGAGGTTTCTCTATGAATGCTGTCTCCCAGGGATGCTCTCCCAAAAGAGAGAATAATCTCCCCCTTGTGTACCCTGGGTGTTCTTCAAATCGCCTTTTCCATGCTGTCTGTCCCTAGATTGTTTGCCTGTCTTTTCTCCTGGAGCAGGGCAGTGCCCTCAGGGGTCTATCTTAGCCAAGCCTGCTGACCTTTAAAACTCCAGGCCTTAAGTCCCCTTGGTTGCAAGGACTCACAAAATTCAGCCCCTCTTGTTTTCCAAGCCAATGGCTTTGAGGAAACGTTCTCCTTATGTGTTCCCCTATGCTCCTCTCTCTCTCACTCCCTCTCTCTCTCTCTCTCTCTCACACACACACACACACACAACTCCCTCATGACCTTGGCTCCCTCCCCTCCACAGCACCCAGATCCATTCCTCCCCTAAACTACATCTCTGCACTTCCTACCTTCTTCAGTGTGGCCTTTTCTCTCCCTTTAGTGTGAAGTTTGTTCTGTCAGTCTTCAGGCCAATTTCTGGGGTATTTAGAATGACTTGATAGTAATCTAGTTGTGTTCATGGGATGAGACAAGCCTAAGGTCCTCTTACTCCACCACCATCTTTGATCTCAAAACCTTGTAACTATTTTTAGAAGTCATTTGAAATTAAGGATATATAGTCACCAGTATCTGGGATGAACCTTGCCTCAAATGTATTCACTAAAGAAAATAAGAAGGGCACCATCACAATTAGCAAGACTTTAAAAAATATTGTTGACTTCATCTCATCCAGTTGAGTTTCTATTTTGTGTTGTTTTATATAAAATAAAGCTCTCATTTCACCTTTTAGATTTGAGAAGAAATTGGGTTTTTTGTGTGAAAAGTTATAATAATAATAGATTTGTAATAAACTGTAGAGGTTTTTGAATTCTATTACCTACTAAATTCTGTCTAAAACTTCCATGACACACTTACCTGACTGAGTTACCCAGGTGCCCTGTCATTCATTTTTTATATGAAAATTTGCTATATTGGGCATCCCCTTTGTGGGAGAGCTCAACATTATCAGAAAATTCTTTTACCAAGTTGATTTTTGTGTCCTTACAACTTCTTTTTCTATTTCCCAGTCATTCAAATATTTCCCAGGTTGACTTTTACCAGTTCTGCCTATAACCTGGTTTCTTGTTTGGGGTTTTGTTTTGTTTTGTTTTGTTTTGTTTTTTACACACTTTGCTCTTTGCTTTTCACCTCTGGATGGATTTCACTTTGCACCTCTCTCACTCTAAGAACTCACAGTATCCTTGGATGATATCCAACCAGTGTAGCAAGAAGTAAAATAATTTTCTTTCTTTCTCATATATTCCATAAATATTAAATACAAAACTACTGTGTGCCAAGCACTTTTCAAGACACTGGAGGTACAGTGATAAAAAGATGGATAAACCCCTGCTCTCATAGAGCTTAGACTCCAATGAGGTTGCCACAATTAGTTAGCAATAAATAAAGAAACAAACAAACAAGAAATATGACATGGACATAAGAGCCAGACAGAGAAGTACAACAAGGAGATAGGAAAGAGTTAGTTGGGTTACCCCGGTGATGAGTATTAAGGAGGACACATATTTCATTGAGCACTGGGTGTTATATGCAAACAATGAATCGTGGAACACTACATCAAAAACTAATGATGAACTGCATGGTGACTAACATAACATAAAAAAAAAAAAGAGCTTAGTAACTTAGTGGCTAATTTGAAATGGTTGGTTCAGAATAGCCTTGCTGAGGAAGGTTAGATTTATGCTAAAATAGGGAAAAAGAACCTGCCAGACAGAGGCACAACTTGTGCAAAGGCCCTGAGGAAACACTTTAGTATTGAAGAACTAAAGCAAGTTGAGCAGGGCTGGAGTAGAGGGAAGAAGAAAAAATAGTACAAAATAAAGTTGGAAAAGTAAACAGGGACAAAAAATGAAGGACCTTGTATGACATCATAAGAATATGTAATTTTGTGCTGATTTTATACTGAAGACCCTTAAGGATGTCAAATAATACCAGATCTCTCACTTCCTCCAATTCACATTCCATAACTATTTACTGCTGGGTTCCTAATCAGCCATCCATTGATATAAGTTCTAGGATATGCCATCTCTAGTTACAATATTTTTCTCTTCTCTACAAAGCATTTGACCATTGCCACATGGAGGCAGGCAGAAGTTATTCCTTCATGATCCAAAGAATCTGTTGATTCTTAACAACCTAGCAGCCCATCCCATGACATCGTCTTATTCAATGTCTAGACAAAATAATATTTCTAAAGGTCTTCAATTAAAATTATAGGCTCTTCCTGGAAGTGGCAAAATAAAAAAGCCTAACCAATATCTAATATTCTGTTATTTGGAATTCTTGAGTGTCTAAAATACAAAAAGAATAACAAAAAGAATAAAACCAAGTAGTATCAGAAGTAGGATAGGAATTTAAATTTTATGATATGAGTGGTGCAATAAGCATATTAAAATGAGTTTTGCTTGAAATGTCACTTGAGAATTCCAAGTCCCTCATAAGTCTCTCTCATCCACTTCATTTTAAAAATAAAATGTTCAAATTTTCATGACTTGCAATCCTATAGCCACAAAAAAAAAAAAAATGTTTTTTGCTTGAACTTCTCACAAAGGAACTTACTGGCCTATTTCCTTATAATTACTGAGCACTTATTCCTTGATTAATGACTTATATGATGACACATAATTTCATAGTTTGTTTTATACTTCTAAGTCATTATCTACTATAAAGAAAAGATTTGTGTCAAAACAACTTAGAATCTTATTTTGAACTGATTATTAGAACAAAGCTAGGTTCACTGGTTAAAAACTGGTGAATCACAGATGAACCTCCTTTAACTGTATATTTTGGATTGATCTCCTTTTTCCCAAAAATTATTATGTAAACTGATATTGTTGGAAAAAACTAGTTTTTAATTTGTCAATGATTCTATAAACCCTGTCCCATAACTCATCCTTTCACTTATACAAAAACACTTGCCCTCAAGAAAACACTTTTACTTTTTGATCATATATTGGCACACATCTCACTCAAGACTAGTGACCATTTTTAACACTAACTAGTATAACAATGTGATATTAGACTTCAGTTCTTAAAATTTCTGACCTTAAGTTTATACATCATCATAAACCAACTTTTTGGTGGGGTATTCCATCTGCTCTGGTTGTTGTGTGCTAAATTGTGTCTCCCCAAAAAAATTCATGTGAAGTCCTAGCCCCCAGTACCTCTGAATGTGACTGTATTTAGAGAGAGTGACTTTACAGAAGTGATTAAGTTAAAATAAAGTCATTAAGATAAGTCCTAATCCACTATGACTGGTGTCCTCGTAACAAGAGGAAATTTGGATATAGACATGTACAGAGGGAAGATGATGCAAAGACACAGGGAGAAGATGAGCATCTACAACCCAAGGAGGAGAAGCCTGGAACAGATCCTTCTCTAATGGCCCTCATAAGGAACCAACCCTGTCAACACCTTAATTTCAGACTCCTAACCTTCAGTACTGTGAGAAAATATATTTCTGTTGTTTAAGCCATCCAGACTGTGATACCTCATGATAGCAGCCTGGAGAACTAACACACTGGTTTCAGATAAGAATTATAGCTCATATAATTTTATGTCTTATGAAAGTCATTTTCTGGCTACATATCTTTAAGAGCACATAAAGTAAATACCATAAGGTGACATAAAGAAATTGAAATAACAAATCAAAGCTAAAGCAAATTTCCTACAATTCTGTATATTGAATTCACTTTCACCAAATCACATGACACTGTAACAGATATTTGTGACATTCATTTTACCTCACATTGGTATTTCTCCCAAAAATACTAACATAGACTAGTAAAAAAGCTCTTAGTCTTCCCTACTCATTGGCTACCATTAAAATATTCATTTTATACCTGCTCTCCTTTATTACACCTTCTCTTGCAGTCATTTAAAACACTGCATGGACAGACCATCTTCATTGCAAAAAGGCTGAATAGAACTATTGATTCAGTGCTTTCCTTTCTTTTCCATTGTCAACAATAATAAATGTTCTTATTACAGTAATATGGTTTTAATTCTGGTTTGGGTTGCTTAGGACTAAGGATAACACGAAATCAATAGAACATTAAAGAACTACGATTCCAACAAACCATAATCTGAGATAAACACCATGACTCAGTAAATCTAAGGAGATATCTTAAAATTCTAATGCCAACTTGCAGTGCCTAGCAAATGCTAACAGTTTCAGATTCATGAATAAGGAAAAATGAGAAGTCTGTGAAACTCAGAAGAAGTTATTATTGTATCAGCAAACTATTTTAGTTTATGTTTGTTAACAGCATTAACTAAAATTTATGATCCTCCTTCCAAAAGGAAACAGGAAATGTTTATTTTTAGTCTTTGTGAAACCTAAAATACAGACATAAAGTTACATTAGGATTTTATCCGGGAGAAAGCACAGGAATATTGAATGCCATGGTGAAGGAGCTCCTTCTGTCCATCAAAATGTCCCATCATCCTAGAGAGAGCATAAAAATTTGCTATTTGACACAATTCTAAATTAATCACTTCTCTTCATAAAACATAAGAAGTCACATTCTTCCATTCCTATCGAAAATAAAGGATAAGAGAGCAAGGACTAAAACAGAGATGTGGGGATGGATTGCTGCTGACATTCAAGGGAAATACAGTCTAACAAGAGGAAGGTGGCTGCACTGGTTTCCCAGCAGTGATCATACAGTCAGAGTCTGGTGCCAATGCCATTACCATTCCAAGTTAGTGGTCTATTTGGTATCAGTTTCCCAACAAGTTTAGGAGAGGAGTTTGACTATTTGAGATCTATGGACTCCAGAGAAGGACTCCGGAAAGAGCTGAGAAGACTATCAAGTCCCTCATTCAATGGGCTAGAATCTGGAAGAGAGCCCAGTTAGGACTAACAACACTAACCAGGAACCTGGGGCAGAAAGTCAGATATGACAACTGAAAAAGCAAGGTGCAATATGGTCTGTCTGCACCTGGGGCACCCAGACTAACCCATGATTCAGTGTGACCACACCAAGCACCAAAGAGGCCAGCTATAGACCACACATTGTGGTTGGTCTGGGCTTCTCCTGTATTAAGCAGAAAAAACCCATAGATGCCAGGTTTCAACTTAACTGGGGAAGAAAGGCAGGGTCTAATCATTTCTGTCTGGTAAGTGGATAGATTTGTCTTTACCATATTTTGGTTCATTATTAAAATGGCCTTTAGCTTTTTGCAAATCCACTTGCTAAGTCATTCACTTAGTTTACTGAAATCAGCTAGAAAAGAGTGACATCACCACTGAGCTCTGACTATGCATCAGTTGAAAATGGTAAGAGAAGTTTGATTGGAAAACAAAACAGGTAAGTTCTTTTGCAGAGCTATCTTGTTTCAAGAAAAAGGTTTATTTCAGGAAAAGAATTATTCAAGAAGTTGGCAATTCCAGAATAGCATGGCTCTTAACAGATACTTGTGGAACTCATATTAAAACAAGCTCAGCAATAAAAACAGACTTTTTGGAAAATTTTTGAAAATATTATTAACATGTAGAAACCCTAAAGTGATGCCAATCCAATTCACTTGTTTTGCTTAAGAGAAAACTGAAGTTCAAAGATTTTTTCTGTGACCTTATTTGTCAAATAAAATTATACCATAATTATTAAATTTTTAGAAAACTAAAAATATCACATAAACCTTACTTTTTTAAAGATGTATTTATTTATTTGAAAGAGAGAGTGCAGCATGAGTGGGGGGAGGGGCAGAGGGAGAGGGAGAAGGAAAGAAGCAGAGAGCAGAGACTGCCAACGTGGGACTTGATCTCAGGACTCTGAGATCCTGACCTGACCTAAAATCAAGAGTTAGAGGCTTAACCAACTGAGCCACCCAGGCACCCCTGAAAATATCACATACATTTTACAATGCTATACAAATATAAGGTATTATTATTATTAAAACTGCTTATAATTAGAAATAAACCTGTAAATAGCTTGAGAATGGTCAAATTGAAAGAGCAACATGAAAAAGCAATTTAAAAATGTCCACTTCCAGGCAAGATAGAATAATAGGAACCAATTTAGCCTCTTACCTCAAACAACCAAAAACAGAAAAAAATATGTGAAACAACAGTTTTTAAGAACTTGATATCAGGCAATGGAAGATGAGAGATGAGAAACAATTGCTCAGATTGCTGCCTTGAGAGATTTTTCTAGATCGTGGCTCAGCAAGATGGAACATATGCAAAGACCAGCAACGCCCTGGGTTGAGGACACAGATAGGAGTCTAGGAAGACCAAAGCAGCTAATTCATAAGACAAGGTACTAGAGGCAATTAACAGCATTTAGATATTATGGATGCAAAAAATAGTACAGTTAAAGCCATCAATAGAAACTATCTAATGTAAAACACAGAAAAAGGAATCCTCAGGGCTCCTGGGTGGCACAGTCAGTTGAGCATGCAACTCTTGATTTCAGCTCAGGTCATGATCTCAGGATCATGAGATCAAGCCCCGCATCAGGCTCTACGCTCAGTGTGGAGTCTGCTTGAGATTCTCCCTCTCCCTCTGCCCCTCCTGCTCATGCTCTCTTTCTCTAAAATAAATAAATCTTTAAAAAAAAGAAAGAAGAATCCTAAAAAAATAAAAATGAACAATGAGCATCAGTGAGCTTCAAGCAGCCTAATATATGTGAAATTTGACAACCAAAAGTAAAGTAGAGAAAAGGGAGAAGAGAAAAAATATTTAAAGAATGAATGGCCAGGACACCTGGCTGGCTCAAATGGTTGAGTGTCTGCCTTTGGCTCAGGTCATGGTCCCAGAGTCCTGGGATTGAGTCCCGCATTGGGCTCCCTGCTCCCTTGCATCTCCCTCTGTCTCTGCCTCTCTCTCTCTCTCTCTCTCTGTTTCTCATGAATAAATAAATAAAATCTTTAAAAATTTTTAAAAAAGAATGAATGGCCAATTTTTTTTCCAAATTTGTAAAATCTATAAGCTGACAGATGCTTAACAAACCTCAGCTGCAAGAAATATAAAGAAAACTGCACCAAGGCATATCATAATCACATTACTCAAAACCAGAGATACACATACACAAAAAAAAACTTTGACGAGCAACCGAGAAAAATAAATATTACATATAGAAGAACCAGAATAAGAATGATGGCAGATTTCTCTTCAGAAGTAAAAAGAGTGAAACGAATCACCTTCATAGTACTGAAAGAAAAAAATGTCAACCTACAATTCTATACCTAGCAAAAATATCTTTCAAAAATGATGGCTAAATGAAGATTTATTCTGACATACAAAAGTTTAAGTAATTCCTCACCAGCAGACCCACACTAAAAGAAATGTTTGGGGGAATTCTTCAGGTATATAGAAAATTATATCAGACAGACATACGGATTTACACAGAGAAATGAAGACCAGAAGTGTAATTACAAGGGTAAATATATCCATTGCACATATATTATAAAAGCAACGGTCCAAAACAGCATTTTAAGATAAAAGCTGAAAGAATTTGTCAGTATCAAATCTGCACTAAGAGAAATTTTGGGAAAAGTTTTCAATTAGCAATAATCGCACCTCGGATAAACCTCATTGGCTACGATACTGCCACTGCGCAAAGCTGCACTAAGAGAAATTTTAAAGGACATTCTTCAAGCTTCAGGGGAAAAAAGTGCCATCAAACAGACACTCAACTCTATAAGAATTGAAAACCACTAGAAATCGTAAATAAGTGTGTAAATACAAAATCATTTTTGTTGTTCTCACAATTTCCTTAAAAAAACAACTGCTCATTTAAAACAAAAATAATAGCATTTAAAGGTGGAGTTTTTACCACAAAATGGTACAAAGGATGGTGGAAATAGAATTATTCTATTGTAAGTTTATTGCATTGAGAAGTGGTAACTGTTAACTAGGATCCATGAAGTGTGAAGTAGCCTCACAATGATTCTAAGTAAACTTTGTTAAGTTTTAGGCCTAGAGCAAAAACTAAAATTTAATAAAAAGAAATACAGCTAAGGAGCCAACAGAACAAATAAAATAGATACTAAAAAAATATTTGATAATTCACTGTTAAGAGCCTGGTAAGGAAGCCACAGACTGAAAGCAAATATTTGTAATACTCATATTCAAAAAAAGGGTTATATCATAATAAAAGGACTCTTGCAACTTAATAATAATAAACAATTCAATAAAGAAATGGGCAAAAGATTTGAAGAAAGGAAGAAATACAAATGGCCAACAAGCATTTGAAAGATGCTCAAGATCACTAGTTATTAGGGAAAAAAGGCAGTGGTAATTGAAGTGATGGATATGTGAACTAGCTTGAATGTGATGATTACTTCACAATATATACATACATCAAATTGTACACTTTAATTATATACAGTTCTTAATTGTCAGATATATCTCAATTTTTTAAAAAAGCATACCACTTCAAACCCAACCCACTCATATACCTAATATGTGACCCAACAATTCTGCTGCGGGGCACTTAATCGATGAAAATATATAAGTTCACAGAAACACTTGTATATGAATGTCAATAGCAGCTTTATTCATAATAACTAGAAACTACAAACAATCCAAATGTACATTAACAGGTGAATGGATAAGCCAATTGTGGTATATTCATTTAATAAAATACTGCTCAACAATAAAAAGAAGCCAGCTCCCAAAATGTGCAGCCACACAAATCAATCTCAGTAACATTATGATGAACAAAAGAAGCCAAGCACAAAAGAACACATATTGTATGATTCCATTTATATGAGATTCTAAAATGGGTAAAATTTATCTATAATGACAGAATTCTGAGCAGCAGTTGCCTGGGGCTGGGGATACAGGTGATTGACTACAAAGAGACAGGAGAGAAATTTTCAGGGTACTGGGAATGTTACGTATTTTGATTAGGATGATGGTCACACAAGTGCATACATTTGTCAAAACTCACTGAACCGTACACTTAAATGTGTGCATTTTATGATGTGTAAATTATACTTTGAAAAAGTTGGTTGGTTTTAAAGAAAATTAAAATATGCTCTGAATAAAGCTTTTTTAGTAATGGTTCTTATTCACACTCCTACAATAACTACCATTTTAGCCTTCCCAAGTGTCCATGTCCTGATGGGTAAAACAAAGCATTTGCAATCAATGATTTGTAAGCTCCCTTCCACCTAAACAGTTTTTGAACAGTTTCAAATGCTAAAGTTAACTTAAGTCAAATACAATTAATAAACTTCCTGGACTTGGTGTTGTCTCGGTACCTATACATATGTAGACATATATGTACACATGTGCATATACAGCATGTATAAAAAACACATCTGCACATACGTGTACATATACATACATGCACACCCGTAAACAGAATACAAAAAGCTAACTGCCTTTTTCTGTGATGCTAACTTAACATGCTAACTTAATGGTATTTATACTTAAAAATACCCAGAATATAGCCTTTTTTATTTCATGGTTGCAAGGCTGATATATTAGTTAGTCTTTGCAATCCCTGTGAGTTAAGAATTGTTTCTTGTTACTGGGTTATTATAAATAAGATGAGTTTTGGTTTCTTTGGTATTCTTACGAGCCCAGATGGGATCACAGTTTCTGCAGAACAGTCTTCTTGAACAGCCCTGCTGCTCAGTATGAGTGAGCATCATATATCTATATCATATTGACCTTTTCAGGATCACAAGAAACACTGAGCACACTTCACCCTTGTACTTCAGTGTCAAATGTGCTCACCACCATCACTTAGCCATCATTCACTGAACATGCATTATCCACGAGACAGCAGAATGAAATAAATCGTACAACATTAGAACAGCAATTCCTGAATTTGCCTGTTCATAAGCATCTCTTGTCCCCACCCCAAGAGACCTAGTGAGTGGAAATCACTAGAAAGAAGGCCTGGGGTCTATATACTTCAAGTACAGCCCTCCCTCAGCCCATGCCACACACAATGACTTTCAAGATGAGGCCAGTCTGGGGAACACTGGCCTAACGTGAGAAACCATAGAATTTACCTCAAAGTCTCAGCAGATCACTTCTCAGAGAGATTTGACACATTTTAATTTGGATTTGGATTTGGATTGTCTCTTTCTCTAAAGTCTCACTGGTAATTAGAGGGGAGAAAGTAGGTGGTAAATTATAACCAGACAGCCAGATTCTGGGGCCAAGGGTGAAGTCACTGTGGTGTTGTCCATTACTGTCAAGTAATCACCTCTTCGTCAGGCAGATATTTCAACCTGGGTCCTGAAAATCAAAATAAATCCTGGTATTTCTCACCCAAAATACCCAGAATGTGAATTTCCAAAGCAAGGGTCTCAATGGAAGCAAATGTGCTGGTGGACTTTGGGTATGTAACTGATAGCCAAATATTTGAGCTACGCAGCGCAGCCATGAGAGTCCGCTGCAGGCTAGGTGACAGGTCCAGAAGAGATGGCTCATTTAAAACATCATTTTTTAAACCTACATTCTTGAAGCCTTAAAAACAAGGCTCACATCTGATCCAGGAATAACCAGAGCCATCATCTCTAATTTAAGGGGCAAGTGATCATCTCATTTTCCAGTCCTCCTGTTATTTGAAGGCTGTTTATCTTTCCGTAAATCAATGACCTACCAGCATTCAGTTTTCCTCAGGAGTCTAGAAGGCATGTAGTGAGCAGATAAACCAGATCGGGGGTCAAAGGACAAACGTAGTCCACTAGCCCAGTGAGAATCAATACAGCCTCGTCTCCTCAAAATCCCCTGTTCTCAGTTTCCTATATCAATTTACCAGTGATTTAGGAAACAGGAAGTCACTAGAAAGTAATGATCCTCTCCAAAGAAAATACGTGTGCCACTCTGACCAACGTCAGTAGGGTCAGAGTGCAGAAGGAGACTTAAATATTCTGAAATTGACATCAATCCAAACTCCCCCTCTTCCTGGTTTACAGATGGATTGTTTCAGAGGGGCCAGCTGGTCAAATCCCAGGAAAACTTCAAAAACATCATACTAGGAAATGTAGACAATATCCAAAATATTATCTGTGGAGTCGGCTGAAGCTTTTTCATTATAAAAGTCCTAGAAATTCTTTAGTAAATAAATGTGTTAGTAACATTTTTTAAGTATCTGAACCTGTTGAATTCTTCCTCCTCCTGTAACTGTTGGGTGATCAGCTAGAATTCTCTAACTCAATAATTTCCAAACATAGCTAATTGCCAGATCTTTTTAAAAATACGTATTCTAGGGGTGCCTGGATGGCTCAGTCGTTAAGTGTCTGCCTTGGGCTCAGGTCATGATCCCAGGGTCCTGGGATCAAGCCCGCATCGGGCTCCCTGCTCCACAGGAAGCCTGCTTCTCCCTCTCCCACTCCCCCTCTTTCGCTGTCTCTCTTTCTCTCTGTCAAATAAGTTTAAAAAATCTTAAAAAAAAAAAAAAATACATATTCCAAGCCTCGCCCTAATTCAGTGGCCTGGGATGAGATACAGAAATATGTGGAGTAAAAACTCTTACCTGACAAAATTACAACTGATATTTGATTTGTTCAACACAAAAGTTACAGAAAGCAAAGAATCAGAAAAGAAAAATATATGGTATATGCACATTTCTAAGGCACAACAGTTTATGTGAAACTAAAATATATGAATATACCCATTTGACATACTTTTGATGTAAAGACTTATTTTTTTCATATAGGTCTACAGATTGAACCATAAAGCCATCTTTCTTGCATTTTTCATACCCACAGTACAGGTATACAATTTTCAGCTTTAGTTTCTTTGAAATAGAGCAAGGACTTGAAGGCATTTTAAGGAAATCTGAGCATAAGCTCTTAGATTTTTATAATTTTTCCCATCACAGTTTCCTTGTCTACATACAAAAACAAACAGTATTACTTTCTTTGCACTCATTTTATCAGTTTGCATTATTTACACAGGATCCTTAGCAGGTTTAGGGACAAACACAGCCTATACAACAAGCAGATTGTGCAGAAGTGCTGTTGAATACAAGAGAATGGGCCACAAGCCAAGAGCAGTCAGCTTGCTGTGGGCACTGGTCAGTATGTCTTACTGGAGCAAGCATAGAGTTTGGCAAACCAGGGAGTGCGTTGAATAGAGACTCACTAGCAGAATCTCTACAATATTTAAGATTTCCACACATGGGTGATTAGGATGATGATCTACGCCTGGGAACTATTACCCTAAACTGGGGCTTTTCAGACCTGAATATGCATACAAATCCCCTGAGAGTCTTGTTAAAATGCAGATTCTGGTTCAGTTTATCTGGAGGAGAGCCCAAGACTCTGAATTTCTAAAAAACTGCTAGCTTGTTAGCCATCTATTTGGAAGCTCTAAATGAGAGCTTTATTATGTCACATGAAGTTCTTGATGAACAAAAAAACTAGAGCTTCAGTGTTGCAGCAAAATTGTAGTTGAAAGTGGATATTCTTACATTCTAATTTTATAAAGCTTATTAAAAACATCAAATAACTTCTTTTAAACAGAAGAGTTTATTAACCCATCATTCTCAATTACAGTGTAATGTCTTTTGATTTTTTCCAACAATTCGGGGGACTAAAGTTTCTGTTTTGTAGAAAGAAGTTTTAGGGTGAGGACCAGAATGCCTTTTTATTTTCTAGTGATATTCAACATGACCAATTCCTTTTTTCTGTCCCCACAGTGAAATAAAACTTGAACTATTTGCTCTTATAAGTTTGGGCTTACTTGGAAGGAAATTTTAGCTCTAGAAAACGTCATCAGGATACCTTCTTCTAATTCTCTCTCCCAGTACTTGCCGTATAGTTTGGGTTAAGCCTGTGAACAGTAGCTAACACAAAGCCAGAATCAGTGATTTCTTGGCAGTAAATATCTCCTTCGTGAATCATCGTAGGAAAGACGGCAGGGGAGTCTGTCAGACGGTAAGGAAGAAAAGTAGAAGCAGCTCTAACAGGTCTTCTCTTGCTGTGGGTGGTTTATTTCAATTGTCAATGGGTCACAAAAGAAATTTTTAATCAGAGTCCCATTTCCTTCCATTGTTGTGGCTCCTACCATGATTGATACTCGACTGGAGCCATCTTTGGCAGTCCACAGCATTGTTCCAACACCCACAACCAAGCTGTGAGGATGATATGCTCACGTATGGGATGGGATTATGGTGATGGATATTGCTATCAAAGCAGCATTTGTTTCACCTGGCCTGAGAGAAAGCAAGTGTGAAACCAAGTGTAGGGAGAGAAAGGCTGGTCTCTATAGGGACCAGGAGAGCCATCCCTCGATGGTCAAAAATCCTCCTAGCACCAGACTATGTACACTTTCCAGCAGCCCACAAGCCAGGGTACTCAATGCTTCACCTTCCAAGGACATCATCCAGTACTGAAAATCCACATCTGAGACTTTCAACTCCTACTTAGGTAGAAAACGTTACTGGAGAAGCACAAAGCAATTCTCTTCAAGATCATGGCAAGCTCTTTTAGGGAACAGAAGAGACAGAAGAGGAAAGCCACTAAGTGGGCTGTTGCTGATTAAGTGGAGCATGACTGCCATGCCCACATTCCCATGTGTTTTAAAAATATCCACACGTGAGCAGTGCCTGGGTGGCTCAGTCAGTTAAGCGCCTGACTCTTGATTTCGGCTCAGGTCATGGTCTCAGAGTTGTGAGATCGAGCCCCACGTTGTCAGGCTCTGTGCTCAGTGGGGAGTCTGCCGGAGACTCCCTCTCCTTCTGTCCCTCCCCCCCTTTCCCTCCCCCCCAAATAAATAAATCTTTAAAAAAATATATATCCACACATGAGAAGTTTGAGATTTTTATACTGAGAGAGGAATATGCTGCTTGCAATAGATCCTGCTACTTATAATCAGTGGTCCAGCTTTTAAAATTCTGCATCAGAAGAGCGCACAATACAAATTTCTTTGTGATCTCTTAACTGTATCAGGAACACGGTTCTAATCTTTTAGAAGCCAGAGACCCTTTAAGGGTATGATGGCCATGTGTGAGCCACTTTCCCAAGACACAAAAACAGCCTTCTGCATACAACTTCTAGGATTCATAAGATGCCCTAAAGATTTTCTTCTTCTATACAGCTACCAAGCTACAAATTCCCATTCTAATATAATATGAACTTTCTCTGAGCCTTTCTAAAAAAAAAAAAAAAGTGATGTATGTACTAAACATTGTAAACTCTAGGTAAGAAGCCCAGCAACTTCTGTCCCATTCAGAAAACTGTCTGCTGTCAGCGCCCCCACTCCAGGAAAACACTGGGGAGGTAACAGGAGTCACCTACTGTGAATTTCTGATAGCCACCAGCTTCCTGTGCTGGGGCCAATGGAACAGGGTTCAGCTATATAAGATTATTCATTTGGTGCCAACTACAGGACCCGTTTCATTGTTCAGGGTTTCCACATTCGGGAACTGCTCTCAATGGCTGCCAGTGGCGTCACTGCCATTCTGAATCATGCAAATGAGGAAGTCATATCCTCTGACTCAGAAGGCTTGATTTCATTGAAAATTATTTTAAGGACTGCAAGCAGAGAGTTGGTCTTTGCTTAGATCTGACTTCCCAAATAACATCACTTTTCCTTTTCTCACAGGGATCCAGCTGCTGCACAGGGAAACTGGGAAGCGGAAGGGGGGTGGAGGGGATCCTGTGGATCCCAGCCTGAGAAATGTGCCCCTGTGCAGATAGCGAGGTGCTCCTCTACAGAGAATCTGTGATCCACCATCCTTGCCAAATATGGTGCCACGGCTAATGTACATTTCCACGTATGTACTTTTCTCCTTATTTTCCCCAAGGAAAGGGTGAGTCAGGATATGTACGCATAGCATGCAGGACTGAAATAGCCTTGTTTAAGTAGCTCAGTAGCTATTAAGTGAAGTTACTTGGCTGTGTCCACTGTGGGCACCAGTATCTATCCTGCCCCGGCCAGGCAGCATCCCCCGAGGCCAGCCATCTTTGTACCCTTGTACTCTATACGGAAATCCTATGCAGGAAGCAGAACGGTCATGAAAAAAGACATTAAAAATAGGATTTGAGTCCCAATGGCTTAGTCATGTGACTTCCTAGCTGTGTGAACGTTGGCAATGCACTAAACCTCTTTGAGCCTCAATTTACCCAGCTATAAAATGGGGTGAAAATGGCCCCTATCTTAGGATTGTTGTGAGGATTAAATTAATAGATATAGTACATGCAAAGTTCCTAGATGAATGCGCTGCATACGTTAAATACTGTGTGAAGGTTAGCTATGACTATTGTTATGTAAGTTATCACTGAAACATTTCTGTAACTCAGAGTTAAAGCCAGAAGCAACACATGGTTTTTAGTTTACAGGACAAAAGGCAATACGGCATGGACTCTGGAGTCTGGTAGCTCATCACAATGGAAAATGCTGCAGCAGGTCAAAGTCAGCTGAGTTCAAAAATCATCCCCTAGCTGAGTGATCTTGTAGTTCAATGTCCGCAATTATTAAGTAATAATAATAGGTTCTTCCTCCTGGGATCTTAATGGCACTTAAGTCACATCACACAGGTAAAGCACTTAGCTCACAAGGAGTAGTGTGCAATTAATGTTGGCCATCATTTTAACTAAAAATTAACATAAGCCTACATGTATACAAACTATAGAATATAGGCAGTAGACAGCCATTCATTTAAAAACTATTGATATTGCACATACTGTGTGCCAGGCATGGTTCTACGCAATTTATAAGAAAAGAGCTCACTGATTCAGTCCTACTTAACAACCTCAGGAGGCAGAAGCCATTACCTCACACTACTGTAAATATGAAGAAGCAGGCCGCACCTTTACCAATTTGCAGACCCAGGATTCCACCCCAGGCTCCCAAGATTCCATCCCTGGCTTCCAGTGCTGCCCAGTGGAACTTTGCACAGTAATTGAACGGGTCTGTCTGTGTCGTCCAATACTGTAGCCCCCGGGCACGTGTGGCAACTGAGCTCAGATGTGGTGAATGTGCCTGAAAAACAGAATTTTTTATTTGATCTAATTTTAATTAATTTAAATTCATTCTAAATAGCCACATGTGTCCAGTGGCTATTGGACAGCACAGCCTAGGCTACCATATTGCATTACTTTACTAAGAGGTAGTCCCACTAAGGAAACTAGTAAATACTCTGATCCAAACTGTTATGGGCCCACACTTTGTCCACACTGGTTGCAGCTCCTTCACTTAGGATTTCACTACTATTTTCTTTTTTTTTTTTATGGCCTTTTCTGATACAGAATTTGGAGACTTTGCCTCCAAAGTACTCCACTAATAGTGACTCATCGTTTGATTTTTTTACCACTTGCTCTGAGAAGGAATTCTTTTTTTTTTTTTTTAAAGATTTTATTTATTTATTTGAGAGAGAGAGAGCACATGAGAGGGGGGAGGGTCTGAGGGAGAAGCAGACTCCCTGACGAGCAGGGAGCCTGATGCGGGACTCGATCCTGGGACTCCAGGATCATGACCTGAGCCGAAGGCAGTCGCTCAACCAACTGAGCCACCCAGGCACCCCTGAGAAGGAATTCTTGTTGTACTTGTTCAATACCAGATACTATTCTTTAGCCATCGGTCCCATGTGGACAGTTTCCTGCACCTGCCCATCCCATGTTTCTCTAGGGAGGACAGGAGTTCTATTCTGCTATCTTCTGCAGAACTAGCGACTTTCTGATTAGCGTCTGAACTGAATATGGAGCCCTGTTAGGCAGAAAGAGACATCAGGACACCACGAGGCTCGCCTCTCCTTTGATCCTCCAAACTAAGCGTTTGCTATTACTTCTACTTCATAAAATAAACTTCCCAGAGCAGGCCTGTCTGATTGCAAATGGCCAGTCATCCCTTCCTCAACCTACACCCCCTTTCCCCACAGCTGTAATTTGGCAAGTATGAGACAAGTTCAGAGATACTCAGAAAAAAAAAAAAGAAAGAAAGAAAGAAAGAAATCCAAAAAAGGAACACACTTGTCTCCTGAGTTAAATCTATTTTGCAATGGAGAAAACAATTTCATTTGAATGATAATCCACGAATCTTGCTGCCCGATCTCATTTTGCCTTCATCGTGTTATCCATTATCTGTGCTCTGTGCAAACGAGTACTGTCCCATTTGTAAGCAGGACAAAGAGTAGGGCCTCTGTCACTTTCACCCAAATCCTTAGTACAGCATCACTCATAATCAGTATTTTCAAAACATCACTTACAAAATCACTACTGGAATAATTTTGCTTAGAAGCCAAATGATAGAAGCCCCGCAAACTTGAAATCCTAAACAAACTTTTTAAAAAATGGCACAGTGATTATCCAGTGATTTCTAAAAGGGAAGTCCGTGGCATCTGTGGGCAGTGCAGCCTGCGGAATCGAAGGAGGTGCTTATGTGCAAACCTCCTGTTAAGTCATTTCCTTTCTTTGTTTTCAGACAAGGATTTCCAAGCAGAATATTCATATCTTTTTCTGTATGTATACTGACTCAGCTTTGCCACAATTGTGTACGCAAAATGGGTACATGTGTTGCGCGTTTATCTTGCCGGGGTTTTTTTTATGACATTAGGGTGGTGATTTTGAAAGATTTTCATTTCTCTTGTTTTCGTTGGATTCTCTCTTCTCTCCCACCTCCATTCCTATTGATGTACTCATAGGTTATCATTTGTGTGACTGTGGGAACACAATGAGTCAAAGGGATTAACAGATAATTTTGATATGCAAATAGTTTTTCATTAATATAATAGAGGGCACTTGTCTTAGCTCTTACCAGTGATTCTCAGGTCTCTTGAGAAGAACACACTGAACATTTAAAAAATGAAGTTCAGTGTGTTGTTCTCAAGAGACCTGAGAATCACATCCTCATAGAGATAATCTTTTTAATCTAGCTGCCATAGATCTATTCTCATGCCCCACAAATGCTCCTCTGCTTGAAGACAGCAAAGACTTTTGGTCAAAACTGGCATTAGTATGTCATAAATGTTGAAAGCTGACAAGTCTCCCTAATGGATGGGTTTGTATGGGTGCATAGGAGTGAACTTTAAAACTAATTTTAGAATTTGTCCAAAAAGCCAAACTAGGTGAACTCAGTTGTAAGCTGAGAATTATGAAAAAGAAAGACACCAGTTTTACCCCTAAGTCTTTCATTTTGAAGCATTTTAATGTATGATAATTTACAACTGCTGTGAATGGGAAGAATTTCTCTGTTCTTGCTTCTAATTTGGTTTGCATCAATAAAGTTCATATCAACCAGAAAGCAACTCTTTGGGTAGGAGAGAAATAGAAATCAGAGAACTAGAGATGAATGGATTAAAATGGATTCCTATTATTGATCTCTAGAAGATAAAAAAAAAAGGTAGCCACAAATTGTAAGTGCTATTTTCTGCTACATCTTACTCATTTTTACATTCCTGAAAACTGGGACATGCATTTATTCTACAATCAGACAACCTGCTAGGTAGCAGAAATACAAGAAGAATAAGATACAAACTTTGCCCTTAAGAAGCTCATAGTCTAGCCTAGGGGGCTTTTCTTAAAAGAAAGTCTCAAGTGCAGGATAGGGATATGATAGGGAGAGCACAAAGAGAAGCGTCCAAGCCATCAGGCTTCCTGGAGGATGTGGAATCTGATCTGTGGTTTGAAGGATAAGTAGGAGGTAGTATGTAAAAAGGAGGTGGAAGAGAACAAAGGGGCAAGAAGGAGGAGCACGGTGCATAAGGAGAATTAAAGTATTGCACATTACTAGGGGGAAAACTATGAAGTGGAGACTCATGAGCGATAAACCAAGGGAGGTCAGAAGGAACTACATCTTAAGAGCCTTATTTACAGCAGGTAATAGAAAGCATTTTACTGTTTTTGTTTGGTTGGTTGGTTGGGTTTTTTTTTTTTTTTTTAAGATTTATATATTTGAAAGAGTGAGCAAGAGAGAGAGAGAGAGAGCATGAGCCAGAGGAGGGGAAAGAAGCAGACTCCCTGCTGAGCAGGGAGCCCGACGTGGGACTTGATCCCAGGACTCTGGGATCATAACCTGAGCAGAAGGCAGATGCTTAAGCAATTGAGCCACCCAGGCACCCAGCATTTTACTATTTTAAGCAAAAAGAAAAAAAAAGGGAAGGGGAAAGGAGGGGAGGGGAGGGCAAGGGGAGGTAAGGGAAGGGAGAGGGAAGGGAAAGGGAAGGGAAAAGGGAAGAAGGAAGGAAAGAAGGAGGGAAGGAAGGAAGGAAGGAAGAAAGATCCAATTTTTTTAAAATTATTTTGTCAAAAAATTAATTAATTAATTAAATTATTTTGTCAGGTGTTTTTGCTGCATCTATTAAGGTGATCATGTGGTTTTGTCCTTCATTCTGTTAATGTGGTGTGTCACATTTATTGATTTGCATATGTTGAACCACCCTTGCACCCCACTTGGTCATGGTGTATATAATCTTTTTAATTGAATAGCTGAATTCAGTTTGCTAGTATTTTATTGAAGATTTTTGTACCTATCTTCTTCAGGGATATTGGCCCCTAATTTTCTTTTCTTATAATGTCTTTTTCTGACTTTGGAATCAGGGTACTCCTGGCCTCATAAATGAGTTGAGAAGTGATCCCTCCTGTTCAATTTTTTGAAAGAGTGTGAAAAGAACTGATGTAAGTCTTCTTTAAATATTTGGTATAATTCACCAAGAAAAACATCTAGTCCTAAGCTTTCCTTTGTTGGGAGGTATCTGATAACTGATTCAACCTCATTACTAGTTATAGATCTATAAAGATTTTCTATTTCTTCATAATTTTAATGGTGTATCAGTTAGCTTGTACTGTATAACAAATTACCCCAAAACTTAGAGATTTAAAAGAATGACTATTTAGCTCATAATCATGAGGGCAGTTCTTGTGGTTAAGCCAACTCAGCTGATTCCTCTTGGCTCTCTCATGTCTCTGGGTCAGCTGGTAGGTTGGCTGGCAGCTGGATTATCTAGAATGACCTCACTCACATGCCACGGTTGCTAGTAGCAACAATATTTCCTTGATTTTCTCCTCTCCCCTCAAAGTCATATAAATTAACTGAGTTAAAAGGTTCATAAATAGAACATAATTTCCACCAAAAGTAAACCCATTTAGAAGGAAGAAAGGAGGGCAGAGAGGGGGGTCTTGTCTGACCTGATGCAGCAATAAGTACATGATATACCAAAGAACCAAAACATATCACCTTAGTGGGAAAAAAATAATTAATTAATTTATTCAGCAATATTTATCGAGCATCTACTATGTGACAGACATTGTTTAAGGCACTGAGGAGCAGTGACTAATATGACAGAGTCCTTTCTTCAAGTAGAATAGTCTAGTTGGAGAGGCAGAAATAAATATATAAACAGAATTTCTGAGAGAAATGAGTAATCTAAGGTATATAAACATGATGCCAGGATATGGGAGATACACTGCAGGGGAAGAGTGTCCTTTGAAGTGGGTGGTCAGGAAAACCTCTCTGAGGAGATGGCATTCCATCTGGGATCTAACAATGAGAAGGAGCTTGCCATGCTAAGCACTAGGAAGTACTCTTCCAGGTCTAGGGAAGCACAAAGGCTTGGAGGCAGTATGATTTTGAGGGAAGTGAAGAAGGAAATCAAAGCAGATGAAACAGCTTGGGGAAGAGCAAAATGATAAAAATAATGAGTAATAATAAATTTTTAAATATGAAAGTACATGGCATGTTTGGAAACAAGAATTCTGACTTGGCTGAACTATAATGTAGATGGGAATGAGGCTAAAAAAATCAAGGCTTGGAAGAACATTTGAGAATCTAGATTTTATTCTTCAGATAATGGGAAATAAAGGGATGGTGTAGGAATGGGTGAACATAGAGAATGGATTGAAGCATAAAGAGACTAGAGACAGGAGTCCATATAAAAGATATTGATTGCCCTGGTCCAGGTAATACAGAGAGGCAAAATCAGCACAGCAGCCTTGGTCATGGGAAGGAAAGAGAATTAAGAGACATTTCAGGGGTGGACCCATAATATGCATAGTGAGCAATCAGATATAAGGGTTCAGAGAGGGGAGGAATCGGAAAACTTTTTTATTCCAAATTGGGCGGGATGTGCACAGGAGGAAAGGGAGCCAATAGCCAACATATGGAGGGGCAATTCTATGAGGCACGTTTAGTTTAGGTCATATCTGGAGAGTCAGATATCTGTGGAGTAGCCAAGGAGCGCTGTTTGGCCAGCTATGGGCACATGAGGTCTGGTTTTGAGAAGAAACGGGTAAAGATGCAGATTTGGAAGCCATAGGCATATAAATGGGAGTTAAGTCCATGCGAGTGGATGAGGTGGCTCAGAAGAGGAAGGGAGGATGAGGAAACAGAAGGATGAGAAGAGGGCAGGGAAGATGAGTAGAGGAGAATTTTAAGAATGATTTCATCTAAGGTGTGAAAGAACAAACAGGAGCCAGCAAAAGGTACTAAACAGGGGTGCAGAGTGGTAAGAGGAAAATCCAAAAAGAGTATTAAATCAGAAGTGATTCAATGAGAGAAGGGAGTCACAAAAGTCAAAAATACTGTCAAGAGGAGACGTCACCGTAGTTGGATTTGTATGGTTAAGTTTCTGTGGATTGAATAAAGTCTATTCAGGAGAATAAGTCTGCATCACTTCTGGAAATAAGTATAATTGTGCCAGTCAAAGTGCATAGTTTTCTGCTGCAATGAAAACTTTGCCAGCTGTCAAATACCAGTACTTTTAAACCTAATAAAGACCTATCTCACAGTTAGAGGTATTTATTTCCCCCTCCCCTGCCCCCAATTTCATGCAAATTATGAATAAAGAATGTAGCCATTTAATAAATCACTGTACTTTTGAATTTAGCTATAATAGGAATCTACCAGAGAGTGACTTAAAAGAAAAACTATAAAAAGTATTCTGCTTATGTTGAATCAGTTAAGACTTTTAAGGAGATAAATGAAATAGGAGTTTACTAAAAATAGGGTACTTTGAACAAAATAGACAGTGTCATGCATGTCCTCTGCATATAATTGATATAAAGTAGTATTATTTCGCTTCTAACCATTATCATTTAAATGGATTATCACCTATGAATTTTTCATTGCAAGTTGCAGTCTAACCCCAATCAAAATTAATACTTACCAAAACAATAGGTTGCATCTCTGTCTGCACTGAATAATTACTAAATTGATGTAATATCTTGCATAGAGCATTATCACAAAGGTCAGACCATGCTTTTTCAAACACATCATTTTCTTTGGACTCTTTCTCAGTGTCAATCACCTCAGAAGATGTCTGCTAATGTCATTACAAAGAAATACAAAATTAAGTCTGCCATGTTACTAATGTGCCATTATTTTGTAAAAGTGAAAAATCTAATAAAAATTTAAAGAAAAGGGGTGGGGGGGAATGGGAAGAAAAACATATCAAAATGTGAAAATCAAGTAAGACAACTTGTTCAGATTCCAACAGTCCACAACATACCACATTATACCGGTCTCATAAATTTTTCTTTAGCTTGGGATAGAAAATTAAACTACCACATTTCTTCGATTTAAGGTCTTTGAATTTAATTTATTTCTGAGGTGCTTCACTACATATTTTCCTATTAAGGTAAACTTATTATTTCAGGAATTATTCACTCTATTTTTGGTCCTCTAAGATCTTAAAATGCAAATAGTGTTTAGTGATTTTATTAAAACATTAAAATGAATGTTAACTAATTATCATAGATACTGTTGATTGTCTACCCAACAACTTTTCTTTCTATCAGAATCCTGATTGTGTTCAGCCATTCACCCCATCCCCTTCACTGGGAATATCCTGATTAGACTAAGCCAATAGTGGGCACATCAGTGCCCAGAAAACTGATATTGGTCCCAGGATGAGCCTATGACTTAAGTTGGCCCAATTAAAATGGAGAGGAAGGCTATATCCTCTCTTTCTCCTGCTAGACATGAACAAGGAACATGAAACCCCAGTTGCCACAGAAAACCATCTTGCTCCCTCAAGAAGAACCAGTCATAAGATCAAGAATGACATAGCAGAGTTACGAAAAGAACCTGAGCTTTCGATGCCTCCATTGACCGGCATTGCATTACACCTGGAGTCCACTTCACCCCTTGGACTACCAGAAACGGAAAAAAATAATAAATGTCCTTTTTATTTAAGTCCATTTGAGTTAGGATTTTCTGCCTTATACATCCAAAAGTATCTCAAGTGATACAGTAAATTTACCTACATTTTTAAAAATAGCATTGTATATTTCTTTCATTCTTTCCTCACAGGTTGGGTGGCTTATTTCTAATACATTTGAAAACACTGAGGCACACTAAGGCCAAATTGCCAAATATAATCTAACTAGACTAGAGCTAGAACTTCCAGGGCCTAACATACCAATGACACATCATTGTCCTCTAAGCTATGTGGTTTCCTTATGGCGCTGGCTGCATATTTTTAGTCTCACAATCAATGAGATTCAACATTCACAAGCATCCCAAATTCCTCTATTTTGCCACAAGTACCACCAGAGTTCAAGTCACCCTAACTATCCCTCACCTGAATCCCTATTACTATCTTCTAGCTGCTTCTATCGCCGCTGTCTCTAAAATTTATCCTTCCCACAGAAGCCAGAGTGACCTTCCTAAAACATGAACCAGATCATATCACTTACTTAACATCTTCTAATATCTTCTACCACACTCCAGAATAAAACCTAAACCCCTAACCTTGGCTTACAAAGCTCTAAATGTTCTCTACCCCTACATAGTCCTTGGACCCATGTCTGACCACTCTCTCCCTCACTCACTAGACTCCAGCTACACAAGACTTCTTTTCTATTCCTGGGACACATCACACTTATACCCAAATTAAGGGTCTTTTCCCTAGCTCTTCACCCCTCCTGTAAGGTTCATCCCCCAATCTTTTAACAACTAATGTCTTCTTTTAATTCAGATCTTATTTTAAATGAAACATCTTCACAGGGGCCTCCCTCAATCATGCAAGCTAAAATAGCTCCTCAGTCAACCATATATCTCTTTTGCATAACCCTTTTTACCATCCAACAATTTTCTTGTCTATGAATAAATGAAAGCATCCCTGCTTCTGCAGATGCCTCGGGCCCTTGATAAATGCACTTCTTTGTGTATAGTTCAGTCATACATTAATGAGGTTTGAAATCCCACATGTTACTTGGACTAAGTCTAATTCATATATATTAGCAACAAAATCAGATATCACTGAAAACCTGAGCAAGCCCAAATGATCATAAAAAAATATATATCTAGGGCGCCTGGGTGGCTTAGTTGGTTAAGCAACTGCCTTCGGCTCGGGTCATGATCCTGGAGTCCTGGGATCGAGTCCCACATCGGGCTCCCTGCTCAGCGGGGAGTCTGCTTCTCCCTCTGACCCTCCCCCCTCTCATGCTCTCTCTCTCTCATTCTCTCTCTCAAATAAATAAATAAAATCTTTTAAAATATATATATATCTATCTAGTTCCATGATTAGAAAAAAAAAAAAAGTTCAAACCAGCTTGTCCCTTGGTGTCATAGCTATGAATCAGAAAGACCACTTTGATAAAACAGGTCTAGACATTGACCTGCATTCAAACTAACTGAAATTGGTGTTTACCAATGAATGGTATTTGAAAGCCGTAACAGAAAGATAGAGCAATTACCAAGATAGCAGAAAGTAAAGCAACCATGAAGCGGAAGATCAGATGAAATTCTGAAAAAATATGTAGGTTTGAGTCATAGAAGGTTGAAGTGGTCTCACTGCCCTCTTGTTATAAGGCAATCAGACCAAGTCCTTGTAATGAAAGAGTACTAAGCTAGCTATCTGTCATGATCCATGGCCTTATAAGTCATTAATTTAGTAATTTGCTAAAGAACCAAACACTTTGTGCAAGTAGGGCATGTTCACTAGGTGCTTCCATGCTTATCTCCAGCATTTTCTTTCTCTGCTTAATTTATTCACTTCGGAAGGGAAGGAGACTGAAGATTAGCCTCAGGCAAAT
Source organism: Mirounga leonina (assembly GCF_011800145.1). Taxonomy (NCBI): domain Eukaryota; kingdom Metazoa; phylum Chordata; class Mammalia; order Carnivora; family Phocidae; genus Mirounga; species Mirounga leonina. The sequence continues at coordinate 9,431,632 of NW_023270442.1, forward strand.
GAGAATCTTTTTGTTTGTAGAATACACACAAAACTTAGAGATCCATACAGCTGTTTTTTCCACCCAAGTCAATGAAAGCATAAAAATTGTTTCTGAGCAGGTGCTTTCTCAAGTAGAACTTGCCAGGACCAACCTCCATCTAGTTAGAAGGAATATAACATACACATGTTAACATACTTCTCTTTACTTCCCGTCTTCCTAGAATCCCAGTGCTGCCCAAACCAAAACCTGGCTATAGGTTCAGACTTGGAACAAGTAAATGAAATCTGCTTGCAGTTCATACTTTTAGTATAAAGTGCCCAATTTTAGAGACGTAGTCCTGCACATTAGATTAATGTTGGGCTAGTTGTTCTTTGCAAAGGGATTACTGTAGCTCTCTGAAAACAAATGTGGCTGCCTAGAATCCCTTATGCCAAGGATAAGAAGTACTGAATATAAAAGCCAAATGCCAACTACTTACTTGGGTATCTATTTTGTCCAGGCATGTAAAAGATAGGTACTTGAGAAAACATCATCTTTTACTTCCATCACTCACTCCAAGCTGCCTAAATATCCGTCTTTAAAGTTTATTGAACTCACTTGGTTGCTAATTCAATTTGAATTCAAACATGTGCTCCCAAATTATAGATCATTAGACAGGTACTATAGAAAAATTAGGGCACATTTTGTACTTAATATATCTTAGAAATATCCTTTTCTATTGAAATATTATGTCAGATGTTCCATGTTAGGGAACACTCAAGTTTCTTGCCTTCCTGCATTTGTCTCTTCTATTTTTCACCAGTTTCAATGAGTACAATAAGTTCTTCATTTGGAATTTGTTTTTGACAAACCAGCCAGGCAGAAAAATGAATGAATGAAAACTATTTGGTTAGCTGCAATTGCTTGTAACCATAGTAGTGTCGAAATGCATAAAAAATTTGCTATAAATAAGAAAAAAAGTGAATTTGACCCTAAGTCATTTTTAAAATAATCCATTTGAATTCATCAAGGATGGTAGGGAATACGTTTTCTTTTCCAAATCCATCTCAATGGAATTAAAAATTCTTTGGGGGCAGGAAGCAGCTCAGACCAGTGGATAGAAGAGTGAAGATTTGAAATCAGACAGATCAGAATAGCAGCTCAAGTATTGAAACCACTTTGTGACTTCTGCCAGGTTTCCTATTCAGTCTACGCCTGAATTTCCCTTATCTGTAAGATAAGGATAATAATATCTACCTGACAGGGTCGCCTTGCGAATGTAAGATTTAAGCATCCAACTCATCAAAAGCTCTCAATTAGTATTTGTTCTCTATGGATTTTGCAGCATGCCCAGCTCAGGGCTTTTCATAGTAGGTACTCAAAGAATGTTTCCTGAATAACATAAAATCAAATACTATATCCATGCTATAAAATATATACTTTTATATAAGGAATAATTACAGTTAGTAAAAAATTTTTAAACTTTAGATTCTTCTAAGCTTTTGATTGCTTCCAATTTTTCATTTGTATTTATCCTATCTTAGCACTCACCTCTAAACCAAAATGGAAAATTAGTGCATGATTCCATTCTACTTAAATGTATGAAAAGTCGCATCTCATATACCAGTCTGTGTTTGGTCAGGAAAGCAAAGTTGATATCAGCAGTAAGGGGAAAATGGATGGAATATAGAAATTAAGAGTACACAAATATGAAAGGATACAGCAGTGAAGGTTTCAGAAGTTGGTCATTGGAGCATCTCTTAACTGGAAAAGAGGAAAGTCATTTATTCCTCAGAAGCTTAAGAAGCCGCCACAACCATGAAATGGGACTTTGTGGAGAGATCTGGAAACCACATTCTCTGCCACAATCTAGAGAAATCATGGTCCAGGGAAGTCCAAGGAAGGGACAGAACCACTAAGTGGGAGCTTGTAGAGTGGTCTAGATGGCAGCTGCATCTTACCGTCAGGATCTTCTGAAGGTAACACCACTTCCACCTTCTAAATGTCACTTAAATTCCTCTTAATGGCAGATTCTAACCCAGCACCATCAGGGAAGGCAATTTAGGGAAATGTGGTTCTCTGACTTAGCAGGGGCTGTTGGTGATGGTACCAACCAACCAACACAGTCCATACAATACCCTTGTTAACTCACCAACTCAGTATCCATCCTAATACTATAACCATCTTTAACTTCCAAATAAAGACAATGGCATAATGCTTCCACCTAAACTAATGCAATCATCCTTCATACAACCAAAGACAGGCTAACCATTCAACAAAAGAGAAGACAGACAAAAAGTCCACGTCACTGCCAATTCTTTAAAACACAAAGCAAGATAAGCCCACTGTCCAGAGACAATGTGTAGGACAGACTTAGGTTCAAACTCTAGCTCTCCTATTTGACCATTATATTACCTCTGATAAATTACATACCTCTCTGGATCTTAACTTCCCCAACTGAAAAAATATAAGAAAACCTGTCTTCTAAGACTCCTTCAAGGATTTGCAATGTGAAATGTCTAGCTTAGAGTAAGTGTTCAACAAATAGTAGCTTTTATCAATATTCATTCTAAGTCACATGGATAAATTAACATTTCTGGCTGATGAGCTTTCCTGATGTTCAACAATATATTAAATTGTTTTCATACCCAGGGATATATATGGTTGCATATTGCATAAATGTTCTAAAACAAACATTAGCTGAAATATCCAAATTTAAATAATCAATTTCTTCTTCCTGCATAGATAATCTAAATATAAGGATACAGAAGGGTGGTTAAACAGTCAAGAGTTGGCAACAAAACCGAAGAAAAGGAAAGGCTAAAGATCTGAACTATATACAAGTTGCAAGATCAGCTCCTGAATAATAGGAAATTTACTCTTTATCCCAAAAGGCAGCAGTCTTATTGTATCTAAATTATGCCAGGGGTGACTTCAGGAAGGACTTGGCTTTCCTACTACAAAGATCTAACCCATAGGTCTGTAACTTAATGCTCTGACTTCATGTCAGAGGAGAAAAATCTCAAATCAATTATCCTACCAGAAAACACAAATTTGTTGACACTGGCAGGTTACACCACCATGAAAAATTATAACTGGAGAGAAAAGACCAAAAAAAAAAAAAAATCTGTGTAAGTCAGAATACTTGAGATGTATCTCTTCATAACTTGGATGGTTATTCTTTTATTTGGACAAAGCATACTGAAGGTTTTCAATGTTTGTACTGCAATTCATCCATACTTATGATATAATATCCAAAAGGCAGCCAGCAATCCCAACCTTTAAGGCTGCCAACCACAAAAAATTACTTAGCACAACAATGATCTTTCTTAACCATAAATGACGTTATGTTAGGCCAAGCTTCCTAGACAGACTTGGATTGAAATAGCTCTTTACCCTAGGGCTACTGACTGTGTAACATGCATGCATGAAAGGGGGAAAAGGCAAACATAAAATGTAAGTGAATTAAATTAACTCTTAAAATACCTCAAATTTTGATTAAATGGGGACATAGACTTTTTGAACAGCAGTTCTTTGAGTTAAATCATTTCTCACTATGTGTGCTATGTGCAAAAATCCTAGAAAGTGTAGGATGCTTAAAATTATGTTTATGATTCTAAAAAATCAATTGCATGCCAAATATAGGGTTGTATAGACAAATCTCAACTAATCTCAGTGGAGTATTTGGCTCTACCACTAAAATAACAGGACTTAGGAAAAAATTATATTAGAGGCATACTATTCAAAACCCAAACATTTTGAAACCAGAGTCTCTATAGTAAACCTTCAATTTTTTAACATTTCTAATGGCAGCAAACTTTTCCATCCATAGAGGAGACATGTACGTTGTTCCTAATTTTATCTCCTGGAAAACTGGAAAAAAATGCTTTTCTATTTGATAAGAACTCCCTAAATGATACCATGCTGGTTTTCTTTCCTCTAAGCTAAATGTATATAATTTTTAAAATATTATTTAGGTTTCAGACCTTTCATTATTTTGTGTGCCTCTCCTTGAAAAGCTTTCAGTTTATCAGCATCACCTTCCAAGTGTGGCATCCCAATAAAGTGAGATGAATGAGGTGGGATCTAGCTATGGACTGTTATTACTCTCTACCTGTCACCTCCTTGTCACTGTGACCTACCTATCTATCTATGAAGCCTAAGATTGAATTAGGTTCTAAGCAGACATATTACATCATTGACTTGTCATGAGCTCATAAACGACAAAAAAACTCTGGTCCTTTTTTTTATAAATTAATGTTAAGACACATCTTGTCCATTCTATACTTAGTTTGTTGATTTGTAAACTCACTGTAACAGTTTCCATTAATCCCTATTACACTTCATCTTCTTAAACGTAGTCCTTTATTTCAAGCTGGCTCTAGATGTCTATTCTGTCATCTAATACATTCGCTAAGCTTCCAAAGTCCATGTTAACGCCATGTTCCCTAAGCACATTAACAATGTTGAGTAGGCATAACCTCAAACATCTGCTGCACATAAACAGAACAGGCTGGTATATCTGTAACACTTTTCTCATCAATCAACCTATAAGCTTTATTCAACAAAGGAATTTGGGAAATTTGAAGGACCTTATTCTAAGTAAATTCAGAATCACTCACAGCAAGCACTTTTGCTTTTTCAAAGAGCTCAAAAGATATCTTTTTTTTTTAAAGATTTTATTTATTTATTTGAGAGAGAGAGAATGAGAGACAGAGAGCATGAGAGGGAGGAGGGTCAGAGGGAGAAGCAGACTCCCTGCCAAGCAGGGAGCCCGATACGGGACTCGATCCCAGGACTCCAGGATCATGACCTGAGCCGAAGGCAGTCGCTTAACCAACTGAGCCACCCAGGCGCCCTCAAAAGATATCTTTTAATTAATCCATTGGGGCATTTCATCCTAAACTGCTAAAAATCAAGCTCATCAATCCATAGTGTTCAAAATATTTTTTAATTTCAGAATTTAATATTTATTTTAGTGGTATTTGCCCATTTCCAGTTTTTCAATACCTCTATCATTGTCCAAGACATTTCAAAAATGTCAAAAGAAGTTAGAAGCTCATCACCATATTCTCTGTAATGAGGAAATGTAGAAACCAAAGAGAACTATGTGAGTGCAGGATTCTCTTCCACATTCATATCCTCTGGATTCCATATTGCTTTATAATGAAGACTTCAGATCAGACTTGAAAATTGTTTTGAATATTTCTAACAAAACAGGAATAGTAGGTAACAGAACATTTTCAAGTTCAGCTCAGAAGATAACATTTTTCACAATCCATTCTCTGGATTACTCAGGCTTTGACATCTAATCTTGATATCTGGTAAGGTGAGTCCTCATTCATCCTCAATATTATCTCATTCATCTTCATCATCACCAACCTTATTAATCTTCAATATTATCTTAGCAATCTCTGTTTTTGTTTTCATTTTCACATTTTAGAATTATCCTATCAGGTTACACACACATAAATGCAAGCACATAAAAAAGTGACAGAATTTTGGGGGGGGGGTGATACTGAATCTCAAGCAATTTAGGGAGAATTGAAATATTGATTGGGTGGGGGGGATGAAGTAACTGGATGATGGGCATGTGATGTAATGAGCACTGGGTGTTATATGCAATTGATGAATAACTGAACTCTAGATTTGAAATTAATGATACACTATATGTTAAATAATTGAATTTAAATAAAATAAGATTAAACACACACACACAAGAAATACTGAATGTAGTATCTTTCCATTTATTTAGATCTTTTCCAAATATCTCTCAACAATGTGTTACAGTACAGAGGTTTTGCACATCTTCTGATAGATTTATTCCTAGGTATTTGATATTTTTACATTATTGTAATGGTTGTATTTTTAATTTTTTATCTTTCATTTGTTTTATTCCTGGGGTATAAAATAAAATTGATTGAGCTAAATTATAACAACTTTGCTAAATTTTCAAATTAATTCTCATAATTTATCATTGGATTCTTGGATTTTCTACCTAATAATATCATCTATGAAGAATTATAATTTCATTTCTTCTCATGTAAACTTTATAGCTGTTACTTATTTTCATTGTCTTCTTGAACTCAAAATTCTCCCTATTTTACTTTTAAGTAAAATTTAACTGTAGGGTTTTTGGTAAATACACTTTATCAGATTAAGAAACTTTTTATCAATACTAAAAAGATTTTTTTTTTTTTGAGAGAGAGAGAGAGCGAGAAAGAGAGAGCATGCATCCAAGCCGGAGAAGGGGCAAATGAAGAGGGAGAGAGAAAATCCCAAGCAAGCTCCACAGTCAGGGTAGCACCCAATGCAGGGCTCAATCCCACAACCCTGAGATCATGACCTGAGCAGAAATCAAGAGTCAGACACACGAAGCACCCCTATATTAAAATCTTTTTAATCATAATATTTTCAAATTATTTTACATATATTTATAATACTTTTGACTTTTCATCTTTTAACATGATGAATTATATGGATATATCTTCAAAATTTAAATCAACCTTGCATTCCTAGAATATAAAAAAAACTTAGCTGTGTGATATACTGTTAGATTTGATTAGTGATTATTTTGTTCAGGAGCTCTGGACATTTGTTAATATATGAAATTTTCCAACTTTTCTGGTTTGGTATCAAGGTTTAGAGACTTCCATAAAATGAGGTTGGGGATTGCCCCTCCCCCACTATTTTTGGGAAAGATTTGTAAATGATTACCACTAAGATTTTTTTAAATGTTTAACAGAATTAAATAAGGAAAGATGAGCCTGGAGTTGTCTTTGAAGGAAGGAAAGTATTTAATCATGGATCAACTGTTTAAGAGTTAAAGGACCATTCCTATTATCTACTTTTCTAGGGTCAGTTTTAATAAATCTTTTTTTTCTAGGAACAGGTCTATTTCATCTAAGTTTTCAAGTTTACTGGCCTTGGGTTATTCAAAATACCCTCTTATTACCTTTCTAGTATCTGCTGGATCTATAGTAATATCCCCTTGTTCATTACTGACATTTATTATCTGTGTCTTCTCTATCTTTTCCCTGATCAATCTTCCCAGGGATTTACCAACTCTACTGATCTTTTCATAAAAACTAACTCTTGGTTTTGTTAGCCTTCTCTATTATTTTTGCTATCTAATTAATTTCTGTTCTTATATGTTTCATTTTATATTTTGTTTTTTTAATTAAGTTTTTATTTTAATTCTAGTACAGTTAACACACAGTGTTATATTCATTTCAGGTGCACCATATAGTGATTCAAACTTCCATACAACAGTCAGTGCTCATCACAAGTGCCCTCCTTAATCCCCATCATCTATTTCCCCCATCCCCTCACCCTACCTCCCCTCTGGTGACCATCAGTTTGTTCTCTATAGTTAAGAGTCTGTTTCTTGTTCTGCCTCTCTCTTTTCTTTTTCCTTTGCTCATTTGTTTTCTTTCTTAAATTCCACATATGAGTGAAATCATATGGTATTTATCTTCCTCTTGACTGACTTATTTCACTTAGCATTAAACTCTCTAGCTCCATCCATGTTGTTGCAAATGGCAAGATTTCATTCTTTTTTATGGCTGAATAATATTTCAAATTTGTGTTTATACACCACATCTTCTTTATCCATTCATCAGTCGATGGACACTTGGGCTGCTTCCATAATTCGGCTATTGTAAATAGTGCTGCTATAAACATAGGGGTGCATGTATCCCTTTGAATTAATGCTTTTGTATTTGGGGAGTAAATACCCAGTAGTGGAATTACTGGGTCATAGGATAATTCTACTTTTAACTTTTTAGGTATCTCCATATACTGTTTCCCACAGTGGCTGCCCCAGTTTGCATTCCCACCAACAGTGCACAAGGCTTCCTATTTATCCACATCCTTACCAACCCTTGTTTCTTGATTTGATTTTAGCCATTCTGACAGGTGTGAGGTGGTATCTCATATAGTTTTGATTTGCATTCCCCTGATGATGAGGGATGTTGAGCATCTTTTCATGAGTCTGTTGGGGTTTTTTAATTTCTACTATCTACTATTACACCTGCTGCCCTGTTTCTCACTTCTTGGGATGGATGCTTAACTTATTAATCCTCCTGTTTTTTTCTTTCATAAAATATTTAGTTAAGTCTCTAAACGTCCCTTGTAAGTACTACTTTACTAATAATCTCCAATTTAAATATGGAATGCTTTGCTGGGAATGGCCCCAGCAATCCCTATACCGACGGATGAAAGATGACTCCAAACTTTGCTGTGAAAGAGAGGAGAAGGCAAGGGGGTCAACGCTCAGAGATGAAGACCCTTTGCTCTTCTTTGCTCCTGCTTTTATTTGTCCTTCAGGATAATCACAAACCCTTATCACTGTTTCTCAAGCATGTGATGTGTGACAAGGGGTCTTACTGGAACTAGGAGGATCTGTTTACAGGAAAGATACGATATACTAATCCGAGCGGTCTACAAGTTCTGCTAAACATAGCCTAAGGGACAATGCATACATCTCTTAGATCACACGGCCTAAGAGAGCTTCAGGAAGGCAACTCCCTGCGGCATTCCTATTGTAGAGTAGTCACGCAGGCCTTAGCATTCCAAAGGCCCACACCCTTCTCCGAAACCTTCCCTCTCCCCCGGTGGCTTCTGTGTTGCATTTTAGCAAGCCGGGTATTATGGCTGATTTCATGCTCTACATTAACCCCAACAATGTTTCATTATAATTCCATTATCATATCACTCATTCTTAAATATATGAAGGTTTTCTACCTTCTATGGATTTTTAGATTAATTGCATTGTGATCAGATAATCTCTGTATATTTCTCAATCTTTCTTGAGAAGAGCTCATCCAGAGACTTTTCCACCTCATTTCCTGGTACTAATGAAGGTCTTCCCCTCATGTTTCCTCCCCACTCTAAGGATCCCTCATTTCTTTAGCCCAGCACTGTCCAATAGAACTTTCTGTGATGACAGAAATGTTCTGTATCTGCACTGTTCCGTACAGTAATCAGTAACCACAGTGTAACTACTGAGCTCTTAAAATGTAATTACTGTAATTGAGAAAGATTTTACTTTTTTGAATTCATTAAACATATCTAAATAATCAAGGGGAGCAGAGCATTTGGGGCAGCACAAAACTAGTCAACTCTTCCTCTCTCTGTGAGCCGGGATCCAGTCAGGAAGGAGTTATTTGAACTGAGAAAAAGTTACATAAATAATTGTTAACTAATTATAATTTTTTTTAAGATTTATTGATTTATTTCAAAAACAGAGAGGGGGAGAGAGAGAGTGAGCAGGGGGAAGGGTAGAAGGGAGAAGAGAGAGCATCTCAAGCAGACTCCTCGCTGAGCACAGAGTCCAACATGGGGCTTGATCCCAGACCCTGAGATCACCACCTGAGCCAAAACCAAGAGTCAGACACTCAGCCATCTGAGCCACCCAGATGCCCCTATGAATTTTTTAAGTAGAAAAAATAGAGAATTCTAATGCATCGTAAAGGTAGCAACTGTGGGAAAGCAGCTTCCTTCCTTAGAGCTGAGGGAACAAAAGAAAGGCTCCAGAATACTTAAACTTAGAAGCTTGGAGGAGAGGCCCCCACGAGCTGGAAGTTAGACCTCTGAAGAAGGCAATGGGGGTGAAGGGGAGGGGTCACACAATGAAGCTGGTTTGGTAAGTGACGAAAACACTGCAGACCCCATTCAGCTGCCATGTCGTAAAGGAACTGCTGCTGCCAAGGTGAAGGGGTTTTGGTAGGGTGATGCTTGCAAGAACTTCAAGGAAACAGGAAGTCCACAGCAACCAAGCCCCTTCAGCCTCCTCCAGCCTTGCGGTCTCCCTCTTGCGCCCTCTGCTGGCAGAGCCTAACAGGACAAACCAAAAGTGGCCTGCAGAGTCCAGGTCCCAGCCTCACTAAGCCCACTTCAGAGGGTTAAGTTCCAAAGCTTAGAGCCAAAATAGCACCCTCTCTTATTTGTTTCTCCATTATCCCCTTCTCTCTTACTTCCCAAGCCCAATCTTATCAGGTCTCTGGGAGAAAAAGTAAAACAGAAAACATGCCTCTGAGAACCTTCCAGTATTTATACAGATCAAAAGTTTCTCAGGTCTTCGTTTCAAATTTCAGAGGAAGATAGGGAAGAGAAATTGGCCCTCAATGTATGAGAGAGAAAAGGAGAAGAGAATCCACAAAGAGCAATCTCATGTAAAGCTATAAATCCATATTTTTTTTTACCATACTGCCATATTTTTACCTACTTTTGGTAAAGACATGGGCAGAAAGAAATATTTTCTACTAAAAGAGAAATAGAGCAAGAAGAGTAAGTGGGAACGGCCAGCCTCGGTGCTGTGAAGCAGGAGGAATTGGTGGGGACCATGGAGAACACGTGTGTCTGAAGAGGGCAACAGCCAGCCAGCCAGCCATAGACTGCAGTGTGGTAATGTGAGTCCAGCAGTCCCAGATCTCCTCATTTCTTGAGAGATGCCAGAAATCTGGATCTTTTTGTGAAAGCTTCCAATTTAAAAATGTTGGCTCAAATTTTTTTTAAAATACTGTTCAAGCCAAATGAAACACTGTCACAGGCCAAATCTAGCCCGTGGGCCACGGTCTAGGACTTGGGTAGAGCCACATGCAGAAAAAACAGGATCTTGTGGCAATATACGGACCACGAGTATCCATCACATGCCCCATAAGAAAGAATAACCTCGTTCAACATTATGTGATAACCCAATTTTAATGCAATATTGGTTTCTTAGGTTAGTCGTTTTTTTTTGTTCTTCCTTTTGTTATCTCCTTTTCTTTCTTTCTTTTTTTTTCTTGTTACTGTCCATGACGTTAAGACAAAGTCAGCCTAACCTAGCCCTGTCAGCTATTAGCATGATCACTTATTTCAATGTGGAGTTAATTTAAAATGAACACTCTGGAAGAAATAAACTACATAAATCAAATATGTAAGCATTATTCTGAAGTTTTAGAATTTGCTTCAAGAGAGTTGGCACCTCTTTAGTTTCACTGTGAGGGCAATAGCCAATCACTGGGGCATCTAGTAGGATATGTAACCTGGAGGCAAATTGAAATGAATACTAATATATACACACATATACATGTATGCATTGTACATAAAGTATAATCGTATATTAAATCCCATGGCCTTTGGAAGAGAGTTCTGAACAGCTCTAATATAAAATGATAAAGTATATTGCAAAATAGAATATGTAGACCCTAGAATTGGAATTCAAAGTTTTGTAATATTTGTCAATATTTGTCAAGCTTTTCAGTAGGTTCTTTGATGCTTGATTCTTTGAGTATCAGAAAATCATTTTCCCATATGGAAGCTTTACACATATTTATAAGCCACATGGAATAGACACTATGACTTGTATGCAAAAGATTTGTGGTCTTTGCAAAGTCATTACAATTTCTCTTGTGGTACAGATGAAGCCATAAATAAATATATGCACACACATTACATAAATTGTGTCATATGTTTTTGAGTGTCTTACTTGCTCTTACTCATCAGAGGTAAATCACTACATAGGCCCATACTTAAAGAAAGTGTGCACAGTGGATTTCATCAAATATAATATTTTTCATCCTTTTCTACCCTTATGCAATTCCAGTAAGTACTTTACCTACACTAATTCCTATCAACTTAACCTGTACTAGTTAGTTATTCTTATAAGAAAGATGTTAGAGAGTATTGAAAACATGGTATTTTTTTCTCCTAAAACTTTGTCTATTTTTTTTATGTAAGCTAAAGAGAAAAAATAGTCATTCTCTTAGAAACCTAGCCAACTGCACCTTAGGTCTTCCTCTGTTATAATATATATTTTTTTGTATGTCCTTCATGCTAAATCTCTAATAATAATCATTTCACAGGCTTCAGTGCTCAGAAAGGAAAAAAAAGGAGGCCTTGAGATTATAATAGCATATGCTAGTATTAAATGTGAGAATTTGATACCCAGAAAGGATAGCTTTGGTTCAAAAGTTTACTTTGGTTTAAAAATTAATATTTATTTATTTGAGTAATAAATTCATAAGCCTAATTCATTCTTACACTTTTAAGTTCAACAGACAAAACTTAATACTCCATTTATAACTCAAAAAAAATATTAACAGTCACTTCTAAAGAGACTGCAATTAATCTATAAACATATTTAAAAAGTTAGTTTAGGGGTACCTGAGTGGTTCAGTCAGTTGGGCACCTGAGTGGCTCAGTCGGTTAAGCATCTGACTCTGGTTTTGGCTCAGGTGATGATCTCAGGGTCATGAGAAAGCCCCCAAGGTGGGCTCTGGGCTCAGCCTGTCTCCCTGTCCCTCTCCCTCTGCCTCTGCCCCTCCCCCTGGCTCTCGGGGGCATGCGTGCAAGCACAAATGCTCTTTCTCTCAAATAGATAAATAAAATCTTTTAAAAATATATGTAGGGTGCCTGGGTGGCTCAGTTGGTTAAGCGACTGCCTTCGGCTCAGGTCATGACCCCAGGGTCCTGGGATCGAGTCCCACATCGGGCTCCTGGCTCAGTGGGGAGCCTGCTTCTCCCTCTGACCCTCTCCTCTCTCATGCTGCTTCTCTCTCGCTTGCTCTCTAAAAATAAATAAATAAAATCTTTAAAAATAAAAAATAAATTAAAAAAATAAAAATATATGTAAAATGTTAGTTTAGATTTCTTTAAATATTTTTAATTGCATTTATATATATTTGAATACTTAATTGTCCAATTTACAAAAAAATTTAAAATCTTTCATATGTTTAATTCTCCTACACAAAATAAACTTATAAACATGATGGACATCAAGTTCTCTTAAATATTCCAATACTATTCATAAGCTTTGACCTTTGACCTTAAAACCACAAGTCTAAATTGATTATGCGGGTTCCACATTTTAAATCAGAATCCTTATCTAATGTTATTTTAATGAATGATGGTTGGCATGAAGACTCATAACCCATAATGCACATTCCTTCCTTCCAGATTCATGGTAAGAATGTGCTCTGAAGTTAGGTCTGGCCATGTGACTTGTTTTGGCCAATAAGATAAGATAAGAGCAGAAGCAACATGTGTTGCTTTGTGGTCAGAAAACTTCAAGAGGCTGTGCTGTATTCTCTTCCCCCAGATGGTGGTGACTCCATCAGTCTCAGTCCCTGATGAGGACAGTATGACCATATTTTCCTGTCCCTCCTTTTGCAACAACGTGTGTGGACCCTGAAGGCAGTATGCTAAGTGAAATTAGTCAGACAGAAAAGACAAATATCATGTGTTCTCTCTTATATGTGAAAGCTGAAAAAGCCTCTCTACTTAGAAATAGAGAGTGGAATGAGAAGCTAGGGGGTGGGGGACATGGGGAGATGTTGGTCAGAGAGTACAAACTTCCAGGTGTAAGATTAATAAGTTCTGAGGATGTAGTGTACAGCATGGGGACTATAGTTAGTAACACTTGAATATTATATACTTGAAAGTTGTGAAGACAGTAAATCTTGAATGTTCTCATTACACACAAAAATGGTAATTATATGAGGTGATGGATGTTACATAACCTTATTGTGGTCATCACTTCACGATATACACGTGTCAAATCATGCACTCATTAAACGTCCACAATGTTACATGTCGATTTTATCTCAATAAAACTAGAAAAATAAATAAAATTAATTTAATTTTTTTAAGCATATTTTCCTGCCTGTCCTCGAGGAACACACAGCATAAGCAGGAAAAAACTTCTAAGTCTCTTCAACTTGGGTATTATTTGTTATCATATCCTGACTGATAAATAAACCAAATTCTCTAAACCATTATAAATACTTATAATACCAATGTATAGAGTTTCTCAAATGCAATACATAAATTATTGATACTGTAGATTTGGCCCTATTAAATATTTCTACACTTAATTCTAAGTTTTCCTAAGGCTGAAAGACGCTCACCTACTGAATAATCATCCCAAACAATTTTGGAGAAATTTCCTGAAGGAATTCTTTAGGATATCTTCTCCATTCACAGAGGTTTCTTAAACTAAGACAGCAGGAGGAAATAAAATCTGGAATAGGGCAGTTTTTCTCATGACCTGAAATGCCAGGCTAAGCCCTTTATGTAGATACTGTGTTGCAGGCTCCAAATTTAAAGAAAAGGTTAGATGTGGAACTGGTTTGAGTTCTGTCATTAGCAAATTTTCAAATCATGTTAGTCAGAGTCTATTATCCCTACCTGATGACTACACCACTTAATTGAGCCTACCTAATATAAATATATTCTGTTATAACTTTTTCTCATAGTTTTCCTATTTCTTAGGTTCAAAACTTAAATATGTTTTAGAACGATACCCCAATTGCATTTCAGGTGCTACAAGACATGGTTGACTCATGTCACAACTTCTGAGGATAGCCCTTTGATGACTGGCAGGTGTTTATTACAAGAGTTTTCTGATTTTCCAGGTTTAATAAAGTGTTCTTCCACAGCTTTGCCCCGTGGAACTTGTGGTGTCTCAGCCCGCCTGAACACCCACCACTGGATGACTGGGGCCTCCTTACCTCCACTGAGATGGTTAATTTTATGTCTACTTGGCTGGGCAGTGGAGTGCCCAGATATCTGGCCAAAAATTATTATAGGTGTTTCTATGAGAATGTTTTGGATGAGATTAGCACTTAAATCAGTGGACTTTGAGTAAAGCAGATCGCTCTCCATAATGTGGGAGGCCCTCATCCAATCACTTGAAAGCCTGAATAGAGCAAAAGGCTGGCTTCCCTCACCACCCCATTCCCCAAGCAAGAGGGAACTTCTCCAGCAGGCTGCTTTTGGACTTTGTCTGCAACATCAGCTCTTCCTGATTCTACTGCACACGGCCTTTGGACAAAAATGGAACATGGGGTCTCCTGGGCTGGCAGCTTGCCAGCCTGCCCTGCAGACTGTGGATTTGCCAGCCTCCATAATCACATGATCTAATTCCTTATAATAAATCTCTTTATACACACACGCGCATGCACACACACGCACACACACAAGCACGCGCATGTGCTAATGGTCCTAGTTCTCTGGAGAGCTCTGAATCATATGTCCATATTATTTCCCAGCATCCCTGGATCTTTGCATTTGTTCCCATTTGTCTGGGCTTTGAATAGAAGGTATTGGAAATCAATCTCCTCTTATTCTGCCTTCCATCTGTCTTTTATTTTTAGTATTCAAGAAAATGTGTGATTTTGGCCAAAAAATTATAGGATACATTTTTGTGTTTTACAGTTATAATGTCCCTTCAGAGTATAATTTCAAGATTTTTTAAAACATTTGTTTATTCAAACAATTTTTCTTGTGCTCTTTATAGTAGAAAAGGACTTGATGCTGCTAATATATGTCTTTGGAGAATCTGACATGCAAACATGAAAGGATCCTCTTCTGGGATATTGTCTTCTTACAGCGAACTAGTATACATAGGTACCTAGATATGGGGACAGTTTTGTAGCTCAAACTACTGTCTTACACGATGTAGGACAGAAACATGAAGGGACATCAGGCTAGAAGAAACAGTTGAGAATCTGTCCTCTACTAAATCACTAAAAGCAGCAGAGAGCAGCTTGCCCATAGATGTAGAATATATATGCCCAGGCTTGAGCAAAAATTAAAAGGGCAGTAAAAAGCATAGCAGCTTCTTTTTAGTAAGGAAAACTCTCCTGCTATATTTAAATCCTACTTAACAATTCATCTAACAATATCTGTACTCAGGAGACACCGTGCTTACTAGTTCTTATCCGGTCAATTAAGCTTAATATGTAGAAAAAAGATTGAAAATGAAATCCTTCAGGGCCTCAAACGTGGTCACAGCTGAATCTGGATAATTTTATATTATGGGAATAAACAGGGAAAAGCTAGTTTTTATGTAGTAATTTCAGGGTTTTTAAAAATCCTTTCTTTAAAGTGAGAGAAGCGATAAGGTGCGGAGGCCAAGACAACAGAATTTGCAGTCATGAAAATCTGACTCACCTTTTGCTCCATCACATAGCTATGTGATTTTGTTAAGACTCAATCTTCTTGCCCATAAAGGAAGATAATAATTTCTCTGCAGACTTGTTATTAGAAGTAAAGCTAATATATGTAAAATACCTCAGAGTAGGTCCTGAATAAATAGATGCTATTGTTTTACACAATTTTTAAATTGCAACTTCCCAATACAAGCTGAATCTCATTGCCATGAGCTCATGGGATATGTAAAAATGTGTTCTTTTTAAATTTCTTATTATAGAAATTATATAATCTGCTTTCAGGTTTCTGAGTGAAAATGAAAAGCACAGCCATAATTTCTTTTTTTTTTTTAAGATTTTATTTATTTATCTGAGAGAGAAAAAGAGAGCACAAGCAGGGGGAGGGGCAGAGGGAGAGTGAGAAGCAGGCTCTCTGCTGAGCAGGAGCCCCACGCAGGGCTCGATCTCAGGACCCTGGGATCACGACCTGGAGCCGAAGGCAGATGCTTAACTAACTGAGCCACCCCGGCGCCCCCAAAGCCATAATTTCTGTTTCTCTGATCACAGAATTCAAAAGTGGAAAAAGAAGTATTCTAAACCAGAATGATGGGCAGAGAGAAAGAGAGGAACTAAAGCAACAAATATTGCAACAGATTGTCATTCACTCTCAAAGATGCTTTATACACACACTTCACCTCTGAGATCTGGAATCTTTCCATTCTAGGTGAAAATTAGGCAACTTATTTTTCTAGGAGGAGCATTTACATTGTTTGGAGTGTTTACATTGTACATAAAGAGGGGTGAAATGTGTTGAAAACTTCTAGAGGCAACAACAGAGTGGTCAAGAGCATTGCTTCTGAAGTCAGACTTCCCAGTGCTGTGACTTTCTAACTATAAAGCCTGTGTCAGCCCAGCTCTCTGTCCATGAAATGAAAATCATAGTATCTTCCTCACAGAGTAATAGAGTAGTCAGGAAAAGTAAACAAATTAATACCCAGAAAATGTTTAGGATGGCTCCCGGCATGTACCAATATTTATTGTGAGTGGTAATTATTGCTGATGAACCAAACAGCAAAAAAGCCAAAACTCCTACTCTGTCAGATAGAGGCCCTAAGGAGGGGGGGTGGGGGGGGGTGGAGTTCAGAATCTAGACCAGTCCTGGGAGTGTTTTAAGTCCTGGCTAAATCCCTTTATAAGTTAATTTTCCCCTTCTCCAGCATTTTCATGTAAGTTAAGTCAAAATAAAGCAGACACTAAGGATAATCTCAAATAGGTCATTGAAAGGCATTTAGAAATCTGAGGGTAGTCTGTGAAAAGGAATGTAGAGCCCCATTTTCATCCCAGTTTGGTATTTGCCTTGTTCAGTTATTGGCTATATTGGTCAGCTTTTCTGGAATAATGCCGTATAAGAAACAATCTGAAATCTCATTGGCTTATTATAACACCTAAAATTTGTTTTCTTATGTTCCAGTGAGACAGCTACAGTGATTATATGATAGGCTGGGCTGTGTATCTGGTTCATGTCACTCATTCTGTGACAAGTAGCATCCCTCCCAGGCTGATGCACCCACAGCCCCTGACGATAAGTTCCCATGGCAGAGAGCAGAAACACAAGAACTAAAGTCTAATGACATAAACAGAGTTAAAATCTTCCTTGAACAGGAAGTATGTCATATCTGTTCACATGCCATTCACCAAAATCAATCATATGACCAGGTCTAACTGCTTTGGAACAAGGACAGGCAGGGGGTTTGGGGGGGGCAGTATTTGCTGGACAATAAGACAATCTATCACACTTGCTAAACCGCCAGGATCCCATCAAGTTCAAGACCTAGGCTGGCCACTTCAATTAACCTTATTCTAGTGATAGGAGTCTCAAATGTCAGAGTGCTTCGAAATTACCAGAGGAACTTGTTAAAAATGTAAATGACTTGTCCCTCCCACAGTAATTATGATGTAATAAGTTTGAGAATAAGAGCCAGGTCTGTACTCTTACCAACCTCACCAGTAATTCCATCATACACAAAAGTTTGAGAATCACTGGGAAGAACTATCCCTACAGATCAGAACAAGTCACTACTGAGAGTAACTTCCTCCATCTTATGTCTTGTTGCCCCAGTGGAGAAGGGAAGATAAGACAATGACAACATTCCTACCTAATGAGAATGAGTTGGGCTTTCTGATGGATTGAATTATTGGCTCCTATTTCTTCTCCTTTCCATGTTTCCATATTCCTACCCCTTAACTTTGCAGTTCTTCCTAAATTTTCCCACCTTGTTGATCTTAGACATAGCCATATGACCCACTTTGGCCAACAATATATGGGCATAAGTAACAGTGTGCCGGTTCCAAGTTCAAACCATGCTTCTGCTTGCCTACCTGGATTTCACCTGGAGAAGAGTCTCTACCAGTAGCTGTTGCCTCCCCAGATGGGGCCCCAGAATTAACATTCATTGACAAATGTAACCACAAGCAAAAATCCAAGCCCAGTTGGATGCAAGTTAAAGCAGAGCTACCTAGCCATGGCCAGTTAGATCAACCAACCTCTACCTGAAAACCATATGTGTTCAAGAAATACTATTTTGAACCAATAACTGTTGGGGTGATTTGTTACTCAGAAAATATGAATCCACACAGGATTCAAAAGTCACTCTCTAAGACATTCTGCTTCTGTCTCTCCAATCCTAGTATCATTTGGGTAGCAGTAGTGGGAACTCATGCTCCTTACATGAAGTGAAGCTCAAGTTTAAGCATAATAATATGTTTTGGGTTTTTTTTTCTGAAGCATTAAGCATATATACCACTAAGAAAATTTTTCATCTGAATTCATACTGTCATTTATTTGAATATACCTAAAGAAGAAACACATGAATGTAGAAGAGTAAAATGAGAGAAAAAAGGAATATTTAGGTCATACAACAGCACCACTTTTTTTTTTCAAAATAGAAACAGATTGTTGTACAGAATCCAGCAATTCTGGTGGAAATACTCTGCAATGAAAGCATGTTTTCCATTAACTTAAATACTGTGTTAACCTCAATCAAAAATACTCTTTCTTAAACTGAATGCAGAATTTATAGTCTTGAGAAACAGTGCCTGCTGTCTACATGTGCAAAGAGTCTGATGCAAATGATTCTGCCCCACATGATTTTTAAGAATTCTTAGCTTTATTTTGATAAAACAAAATAAAGACATAAAGCAGCATTTAGTTTCCCTCCCAACCAAGCACCTTAGCCAAGTGGGATATCTTTTAAACCTACCAAGTCTATTTTCCTTTCTTGCTGTTGTGTGCTGTCTTGAGTCTTAAGAATATGATTTCTCTCTATTCAATAAAACCACTCATGAAAAACTTCTCAAATATAGACAGCCTCTCTCATCCCAAGATTCCTGGAGGCTGACATTGCATGACAGTGATCTTTCCACTAAGCTAGTGAGTCCAAGAATCATCATGGAAGCTCTGTCCTGTTAGGAAGTGACATGACAGGTTGTAGGTTGCATCTGAGCTGCACTCAGGGCTTTGGGGCAAGTGGAAGCACCTTGCTATGGAGGAGGGAGACGCATTGAATGGAGCAAGGTGGAACCTTCATGGAGGGACTTGGGCCTCAGTGACTACAGCCAGCTCTGGGTCTTGCCAGTGATTCATATATTTCTCTTGTGCTTCATGTTTGTCCTTTGAGGGGCCTAAAACAGAATGTGGAAACTACTAATCACATCTTGGAAAGAAATGAGGAACAGGCAGTGGAGGGAGGGAAATGGAGGGCTGGAGAAAGGAAGAGTAAAAGTCCAAATAGATCTTGGGTGAAAACTCATGGCAAAAAAAAATGAGCCCTCATTATGAGAAGAAGGTTTCAGGTTAACACTACCATCCTTCCTCCCTTTGCAGGCAAACTCTTCCTTTAGTTACTGGAAAAGGAAGAGTCCCCTACAGATACCCAGCCCTAGAGATAAACAAAGACCAACTCTATATTCATTCTATGTGAAATCAACAATTTATGGGCTTAGCTGAATTGATTTTGCAGGCTGGAAGGCTGTGATGATAAATATAACCTAGATGACTGGCCATGGGGGTGGTAGGTGAATTACCTACTATTTATAATATCTTTACTACAACATTCAGAGTGCTTAATGCTATTTCCCAAAAGGCTGAGTTTCAGTACAAGCAATGCCAGGGATCTTGGCATTCCATAAATCTCATTTATGCTCTTAGTCACTAGGACACTTGGCTTCTTTAATTACATTTGACGGTTGCTTCCACAATTGTAAACATAATCCTCTGAATCATTTCCACTCTTTGGAAATGTTGGTTTTAATGTCACACATAAATTCTGCCATAGTGCTAATTCATAATTTAATTTGCAAAATATTTAAACCAATATATGTCTTTTCTATCATTTCATCAGAAAGCAGAAAATTGCTCAAGTCTATGACTCATTCATTCTACAGTGGACCATAACAACAAGGTCCATCAATCACGTGAGTGGTCATATCCGTTTTTCAAAGTACACATTGTTTTTCAAACAGGAGAACACAAATGTTACAGGGTAGTCCCTCTTGCAAAGTAAACTCCCAAGGTAGAAGCATAAGGTCAAATTGTTACTGCTCTCATTACTATTACGTTTTAAATATTCCTCTAGTTCTCTTTCACTCTTTAGAATACATTTTAAATCATTTGGAACGTCCTTTTGTTGAGTCCTGTCCCCCACAAAGTTCCTTCCTCTGGCTCTCTGCCAACTCCCTCAGATGACTAAGTGCCTCAGCACCAATCTTCACAACTATTTTCTCCAGTCAGAAATCTGTCAGACACTCTTTCTCTTGTGGTGCTGGAAATGGATTTAAATCCACTTTCTCATCCAAAAATGAACTTAAAATACATTGGTACCCTCAGCAACAGTCCTAACTCAAACACTTAGTTCAGATACAAACAAGTCATATGACATGAAAAATCACTAGATAGGTGCAAAAAAAGTATGAAGATGCTAACATGTCTCTTGCTATATAATTGCCTATGTCCTTCAAGACTCGAAGAAAAAACATTCATTAGACTTAACCACTCAGATAACTTGAATCATAGCCCCAGGCAAGGACCTCAGAGATGCATGAGCCTAACTCATTCAGAGGTAGAACAGATCCATTCCCCCAGGAAGACTCTCCAGCTCCTCAGGCTCACTCTACCAACTAACTCCTTGCTTATCCACTTGCGTATTATTTTCATCATTTTTATCTCCACATTCTAGCAGTTATAAATTCTTTGCTAGATTCAGCAAACCTGAATGATTCTTTAATGATATAGGAGCCTATGAGCTAGAATTCACTGATAAATTATAGGAAGCTTACACATTTAGCAAGTGCCTCAGAACAACTGGGTTGTTCCTCTATGTCTATGTAAGAAGATAGAATAGGTAAAGTTACTCCACTTTTATAAACAAGGTTCACAGAAGTTAAATAGTAACATTTTACTGCTATAAACAATATGCTCTTTTAAATGTGATGTTCCAAATGAAAAAAAATGCATCAATACTAAAGGATGAAAAACTGATAGGTCCCAGATTGGTAGGCACATGAATTATGTCAGGCAGACCACAGTCTGATTCATCTCACCCCACTGTCCCTGTTTTGGAAAAATCATGATTTACTTAGCTGTTTTTAAGAGGACTGAATATACAATGTGACTGCCAACAAAACTGTAGGTGGTGGGGGCATGGTATCCATCATTGACGACAGAGAGAGGGCAAGTTGAACAAAAATATTACAAGAAAGAGACAGATGTGACACATCCCAATCTCACTCTGGACAGGACTGTAAGACTCTAAGGACTGATGATGCATTTTAAAGGAGATACGCACAATTTTCTCCTTCTAAAGTTGGGATCAATTTGCGGTTTATCAACAGCTTACTTTATAACTGATAGGGCAGATTTTCAGGGATGGATAACTTCGCTGGGAGCTGGAAAAAGCACAAATCTTGGGCCCAGTCCATCCTCAAGGACTGAGAACAGAAAGTTGAGAACTTGTTGGATTATGTTTTTAACTTGGAGCCAGAGAGAGTTTTCTTCACCTGCAGAGAGGAGCATAAAAATAATCCAGAATGTTACATCTCTGTTAGCTCTTCCTAGCAGGGCCTGGAGTGTTGCAGGAAGTTTCTCATTTGCTGGGCTGAGGTGCTTTCTTTTCTGAAGCCAGAGCAGCCTGCGGGGCCAGCTGGGAACTACACTGCCCCCTGGAACCCACTCCAGCACAGAAGGGAACGGTGGAAGGCACCTCATAGGCTTAAACCCAATTCCAGTGTGTGAGCATTCAGAGTCTGGACTAAAGCCCCGACAACAGATAAAGGAGAGGGGCCAGGGAAGTCGAATCAGAAATAAACTGAAATGGTATGTTCATTTCCTCGGGCTGCCGTGTAAACTCGGGGCGGGCGGTGGGGGGTTGTTAAACAATACAAATGTATTGTCTCACAGTTCTTTCTTTCTTTCTGAGGCCCCTGCCCCTGACTTGTAGATGGACATCTTCTCCCTGTGTCCTCACACGGTCTTCCCTGTGTGTCCATGTCCTAATCTCCTCTTCTTATAGAGACACCAGTCATATTGGATCAGGATGCCCTTTAACTGACCTCATTTTAACTTAATTACCCCTTTAAAGACCCTATCACCAAGTACAGTCACATTCTGCAGTACTAAAGGCTAGAACTTCAGCATATGACTTTTGTGGGGACACAATTTAGCCTATGATACCTGAAATTTCTGATCAATCACGAACTCCCTGAGCTCCAAGCCTCCAACACTCATCTTCCCTCCCCTACCACAGAGACCAGATACCTTGGGCCTCACTCTATTCTACAAGGAATGGTGCTGGGGCCTCACTGATTTGGACTTTTTGTATCCCCAAAGCAGTAGTATCAGCAAGGGAAGGAAGGTGAAGCACAGCAAACTGATCACCTCCCAGGAAGTCACAAAGAACCGTAACAGCAACTCACTCTTTCCTGTAAATTTAGCAAAAGGCTGTGGTCAAAGGGAGAAGAAAAAACTATATAGAGATAGCAAAAGATTTAAGAACACCTCGATTCTAAATTAGATATAGCCTGTCGTTGCAAACTTCCCTAAGCCAGTTTGGTCATGCACTTAGATTCTTTTCAGTGGCTGTTGAAGAAGGTTGAGACGGTGAGAATTTACCACTCTCCCACAACCTGGCTATGAGATTTTAATGAAAACAAATCTCAGTCCAAATTCTTTCATAGAGACAGACATTTACTAGCAAATACTTATCAGCAAAAAAGCATTAAAGAGTTTCATACATTTTGTACTGGACTAAGGACTGTATAAAGCCCTTGCAGGTGGTCTGGGTACGAAAGTTCACCTGAAGCAGACTCAGCAAGATTTCTGAGGCAGGATGCTGTGCCAGAGGTACCACATAATCAGAAGTCTCCTAAACCGGGCGCCTGGGTGGCTCAGTTGGTTAAGCGACTGCCTTCGGCTCAGGTCATGATCCTGGAGTCCCGGGATCAAGTCCCGCATCGGGCTCCCTGCTCGGCAGGGAGTCTGCTTCTCCCTCTGACCCTCCCCCCTCTCATGTGCCCTCTCTCTCTCAAATAAATAAATAAAATCTTTAAAAAAAAAAAAAAAAAGAAGAAGTCTCCGAAACCAGTGTCTGGACCGAGAACCAATCAGGGAATCAAACCATGATTGTCACCCCTAAAAAGACCACTGCAGGCCTCTGTGAATTCTTTTATCCTGTTCACAAAAGAGTAGAAGCCAATCCATGTGTGCAAAATATGTTTAATTTCATCTGGGAGAGCTAGAGCCTGTTTCTAACATCCATCATGCTAATGAAAAAGATTCAGCAATGGAAACCCAAATTTGGAATCAATATGTTAATCATAAAATATCCCTGGTTAATCAGAAGGCTATAGAACAGAAAGGCCTGTAGAAGCTGCTTCTGGAGTGGGTCCACCCTCGCATGATGCCACCTGCCACCACTGGATTGTGCTGTCCTGCCAACACTGTATCTGACCACATAGAAAGTGAAAGCCTAACTAACTGGCACAAGCCAATGTCACAAGGGCTGTAAGTATTTAAGTAAATTACACATTTTGTAACACCATAGTCGGACCATAGCAATGAAGAACACACTACACCAGGACTTAGGCCCCCTGGGGCTGATTTCAGAGCCACCACATTGGACATACCTTCTCTTTGGGCCTCATTTTCCTCATCCAGAAAATAAAGGGATTGACTTCGATCAAACTTCTCAGATTTGTTTTATAGAACCTTGGGGTTTTAGGGAGAAACTCCAAAAGTTCGACAAACTTGTGGTTGACATTTTTATATAGTTTAACTATTTGTAATATATTTTTTTAGAAAAGAAAACACTATCTAGAGACAAGAACGCACACACCCACCAATACTGAACAGGGTAGAAACTAATGTCACCAGAATAACTTGTTTTTATTCAGATCTTAGAATAAACTTTCTCTAACCGTACCTGTGAATGATAGAGAAACATAATGTAAACATGTGATTCAGGAGGTAAGTTGTAGCTCAACATCTTTTTTTCATTTAGGCTTATGCATGTCAACTCATGTAAAAATACGTGAGGAAGGACAGGCCTGCAGGACACAGGTAGTGCACTCACTTCGATGCCAGGAAAGGCTCAAGGATGGAGGCTATCATCACAGCCTGTCAGTTATGCAATAGAAAGTAAATGCCTCACACTTTGTGCACTTACTGTAATTTCTGGTCAAAGTTTAACTTTTTTTTTTAAAGATTTTATCTATTTATTTGACAGAGAGAGACAGAGCGAGAGAAGGAACACAAGCAGGAGGAGTGGGAGAGGGAGAAGCAGGCTTTCCTCCGAGCAGGGGGCCCAATGCGGGACTCAATCCCAGGACCCTGGGATCATGACCTGAGCCGAAGGCAGACGCTTAACGACTGAGCCACCCAGGCACCCCAACTTTTTATTTTAACTACAGTCCTTCCCCCTTATCTGCAGGGCATTCATTCAGAGACCCCCAGTGGATGCCTGAAACAGCATATAGCATCAAACCCTATCTATACTGTTTTTTCCTATACATACATTCATGTGATAAAGTTTAATTTATAAATTAGACACAGCAAGACTAACAATAATAATTAATAATAAAATAGGACAATTATAACAATATCCTGTAATGAAGGTTATATGTATGTCTCTCTGGCCCTGTCTCTGTCTCTCTCAAAATATCTTATTGTAGTATACTCATCCTTCTTTGTGATGATGTGAGATTCCTACATGATGAGATGAAATGCAGGGAATGAAGTGTGGGGCATTGTAATGTCGCATTAGGCTACTGTTGGCCTGATGATACATCAGAAGAAGATCATCTGCTTCAGGACTGCAGTTGACCACAGGTAACTGAAAGCACAGAAAGCAAAACTGTGGACAAGGGGGTTACTGCTGTATATAGAGTTATGGTAAATTCGGAGGTCTTATATCTTTTTCTTTTCCTCAAGTAAGAAGAAGAAATTTTTCTAAAGCCAAAAATGGGTATGCATCACTGGTCAAGAATAAAATTTCAAAGCAAATTTGCTGATGGCTGTGATGAATTGAAAAGGCTCAAGTTAAGCTGTCAAAATATCCAACTGTCACCAGCTGATTCTTCAACAAGTGTTGACTGCAATCACAGCAGCATGTACATTGAAAGCAATGTTTCTCAAATCCACACAGTACAACTCGAAGACAATAAAGTATGATGGTACATCGCTCAGGTCTTCAGTGGGTTTTATAGAGTAAAAGTTTGCAAAATAATTTTGACTTCCAGCATACCCCAGCATAAATTTGAAACAAAATGTAGTGAACATGTATCATAGCCCCTCAGATTTTTTCAACAGTAATTGAACTATTTTTGAGGAAACATACACAAACAATATTTAAATATAATAATAAAAGGGCATTAACATTTGCATCCATGCATCTCTGGTCAGAGAGAAGCTACTAGAAGCTTATTATATCCTGGACTCTTGACATCATCATTAGTAGGTCAACTAGAGTGTGTGCACGGTGACAGTGGAGACTTTGTTTGGTTAACTGCTTATCTCCAGGACCTAGAATAGTGCTTGGCACATACTAGGTGCTCAATAAATATTTGTTGAATGAATAGAGTAAGAAGTTCGATGCAAGGGCACCTGGGTGGCTTATTTGGTTAAGTGTCTGCCTTCAGCTCAGGTCATGATCCCAGAGTCCCCAGATGGAGCCCCATGTCAGGCTCCCTGCTTGGTAGGGAATCTGCTTCTCCCTCTGTCCCTCACCCTGCTCGTGCTCTCTCTCTCACTCTCTCTCTCAAATAAATATAATCTTAAAAAAAAAAAAAAAGAAAGGTCGATGCAAAATTAAACTTAGCTTACTATCAGAACTCAAAGAATTCAGATATATATATTACTTGAATAATTGGTCCTAAGGCTTGAATCTTGAATAATTGGTTGAATACTTGAATAATTGGTCCTAAGGCTGAATAATTGGTCCTAAGGCTGAAATCTTTATGCAACAACTAAAGAAAAATATACATTTTTGTGGCTGTCTCTATTTTTTATTTTTGTATGATATGCTCATACAAATGAGTGCAATGAAAATATATCACTAGTAAAATACTGAGCAAACACAATAAGAGAAGAAATATTTAAATGTGTAGATCAGGGGCCTATAACCTATGGCTTTTGGGCCAAATCCAACCATGCCCATTAATTTATGTATTGTCTATGTTCTGGGTTTTTTTAAGATTTTATTTATTTATTTGAGAGAGAGAGAGCATGAGTGGGGGGGTAGAAGGAAAAGTAGGCTCCTTGCTGAGCAGGGAGCCCAATGCAGGGCTCAATCGCAAGACCCTAAGATCATGACCTAAGCCAAAGGCAGATGCTTAACTGACTGAGTCACATAGGTGCCCCTGTCTATGTTCTCTTGAGCTACAATGGCAGAATTAAATATCTGCAACAAAG
This sequence comes from Mirounga leonina, assembly GCF_011800145.1. Lineage (NCBI taxonomy): Eukaryota > Metazoa > Chordata > Mammalia > Carnivora > Phocidae > Mirounga > Mirounga leonina. Next base: position 9,458,470 of record NW_023270442.1, read on the forward strand.
ATGATACGGCATACAAAACTGAAAGTATTTACTATCTGGCCTTTCTTTGGAAAAAGTCTACCTGCCCCTGGTGTAATTCAATTTTGATATTCTACCAATTAAGTTAGTAAAAAAAAAAAAAAAAAGTAATGACAGTACTCATAGTTATGAAGTAGATATGACATGGGAAGAAAACCAAAAAGTAGTTATGAAGTGACATTGAGCTGTTACCATCACAAGAGAGAGAATCAGACACAATGTGCCTCCGATGAGAGCGTAAGCTACCCCCTGTAGCAAGACTAGTTATGAAGTGTCAAGAAAGTAGTTACAAAGTGTCAAGAAAACCAAAGGAGTATAGGCTCTTATAAAAGCTATTGCTTTTATATAGATGCAAGCAGGCATATCCCATGAACCCAGAACTCACTACAAAGAATGCACCTTGAAAGCCATGTTTAATAACCCCATACAAATTGTAAGTTTTAAGACATAATCTTTTATTGCAAACGGTTTAGAGTTACAGTAAAAAAAAAAAAAAAAGGGCAGCAAATTCTAGAATTCGCTTTTATTACACTTAGATTTTTTAGCATCCTTAGCTATGGTGAAAGTACAAATGTTTTCAGCTAAGAAAATGAATCACTTTTTGTTTTGGAGTTTCTCCCCCTAAAGAAAAGTAAGCACCTTTGAGAAGTATCTTCTAAATATCACAAGAAGGCATCAGTTTTCATGTCGCAATTAGTTTTTAAGCCTATTCGTATTTGTAAAAATACAAACACACAAAGTGACACAAAACAAACATATAAGGTAAAAACATCTTACGGCAGGCAGAATTCTAAAGACCTTCTCCCAGGATTCTAGCCCCCTGGTTATTCAAACAAACACCAACACAGGTACTGCTGTGAAGGGGCTCTGAAGACGGAATTCAGTTTACTCATTAGCTGGCCTTAGAATAGGGAGCTTACCCTGGGTTATCATGGTGGGACCAACGTAATCCCATGAGCCCTAAAAGGACAGAAGAGGAACGCAGAAGAGTTGCAGAAGAAGCAGGAGTCATCCGAGAAATAAAAGGATTCCACCCACTGTTGCTGTTTGCAGATGGGGAGGACAAGGTTAAAGGAACGTAGGTAGCCTTGACACGTTCAGAGAGTCTCTTGGCGGACAGCCAGCAAGGAGACAGGATCCTCAGCTCTGCAGCCACAAAGAACTGAATGCTGCCAAAAGGCTCAATGACTTTAGAGCCTCCAGCGTGAGAGGCCCGCTGACCAAGAGCGAGATTTCAGCCTTGTGAGACCACATCAGAGAATCCAGTCAAGCTCACCTGGACTTCTGCGAAATAGTAAATTTTGTGGTTTTAAGCCACCCGTTTTTTCAGTCATTTGTTACGGCAACAATAGGAAATTAAGACAACGCCCCTGAAACCCTCATCCGAGTTAAGAACTAGAGCTTTACCCACCCCACCCCCCTAGAGACCCTCCATGGGCCCATCCCAAACACAGCTGCCTCTTCACAGTAATGGCTGCCTTGCATTTTATAGTCCTGTCATGAACATAAACCCCAGACATCATCTGTAGTCTGACCCAATTTTTTTAAAAAATCAACATGTCTGGGCACCTGGGTGGCTCAGTTGGTTAAGCGTCTGCCTTCGGCTCAGGTCATGAGCCGAGGGTCCTGGGATCAAGTCCCCCATCTGGCTCCCTGCGCAGTGGGGAGTCTGCTTCTCCCTCTGCCCCTCCCCCCTGCCCGTATCGCTCTCCCTCTCTCTCTCTCTCTCTCTCTCACAAAAATAAATAAATAAAAATCTTAAAAAATAATAAAATAAAATAAAATAAAGTAAAATAAAAAATCAACACGTCTGTCAAGTCACTTTGATCACCAGTGTCCCTTGCTACCCGCTTCTTCTTTCAGTGCATATGTGGGAGACCACAGGTGATTTAAACTGCAGGGTTTCCCTCTTTCTGGATATCCTCGATTGCACGTTCGCAGTGAAGTTCAGCAAGCTTCTCTGCTCTTTCTATTTCCTGCAAACTGGCCACGGGCTCCAGAGCCTTCATCAATTTCAGATTTGATCCCTTGGGCCAGACTACAGGTGGTAGCATAAGCTTTCATCAGGAGGCACATCATGTCTGATTTTCTCTCTTGGGATGTTAACAGCTCCATGCCTAGATCTGTCTCATGTATGTTACAAAATAACTATAATTCTATCCGTTCTTTTTATTCATTGGAATACTTTTATAAAAAGATGTTTCTCACCAGTGGAGCAGTTCATACGAGAAAGACTAAATGCTTGGTTCTTTCTCTTTTTCTTTTTCTAAAACCAGTTTTCAAAACAATAAATCCATTCCTTATCATCTTTCAAAAATGACTGATTATTTTTTTAATTATGAACTTAAAGATTTAAATGTATTTGATGAGGTTCACACTAGAGCAATTAAAATCTTTATTAAAGCTCAAATGGTCCCATCCTAACTCTAATGGTTTCCTTGAAATTTGGCATACAAGTTCCTGCAAGCTCCTTTTGTGCATATCTTGCCTCAGAACCTGGAAGCAACCATTTCTCCTAGTAGCCCTGGATTCCTATAGCAGGAAATAATATTTCAACACCACAATCTAAGCAATTTTAAAATCTAGTTGGGATTAATGATATTTTTAAAAGTTGGAACAAGATCACTTGGCAACATACAGTTAGTGATGTTACTATGATTCACCAGCAAAGTTTCAAAAAAGATGTTAGAATATGAAGTTTGAACCCAACATGCAAGACAAATACATTTTACTCTTTTGAAACAACCTGTGACCATCTGACAAGACAACATTGGAGATAGCTGAGATTTTTTTAATGACTGTTGACCATTTTATAATTTCAGAAAACAATACGTATTTTCACTAACGAAACTTCAAACTGGCCCCCAAAAAAATCACTGACTCAGTCTCTCCAAATTGCAAATTTTATCATATAGGTATCCAGGAGGCTGGTAAAACTTACTCATGATCTGACTTAGGAACAAATTTCCTGTTACTCTTCTTTCAGTCTTTCCAAATCGTTTAATCAAAGGATGCTGGTTAAGTATGCAAGTGTAAGAGCCACAACTGTAGTCCTTAGTTAAACTCAATTTTAACCAAAATACTGTATCATCCATGTTATTCATGGTTGACCCCTAAGATTCTTTTCAAATCTGAAATTCTATGAATCCCTATATATTATAAATTCATTTCAGCAAACTTTTGTTAAAAAACTACTCTAGATACTTGCTACCTACTAGCAGAAGGGAACAAAATGGATAAAATGAAAAAGTAAAGTGACTGCCCTCAGGAATTGTAATTATAATGTACAGAAATGTAATCTAATATTAAAATAAATTATAGGTAAGTATTAAATTATTAAAAATCCTATCCCAGAAATATATATATACCATATATAGTACAAGGGAAGTAAAATAAAAACAGTAGAATATAGAACAGTATGCATATTTTGATACAAATTGGCTTTTTTAAATGAAAGTATCATACAAGTCACCAGTCTAAAAGAAGATAAACCAAAATGTTAACAATATTTTTATGATTTTAAATATTTTAAGGTTGTAGTGATTCTTAATAAATTTTTAAATGTTAATGTCTTAATTTTAATAAAACATATTTAAATGTATAAAAATAAATAAGTCAGAGAAAGATGAATACCATATGATTTCACTCATTTGGAATTTAAGAAACAAAATAGATGAACATGGGGAAAAAAGAGAGAGGCAAACCATAAAATAGACTCTTAAGTATAGAAAACAAACTGAGAGTTGCTGGAGGGGAGGTGGGCGGGGAGAATGGGTTAAATGGTTGATGGGTATTAAGGAGGCACCTGTTGTGATGAGCACTGGGTGTTGTATGTAAGTGATGAATCACTAAATTCTACTCCTGAAACCAGTACTACACTATATGTTAACTAACTAGAATTTAAATAAAAACTTGAAAAATAAATATTTAAAATAAATAAAATTTAAATAAAATATATTTAAACGTATAACATGTTCCACACAAAACTTGTATACAAATGTTGATAACAACATAATTCCTAATAGCTGAAGGTACAAACAACCTAAATATCCATCAACTGAAGAACAGATAAACAAAATGTGGGATAGCCACAAAATGGAATATTATTCTACAATAAAAAGCAATGAAATAGTGATACACTACAATATAATGAACTTTGAAAGCATTACACTAAGTTAAGGAAGATAATCGCAAAAGGCCACAATTCATATGCTTCAATGTATGTGATACGTCCAGACTAGACAAATCCATGGAGACAGAAAGTAGATGAGTGGTTGCCGGTGACTGGGAAAAGAAAGGAATGGGGAGTGACGGCCACTGGGCACTGGGTGTCTTTGCAGGGTGGTGAAAATGCTCTGGAATTAGATAGTAGTCATAATTGCACAACTTGTTCAAATACTAAAAACCACTGAAATTTACACTTCAAAGAGGGGAAGATTTTATGGTAGTGAATTAGATCTCCATTAAAATATTTGTAAATATGCATAATGTGGATAATAACATAATTCATTCAACAGATGAGTAGTTTTTTTAGAAATCTATACAAATAAGAAGGTGGAAGGAACCAGGAAAGTCTATAAAAGGAGTTGGCATTTGTGTGGGGTCTTAGCTGCAGAAGCAGGGGGGCAACATCTGCCCAAATTTTAGCAAGCATGACAAATTTTTTTTTATTTTTTTTATTAACATATAATGTATTATTTGTTTCAGGGATACAGGTCTGTGATTAAGCATGACAAATTATTAAAGCTAATGTTATTATAGCAATAAGGACTTGGCTAACACAATCCATAACGTATTTATTTATTTACTTACTTACTTTTTAACTTAAATTCAATTAATCAACATATAGTGTACTATTAGTTTCAGAGGCAGAGGTCAGTGATTCATCAGTCTTATATAACACCCAGTGCTCATTACATCACGTGCCCTCCTTAATGCCCATCACCCAGTTAGTTACCCCAACCCCCCACCCCCTCCAGCAACCCTGTTTGTTTCCTATGATCAAGAGTTTCTTGTGGTTCGTCTCCCTCTCTGATTTCATCTTGTTTTATTTTTATTTCCCTTCCCCTATGCGGCTCTGTTTTGTTTCTTAAATTCCACATATGAGCAAAATCATATGGTAATTGTCTTTCTCAGATTGACTTATTTCATAATGTTTTAAACTAACAAGGATTCACTTTTAAGCCAGATCAACTAGAGGCTAAAACATTCTGCCAAATGTCAGGTATGGATAAGCCCCCAAAAGAATGAGGACTTTTGTAGACTGTACATGTATCCCTTAACCAAAATCTCTTGATTCTCCTTCAGCATTCCCTTCATTGCACCAGTAATGTTAAAATGATACCCATTTGGCAAGCCACAGCCTGCCAAGGGTAAGTACGCTTTTTATCTTTTGGAAATCACTTCATTTTGTATTAGCAGAACGTGCAGAAAAGCATGCCTTCTTTATCACGTTAAGCACAGTGAGCCCTCGTCAGTCCAGCAGCTTTACTTAACCTAACTTGCCTGGAGCATAGCAGTCACATGTTTGTAATCTCATCCATCAAGGATGCACATATATCAATCACCTTTTATACAGTGTCAGAAAGAATGGAGAAAAGCTCTAATTTTGTCTTTTTTAATCAGTGTTGAGCTGAATTAAAGTTCAACACAGATTTGCACTTCTTTATTCACACAAGCAAAAGAGAATTGTTTTTCAAAATATTTTCAGAAAATGTGCCCATTTAAAGACTGATTTACAAACCTAGAGGTCATGGATGGTATACGCAAAGCACTGAAACATTACCAAATACGCCTGCTCAGCTATTACAACGTAAATACAAATGTACTTTCAAAGGTAGATTTTTCAAAGAAAGGATGCCTTTTTGTAATCATTGGCCTAGCCAACAATTTTTGGGCAAATCCATTTCTCAAGCACATTGGATATTTATACCAGGTACACTCTGCAATTCATTTTCTGCTTTCTTTCCATCTTTTAATGGTTAATGTACATCCTTGCCTTGAATTGTAGACTGTCCAACACACAGAATTTGTTCTGACCTAATTTGTCATAGATCTATGTGCCACCATCCCATTTAACCAACATACTCATCTTTGAATGCTCTAAATATTATGAGAGAAACAACATTGGAAGGTACAGGGAATCTCTTAGGATAGCACTCAGAAGTCTTCAACTTAAGATTCTCCAAAGCCTCCCTCCATCATTTCTGGTTAAAGTCTTAAATCCTTAGCATGGTGCAAAACCAGCCATCATCTGGCCTCTGCCTAGCTTTCCTATTCCCCCTGTCTTGCCACTTTGACACTCCAGAATATAGTTGTACTTGCATTTACCAAATGTTTAATCTCGCTTCTCTATTTTTTTTTCATGTCCCTTTCTCTCTGCTAGGACATCTATCTCTTCCTGGTTCTCTGAATGATTCCTACCTTTTCAAGATTCAACATTGGAAAACCTCATTCAATTTCTTCCTCCTAGCTAGCTAGACTGAATCAGGTATGAAGGCCAATACTATGATCTTTTATCTTATTTTTCTTGTGCCCGAGATACTGCCTGAAACATAGTTAGTGTTTAGTATGTTTTTCTAAGTGAATTAATAATAAGCTGTCAAACATAAATATGGCAGCATATGTAGTTTGATCAGCAACATTGGGTCTGGAGCCTACTGGGCTCAACTACCTACTAACTATGTGTTTAGAACAAGCTTCTTAACTCTCTTTGACTTGATTTTCTCATTTATAAACTGAAACTGATATAAGTTGACTATAATTTTAAATAAGTTAAAATGAGAAACTGCTTAAAATAATGCTGAACACATTATAAATAATTCAAATATGTTCATTATTATTGATATTGTAATTATAATTACTAGTATTACAGGGTATATGCCAAGAATATAAAAACTTGGTTTCATTTTCTCAAGAGACTTAAAATTCTTTTTAAAAAAGAAAAAGGAGGGGCGCCTGGGTGGCTCAGATGGTTAAGCGTCTGCCTTCAGCTCAGGTCATGATCCCAGGGTCCTGGGATCGAGCCCCGCATCGGGCTCCCTGCTTGACGGGGAACCTGCTTCTCTCTCTCCCTCTACTGTTCCCCCTGCTTGTGCTCTCTCACTCTCTCTATCAAATAAATAAATAAAATCTTTAAAAAAAAAAAAAAAAGGGCGCCTGGGTGGCTCAGTTGGTTAAGCGGCTGCCTTTGGCTCAGGTCATGATCCTGGAGTCCCTGGATCGAGTCCCGCATCGGGCTCCCTGCTCGGCAGGGAGTCTGCTTCTCCCTCTGACCCTCCCCCCTCTCATGTGCTCTCTCTCTCTCTCATTCTCTCTGTCTCAAATAAATAAATAAAATCTTTAAAAAAAAAAGAAAAAATGAAGAATGCTATAAAATATTGTAATTAATACAGGAAATGAACTCAACCATAGGATCCAAAAATTGCAAGCTCGCAAAAGCTAAGAGTGAATTGTTGCAAGGTTAATGAAAACTAATTTTTTCCACTCTATCTTCTAGAAACTATTTGAACAAAAATATGTTCACTTATTAGATTGTATCAGAAATAAACAAATTAGGAGTTCCTGGGAGGTGTAGTTGGTTGAGCCTCCAACTCTTGGTTTCCACTCAGTTCGTAAGATTCAGCCCTGCATCAGGCTCTGCACTCAGCATGGAATCTGCTTGAGATTCCCTCTCCCTCTGTACCTCCCACTCATGCTCTCGCTCTCTAAAATAAATAAATAAATCTTAAAAACAATAGACAAATTATTTTTTTTAAATATGCACTGTATATTGAATCCTTACCCCAAATAAACCTCACGCCTTGATTAGAGACTGAGAGCCCAGAGTCAAAACTAACCAGAATTAGGGGCATCTGGGTGGCTCAGCCATTAAGCGTCTGCCTTCAGCTCAGGTCACGATACCAGAGTCCTGGGATCAAACCCTGCATCGGGCTCCCTGCTCTGCAGGAAGCCTGCTTCTCCCTCTCCCACCCCCCTTGCTTGTGTTCCCTCTCTCGCTGTGTCTCTGTCAAATAAATAAATAAAAATTTAAAAAAATAATCTTTTAAAAAAAAACTTACCAGAATTCAATGGTTTTTCTGTACTTTTTATAAAATCAAACAAAACATAAGCATCTAAGTGATGTTTTCACCTCCTAATATTATGCACATATTTTAATCTACGCTCAAAATCATTTAATTTAATCATTGCTCAAAATATTGTCAGAACTCATCTTTTGGAATGGCCTTCAGTGTTACTTCATGAACAATAGAAGAAAATCTAAAATTTTTGTTAAAACTAACTTTTTAATAAAATAGTATATATGATCCATTCTATTCACTTGAATCGACCACACAGAAAGTAAAAGCCTACCTAACTGGCACATACCTTTTGTCACAAGTGCTATAAATACTTTATGTAAATACACAGATTGACTACAAATGAGTACTAGCTATTTCCAATTTTCAAATCCTCAAAGGAATATTCAAATAATGTTCACAGACCTTGGAACAATGTTGGGGAAGTTGAAAAACTTGTCAAAGAGACATCTATTATTCAGAGATTAAAAATTCAGATAAGATTATCTTAAGGAAAATCATGCTCATTACTTTCCATTCATACTGTATATGTTTCTCTGTATATACATGTGAGGAGATGTTAACAAGGATTAGAGAGTACAGTAAATCATTTTTTCAAATTCTGCTCTGCTCCTCCATACCAGTTCCTTCCCACTGGCTCCATCCTGACTGGCCCCTTCCTTGCAAGAAGATGATAGTATCACTCCGTGAACATAGGCTTAACCATGTGACTTGTGGTGGCAGATGAAATGTGGGTAGAAGTGATATTGGCCACTTCTGAACAAAGTATTTTAAAAGCTATTGTTTGGTTCTACCATTGGGCTATTCTCTCTACTTCTTCAGAGCAAAGAAGACATGGGACAGAGAGCTCTAGCCACACCATATTAAATGTGTTACACAAATGAGAAACACATTGTTGTTAATGTAAGCCTCTGAGATTATAAGGTTGTTTGTTACGGCATCATAATGGTCTAAACTGACTGATAAAGATAGCACTTTATGAGGGGGTCAAAGGGAACAAAAGTGAATGGATAATTTGAAAGCTAAACCAATTTCACGATGGCTTTAATATTGAGGATCCATGGCCCTCCTCTCTCTCTGAGCCCCAAGGAACAATTATTATTATTTACACCAAACAGTTTACCTCTGTATGGTAGAATATACACTAATATTCTCCCTAAATAAGCAAGTAACGAAAAGCAGATGGCATGTCGTGATTGTCATAAATGGATGCTGTGGAAAGTGGGAGGTAAAAATAAACACCCATCCATATCAGGATCAGTGATGTCATTGCTATGAAGCATTTGCTACGTAAATGGAAGGGCGAATCAACAGATCTGGGATAAAATGAAACTCGGAAAGCGCACTAATGAGGATTGCGCTTGCTGTAGTGCTAGAGCGTTCTTTAAAAGTTATTTCTCAAAGCTGAAAGAAATTAGGATGTCAAAGTCGTTGGGTATTTACCACAGAGAATCCTGAAACACAGTAAAACAAAAACAGATTATGATGGCTGAGTAAACACTGTGGATGACCCTACAGTCACATTTAGGATGCTAAATACACTGAAACTGTCCAAAGGAAGATTCTGAAGGTGGTAGACTGAGCCAAAATTTACAGCTAAGTAGATCAGCCTGCTGAGTTTGAATATTTTTTAGGAATATTGATATGGGCCAAATAAAAATAAGAAAAGACAAACTTTTTTTTTAAGTACCACTGACATTTTAAGGTTTGAGAAAGGTAAAAATAAAACTGCATACACTGAACTTGAGTTCTGCTTCAGACCTTATCAGATTTAAGAGAAATTTGTTTGCCAAGAAGATATAATCAATAAAAGGATGAAGCATCAAAGGCAAACATATAAGTTCTTCGTTGAATGTATTTAAGGAAAAAGTTTGCAAGCACAAACATGTCTGTCCTCTTTTCAAGTTTGAGATTGCTAACACTGAGCAGGAACAGATGGTTCAGATAGGGTTTGTCATGCCCAGTGAAACGAGAACTGTAAACACTCAGTTCATGTGCCAAGGATCCTCACTCAAAAGAATTTCATAGAATTTCACCGTTAAATCCCTAAAATATTAAACACGTTCTCCACATTACTTAGATTTATTCAATACAGTTTCATAGGTTTATACCAATTCTATTTCTCCAAAAACATCTAAATGCTAAATAACAGCCACTAATCCTTAAGGTGAGAAAGTCATGCCAACAGCCCCTGGCCACGAAAGCACGTGAGCCTTGGCATCAAGCAATAACATCAAGGAGAAGGTTGTCCCTAGGGTATCTGCATTCCTTTTCCTCTTCCCAAGTGCTGACCCCTTTCCCATTTCTACCCACCAGGGGACCAGGGTGACCTCCACCGTGTAGTTTCCCCTGAGCTACTCCCCTTCTTCTCCCCTCACTTCGTTCTCACAACCATCCTCATCACAAGCAATGGTATTTGAAGTATTGATTATATTCAGCTTTCTCCAATAAAAGTGGGGAGGGGGTTCCCTGAATCCCTGAAGAATCTCTGGCTGGAGAGTGCTTAGAGGAAGGGATGAAGTAAAGATTACTACCCCTGCTTCTAGATCAAGGCTAAAGAAGAATAAAGCCAGCCTTATTGAGTGCCATGTTGGATGCTTTGCTTCCTTTTTCTGATATAGTCTTTGCAATAATAACACTGAGGGTGGGTGTTACTGATGCTATGTTACATAAGAAGAAACTCACCTGGGGAATTATTAAGTACCATGCTCATCCTTTAGCTGAGGATGAAGAAAAGCTGAAACCCAGGCCTCCTGATTCCTGCTCTGGTGCTCTCTATCCATGGGTCCAAGCTGAGGCAGCCCTTCCCCGTGGCAGCTTCCAACACACTAATCATGCCTTACATTCCCCATCCCCTACATTTCACCAGCATCCTCTTGCACAGGGAGGAACATGGCTTTTATAGAAGTACATTCATCCTGTGTAAAATTTATTGGATCCTCTAATTCAGAGTTAGTTACAGAAAAAAAAAAAAAATCACAGTGTAACAACATTATATTTAATGAGGTGTACATTTTTTCCATTCTTCCCTTGGTATTTTAGACACTGTTCTCCTAGGTAGAACACCAGCTTTTACCCCATGTTCATGGGTTTGCAGTTTATTTGGTCATAGTTAATGCTGAGATCATGTGCCTATGAAACAGTGTCTGCCAATGTCACCTTACAGTTAAAATACTGGCCAAAGTATTATTTGGACCCTTAAGAAATAGAAGAAATAGAACTCTCAACATACAAACATTAGCTGGGAGATGGAGTTCGTACAACTTCCTTGTGCCTTGGAAATTCGCTAAGTTGACTGAATCTTCCTAGACCAGGAGAAGAGAGCCAGGACTGGTTGAAAATGCTGACTTTCTACAAGCTAATCCTAGCTGGGGAATATAAATGAGACCACATAGAAAACTCTTTTCCTGCCCATTCTGGTTCCTTTCAGACCTCCAAATTCATTGCTCTTGCAATGAAACCTCCTTATACTCATGAGGCGTTTTCTAAGTATCCTGAGACTTCAAATAAAATGTGCAGCTGGTTAAAGGTTTGCTTTTCCTGTCTCCTGATAGAAATTTATATCTGGGACACCATCTGGGTGAGACACAAGCGATTAGGGTGGTAGCTCTAAGCTCCCTGCTTAGCAATTTTACTAGATGTTATATTCTTTTTACCATGATATTCAGCATGTTCCAGGAGATTTTGGCAAGTAATCATTCCCTTTCCACTAGAGTTATGAAATGCAGGTAGGCTTTGAATGGACACAGTAGGGGAAAAAAGCTAAAAAGTCAAATTCTTTCAGGTGAGCCTCATTTCCCCCCCTGACTTCCAGCTGCCATCTCCCAGGAAAACTGTTGGCCCTAAAGATGTAATAAAATAACCCTTAAGTAATGTAAAACAAATCATTTAACAAAAATGAATTACTTAAAATAAAAATCAAGGACAAGGGGCGCCTGGGTGGCTCCATCGGTTAAATGTCTGCCTTGGGCTCAGGTCAGGATCCCAGGGTCCTGGGATCAAACCCCGCATGGGGCTCCCTGCTCGGTGGGAGGCCTGCTTCTCCCTCTCCCACTCCCCCTGCTTGTGTTCCCTCTCTTGCTCTGTCTCTCTCTGTCAAATAAATAAATAAAACCTTTAAAAAAAAAAAAATCAAGGACAGAACATACACAGTTTCAAAATTAAAATGCTGAATGTAAACATCACTGAGACTGTCCTGGTCCCCAAACAGGGTGGGGCATGTAAAGGCAGCAAGCACCAATGCCTTCATCGCTTGGCAAACTTCCTGGCTGGCTTCAAACTGCTTTGGCACTTCTAATTTTGCATCCAGAGTAATTGTCTCATTCCCTCTTCACCACTGCTACCAATTGTACATGCTGGGCTTCCCCCGAGGCATCTCTGGCCCCACCTCAACAAAATTGCATGAGGGTGAAGAAACAGAAACCAAGGGTGCCGGGGTGGCTCAGTTAAGCCTCCAACTCCTGATTTCACCTGAGGTCATGATTTCAGGGTGGTGGGATCAAGCCCTGGGTCAAGCTCCCCGCTCAGCATGGAGTCTGCTTCTCTCTCTCTCTCTCTCGCCCCTCCCCCCCCACTTGAGCACTTGCTCTTGCTCTCTCTAAAATAAATGAATAAATCTTTAAAAGAAAAAAAAAATAGAAACTGCTCTCCTCTCTTCAAGCAGCTTAGCAAATTTTTCTTTTCTCGTCCCACCTTGCCATGGTACTGGGCCAAGTCTTCAAATATTAACATAGTTTTTTTAACAAATAATTTTAACATTTCTTTGAACCCATTCTCTTCTGCAAACTAAAATTTCTATATCTGCGGATCTTCAATAACCATGATAAATTACCCCCTTGGTTTAAGTGATTTTTATGACTACTTGCCTTTACTCACCAAAAGAAAAGGCAAGATTTTAGAATGATTTCCCCAGAACACTACCTTCCTTCCTCACTCACTCTGCTATCAAAGACTTAGAAGCAAGTTCCAGTGGGGTCCTCATGAAAGAAATAGAAAAGCAACATGTGCCTCATTGACTCCCTATCTTATTATTTGGTCAACTGATTTAAATGGCATATTGTAAAGCCAGGCGTTGCGTACCTGAAGAGAAAACGAAGAACCAGCTCTTTTCGTTCTTTACCATAACAAACTGCTGGAAATTTAGAAGTTGAAAGAGACACGAATTTATTATCTTGCATTTCTTAGATTAGAAGTCCAATAAGAGCTTCACCAGGACAAAATCAAGGCGTCTGCAGGACTTGCATTCCTTCTAGAGGCTCTGAGAGTAAATCCATTTCTTTGCCTTTTCCAGCTTCTCAAGGCCACCCACATTCCATGACACATACTCCTTTCCTCCGTCTTCAAAGCCAGCAACATTGCATCTCTAACCATTCATGCTTCTGTAGTCACATCTCCCTTTCTCTGACCAGAGCCCGAAAAGATTCCCTGCTTTTAAAAAACCTATGTGATTTGCTTGGGCCACTTGGATAATCCAAGATAATTTCCCCATCTTCACATCCTTGATATCACATCTGCAAAGTCCTTTTTGCCATGCAAGATAAAACAAAGGTTCTGGGGATTAGGACACAGACATGTTTAGGAGGCCATGATTCTGCTTACCACACCAGCTCACAGTGCTTCATTCCCTCCAAAATCACAGGTTACTTGTTTTCCTTTGCAGTAAACCTAACTTCTCATAGGAATTCTCAAATCTGTCTCTAAATCCCATCTGTTTTCACATGCAAGATCCTCCATTTATTTCTTTGAACATTCAAAAGCTGTCAGTTGCAACTACCATAGTGTTTAATCTGTTGCACAATGTTTTTTTCCATTTGAAAGACATCTGAAGACGATTCTGATAAATTGCGGGTCCTTGTTAGTTCTCAGATGCTGTTTGTCTTATTTCCCCTGCACCTAGAAGACAGGCACATGTAAAGTATGGCCACGACAGACTCCACTGGGATCAACTTCACTCTTCCTAGAAGCAGGAAAACTTAGCTCATTGTATATGCTCTCCTTTCTTAATGTTGTTCAATTGTCTCTAAAATTTGGAGGTTTCTCTCTTAGCCATCTTTGAAAGTACAGAATTTACTAAATTTTTTAAGAATTAGATATTCCCAGATCTCACACTTTTTTTTTTTAATCTTCATGGCCATTACCATAACAGAAAAAGAAAAACTTGTAGTTTCATGATCAAAGCCCAGTTGATAAAATTATTTGGAGTCTACATACCAAATTTGTAGATACTCATTCTAAACAACAACAAAGGTAAAACTGACATTAGTCTTTGTACCATACTGTTACCACTGTGTTTTCCTACTGTTACATGTATTCTGTTCTAGGTTAGAGCTCCAAGCAAGCAGGAAATTCCTCTATGCTCTAAGATAAATATAAATGCCCTAGTGAGTGAAGCAAATATAAAGAAGTAAGCAATCATGTGCACAAAGAATGTGGAAATGATATTTGGATTCTCCAAAGTCCATACAGCTCTCAAACTTTTGGGCCTCAACATCCCTTTACATTCTGAAAAATTGCTGAGGAACCCAACAGGGCTTTGTTTATATGGGTTATGCCAATTGGTATTTCCTATATTAGAGATTTAAGTTCAGATTTTTTTAAATATTAATTTATTTGTTCTTAGGTAACAATAGTGAATCCATTAAATGTTAACATAAATGACATTTTTATGAAAAATAACTATAGTTTTCAAAAAAGAAACATAGTGAGAAGAGTAACATAGTCTTACATTTTTGCCAATCTCTTTAATGCATGGCTTAACAAAAAGCATCTGGACTCATATCTGCTGCTACATTCAATCTGCTGCAATCTGTAGTTTTAGTTAAAGTACACAAGGAAAATTCAGCCTCACACAGATAAATATAACTGGAAATGGGAGGAGCATTTTTAATAATCTTTTCAGATAATTACAGATATACAAAGGGTGTGAAGGAAAATATCTTATGTGGGTATATGTTAGGTAAGTACAACAATTAGTTCAAGCCATGTTTCCAGAAGAATAGTATGACAGTCCCAACATTGGCCATGACCAAGGAAAATGGTGGAGGAATCGTTATGGTGTATTTTTTAAAGATACTGACCCTTTGGAAAGCTATAACAACAAAAATAATTCTGGACATTAACAAAAAAAAAAAAAGGATGCTAAAAGTAAATCACACAAAATTGTCCTTCCTCACCCAAAACTGACTCATACAACCTGGAATACTGTGAGCAATTCTGACTGCCGTATTTCAAAGGTAACATAGCTGAACTGGAGGCAATCCAAGGAGGTTAACCAAAATGCTTAAGAGAATGGAGGCATTTTCCTAAACAAGAGAGATTAAAAGAAGGAAAGAGGGTTGGAAGAATGAATGAGGTCCTGAAAATCATAGAAGGTATAGATAGCGTAGAGAGTTATTTACCAAATCTGAGAGTTCTCAAACTGTCTTCAACTTGTGGAACTCATGAGTGGCACAATTTTAAAATATAAGTGCATTCAGAAAGGGTTTCTAGAGGAGTCACAATGTAGGATGGAACTTTGGAATGCATCTCTCTAATGTTTTGGGATGGCTGTTATAAAGGACAATCACGCCTGCCATTAATAAAATGCCCCTTGGTGTTGTCAAATAAATAATTATCCTACACCCATATCTGTATACTTTAACTACAAAGATTATTTTATGAGGATCCCTGGACTTTTCCATTCTTCCACCCTATAAAAAGGGTTTTCTACCTTTACCTAGTCTGTCTTCCTCTTTTCTGCCCTCCAAGGAGCTCTTATTTTTGCCAGACTGATCTTTTGGGGCTTTTGTAGGCAGAATCAGGCAGGTGGCAGAGGAGAAGAGTATAGGAAATTGCAGAGCTGGGATTGCAAGAGGAGTTTTCCCAGGCGAAGGGCATTTGAAAAATAAAGGTCCAGGTACACCTGCAGAGAATATGCACAGTTGATGGGAGAGGGGTGGGAAAAGGAATTTTTAAAAGCATTGCTTTTGAGAGATGTAATGGATTTAAGCTACCCTGAAGCTAATTTTGGTTTCAGTGCTGTGTTCTCTCGACCACAATATGCCCCAGACCTAACCACACCAGTCAAGACTTCACAAACATTCCCCTTGTGGGCTCATCCAATAGTGCCCTTCGGGATTTCTTGTTAAAACACCTAGAATTCTTAATTAATATTCCTGCTCTACCATGTGACTCTTTTCAGTATAAAGTGGTTAAATTAAACTCTTCAGAGGACCTCATAAGTTAGGTAAGTGGAGCACACAGAAGAATATGTCATCAGATGCCTTTCACTAAGTTAATTACAGATAAAACCAACGCGAAGTGGTTAGAAGCAGAGGTTAAAATTTCACTCACTTGGACTTTGCATAATAATGAATTAAACTGCTGGATGCTATTGGCATTCTGCTGGGAATAGAATTTGGAAAGAGAAAAACCAGCCAACGAGTGGCCTGATTTTGTTCTTGAACATAACTCAAGGTAACACAAACCCACCAAGATTTTACCTTCCTTTGATTTCAAATGGTATTTGTGATAGGAGCTGTGCAGATGACTAAGAATTTATATACGTTTTCTCAACCTAAGATACTTTCTCCATATGTGTATGGATAACAAATCACCTCAATACTTTATAACTCAGGCACTATGACAGCAAGGCAGTACCAATTCATTTCTTGAAAAATGAATGGATTCCACAAATCCAGAAATCACATCATCTTAAAAAGCAGCCAGTATTAGGGAGAGGGAATGAGAAGTGGGGGAGAGCAGAGAACACAATAGGAAAGAATCAGAGAACAGCGAGTGCTACAAACATACGGAAAATGGGATGAAAAGAACCATTTTTCTCTTGTCTCTACTGGGAAAAAATCAAATAAGCCCGCTTTAATGCATATACTTCACGTAAAATACATTTGCTATTTTTTAAGACTTCAAGTAACACATTCCTAAACTAAGGCCCCATCCAAACTCAGAACTCTTCATTAAACAGGCTTTGCGTTACATTGTCCATGAGAAAATTCTCCTTTGTATAACTATGTGGTTAATGCCTCCCATATTCCATGATAAGATTTTACAACCCCTTCCTTCTGGTGGTAGCACTTACACAATAAAAACAGTCAGACTCCAGAGGCTTGTTATTTTTCACTTTCCTTCTTACAACCACTATAAATTCTAGACCCTGATTTTTAATATGTTCCCCATTAAAATATATTAGCTAAAAACTCTAGGTACATTTAATAAAATAAGAAGGAAAAAAAAAAAAATCCAGGTCCCTACCACACTCCCCTCTGGTAATGTGCTCTTTCCTTTCTCAAATACTGTGTCCTCCTAATTGTTTCAGAGGAGGAGGGAGAAGCTTTCATTGTTGTGCATGACTTGGAAATAAGAAAATTATTTCTGCAGACACCATCACCGCCTTCAGCCATCACTTTGCCCTGTGCACCCATGCACGAACAGTTTTCAACTGCAAGTATCTGCAACTTTGTGCATGAGGGGCCCTCTGGCTGCTGGAGTGTATTGGGCCCAGGAGCAGAGAGCAGGCCAGACCAGGTCAAAAGTGCTGGGGAGTCAAGGCCCCCTGGAGCAGCCCTCGACCACTGACTGACTGACAATAGAGGACCGTCTCTCCAGGGTCCTCGCCTTCAGGGGCGCCAACCCTGAGGCCGGATGTACCTGTGTAGCCTCTTAGGGCCCCGAGGGAATGAGCCTTGGTTGTCTGACAAGCTTACCTGCTCAGAAATGCTCCGCTTACTGGATTCCTTCCCTTCCCTGTCTCAATTCCCCAGCTCCCTTAAGGGCACTTCCTGGGGTTCTTTCCCAAGAGATTACTTGCTTTCACATCCTTATCTCAGGATCTGCTTCTAGGGGAACCTAACTTAAATCAGAGGGAATGCAGAACTTAAATCAGAGGGAATGCAGAACAGTGTTTACTAATTGGGAGGAAGAATCATCAAAAAAGTTTTAGGAACTGTTGATCTAAGGGAGGCAAATAGGAAAAACTTCACTTTAATTCCAGTCTGTCTGTGATACTCATGCCAGAGCAAGGCAATTTAGAAACAAGGCGACAAGGATCCAGGAAAGCTTCAGAGAGGAGGTGACATTTCAAAGAGGCCTTGAAGGATGATGACAAGCTTAGCTGGGGCTGAAGTGTTTAGAGGACATCTGAGGCAGAGGAACCAACATAATCAAAACCAAGAAAACATGGTACCCTCAGGATGAGAAGGGAAACACTAGAGAGTGACTCGGGGCCTTGAATATGACACTAAATCCTGAGAACACAAATTTCATTCCTTGGGGAGAATGAACACATTGCAGTTCTTTAGAAACCTATAAGCAAATCATATAGGACAGATTTCTAGAAATAAGATAAATCGTATAAAATTTTCAAATTTCCTAAGTTTATGATAAAGCTAAATAAAGGCTTTTACTAGTTTAGACTATTCATGGCAGACCTATTTTTTGTATGTGTGTTTGCATAGATATACGCATATTAATATTAATGCTCTTCCATGAATAAAAATACAAAAAAATGTACACTATGGTTTCAGAGTCATGAAATGAATCTGCATATAAATAAGGACAAAGATATTCTGCAAAGGTGGTACTTTGCTGGTGTTGCCTATTGCAAGGAATAGCACCCCCACATGTTCTGTTTCCAATCTGGAAGTTCAGGACTCATGCTTACCATTTCCCCTCCTCCTCAGCAGCCATACCCATCCCATCCAAGTCCTGTCAATTTGATCTCCTAAATATCTCCTGGGTCTCTTCACTTTTCAATTGCTCATGTCACCACTTAGTGTCTGCCACTGTCAGCCCTCCCTGTAGAAGAGCAAGAGCAAACATCCTCCCTTGTGCTGCTTCATGCCATGCTCACAGCAGATCTTGTCCCTCCCCCCAGAGAAAGTCCTGCATCAGCTCCCACTGCACTTAGGATAAAGGCTCAGTGTGATGTGGCCTTGGCCCACCCACTCAGGCTCATCCATTGCAACCCCTTCACTCATTCTCAGGGACCCAGCAACCCCAGCCAACCTTCAGTTCCCCAGAAAAGCCCATGATCCCCAACATCTCAGGAGCTTTGCACATACAGCAGGTCCAGCTGGGATGACAATGTATCATTGGCAAGCCAACATTATGGGACCTGAAGACAGCCCATATCAATGCGGTGTATTCTTCTTCACAATTCATTTTCCTACACATTACCCCTTCAAACCACCCTAAAGTGTATTTATAACGAGAATGTATCATCCAAACATAACAGTAATGGCAGAACTGGTCTCAATAGTCTAAGATCATAGCAGTCACCTGCTTTATCTATTTCTGAAGTTCTTTTATCCATTTGTTCACCGCTATGTGATCCAAATCCAGATGACCCCCTAGTGCTGTGAAACAGACAGAGGCAAGTTCAATAGAATCTCATGAATGGACTCAGAAGTGTGCCACATGATGTTACCTTAAAGTCAGATTAGCCTGCATTATAGCTAGAATAAACTTTAAATTACTAAATATATATATTACATATGTATATATACACCTATCCTTTCCCAGATCCCCCTCCTTCTTTACCTATTTAACCCCCAATTCTCCTTTACTTCTCAGACCAACATCACTTTCTCAGGGAACATCACTTTCTCTTGATTCCCCAGATCAGGTCAGATCTTTGTGTTTGATATTCTCCCAATATTCTGCATTTTTCCTTCACCATATGCCATTATCCACCTGTGTGCTGATTTGTCTGCCTCTCTCTTCCCACCATAAGCTCTATAAAGAGGGCATACAGCAGGAGCTTAAAAGATACATGTTCTTAAAAAATTATATGAGTGTTAAGTTTACTTGTCTCACATATCTTGTTGATCACTTTAGATGCATTATCTATTTAGGCCAATATATAGCTAAGAAAACTAAAGCTGAAATACTCTTAAATAACTTGTTGAGTCAGCAATGATGGGCCTGGAATTACACCCAAGTCTGTCTGACCTGAGCTGAAGTCCTGACTACCACTCTATACCCCAGGGCAAAAAAATGGATGACACTTATGGAGTTGTGTTAATGTGAAGAGTGCAGGGACCCTCTATTTTTCAAAATTTTATTATATCATCATCTTAATGTCTCGTCAATAAAATGCTCTTCTACATTATGGATAAATTTTTCTAGCCTTTATCATATCCCAGTTCTAACTTACTGACTTCTTAGCCTCCTTTTCCAACTTGGTTATTTAGTTTCCCATTGTACCTTACTATGTCATTCCAGACATATTTTTCCTATCCCTTGCCTATGTTCTCCCCTGATTTTTGCAAAGCTGCAATAACATGGGAAAATGCATTAGGACTTGTTAATTTTGTTCAAAATATAAATACATTTTCCTGTACAGGTAGGGTGTGGAGAGTGTTTTGGAATAGGGCAGGAAAAAACCATGAGATGAGACTGAAAGAATAAAGGCTAGGAAAAATCATCCTCAGTTTGGAAACAATGGAACCAGATAATATTCCTAGCTAAGAAAACAAACATGCTTAAAGACTATATACTGTGACATGGGACTGAGTAACACACAGAAGGCTGAACACAATCTTTATTTCAAAAAGGAAAATATTTGAGAATGATTTACCCAGAGAGTTCAGTTTAATGGATAAACTTGTATAAGAACAGGATTACTCTATATGTTATATATGCAGTTATTTTCCTCATGAAATGAGAATCATTTACAGCATATAAATACACTTTCATTTGTTTCAAACAAAAAGTGGTTTGAAGAAAGAGGCAAAGGGAGAGGTCCCAGTGAATTCAGAAAATCAGGTCAACTTGATTAATGACAAGACAGAAAAGGAGTTGAAAATACCAATAATTCTTGCATAATCTGTTGCTGATTGTGTGCAGTGAGCTCAGGTGTGAGCCAAGGTACTGTCCTGGCCCACAACCCTGTGCTTTTATCCCAGAGAAATCTACTTATGCCCCACACAGACAGGTCCCAAAAAGAGATAACTCTGACACCACAGCTGTGTTCAACCAAGAGTTCGGCTGGTGTGTGGTCTCAGTTAATGCCTCCTCTATGGGCTCCCCATCTGTTGACCTTATCTCCCACCTCTGACAGTGCACTGCACTCGAGGATCACTGTTTTAAGTTCCTTTGCTTTTACCTTTTCCCAAGGTGCAAACTTGCTCAATCTCTGGCTCTTTCTGCTTGTACTTTACTCTGCCCAACCAAGCCCCCAGGGTACACCCACTTGGCTGCTCCTTTCCTGGGGAATGGGAGTAGGCAGTTCACCATGTATGAGCAATCATCCATGTGATGAAGTCTGGAGGAACCCAGTAGCTTCCCAACTGCCCACCCACATACACTGGAAGCCTCTCTGAAAATGAAAATGCTGTCAAAAAGGAATACAGCCGATCCTCATTATTCCCAGATTTGCCTACTCATTAAAATGTATTTGTAACCCCAAAATCAATACTCAAAGAGCTTTCCTGGTCATTTACAGATATACACAAAGTGACAAAAATTTGCAGTTGCCCCACACAACATTCCAAGCTGGGGTCAAACGAGGCAATGCTCTGCCTTCTTGTTTCAGCTCTCATACTGTAAAAACAAGTGTCCTTTCTGCACACTATTCACTGCCGTGTGTTTGTTTTTGTTTTTAATTTTTGTGCTTTTAGTTGGTGATTTCACTGTTTAAAATGGCCCCCCACCCCGCGCACGGTGCTCTCCGGTATTTATATTGAAGAAGCTTCATTTAGGCATGACTGCTAATGCATTTTCCATGACATCAATGTTAACGAATCAACAGTATATGGTAAATAAGATGTCTTTAAAACAGAAACAAATAAAACAAGATTATGAATTAATCAGTTGTTGAAAATACTGTGATCAGAGGCTCACAGGAATGTAAATCTGTATTTCTCCTAGGAACAAGGCTTCATAATTGCTAATTCGGTGTTTGCAGAGACTTTATAAAAACATAACTACCCATGAATAACAAAAATCAACTAAAGCTTCATCACGTTAGGGTCCTGAGGGACCACAGAATATACAGTAATGTGGCCTGGAGGGAGTTTTGGATGGGCTCCACCCTTAGATCCTGACTATAGTAGGAAGTGTTGCCCCAGATCAGAGGAAGGCACAAAACCAGAGGTAAAGGAACTTCAGAGACAAACTTCTAATTCTTCTCAATATTTCTTGAGCTCAACCCTATTCCAAGGTTAATAGCATTGTTAAAATAGTCTGGCACACTCACTCATAAATAAATAGCTATCCAATGTGGTCACCAAACCCTTGAATTAAAAGCTACTTATTGGTAGAAAGAAAACAAGCTCTACACATCTTTGGGGAGCATTCTGTGGAGATCTAAACAAACAGGTCTAGAAAGGACAATCACTAACTTTCAAAAGTTTTTTAACAAGATTTTTCAAGGGAAAAAAATTGAATCATCATGAGTTTGGAGATATTGTTTTGTCTTCAGTCTAGAACTAGTATAGAAACAGAGGTCAAAATACAGAGAAATAGGGCGCCTGGGTGGCTCAGTCGTTAAGCGTCTGCCTTCAGCTCAGGCCATGATCCCGGGGTCCTGGGATTGAGCCCGGGCATCAGCATCGGGCTCCCTGCTCAGTGGGAAACCTGCTTCTTCCTCTCCCGCTCCCCCTGCTTGTGTTCCCTCTCTCGCTATGTCTCTATCTGTTAAATAAATAAATAAATAAAATCTTTTTTAAAAAATAAGGAGAAATAGTAAAAAGAGAATAGTAAAAATAATAATAAAAAGAATACTAAAAAAATTAAAAATAGAAGGAGTTTAGGGATAGTTTTTCGTAAAACCTAAAAAGGTAGTGTACAGTGAAGTCCCACAATTTCAGATGAATTCAGCTTTTCTAAGTAAATAAGAAGCTAAGTCAACAGGACTGGAGGATGCTGGAAAACAGAAAACTGCAAAATGAATGGAATAAGGATTTGTAAAACAAATCTGCCCAGGCTACCTGTATAAAATTGCTTATTTGTTTTTTGGGGTTTTTTTTAAGTCATCTGAAAATTCTTTAGATGACTTTTTTCCATTTAAAGAATAATATGCAAATGAGATGGAATGAGGTCATCTTTGTAAAGTGTCTAGCACGGAGCCTCGCACATAGTAAGAGCCCAAAAATAACTTTTAAAGAGTAGATTATCATTAAGCTTCTCTCCAGCTCAGACTTCTATGGATATAAGCATCTGGTACTATCTTGCCATTCTGTGTCTTTTTTTTTTTCCTAACCCGCGTCTGTTCCTTATTAAAATGCTGCAACACTACAGTGAAGAAAGAACTTCTTCAGTGATTTTGAGCATCAAAAAGCAAACCAACGGACACCAGTGGATCAGTGATAATTCTGAGTGACCTCCATCTTCTCTGACACAGAAGTGAGGACACCACTTATTCAACATCACACACAGGGAGGAGCCATCCAAAGGCACTTACTATTTCTATCTAATTGTAGTTTTCTCCACTTGTAGTCGTAAACATGCCTCCCTGTCCAAAACTCAAAGCAAATACTGGGTAAGAGTCTATATTCTCACTGCCAGAAGCCTCTGTTTTAAATCCTTCTCTAAAAAAAAACAGAGCCTTGTTTATAAACTTTAGACCACTGCAGGGAAAAAAAATGTAATATGCAAATTAGACATTTTATAACTTTACAGTTAAATAATAAAGGCAGCATTCCAAACCTCAGCTACACATTTACATAACTGCATTACCAGCATTTGCATGAGCCATAATGAAAGTTAAGGGGAAAATCTTGCTTATTTCCTATTAACTCCAGAATAGAACATGATTCTTATTTGCCCTTGCAAAGAAAGCTTAACTGTTGTTTTTAAAACCAGACACTACACTTGCGTTCTTTTATGGTTCTCACTTGCCATGACGGAGCAGCAACAAATTTCATAAGAAGGAAAAAATGTTCACTGAAAAATTAGTTATTCCAAAAGAATCCACTAAATATTCAACTTTTCTTGTCATTTGCATTTGCCTCTGGCAGATCAGCTTTTCACTACACATACCATCTCTTTTTAAGATTAATTCATTCAACGTCAGTTTTTTTTCCAAATCTCTTTATGACCATGCAGTAGAAAGAAGATCAGATGATACTGCCAGCAATTCCATCCTGATTAATTAATCAATAAGTAGTTATCAGGTGTCCCAAGAGCCAACCTAGCATGCACCCAATAAACGCATGTTAAGTTGAATTGAAATTAAATGTATTCTATTGAAGAAAGTAACTTATGGTGCATGGCTTGGTTTGGATGTCTCCAAATGCAGACCCTGAGATAGAATTTGGCCACAGGTAGTTTATTTGGGAGATGATCTCAGGAAGCACAAATGAGGCAGTGGGAAAAGTAAGACCAGAAAGGAAGATAAGCTACACAGGGAGCATTAATAAGATGAGTAATTGCTGCGGGCTTCCAACCCAGAAGGGGCACTAGAAGAAACCACATGAACGAAAATTTCTAAAATCCCAGGCATTTCCCCCATGAAGCCATCTTTACTCCCCTGCTCCTAGTCACATACCACCTGCTTCCAGAGATTGCAGACCAGAGTGAGGGCCGTGGTTCTGAAGTTCTCAGACTGGACTCTGCAAGTTCCATCATCCCCCCACCCCGGCCCCACCCACTGTCAGAGGCGAGTCCACACTCCATTGGTCTTGGAAACAATGCTCTCTGCCAACAACCCTATCCCAGGTCTATAGGTTATTAACCTCATCTGAAATCTTGTTTTTAAATCATTATGGATGATTTGTACGATCAGGTGTTCAACTCTTTTTGTTCATCTATGCCCTAAAATAATTTCCAAAGACTTTGTACCCCTACCTAACACATTTTAAGTTGCCATATCTGCGTTATCATAAGTTTAAGTAGTTGCTAGATGTGACTCTCAGTGAGCTGTAAATATTGCAAGTCTAAAATAAAGCTGTTACTCCACGCTGTTAAATGTTTCCAATGGAATCTAAATTCCAAAGGAATTTGACACACACCATTGTCCATTTAAAAATATAATTATACATGTGATCTTGTTTTATAACATTCCTCAAAGTCATGTTTCCATTCCATTTTCCCCCACAGAACTTTATCCTAATACAATAAATTATACTTGAAAGAATTTTCCTAAATAAGCCTATCATAATTCACTACTAAAAAAATAAGAAGAATGTAAATTTACATTTTTTTAAATTTCCTATGACTATACAGGTTCTACTGCGTTGTTGTTTTTTTTTTAATTTTTCTTGTGGCAACATATCATTATACTTCTCATAACAATACAAATATATTTAAAATGTTAATAAACATAAAAATTCAAATTCTAAAAAAAAGAAGTTCAAATTCTACCAGAAATTCTTCTCTTGTTAAATTGGACAGAATTGGTTTGTTTTTCCTAATTATTTCATCTCTGCATGAATGAATATTACTTGTTGCTACAATGACACAAAGGCCAGGATTAATGCCATTCCTTGTTTTAACAAGCAGCACTGAAAGAACTTTAAAAAAAAAAAATAAGTAGCTAGAAACGGAATAGATTTTGTTATAGCAATGTCCTTCAACTCTTTGAACTTTTTCAGAGTTACATCCTGAACACAGCATAGTGGCCTAACAGCAAAGATTATTTTGAATAATCCTGAGCAGGTCTTCAGTTTTGTTTAGAGCAAAGAATCAGGAGCCATTTGAGTTGTAAAAGGCCCTGTTTGCCAGTCAGCTCAGCAGGTTGCTTTCTCAATATCCCTACTTCACAGGATCCCTTGGTTTGGTACTCAGAGTTTTTTCAACATCGCAAGAATAAGGGGGGAATGGGGAAAGGGCAAGTATGAAAACAAGACGAAACCCTGCAGATTGTGTGTCTGTAGACAGAGCCATCTGAGAGAAGAGGACAAAGGGAATCTGAGGATCTGGAAGCTGATTTGGTGACATGCCCATGTCCCCATGCACCCTTAGGGGAAGTCTTGTTCTCCCGGTGTATACACACACACACACACACACACACCTGTTTACAGTTCACTGGCTTTGGAACAGACCTTATGACCCCATGTCCTTCTGAACCTTGCCTTGTGAAATTCAAAGGCCAGGCTTTCAAAACCCAAAAACTGAGAATTAACTCTTTGATTTGGCTATAGTGATGGGGTTTTGGAATATAGGTGAGGTTCGGTGGGGTGAGGTCCAGAGTCGACGACAAAGAAAGAATTCTTGAGATGTCTTTGGTGCAAAATGGTGGTTTATTAAACCATGGGGACAGGACCCATGGTAAGAAAGAGCTGTTGCACTGGGCTTGTGAGGGGTGGCTGATTATTTACTATGGGGTTGGGGGAGGTAAGGAAAAGGGAGGTTTCAAAAGGATTTTCATGTTAAAGAAGACTCACAGGATACCAGAGACCATGCCATTATCAAGTTAAGGTTGTTTTTCCCTCTAGCAAGGCATTAACATGAAGATAGTTGGGAGCTTCCTGGAGGAACAATACACTCTGCCCACCTCAAGTATCTGTCAATGAGCTGCAGGTTATAAAGACATTTAATTGTATCTTAATTTCCTTCTGGAAGCTAGATTATTGATACAAATGCTTTGTTCTTGTAGATTGCTAAGGCATTTGTAAACTGAGGAAGACTCAGGTCTCGCAGGATTGTGATCTTTATAGGTTAACTATGTGTTTTTCCTCTCCTTAGCTTTAGGGCATCCAGGAGTGGCTGAGGAGAGTCACATAGATCCCATCTGGGGTCCGGGGGGTTTGGGGTGTCAGCTTCTGCTTTGTCCTCAGCTTGCCTTCTGTTCCCTCATCAATAGCATCCTTTGGACAAGTTAATAAAACCCTAGTGCTCTGGCAGCTGCCTGAAAAGGAGGGAAGGGACAGGAGACAAATAGTGACCAGGGGAAAAAAAAATACATTCGTGAAAATTTCAAAGTTGCACCTTGCCACAAATAAAATAGCCTGCTCAAAATACCAAGTGAACAGGGTGCGTCATAGGTGCCACAGAATTCACCAAGTCCAAATAATGTGATTCAGACCTTCAGTTAGTAGATCTAAGATTAGTGCAGAGAAGAAAAGAGGAGCAATGTCCAGGCAGAGGACAATAAGACAAAAAAGAAAGAGATGCTGGAAGTCACCAAGGATATTCAGAAAAAGGTGGAAAGAACAGGTTTGGTGATGTTCATCTAACAGACAAGGGGGAGAAAGCACAGGAAAAGTTAAAGCGGGCAGTGAAGTGAAGGAAAAGTTAAAGCGGGCAGTGAAGTGATATGAGGAATTCTTAATCTCAGGAAACAAACTGAGGGTTGCTGGAGTGGGGGGTGGGGTGGGAGGAATGGGGTGACTGGGTGATAGACACTGAGGAAGGTATGTGCTCTGGTAAGCGCTGTGAATTGTGCAAGACTGTTGAATCTCAGATCTGTACCTCTGAAACAAATAATGCAATATATGTTAAGAAAAAAAAAAAGATAGGAGGGGAAGAATAAAAGGGGGGAAATAGGAGGGGGAGATGAACCATGAGAGACGATGGACTCTGAAAAACAAACTGAGGGTTCTAGAGGGGAGGGGGTGGGAGGATGGGTTAGCCTGGTGATGGGTATTAAAGAGGGCACGTTCTGCATGGAGCACCGGGTGTTATGCACAAACAATGAATCATGGAACACTACATCTAAAACTAATGATGTAATGTATGGTGATTAACATAACAATAAAAAATTTTTAAAAAATAAAGCGGGCAGTGAAGAATCAGTGGAGATTTCCATGTACAAGAAGCACAAGAGATGGTCATCTTTAATGATCTGTAACGTTCATTACAGCAGATGAAATTTGGACAGATCATCAAGATTTTATTCCACTTGAAGTATGCCAGGAAATTAAAATCTGCAGGTAGATAAACTCAAAAGAATAGCCTGACAGGTCTTCTTGCCTTCGTGGAAACTTTCCAGTGATGGGTTGTAGACTCTGTAGATGTTAAATGTGCCTTTATTTTACATGTAGTGTGTGCATGCATACATGTAGAATCTGAAACAGTCTGCTCCTATTTAATTATAGCAAGACATGTAGTTTCAGGTAGTCTAAACCTACTGGTTCCTAAACTAAATGATTTATTTACTGAATGGTTTATTTTTTTTAATTTTATTATGTTATGTTAGTCACCATACAATACATCATTAGTTTTTGATGTAGTGTTCCATGATCCATTGTTTTCGTGTAACACCCAGTGCTCCATGCAGTACGTGCCCTCCTTAATACCCATCACCCCAATCCCCTCCCCTCTAAAACCCTGTTTGTTTCTCAGAGTCCATAGTCTCTCATGGTTCATCTCTCCCTCCGATTTCCTCCCCTTCATTTTTCCCTTCCTTCTCCTAATGTCCTCCATGCTATTCCTTATGTTCCACAAATAAGGGAAACCATATGATAATTGTCTTTCTCTGCTTGACTTATTTCACTTAGCATAATCTCCTCCAGTCCCATCCATGTTGATGTAAAAGTTGGGTATTCATCCTTTCTGATGACTGAGTGATATTCCATTGTATAGATGGACCACATCTTCTTTAGCCATTCATCTGTTGAAGGGCATCTCGGCTCTTTCCACAGTTTGGCTATTGCGGACATTGTTGCTATGAACATTGGGGTGCATATGGCCCTTCTTTCACTACATCTGTGTCTTTGGGATAAATACCCAGGCGTGCAATTGCTGGGTCATAGGGTAGCTCTATTTTTAATTTTTTGAGGTACCTCCACACTGTTTTCCAAAGTGGCTGTACCAACTTGCATTCCCACCAACAGTGTAAGAGGGTTCCCCTTTCTCCACAACCTCTCCAACATTTGTTGTTTCTTTCCCTGTCCATTTTGCCACTCTAACTGATGTAAGGTGGCATCTCAATGTGGTTTTGATTTGAATTTCCCTGATGGCTAATGATGATGAACATTTTTTCATGTGTCTGTTAGCCATTTGTATGTCTTCTTAAATTGGCAAAGAAGTCAAACTCTCTCTTTTCACAGATGACATGATACTTTATGTGGAAAACCCAAAAGACTCCACCCCCAAATTACTAGAACTCATACAGCAATTCAGTAATGTGGCAGGATACAAAATCAATGCACAGAAATCAGTTGCTTTCTTATACACTAACAATGTGACTGTAGAAAAAGAAATTAGAGAAATGATTCCATTTACAATAGCACCAAAAACCATAAGATACCTCGGAATAAACCTAACAAAAGAGGTAAAGGATCTATACTCTAGGAACTACAGAGCACTCATGAAAGAAATTGAAGAAGACACAAAAAGATGGAAAAATATTCCATGCTCATGGATTGGAAGAGTAAACATTGTTAAAATGTCTACGCTACCCAGAGCAATCTATACCTTCAATGCCATCCCGATCAAAATTCCAGTGACATTTTTCAAAGTGCTGGAACAAACAATCCTAAAATTTGTATGGAATCAGAAAAGACCCCGAATCGCCAAGGAAATGTTGAAAAAGAAAAACAAAGCTGGGGGCTTCATGTTGCCTGATTTCAAGCTATATTACAAAGCTGTGATCACCAAGACAGCATGGTACTGGCATAAAAACAGACATATAGACCAATGGAACAGAATAGAGAACCCAGATATGGACCCTCAGTTCTATGGTCAAATAATCTTCGACAAAGTAGGAAAAGATATGCGATGGGAAAACGACAATCTCTTCAATAAACGGTGCCGGGAAAATTAGACAGCAACATGCAGAAGAATGAAACTCGACCATTCTCTAACACCATACACAAAGATAAACTCAAAATGGATGAAAGACCTCAATGTGAGACAAGAATCCATCAAAATCCTAGAGGAGAACATAGGCAGTAACCTCTGTGACATCAGCCACAGCAACTTCTTTCAAGATACATCTCCAAAAGCTAGTGAAACAAAAGCAAAAATGAACTTTTGGGACTTCATCAAGATAAAAGCTTCTGCACAGCAAAGGAAACAGTCAACAAAGCAAAGCAGCAACCCACAGAATGGGAGAAGATATTTGCAAATGACACTACAGATAGAGGGCTGGTATCCAAGATCTATAAAGAACTTCTCAAACTCCACACCCAAAAAACAAATAATCAAGTCAAAAAATGGGCAGAAGACATGAAAAGATACTGAATGGTTTATTTATTGAATTCAAGATGATCCCTTCTATAATAGGGCAAGTTGGCATACCAAAATGGTCTCAGAGTTACCTGAGAATTCAAAAGAAAACAGCAATAAAATCTGTTGTATCCTGTCTAAAAAAAAAAGCAATAATGATAATAAGGACTGTAGCATTTGTCTCATCCTGGCCTTGGTACCAACCATCAAACAGAGACAGTCTGAGACCCTTGTATTTCATGACACCGAAGTAAGTGTTCTTCTGAAAAAGCCTATGGCTAAGAGAATAATGACTCTGTCCACTGAAAATGGGCACGTACTCATCCCTGGGACCTGTGCATGCATTACCTTCCATGGCAAAAAGAGACTTTGTAGATGTGACTAATTTAAGGACCCTGAGATAGGGAGATTTTTTTTTTCCTGAATTACCTGGGGGCCCACTGGAATCAGAAGGGTCCTTGTAAGTGAAAGAAGGAGGCATGAATGTCAGAGTCAAAGGAGATATAACAAAGGAAACAGAGATTGGAGCCCTGCACAGCCATGAGCCAAGGAATACAGGCAGCCTCTGGAAACTGGGAAAGACAAGAAAACAGATCCTCCCGCCCCCAAGCCTCCAGAAGGAACCAGCCCTGCTGACATCTAGCCTCACGAGACCCATTTCAGACTTCTGACT
Source organism: Mirounga leonina (assembly GCF_011800145.1). Classification (NCBI taxonomy): domain Eukaryota; kingdom Metazoa; phylum Chordata; class Mammalia; order Carnivora; family Phocidae; genus Mirounga; species Mirounga leonina. The sequence continues at coordinate 9,489,289 of NW_023270442.1, forward strand.
TCCAGAACTGTAAGATTTTTAAAAAGTGTGTTGTTTTAAATGCTCAGTTTTTAGTAATTTATTACAGTAGCAAAAGGAAACTAATCCAGTGCCCCAGTTAAATGATAGGGACTTTTCACAAATTAACTATGCAGATATGTTACATATTAACTGTACATTAAAATTATATAATGTCTCCTAAAATAAAACCCTTTTTAAATAACTATCATCAATGATTTTTGATTACCCTAGATAATCTAATGCAGATACAAAAATAAGCATATCACCAGGGTAGCCCCAAAGGAAATTGAGAGGTTGGTATCAGAAATTGAGGAGTATTAAAAATCATGGAGGCTGACTAAAAGTAGGAAATTCATCAGCTGTGCTTTTCTTTCCTATTCAAGCAGTTATGTTTGCTCAGAAACCCATGAATGTGAAAGAATATGAAAGTATATCTTCAGTGGGCAAATACATGTTTTTTTCCTAAATTTGTGTTATAGAGAGCAGGATTAAGGGCCAGAGACCACTGGGGGTGGAAAAGTATTAGATTTAAAAAAAAAAAAAAATGGATCCAATCCAAAAGTCATGGGCCAGCTTAAATTCTGGTGAGCCTAATGATTTTTGAAAAATATCTGTTAGAACAGTTCTGTATGCCAGGCTCCAGGGTAAAACCACAAGTAGGAATTGATCTGTTGTATTTTATAAAATCCAAATGCTGTTTTTCTGCTTTTAAATCCTTTAAAAAAAAAAAAACAGAATCTGAAATAGGATGCAAGGGAAGAAATGGAAACAGCACATTTTAATTTTCTTGAGATGCCAGGCCCCACGTCTCTCCCTCTTTCCCTCCAGAGGGGGTCAAACTGTGCCCACTCCCTGCCCTCCAGGGAGTTATGACTCCTAGTGAGAGGCTATTCATCCAGGGGCAATCCTGGAGCATGTTTGAGAAATGTCCAGGAGTGACCAAAGCCTTGGAATTAGTGCACACGTTTAAATTCCCCGAACTGAGAAAGAACAAGTGAGAAAAACCAAAGGGTGCCCAAATGCTTGCAGCCTTGTTAACACTTTCTGAGAAGTCTAACTATTTAATAATAGTCCGGATTTCTTTCTTTGCTTCTCCCCAAAGTAACATGGTTATGCCTCTACGATCAGGTAGGAAAGCCTGTCCTCCTCCTGAAGTGATCTCAAATTTCAGCATCTGCTTAAGCCCCCAAATTCCTCCCACACTGACTTCACATGAACTTGAGATTTCTACTCCTGGGATCTGGGCTTCAGATGGGGAGGTTTTGATAGGAGGAGCAAACGGAAAGCCAAGACAGTGGCCTTGGAAAAATTTGTGAATTGGGTTTGGAGATGGAGAGACTTCAAAGTGCAGAAGCCTCCAGCATAAGCCTGTAACAGGACTAGAAAGAGCATGAGCATTTCTAGTGATAGCAGAGAGACGGGGGAAATGCTGTCTCAGGCAAAACTACTAACTTCACTTGCAGCAATCCCTACAGCAATTCTTAAAGACAAGTAACCCCTATGAAAAGCCTTCATGTGGAGGATTTTCGTGGAGGGCTGGCGGGTAATAAATAACACATCTCTCCCTTGTCCAGGTTTTGAATTAATAAACAATTGGGAAGTAAGACAGGAAGAAAAATGCAGGTGGGGAACAAACCACCATCTTCATGACCAATCTGGGCGAGGCTGGAGAATACACTTACATTGGAGGGACAAAGGGCTTCCCAAAACTGAACAAGAATTACCCAGGTCTAGGGGAGCCGTCGTTAAGCATCTGCCTTAGGCTCGGGTCATGGTCCTGGGATCCCGGGGTCCTGGGACCGAGTCCCGCATTGGGCTCCCCACTCAGCGGGAAGCCTGCTTCTCCCTCTCCCACTCCCCCTGCTTGTGTTCCCTCTCTCGCTATCTCTCTCTCCCTTGTCAAATAAATAAATAAGATCTTAAAAAAAAAAAAAAAAAAGAATTACCCAGGTCTATCCAACTCTATTAGTTACCTATTGCTGTGTAACAAATAACCCCAAAACTTAGTAGCTTTAAATAACAAACATTTCTTACCTCACAATTTATGTGGGTCAGAAATCTTCATGCAGCAGAGCTGATTAGGGGTCCAGTTCAGGGACTCTCATGAGGCTACGACCAAGGTGTTGGCAGGGGCTGTGGTCATCTACAGGCTCAACTAGGAGAAGACTGGCTTCCAGATTCACTGACTATTGGCAGGATTAGTTCCTCAGGCTGTTGGACTGAGGGCCTCAGTTCCTTGCTGGCTATTGCCAGAGATATTAGTGCCCTGCTATGTGGACCTCTCCTTAGGGCCATTTCTAACGGAGCAGCTTGCTTGTCTTGAGGGTTCTATGATATAAAGAGGGGTCCAGAAAGACGGAAATCACAATCTTTTGTAACCTAATCTCAGAAGTGATATCCCATCACTTCTGCCATATTGTTTGTTAGAAGCAAGTCACCAGGTCATGCCCACCCTTTAAGGGAGGGGAAATTACACATGGGACATGATTACCAGGAGGCAAGGATCAGAGGGCAGAGCCCACCATGACAGATAAGTCAGGTGGTGCTGGGAGAGGGCAGCAGACCTCCCTTTGTCCTTGTCCCATCCCAGCAGAAAAAGTTCCGACACCCTGTAAGCAGCCTGCCCCCAGGAGAAATGATAGAGGGTGAGGCATACTACTCATTCATGCTCTTTCAAACCCACCAATCGAGTAAATGAATTCTGGAATGAGTGAGGGAGAAGTGGAGAGTCTATTAGCCTTCATCTGATAATGGAGAGGGGAGAAAGGAAAGAAGGAGGTCCTTCCAAATGGAAAGAAACATCAGGAGTAAGGAATGAGCAGCCCCCCAGCACTCACAATACCCTGTTTATATTATGATGTCTAGTTTGCATGTAAAGAAATTGAAGCTTATAGAGACTGAGTAACCCACAGTCATACAGATACTATGTGATGAAGCCAGAACCTATAAATACCCAATCCCTGAAAAAGTGCCATATTCTGTATTGTAATTACACTTCCCCATATTCAGAATCTGCTTGGAAGCAACTATTTGATGAAGACATTTATACTTGCCAGTGAAAACATCTCATTTCAGAAAGGAGATTCAATTGTTCCTTCTGTGTCCTTAAGTATCCCCTAAATCTGATGTTTTAGGACAGGAATGAAGTAGCTCTGACGGAAAATAAAACACACACCTGGCTTAAAAGCAGGCAGTCACTGGAGTCAACCACTGGCGGCCCGGGGATGCCGCAGACCCCGCACTTACAGCCGAGAGAGGTGCCCATAGCTCGTAGCCCAGACAGAGGTGGTGACGCCCAAAGGTTTGTCCAGAGCGCACGGGTGGGATGTGTCACTCCTGATAATGTAACAGGTCACAAAAGCACTGCTTTGAACTTGAAACAAGATGCTTGCTTTTATCAGCTCCCCAGTCTCTCATGCCCTTCTGTTCTCTGATAGAGACTATAGATCAAACATGGCAACACTTAGTGCCCTGCAGCCTTTGAAGTTCCAGCCCCGTACAACAGCTATTTCTAGCCCCACGTACCGCACAGAGATATCATCATGCCTGGGGACCTTTGTCTCTTCATGATTTCACATCTTTTTTTTTTTTTAAAGAATGGCCAAAAAAATTATTTTAACGGAAAAATGGTCATATGTGTACCCTCATATGTAGTCACATTTATTCAATGGATATTTGAGTGCCCATGGGTGTCAGGCACTGCGATGTGTGCCACGAGCCAGACATGAATAAAACAAAGGATTTGTGTGCCAGGAGCACAGGATCTACTGTGGAAGAAACAGGTGGACTCCCAAAGGCAATACAACAGATGCTATAGCAAAGGAATGTCCCAGGTCTCCAAGGAGGGTATGCACAGGTGAAGGGGACTCATAAACACAAGAGACTCTAGGTCACGGACATACCTATTCATCTCTCCCTCTGGGACTCAGTGCACTAAGCTGCTCTTCCCTTACCCAGAACAAAAGAAGGCTGGGACAAGTGGGGTGGGGTGTGGAAAGAGACTAGATCAGGGTCCACAGGTCAGGATAAAGAAATCTGTATGAATAGTGTTTCCCAGAGAGAGAGGCATACTGTATAATCATGGCCAGCACACCATTAGCAATACACCCAAATCCTCTGAGATCCCCACCCCTCAGAGGAAAAGATTCCATCTGAACAAGAAAAACCTGGGCCACAGTCTCACTGGCTCTCCTGAATACTTCACAGAAATGAGGTCTCATCACGAGACAGCACCATCAGTCCACCCCTCTAAATGTGATAATGTACAGGTCAGCATTAAGCAAAGACATCCAAAGGGCGGGGCCTGCTCACGAGGATAGATGGTGTGCCAATGAGCTAATACTGTGTAACACACCACCCCAAAACATAACAGACCAAGCAACAGTCATTCTTGTAGCTCCTTGTCTCAGTCTGTTCAGACTACTACAACAAAACTCCACAGACTGGGTGGCTTATAAAGAACAACATTTATTTCTCATGGTTTGGAATGCTGGGAAGCCCAAGACCTTGGTACTGGCAAATTTGGTGTCTGGTGAGAGCCGGAATTGTGGTTCATAGACAGCCACCTTTTTGCTGTAACCTCATATGGCAGAGGGGTGAGGGATCTCTCTGGAACTTCCTCTATATGACCACCCATCCCATTCGTGAGGGTTCTGTCCTCATGCCCTAATCACACAGGGGTTAGGATTCAACATATGAATCTAGGGGGGACACAAATATTCAGACTGCAGCACTCATGATTCTGCAGGTTAGCAATCTAGACTAGGATAAGCTGGGTGGTTCTACTCCGGGCTGAACTCCGGGCTTCTGGGGGGATAACATGGCTCTGCTTCTAGAAATAGCCCAGCCTGCAGTGGGGGCACTTCAGTTGCGCTCCATTCCCTGTAGAAGAGTCTGGGCATGACCTTGTCTCATGACCTTGGCAAGGTTCCAGGGGAGGACAGAAATGCACAGGTCTTTTGAAACTGTTTTAATTTTCTACTCTTGTAATAACAATTACCATGAACTTAACACAACGATCATTTATTAGCTCACAGTTCTGTAAATCAGTTCAGTGGAACATGACTGGCTTCTCTGCTCTGGGCATCACAAGGCTGAAAAAAGGTGGTCTGAGTTCATGTCTGGAGACTCTAGGGCGAACAAAATCTGCTTCCCATCTTATTCTTGGTGTTGGCAGAATTAAATTCCTGCGGTTGTAGGACTGAGGTCCTTGTTTCCTTGTTGGCTGTCAGTCAGAGGTCACTCTCAGCAAACCAGAGGCTTCCCACACTCCTTATCACAGGGCCCTCTCCAACCAGAAAGGACGCTTCCAATAGTTCCCAGGCTTCAGATCTCTGACTTCCCCAGTCTCTGACCTCCAGACCCAGATTGTCTTGTGGCTTGTGGGATTAGGTCAGGCCCACCGAATACTTTCTTTGTCTTAAGGTCAACTGATTGGTAAAGCTAATTATATTTTCTAAAAATCTCTTCTGCTACAATGTACTCATAACAGTGATAATTCATCATACTCACAGGTTCTGACCAACTCAAAGCAAGGAGATTACACAGGGTGAGGGTCACTGTGGTCATCTTGGAATTCTGCAGCAGAGGTCATCGACTGCTGGCTCATCATCACTTCTACCACATTCTAAAGACCATAGCAGGTCAGCCCATGTGCAGTGGAAAACAGATGCTACCTTTTGATAGAAGGAACTGCAAAGTCACATTGAAAGGAGGCATGGACACAAGGAGGGGTGAAAGGTTGAGACCATGTTTTGCAGTCTGCCACAGACAGCATGCACAAGACTTCCTTACAAAGTCCAGCAGCAACACCCATAGCAGCTCTTGCTGCAACAAGGGGGCCAGGAGAGCAAGCCCATTTCTAATTCCAAGGATGAGAATACGGACAGGCAGCTAGTAAATGTCAGGTCCCTAGAAGTAGACCCAGCCACCTTTATTTTCTGGCTGCCACATTCCACAAAACCTAATCTGTCTTTGCCTCCTGCTCTTTCATCAGGGCAATAAAACATCAGGATGCTTCCACACCTCACTTCAGGGGGGCTGGGGGAACAGGAGACTCGCTGTTCCCAAACCGGAAACTTGAATATGTTAATATCCTTTCTAGATACCCTGCTGACTGTGTTTGTTCCCAAAGAAAAGGATGAGAGGCAGGTGCAGAGGAAATAAAAGCCACAACCATTCCAGATGGGAAAGTCAAAACTGGCACTCGGGTTTCCTTTCAGTTATTCATATTTTAAGATTCACAGAGTTTTAAATCCCATCTTTATAGTAAGTCCTAGGAGCTCTCATCTCCTGCTTAGAGAACTGAAGAGTCGGGGAGGCTCAAAGAGGTTACCTATAAACCCAGATGTAGAAAGAGACAAGAGCCCCAACTAATACAAAACTGTTGGAGGGGAGGGGTTTCTGTCCTCGGTGGAGTTTTATCTATTTATTATTAAATGTTTTTGAGGCTCTGGGGGCAGGGCTAGAGAAAACAAGATTTCAAATATCAGCCGCTTTTTTATTTCTATTTTTTTGGAAGTGTTGAAATCATGCCCTACTTGTGTTTAAATGGTTTTTCAGAGTTCAATTAGTTTGTAGAATGTAAAGAAGGAGGGGAGGAGGAGGAGAAGGAGGAGAAGGAAGGGGAGGAGGAAAAGAAGGAGAGAAAGAAAGAGAGAGAGAAAGAAAGAAAAAGAAAGAGAAAGGAAGGAAGAAAAAGGAAGGAAGGAAGGAAGGAAGGAAGGAAGGAAGGAAGGAAGGAAGGAAGGAAGGAAGGAAGGAAGGAA
>NW_023270442.1:9496065-9736405 GCF_011800145.1 Mirounga leonina
GAAGGAAGGAAGGAAGGAAGGAAGGAAGGAAGGAAGGAAGGAAGGAAAAGGAAGGAAGGGAGGGAGGAAGGAAGAAACAAGATGAGCTGCTGTATGACTTCTGGGCCACCTCGGAGGTGTACACCAACTTCAGAATGAAAGCTTGTAGGGGACATATATTTCTTTGAAGGACTCTCAACAGCTGTCAAGAATCGTGCCTTTCTCTGCATACATCACGTCACTGCTGTCACATCTTGGCTAAATGGGCTAAATGTACCAAACTGCATAATTTCACAAGTCAGGTCTGCCAAACTCACAAGTTTCCACTGCTGCTTGGAGTCCAGCCAGCATCCAAGGGCAAGAGGAAAGCGCAAAGTCAAGAATCACTTTCAAGGAGAAACAGAGGCAAGAGTGGGTTGGAGGGAGGGAGGGAGACATTGAAAAGCGAATTGCACTGCGCCTTTATTTATTTGGAGACAGCACGGTTGGAGGGTTTGCAGATTGTTTCTCAGCTTCTTCAGATGACATGCAGATCACTGTTGTGCGTGGAGAGCTCAGAATAGCAATGAGTTCAGGGCAAACTTGAGCCCCTTTTCACATATTACCCCCTTTGTCACCTTCCATTTATGTATATGCTATTGAAGTAGCAGTGGACATATTTAACTTTCTTTTTCATGAAACTATTAGCTGGTGGTCTCTATTATTTCCACATTTAAGCAATAAAGCAGTGCTTCTTTTTAAATCTGACTTTTTCAGTTAAGTTTTTTGCCAGATCACCCAAAAAGACAGCTGAAGTCTATTAAATATGTTGATCACTCTTATTTGGAGAAGGTGTTGGCAATCTTTTGAGTGGGGTACAATGCTGCTGATGTATTTTTCTGACAATCTACAGATGAGACAAGATAAAGGGGAAAGAATGGGAATCTGGGTGTTGATGTGGACCTAGGGAATGACTCTCCTGCACTCCCATCCTTCTACTTAACGTCAACCAGAAAGCTGGGAAGCTCCTTAAAGTATAAATGCCAGCAGGGACCATTAACCCCATTTGTCTCTGACACTTGGGTCTGCCTCTCTAGAAACCTTTCCAGGGCTGCTTATCCCAAGTCACCGCCTGCCTCTCTGGACAGTAGGGTCTCCAGCCTTGAAAATCATCCAGAGGAGGCCCTGATCCCCAACGTTCCTGTGGTTATGTTTCTTACTACATAATAATAGACAAACTGGTACATTTAAATGCATTCATTCTATAGAAACCAAGTACAGCACAGGGCCTTGGGGGCACTTGGATTTACCTCGGGGACAAAACAGACAGGACTGGTGCTCTCAGGTGGCTTGCTCCCTCATAATTTCAACATGTTTCACTTTCAGTTTGTTTTTCCTGATGGAATTATTAGAAAATTATCATTTTGACCGTTTTGATGGTATATGACCATTTTGAGATCATTACGTACATCCTGAAATATATTTACACAAGGTTGTAAACCATGACCTAAAAATAAAGGTTCCTTCAATATAGCATGAATTTCCAAGTCCATGGTCTCTTAGTTTGCAAAACTGACCTTAAGGGAAAAAAAGGAAACATACTGTCCACTCAAATGTGCTTGCTGAAAATTTTTTCTGACAAAATATTTCAGGTTTTTTATATATCCTTCAGACATCAACGTGTAAACTATTGTTCAACTTTTTTCCCATTATTCAAATGGGAAAACAAATATGTAAAAGTGTATCCAAAATCTTCTGGATGTTTTGTGTGTATAAGAGGGGGAGGGTTGATGTAAGCTGAATACATTTTAATTTTTTTCAATTCTAAGTAAAAAATAAAAATAAAGGTTTATTCTTTTTCCTGAAGCTAATGTGTACTTAACGTTGAGACCGAAAACAAAAACAAAAGCCTAAATTGGTTACTCACCGATAACCTCCTGAGAAATTAAAGAGAGCAGGAAGGTACATTAACACGCACATCTCTGAGTCCATTTTCAAGACCTAAAAAGTTTCCTCCCTCTGAATTTTCTATTGCTAAACTGCAGCATTTTCCTGTTTGGCACAAACAAAGAAAACAGATCTTTCTCTTTTCTGTCTTTTCTACTAAGAATATGGGATTGGCCACTCAGTTATGACTCTAAGGATTAGTGAGGATATTTCAAGCACAACTAAGAGTTTCCTGAAATTACTGTTTGTATTTCACTACATGAGAAAAAACAAATACAAAATGCTGCAGATAAAAAGAAATGGAATTACTCAGAATAGGGGGAAAAGAGTTTTGAACAAATGGTTAAGACTGTCTGAATAAAATGGGAGCAAAGTTACCTTCTTCATAGCCTTCCTTTTTACACTTTGTCAGCTGGGAGAAAACCAAGATTAAAAACAACTCTGTGAATAAAACTTGGATCTCTCTGAGGGTTGCTGGAGTCGGGGGTGGGGTGGGAGGGATGGGGTGACTGGGTGATAGACACTGGGGAGGGTATGTGCTCTGGTAAGCGCTGTGAACTGTGCAAGACTGTTGAATCTCAGATCTGTACCTCTGAAACAAATAATGCAATATATGTTAAGAAAAAAAAAAAGAAGAAGAAGATAGCAGGAGGGGAAGAATGAAGGGGGGAAATCGGAGGGGGAGAAAAACCGAGAGAGACGATGGACTCTGAAAAACAAACTGAGGGCTCTAGAGGGGAGGGGAGTGGGAGGATGGGTTAGCCTGGTGATGGGTATTAAAGAGGGCACATTCTGCATGGAGCACTGGGTGTTGTGCACAAACAATGAATCATGGAACACTTCATCTAAAACTAATGATGTAATGTATGGTGATTAACATAACAATAAAAAATTTAAAAAAAAAAACTTGGATCTCTCACACTCTAGAACAGAGCACTACATAGAACTTTCCACGATGATGGAAATGCTCTATATCTGTCCTGCCCCCAATAAAGTGGCCATAACCACATGTGGCTGTTTAAATTTAAATTAGCTGAAATTCAGTAAAATTAACAATTCAGTTCCGTAGTCACAGTAGTTGCATTTTAAGTGCTTAGTAGCAACATGGGGCTGGTGGCTGACATACTGGACAACACAGTTCTGGAACCCAGGAAAGATGTTCAGATATGCAGTGAAAATACATATTCAAAGCTTGTCAAGTAAGGGTGGAAAATGAAAATGTTTCCCAAAAATTATCCATGGAGCATGAGGAAATAAGTCTACTTTGTATCAGCTGGAGGATTTTTTTTTCCTCTTTCCACCAAATTTCAGCCAGTAATTAAAACAACTTAGGCAGTACTTTTCACCCCAAAGCCATAAACAAATTCTCAAGTCTTCCTATGGATAATTCCTTTGATAGGGTTTTACACAACCTGTCTATAGAGGCACATTTTCCAAGTACCCAAGGTATGTTTTTCATCTGAGTTCACTTTTCTGGTTCTTTGAGTATAATTATAATGGAAAGTCCCCCCTACATAAAGCCTATCACTATCTTAGCAACCACATTTTCCAAGTCTGTTCCTACAGAGCAGATTTCTCTTTTTCATTTTGTCTATTTCTGTAACCCAGGCCACGCAATAAGATTTCCAAACTGTCAAGAAAGATGAAAATAGACAAAGTCTCTCCTTGTACAGGTAAGTCTCTGGAATTCCTTTACTTCCCTATGAGAGCTGACATAAAGCAGGAATTCAAATGACCCCAGCTCAATATTTGAAGGCCAACCACAGGTTTCTGCCTACTTTTTAATCAATGGGTATCATACTACACATACAGATGACAGAGTTTACTCATAAATTAATCCATACAAAGTATATCTTTGCAAAGTGTATCTTGAGGGGCTTTTGTGTGAAAGAAGAGGTATCCTTAATCAGCTTCAGTTTCATATTCAAGGGCTTCACTCCTATAATGTTCTTAGATGCTTAGATTTCACAGTAGAATTAAGGTGAGGCCAGAAGCTACCCAAGCATCCTTCCATCTCTACCTGCCACAGAAGAAATTCACCAGGGTGAATTCCTGGAAATTATTTGCTTTATTCCCCTGGGATCTGCTCCAGTCTGGATAGGTGGGAAATAACCTAGAAGGTCAATTCCCTCAAGGGAATATCTTCAAGAAGCAAAACAGTCTGGGGTCACTCAGGGCTTGGGTCTGCCTGAAGATAGCGTTGAGGACCTCATGTTTGCTGATTTCCACATTCATCATCATTATCTCCATCTAAACCATCTTCCACTAGAGACTAGACATTGGCAAATGGCCTCAAGTGGACTGTATGTGGAATTAGCACCCATGTGGCCTGATTATTGATAATTAATAAATACATCAACTTCTTGAGAATTTAATGCATATGTTTAATACATATTTTACATACAGGCCACTGTTCATAAATGTATATGTACATGATCTCTAACAGAATTACTAATGTAATTTACTCCCTAAGCTGGTTGTTTAGTTAATAGGCACATGCTTTACCCCCAAGATACCTAAAGAGCATTTTCTCCATTGCCTTCATACTTACTGGACCGTTTCTGAGCACAATCCCAAGTCTAAACCCTTTTCCCTAAGACTGTGCCCAACCCAGATGGGTCCCATGGGAAGAAAAAAAATGAGATATGCCCAGGCCAACATCGTGATCAGACAGATCTATAACATCAAGCTCAAGAGTCAGTTCCCTACTCCACCCAATCCAACATTTTACCTTCAAGAAAAAAGATGACACAAGACCATAATTGAAATATGTGTGGAACATAGCAGCATTTAAGGGAGGGGGAAAAAAATGAGGGAGGGCAAAGTGTATAGATGAGTTCAAACCCCATACAGAGTCTTCCTCAGAGGGATAGCAGGCCCAGCAGATGTTGGTGAACAATGACACACAGCCAAATCTGCCTGCCTGCTTTTGTAAATAAAATTTTATTGGAACACAGCTTTGCCCGTTGGTATATGTATTATCTGTGGCTGCTTTGGGGGGACAACCGCAGAGTTGTGATAAAGACCATGTGGCCCAAAAAGCTGAAAATATTTACTTACCTGGGCCTGTAGAGAAAAAGTTTGCTGACCCCTGGTATAGAGTTTTAGATTTTGCTGACAATGGTCCTTCTTGGAGTTCCCTGAAGCAACTATTTGGAAAATGAATGGGGAAAATCTGCAGGGTATCTATCCGTCCATCCATTACAGAGTAGCATGTATGCTGCGGTCTAAAAGGCAGCTCTCAGTCTTCCCACTCTGTTGCTGTAAGTTCTGAGAATCATTATTACTTGAACATTTGGTAAACTTATCTTTAGGAACTTGAAAGAAGGCTGGGAACATGTCCGACATGTAATTTCAAAATATGTTAAATCCAAGTTGGGGTTCTCCAAGGGGGTAGCTGAATAACCATGTACTGGCCTAGAGGCCTTTCAAGGGGGGTCTTGCTGATTGACACTTTGTAACACAGGCCACGGGCAGGAACTTAACAGGCATAATTGCTTTTCTAAGTTTGCACCATAAATAATCATTTTTAAAAAGGTTCCAGTAACTTGCCCACTAGGAAAAAAGAAAAAGAAAAAAGAAAGAAAAGAAAGAAGAAAGAAAGAAAGAAAGAAAGAAAGAAAGAAAGAAAGAAAGAAAGAAAGAAAGAAAGAAAGAAAGAAAAGAAAAGAAAAGAAAAAAGAAAAGAAAGAGAAGGAGGGAGGGAGGGAGAAAGAAAGAAAGAAAGAAAAAGAAAAGAAAGACACAGAAGCAGTGGTTTTGCTCTAAAATAATCATGTTCGAGGTCATGCTGCCATCTGCAGTCTTCCAGTGTTTTCGCCCAAACACAGGGATTCTGATGAGCGCTCCCACACGCGTCTGTTGCACGGAGGGAGAAAAACTTTGCCAGCACAACAGTAAGAGGACATTTTAGGCCAAAATTTTTATCTTTGGTCATGGTCTTCCTTCCTTCGTACCCACACAGCACCACATTTTTGAGTCTCCTCTGTCTCCTGATCACGCTCACGAACACCAGCGATATTACAGATTAAAATGAACTAGTGTGCGGGGCTGTTGGGAAATGCTGTAGTTCAGGGTCGGCTCACCCTCACGCAACCGCAGTTACGTTGGCCATGACAGTGGCGTGTGGCAACAGGGGAGGCCCCAGGTCCAGCAGAGCCATTTTTTTAAAAACTCTGGTAAATTGGGGGATTAAAGAATCTAAGGGGAGCACTCGTTCAGCAGCTCATATACTAAAACTGGAATGATCCAGAGAGTTCTGCGTGGTCCCTGTGCAAGGAGGAAGTGCAAATTCACGAAGTGTTCCATGTTAAAAAAAAAAAAAAAAAAAAAGAATCTCAGAGGATGTGTTAGTTTGCTAGGGGCTACTATAACAAAGTACCGCAAACCAGGTGGCTTAAACAACAGAAAATGATCCAGCTCTAGAGGCTGAGAAGTCTAAGATCAAGGTACCAGCAGGGCTGCTTTCTGTCGAGGGCTCTCTCTTGGCTTCTCACTGTGTCCTCACATGGCCTTTCCTCTACACCTGTCTGTGCCCTAATTTCTTCTTATTAAGGACACTGGTCATTAGATTAGGGCCCACCTCAATCACCTTATTTAACTTTAATTGCTTCTTTAGAGTCTCCAAATATAGTTCATGCTGAGGCACTAAGGGGTTAGGACTTCAACACAGGACACAGGCAGAAAGAGCAGAATTCAGTCCATAGTGGAAATAAGTCAAATAGAGTGCTTACTTCCAAAGTTTGGAACCAAAATGAATGGCACACAGTAAGGAATAAGGCATTGGCATGCCAAGAAAGAAAAAAGGGAGGGAGGAAGGAGGAAGAGTCAGGGAGGAAAGGAAGGAAGGCAGGGAGGAGGAAAGAAAGGGAAAGAAAAGCTTCATGAATGGAGTCTAAATTGGCCCGAATAGGAGACCTAGCTTAATTAAGGAATTCACCCCAGCTGTGCCTACTAGGAGCCCATCGATTCATCAACCTAAGAATCCATGTTGAAAGTTGGATGATCCCAGCTACAAAGGCCACTCATTTTTGCCTGTTACGCTGTGTAACAGCGTAGGGAGGGAAAAACAGAACAAAACAAAATAGGGGGGGAAAATGGCTTTGCTATTCTCAAAAGGTGTTCATGGTCCACTGCTGAACACTGTGGTCTGTAGTGTCTGTTGAAAGGTAGAGCCCATGCTTTTCCAGGCCTGACATAGTCAGCTGGGGGGTGCAGCAGACAGCTCACCCTGTGATGTTTCCACTAAAGCAACAGCCTGCTATTTCACTGTGGGGCTGCCCCCATACCCCCTAAAGGATGGCTGCACTCACCCCCTAAACTATTCTTAATAAACGGAACAACGGCATCCATTTACCGTGATCCCTGCTACGTGTGAGGCTTGTGCCAGGTATTTGACATACAGGCCCTGTTCGAGCATGACCTTTTCAATCTCTTCAACCACACAGACGCATTTTACAGAGAGCTATTTTGTACGTAAGTGGTTATAAAATATGTAAACGACATAAGCCATATTTTGTAATCTTTTTGTTTTATGCTTTTAGAGAAAAGCCATAGGCTGCAAATCAAAGAGTAAATTATGAACCGAACAATTTTATGTTGTTTTTGTCTTGCAATTTCACAGCAGTTGATATATTCTTGCGGTGGGGATATTATACCTTGATTCACATGCTGCTTAGTTTTTTTCTTTTTTTTCACATGTAATTTTGAATCATAACATACATAAAGTCAGAGACAATACAACCTTTAGATTCTCTTCTTCCCAAACATTTACTAAAGTACACCTAAAGCAACCACTATAAACAAAAAAAAATGTATCTTTCATTTACAGAAAGTGCAAATAATTGCTCCTTATAAGCATAATTCCAACTATTGCTGCAAATGGGAAACAGGTGTGATTGTAGAGCTCCACTTAGCTTCCAAGCTGGAACCGATGGGTGTTAAGTATTTTGTGGTGCAATTCTGCCATCTGGTGGACTCTATGAAGTATTTCATATTTAGTTGCTGAGAGCAACTAAACCGGAACCCTTGACAATGTTCCTGGCCTCCTTTGATCCATTTTATTATTCCCCTGATCTCTATTAGATACAGAGAATCTGATTTGTATGCATAGACATTGTAGACTCTACCTATTATTTAAAGCTTGAATGAGGTGATTCCAGGGGCTCAAGCCTTAAACCCAGACAAGAGGGGACTCCGCTCGGACCCCGCGATTTAGAGGACTCAGCTGACTTCCCCTGGCTGGGCCTCTGCCTGCTGATCAGAGTCCTGGAGCCAAAAGGCGTACCCACCCTCAACCTGGGAGCCCTCTGCTTCCTGCTACAAGCCCTCTACCTCACCTACACCACCAATTTCACTTCCTGCATCCTATTAATGCACTAATGCTTTCATTTTGCCTGAGGTTTTAATGAACAATAACAGGCTCCCACTTCCCAGATATGATTTGCATTAGAGTGGCTTACCGAAATAACCTGACACATCCTTTCCCAGCAATAATAACAAAGGGTAATTTAAGATACAAAAACAGGACCGTGGGATAATTTTCCCCTCCCCTCCAAATCATATATTCTGTCTACAAAAATCTACATTTTCCAAACCTTAGACCTCTGCTGCCACCTTCAGGACGCTTGTCATAACAGCATGTTCTACTGCGGCTGTTTACTTCATCTAAAATGTTTACATAAAGTTTCAGTTAGACAAGATGAGTAAGTTCTAGCCATCTGCTTTGTAACATCCTACCTATAGTTAACAATACTGTATTGTACACTTAAGAGGGTAGATTTTATATTGTGTGTTCTTACAATAAATAAAAGCTATTTGAGAGAGAGAGGGAGAGCAAGGGAGGGAGAAAGAGAAGGGAAGGAAGGAAGGAAAGGAGGAAGGAAGGAAGGAAGGAAGGAAGGAAGGAAGGAAGGAAGGAAGGAAGGAAGGAAGGAAGGAAGGGAGGGAGGGAGGGAGGGAGGGAGGGAGGGAGGGAGGGAAGGAGGCAGACTACCAGAGGAGGAAGCTAGCTGAATCTTGTAATAGAACGAGCTAAGAAAGGAGTGACTGGCATTTAGTCTATGGTATTTCACAAATCTTGTTACACATTTTATTTGCTGCTCTATCAAATAATAGGATAATAAAAATAGCTAACACTATATAATGTAGATATATGGTATATAATAAAAGCATGTAAATATCATGTTTTATACATACAAGGAAACTACGTGACATACCTGATCACACGGTACAGTCAGAGGTGCTTTGTCATCATCACCATGTTTACACATTCCATTGTCTCAGCAACCCCACGAGGTGGATGCTATTACTAGCCCTATCTATTTTACAGACAAAGAAACGGAGGTTCCAAGAAATTAGCCTGTCTAGGATTCCGCAGCAAATGGTACCCTGTGTATCTGCCTTCAAAGTCAGCGTTCCTCACCATTGGATGAACCCCTGTCATTTCAGGAAGCTGAACAATAACAGGAAAGTGTGATGCTGTGAAATAAGAAAAATGAGATGTAGCATCGCCTGGCGTTCCTTCAAAGTGCTGCTGGGCACCGAGAATGCAGGGGTGAATGAGGCAGGCAAGGGCCTTGCTCACTACCCTGCATGTTAATAGGAAGGAGAGCAACAGAAAAATAGCTCTTTGTATTTTAACAAGAAAACTATGTGTGATACACGTAGTTTATAAGATACATAAGATATATGGAGAATCAAAGTAAGGTCGTGTGAGAGAAAGTGACCAAGAGGCTGTTTTATGCTGGGTGGTCTGAAAGGAGGTGATAGATCCTGAACAAGAGCCACTCTAAAAAAAAATTTTTTTTTAATCTACCCATATGAAGTTCTATGGGGATAGAGAAAATTCCAGAAATAAGAAGAGCTAGTGTAGAAACCTCAAGAGAGGGAAGCTTAAAGAACACAAATGAGAAGCGCTGTGAATTGTGCAAGACTGTTGAATCTCAGATCTGTACCTCTGAAACAAATAATGCAATATATGTTAAGAAAAAAAGAAGAAGAAGAAGAAGGTAGTGGGAGGGGAAGAATGAAGCGGGGGAAATCGGAGGGGTAGAGGAACCATGAGAGACGATGGACTCTGAAAAACAAACAGGGTTCTAGAGGGGAGGGGGGTGGGAGGATGGGTTAGCCTGGTGGTGGGTATTGAGGGGGGCACGTTCTGCATGGAGCACTGGGTGTTGTGCACAAACAATGAATCATGGAACACTTCATCTAAAATTAATGATGTAATGTATGGGGATTAACATAAGAATTTTAAAAAAAAAGAGCATAAATAAGGCCTGTAGTGGGAGTGAGGAAGAGGAGGGAGAGGGTGAAGGGCAGAGGTCTGAGAGCAGGGCATGGCTGCCCTGCGGAGGGCTGCATAAGCCAGGGTCATGTAGGGGGATTTCATCACAGGTGGAAAGAGACGCCTTTGGAAGCTTTCAGCCTTTAAAAAGATCACTGTGACTGCTCTATGGAGGAAGGGTTTGAAGGAGCAGAAAATGGAAGCAGAGATCCCAGGTGGAAATCACTTGCAAGAATGCATCAAGTTGTACAGATGCCTCTCACTAGCAGTGATGGGGGGTGGACAGATCTGGAGGGATCCGTATACTGTGTATGTATGCTGTGACCGTGGAGTCTACAGGTCACATGCTTTCAGTGTGGAAGGAGAGTGGAGAAAGACAAATTGAAAATAATGCTCAGATATGGGGGGTTGCTATGGTCTGGGGAGGAGAACGTTTAGGGTGAAGGGAACAAATCTGGAGTTGTACTTCAAGACCCAAGTCGGGAAGCTCATTCTGTCTTTTCTTTTTTAAGAATTAATTTATTTATTATTAGAGAGAGGGAGAGAGCACACGAGCTGGAGGGGGGGGCGGGCAGAGAGAGAGGGAGAAGCAGACTCCTCGCTGAGCAGGGAACTCGATGCAGGACTCGATCCCAGGATTCTGGGATCACGACCTGAGCTGAAGGCAGATGCTTAACTGACTGAGCCACCCAGGCGCCCCTCATTCTGTCTGTCTGATTATGTGACTATAGTCAAGCTATTTAACCTCACTGAGCCCCAGTGTACTCATCTATAAAAATGCTGGAGCAGATATTGTCTGGATAACTTCTCTATGTGGGATATACTGCAGTTTGCAAAGAATGGCTTTAAAACCTTCCAAGCCTATGGGTAATGATGGAATACACATTAGCTTACTTTGGATGATCCTGTGTGACAAAGTGAATGAATGAATGAATGAATGAATGAATGAATGAATGAATGAATGAATGAATGAATGAATGAATGCATCACCGACCAACCAACCCACAGTGGGATTCAATCTTCAAAGTTAATGTCCAGAAATGAAGACGAAGTTACATTCTGGAGTCATAATACTCCTACCACATTACTGGTATAAAATTGACTTTCATGTTCCATAATTCTGAAACCTTGGGGGTAAAATTCCTCTAGAGAACAGAAGTATCTGCTCGTGGATTTATATACACTTTTAATGAATGTAGACTGAAGTAAGTTCTTTTTTATTTGACAATGCCATTGTTCTTTGCACCAGTTTCCATCAAATATTAGACCACCTGGACTCAATTCTTTTCTTTGGGTTATTTTTAGATGATTCTGTGAGGTTTGGGAATTATTGCTGGAATATCTGGGTTTCTTAAAGAAAATCCCAGGGAATCAAAAGGGTTCTGGACACAGCGTATGTGAATTGGAAATAGAGAAATGGAAAGAAATATTCTGTCTTCTGGGAAAACAAGCAGAATTATCAATTATATGGAGCTAAGCTGAATTTAAAGCTTAGTCCCTCTTTCCACTGTCAGAAAGAGACTGCGAGGGTGGGGTGGGAATATTCCTGCCCCGTTCCTTAGAACTTTTATAGAATTTCCATTTTCTGATTTGCTTTCTCCAAATATCTGAAGGGCAGTTGAATTATTCATGTTACCAAAACCACTAAATCATCTACATTTTAGCAAACTGATCTAGATTTTTTTTAAGATTTTATTTATTTATTTGATTTTTGATAAATCTTGTACAATAAACACCATACACATTGTGATCTACTTCAAGATACTGGAGACCTAGTACTTCAGATTCGTGATGCAAGGTTAATTAGCCCACCTGTAGTGGGCTGTATTAAGCTCTACAGGTTGCCTGTACTCCCTAACATTGCTATTTTGGGGGATTTAGGCACTGGCCAACAGATTGGGCTATCCACCCTTTAAGGGTCCTTGGAACCCTAAAACCCTATGAATCTATACCTCCATCAGAAACAAGAACATAGTTTGCTTCTCAATAGCAAGAATAATGATCAATAATAGTGCATACTTACAAAGTGTTTGGTATGTGCTGAGCACTGTTCCATGCACACATTCTCATGAGACCTTATAAGGTAGATACTATTATTGTCCCAGTTTTCCCAGAGGTGGAAACTGAGACACAGGAAGTTGAAATAACTTCCTCAAAGTCAGAAAATCCAAGGTCCAAGCCTCCAGAGTCCATTTTAAGATATTTGAGAGTGCAAACCTACTTCTTGGCACAAAGGACACATAGCCAGAAACTCCACACAAAATTTCGAACAGCCATGTCACCTTTTAAAAAGCTTAAGAGCTTAGAATGGCCAAAATCTGAAACACTGACAACTCCAAATACTGATAAAGATATGAAGGAGCAGGAACTCTCATTCCTTGCTGGAATGCAAAATGGTACAACCACTTTGAAAGAGAGTTTGGCAGTTTTTCATAAAACTAAATGTACTCTCCCCATATGATCCAGCAATCATGTTCCTTGGTACAGACCCAAAGGAGCTGAAGATGCACGTCCACTCAAAAACCTGCACATAAATGTTTAGAGCAGTTTTATTCAGAATTGCCAAAACTTAGAGGTCTTTAAATGCATTTAAATGTCTTCCATGTCTTCTCATGTCTTAAAGATTTCCAGGGCAGTGAAAACAATCTGTATAATACTCTAGAAATGGATACGTGTCAGTCTACATTTGTTCAAACCTACAGAATATATAATACCAAGAGTGAATCCTAAGGTAAACTATGGACTTTGATTAAAATGTGTCAATGTAGGTTAATCAAGCATAACAAACATAACCACTCTAGTGGGGGGATATTGATAATAAAGTAGGCTGTGCATGTGTGGGGTCAGGAGATATATGGGAACTCTCTGTACCTCCCTATCAATTTTGCTATGAATCTAAAACTGCTCTAAAAATATTCTTTCTTATGTTTGATTCCAGTCAAAAGGTGCGAATACCAATACTGTTAAGCACTTGGTAACCTTGAACCTGATTGTCAGAGTATGACCCTCCAAGAGGCAATCTTGCTAAAGAGCGGTCTTTGCTCATAGCACAGAAAGGCTGGTAATTTCAGAAGCAAGATGAGTATTCCAGGGGATGGCTGACATTGGATATGGCTCTCAACCAATTCAACTGATCAGTCTGCCAAGAAATTAGAATGAGTATAACCAGAGATTGTGCATCTTTTACAAGAACCTCAGAGGCGTCTCGTGGCTCTGTAATGACATTCTGTTTCAAAAATTAGCATAATCTCTAAGAAGACAGCAAACTGTATGCTTACACACACCAAAACAACTAGTCGAGAAATAAAAATGATCAGTTATTAATTCAGTCATTTTATCATTACTATTTTTTTTAAAGATTTATTTATTTATTTGAGAGAACGAGAATGAGAGAGAGAGAGAGAGTACATGAGAGGGGGGAGGGTTAGAGGGAGAAGCAGGCTCCTCGCTGAGCAGGGAGCCCGATGCGGGACTCGATCCTGGGACTCCGGGATCATGACCTGAGCCGAAGACAGTCGCTCAACCAACTGAGCCACCCAGGTGCCCTTTATCATTACTATTTTAACTAACCTGACTAAATGGACCATTACTTTGCCAAGAAGCGGACAATCAGTGATCACCTTAAAGACAGAAGGGATGAATGGGCAAGGACATATTTCTGAAATATGCAGCATATGAACTTACAGTGTTCAAAACCCAGTGAAGAAATGTATTAACATATGAAAGAACACAGACACATAGCTACGTTAAATTAAGAATAAGAAAAGCACATGGAAATCTTAGAATGAGCTTTGAGAAACAAGAAAAATCTTCTGTAAGTATGAAATTAGATTCCCTTAACACTTTTTTTTTGTTGACTTAAGATTTTTAATCCTTAGCTATAGAGTTCTCACTCTGTGTAGTACTGTTGGGTAGAACATCACAGGATAGTACATGACCATTTAATAAACAAATTTAGTAACTGGAAATAATCACTGATGTCTACTGGGCCAAACCCATTCTCAGATTAGAAAAACAAAGTTAAGTGTCTTTCCAGGTTCATGCAGCTCATTGGTATCAGACCCAGGACTAGAACCTGGTTCAGTCTCTTTTACAGGAAAAATGAAAGAAACAAGTTTTGGCAAGTGAAATATAGCTGGGCCTTAGATATTAGTTATACAACTTTTCAGCCAGCTCTTCCAAACTCACCATATTTGGAGATTTCAAAGAATGTTAAATACATTGTTCACTACTCAGGGATACCCTGAGGCATTTGTTACCTGATACTTCTAAGGGCTGTCCCTCTTCCTATCAGATTTTTGAATTTGTAAATGATATTGAAAAGAACCAGCTATCATTTTGGACGATGCTTGTAAACATACCTATTGTTCAAAGTGACTTTGTTGAGCTTAGAATGATTGAAAAAAGCACGGGAAATATAAAATATAGGCTAGTTAAAAACTCCACCATGGATTATTCTAGGAGTAGATTTAAACTATTTTTCTTTTCCTTTTCTTCTGGTAATCATTCACATAAAACCAGCAGTTGGTTAAGGACAAAGAGATATTACAAATGAAGATTTAGACAGAAAACAAATTAAAGCCAATTTTTAACATCTATGTTGTTTAGAACCAATATGAGCAAAAGTTTTGTTTAAAAAAAAAAACCTTCAGTTCACAGAAAGGATATAGGAAAATAACAAATAGAACAGAACATAAAATTCTTTAGGTCTAAAAACAGATTAGTCACCTATCTTGATTGTAAAATGACTGGTTGGTTCCCACACTATTTTTTTCAAAGCTCTAAAATTAAGTTGAGGGCGCCTGGGTGGCTCAGATGGTTAAGCGTCTGCCTTCGGCTCAGGTCATGATCTCAGGGTCCTGGGATCGAGTCCCACATCGGGCTCCCTGCTCCTTGGGAGCCTGCTTCTCCCTCTGCCTCTCTCTGTCTCTCATGAATAAATAAATAAAAATCTTAAAAAAAAAATAAAAAATAAAATAAAATAAAATTAAGTTGATGCATTTAAGTCCTGAAACCAATTTCTAACCTACATTTTCTCAGTTGCTGTTTGCCAGGAAATAGGCTAGTTGGCCCCAAAGCAAAAAATAAATAAATAAATAAATAAAATAAAATAAAATAAATCTGTTCTTACAGAGCTGAACCAAATACAAAAGTGAAATACCTGGAAGTAGCATCATCAGTCTGGCTTTGTGGGTCATCTTAACAACCAGAGAGTGAATTGACTGGCCCTCATGATTGTTAAAAAAGACCAAATAAACAGCTGCCATTTTGGTGAATTACACCTCTCCAGGCTGTGCCTGGTCCCTGCTATCACAAAGTCCCTGCAATACGTTTTAACTTAGGGGTGTGAGTCTGAGTTCCAGTCAGAACTCAGACACATAGATGCCCTACGATAATCTTGAAGCTTCTTCCAGAGACATGTCCTGGAAATTATGATTCTTCCAATACTGAGAAATGTTTCTTCTTCTGTCATAATAAAGGTAAGTGTTTCAATGAGACCCTCACGTACACGATCCCGCTTGTCTCTATTTCCATCTCGAGACAGAACCTCCCTGGCTGTGACACTGAGTGCCCAGGATCACCGTGGGCAGAGCCTGGATGACCCTCAGGGGAACAGTGTTCCATTCTCAACTTGGTCTTGTCCCAACTGTATGTCCTTACGCAGGTCCCATGTCCTCCTCTGACGGGTAAAAGAAAGAGGGAAGAAATAGCACCAGCTCTGCATGCTTCCAAGAGTTATTTTAAAGACAGTGAATGTGAGACGAACTTGAACGGTAGAAAGTACTATAAACTGCCTGGTGGCTGGTGGTGGTGTTATCAAGCCGTTTGCAGCCGGGCCATTCCGTTGCCATTCCGTTGCCATGGTGCAGTGAGCCACGCGGGAGGCCAGGAAGTTTGGGCAGGTATTACCAGACGTCCCCATTGCAAAGTCAGCCCATCCTTCTCCACCCGTGTCTTGCCTCTGAATGGGCATCACTATTTCCACGGAATGACTTCGGAGCTTAACAGTAGTGATTCTTCAGAGTTAAGAGGTAAAAGGTGCTGGGACATGGCTCCAATGTTTCCAGAATCCTTATTGGCCTCAATCATAAAAGCATGCTTTCCGGCATATGGCCAGAAAAGAAACTCAGGCACCCCCCAGGGAACTCCCCGTCCCACGGGGTCCTGATGGTAGCAGAAGGGTTAACGTTCTCAGCACCCCTGGAGAAAGGATGCAACTGGTGGTATCCTGCGCCTTACTAGGAAAACAGCATCATGGAGCTCATAAATCCCCTTGCAGCCTTTAGAAGAGGCGATGTGAATGCTCAGCAGTGCTTCATCTCCAGCGTAGCTACTCACAGTGCTCAGAGTTAACTACACAGTGCTTTCAAAAACAGCACTATTTTAGAAACAGAAATCATTTTTGCTTAGACTTATAAAATTCTTTCCTATAACCTACCTAACCTCTATTTTTGTCTAGACAGGGATTCAGACATGAGCACGCATGCGTGCAGACGCGCACGCACACCACGCACACGCGCACACGCACACGCACGCACGCGCACGCACGCACACGCACGCACTCGCCTGGTCTCTCCATTTTGGGATGCTCCTCCGTCTAAAAAGGCAGTGGGATTCCAGGAGTTACGAAATACATTCTGATGTTTTTACGGAGCACAAAAGTAAAATACTGCTTTTTTTTTTTCTTTAGATAAAAGACAGTATTTTTCGGAAAGAAGAGAGCAGGCCTCTTGGATTCTTATCTGGAATTTTCTAAAATCATCGAGTACATGTTTGGAGTGGAGCCCTGTTCATTTTCATTTTTGCAAATCCCACTCCAGGGAGTTATAAAACAGCCCAGCCCTACAGGCAACTTCTGTTAATGCCAACACCAGAGTGGCCCGAGGTCCTCTTCACACAGTCGAAAATGTCACCTCATGAATCTACAGCTTCACATAATACCTGACCCTTGTATGCAGATGTTATTTCCTGAAGTGAAGAAACAAGAAATGGAAATTCATTTGGTACAGCAGCCTGTCAGTTCCTCCAGTAGCAAACAATAAATGCATCTGAGGAAGTTCTGGGGAACCAATCAAAAGGGGGCTTCATTTCTGAACTTGGCTGAGCCCACTTCATGCCTTGTAAATGTCAACGTGTGTATGTGTGAGCATCTGACATTACTCAGCAGCACATACCAAAGGCCAAGAATTTGGCAGAGCTGGGCTGATTAGAATGTCTAAAAATATTCCATTTTATCAAAATTCATTCTGATGCCTTTTAGCATTTGAGCAAAATGCTAGAGCAGAAGCATAAATTCTGAGAGGCTTTCCAAAAATTCAAAAAGACACAACCTCATTGTGTAAGATGTAACCCTTCAACTTAAGTTCTTGTTAGTTTATTTTTATCCCAACGGATTTTTTATTTTTTTGTAAACCATGTAAGGCAATGTTCTCTCATTTATAAACATTTATAAAATGTAATCTAATTTAATTCAACAAATAGTCATTGAGAACCTATTATACACAAGGCATTTTGTTGGGCCCCACGGGGAATATAAGGTCAAATAAGTAATTGTTGTTACTTTGAATCTGCCCACAATGCAGGAAAAGTTGAGAACTCTTTTGGGAATGCGCTGCTCTTGGGCCAGGCAAACCACAATCCATGCTTTAGAAGAGGCATAAGCCAATAGCTAAAGAAGGGACAAGGAAGAGATTAATCTGGCTGGCAAGAATTGGCAAAGGCTTCTTGGGGATGGTGCCATTTTGACCTGGGCCTTTGGGTAGGAAGAGTTAGCCAGGCAGAGATGGGGAAATGCTATAATCAGAAGGAGCAGCAAGAGTATGCAGAGATAGAAAGTACAGGGCAATAGAAAAATTACTCTGAGATCTTCCAGTTTCTTCATTATCACAGGTGAAAGGGTTTTCCAAAATAAGAAGGCTAATGGCATCGGGATAAGATCTCCCACAGTCTTTGCAGTCAAAATGTGGTATAATGAAGCAGACTCTAAACAAGAGGGGAAATACCATTTCTGCAAAATGGCCAAAGAGTGATGATTTATACCAGAGGTAAGCAAGGCTTAGTCCTATTTCGTGACATGTTAAAAAGCTGTCCTTCTTTGGCCATCATATCCATATACACACCAATGCATGTGTATGGCACATTTCACTCTCAGTACTTTGCCTCATCCTTCTTTCCTTAACAGCAAGCCAAAACTTCTTGGTCCTGAATTTTAATTTAGGTATCTCTCATCCATAATAATTTACAAAAGAGGTGCAACTCATGGTTTCAAACATGTTTCCATAGAGTTTGGGGGAGTATATCCAAGAGGTGTAATACCTTGGGTGGTCAAAGATTTCAAACACTTGCTCAGGAACTACCTTTAATATTACCTGTAAATTGATAAAGAAGAATTATCTAGTACTTATGATGGATTGCCAAGTTCTGACACTACCAGATAGGGCCAGTCAGGTGGCTATTACATAGTCATTCAATAAGCAGTTACTCAGTACCCACTGCCTATACACCTAGGAGGTGATGAAAATCGTGGCTGGAAGATAGCTAATAAGCATGAAATAAGAGTATGTTCTTTCTTCTGAAGAAAGAATTGGTCCATCTATTAATAAATTGGATGAGAGAGAGAAAAAAGGATAGAAAGAAAATACAGGGTATAGTCTAGGACAAAAGGTATATTGAACCAAATATCAAACTAAATGTGTAAGCCCAATTCCCACATTTCTGAGAGCTGAATTGTAGCACCTGCAGTCAAGTGACTTCTGATCACTGGCACAGTTTTCATGAGTGTTCTCCATAACTCAAGAGGACGCAAAACAAATACAGGCATTTGATACATTATCAATGACTATAGATCTACCTTGTTGTTCTGGGCAACAGATGGATTGTTCAACTATGCATTCTCTATGAGCTGTGCACCTGCCCACCCTGAGGCCACCTAAAACCATGACCAAGTTGACCTCAACTAGTAGTACCACATTTTGGCTACACCACTACATGGTTTAACTTCCAATCTTCCTCACTAGACCTCCCAGTGCAGGCAGATCATGCATATACCATCAGCTCAGTTTATCTTTTTAATCTGAGGCAGGGGGAGTAGAGCAGATGATTCTCCTCTCAGCAGTATGGAAGGGTTGGGCATACAAACTAAACAACGTCCTCAAAGGATGGGAGGGTGATTACAACTCAGACAAAAATGAAGGAGCTAAGGCTTTCAGACTGGCTGGTCCCTTATTTCCTGGCCCTTGAGCAAATCTAATGACGATGGAAGCCTGAACAGAAGGTCAGGAAAACCACCGAGGCAGGGAAGGCAGGAGCAATGGTTAAGTATGAGCTGCACTGTGTAATCAGTTCAGGGGGACAGAGGGAGAAAGTCCATAGAGTCAAGGTCTGGAAAGCAAGAGGAAAATCTGATCAGAGCAAAGAATAAAAGGAGAAAGGAGTCTGGAAAAGATTAAGAGGAAGTTGGCAACCACACGTTTTCATTCATGGTAGAGAACCAGCGGGGTTGGCAGCAGGGGAGGGAAAGGAAATCCGTGTGGCAGTGAAGGGCTCGGGAACTGGCACAATGAGGAACAGTGGAGGGGGAGGAAGGGAGTCAGGAAGGAGCAGTGAAAAGAGAAAAGAATAAGAATAGAAATTCCTAATGGTCAGGCAACAAGAACACAACCAATCTGCCCTTGTTAATGTGTACGTGTTGCATCGTATTAAATTCCCTGAAACATTTCCTGTGAAACTCAAGCCTCAGGCATGAAAATTACAAGTCAAAACTCTCCACCATCGGTCACCTAAAAATAACAGCCAGGTACTGGGGAGAGCTGATGAGGAGGCTGGAGCCACGTGGCTGTGGATCCAGATGTGCTCTTCAGGTCCAGAAAGTGCGCAACCCAGCAACTCAGGCCAAGACTGAGAAGCATGCACTCCTGGTGGGGCCCCTCCCCAGAGCTGCCAAAGTGGGCTGTACTCCCACTCTGGGTCATCAGCAGAGAAGTGTGGCGTTGCCAGTTTTCAACGTGCAACTGTCATAATCTATGAATAGGTAGCCTCTGATGTCTCTTTGAGCTCCAAAGTCCGAGGCCCAAGGCTGGCCTCCTGGGCATGCAGCCTGGGCATTTGCACCGGGCCCTCTGTCATGGCCCTGCACTTGCTTTAACTCTGTTTTTGCCATCTTGAAATTCTTCACAGGTTTTTTTTGTTTTGTTTTTTTGTTTTTTTGTTTTCAACAACAGCCAGCATGTTCATCTACACGAGGCCTCATGAATTATGGAGCTGGCCCTGCCTGGGATCAGCATCCTTCACTCAGACTAGATGAGGACTGATGGGTCATCACTTCTGGGATCACAATGACAGCCTCTCTTCTGGACTTGGTTCCTTGGAGCACAAATCATCACAGGGTCTAGAAGATCTCCCAGTGCAGCAATGGTCCAAGGTATCTTACTGCTCCTGTCTGGACTAAGAAGGAGAAGATGCTACATCTATGCCTTCTGTTTCTCTGGAGAACCCTGGCTGATCCCATAATGGAAAACAGTTGCAGATAGATGAATTTCTTGAAGGCCTCTGAAGCTTCAGTTAGTCTTTGGACCATATTTCTTGAGTCAATTATGAGAAATATTCATAAAATTCAAAGCTTTCATCACCTTTTGGAGTCAGCAAACCTTTTCTATAAAGGACCAAAGAGTAAATATTTTAGACTTTGCAGCTCAGAAGATCTCTGGTGCAACTACTGAGCATGGCTGCTTTAACGGGAAAGCTGGCATAGATAATATGTAAACCAATGGGTATATCTGTATGCTGATAACTTTAATAGCAAAAATGAGTGGTGCACAGAAATTGGCCCATGGGTTGTTATCTGCTGACCTCTGCTCTAGAGGGAAGAGTCACCTTGGAGGATCAAAGATCACAATAAAAATCAAATGACTTGAAGTTTGTTCTTTTGGTTACCAATGTCATAAAACCCCAACTGAGTCCATTACATCATTGGCACCTCAGTTTCCCTATCTGCTCTACAAAGATGTTCTTCCATTTATTATCAGATATTTAGGAAGAGCATAGAAAGCCTTAGAGGAAAACCATGTAGCATGGCTTAGAGAGGTTTGTCAGTCTCTCTGCATTCCATCCCCCTTGTTGCCACATGCACTAATCGGTTTTATAAAACTAAGTGGGAAAGGACCAGAGGAGGCTTACAACATGTTGAATAAAAGATGAGCAACCAAGATGATGAAGAGGACCAAGGACTTGGAAGGAGAGACGTAGACCATAAAATGGGGCAGCAAATTGGAAAGATGAAGATGGGAATGAAAAGACTTCAGAGCCAAACCACAGAGAATTCAACCCAATGAGATCACTAGATTGAGGTAGGAAAAGAAACATCATGATAGACTTCCAAATGTGTTTCCAGTCTCTGCTCATTTGAAATAAAATCTCTGCCATTGTATATTCCTTACACTCCAGATAATCTGATACTCACTCTGGGGAAACAGTGAGTATCTTAGCTTGCCCTAAGGAAAGATGTTGCCCTCAGATTGCTGACGACCTGCAGGAACTCACGCAAGAAGAGAGGAATGCTGCTGTGTGTTCCTCCTGGAGATGCTATCTCCAGTACACTATGTTTCACAGCCTTTACCGCTCTTGGCCCTAGTTAGTCACATCAGTAGCTATTCCTGTGACACTTTTAAGTCTTCACACAAGAAGACAAAGAACATGCCTGTGAATATTTTGAGAAGGTCTACAGTATTTTCTGCTTGACATACAAGGCTATCCAAACCATGCTCTATATTAAACATAAATAAGGTAGAGTTTTTCCTTCATACTTAGCCCAAAGCGCAAATCCTTACAAAAAAAAAAAAGCAAATCCTCTGTCATCTGTCTCACACTGTTAGGGTTCAGGGGATCCCCCAAAATTCACTGAATGAGAAAAATAAGCTGTAGAGAGTGTATGTACTTCATCTAAGGTTCTAGAACTAATTAGGATGGATAGCGGGAGAATTATTAAACCATCTGCATAACTACAGTGAGCTAGTACACCAATTTCAACTTGGGGGAAATAGGAAGTTCAGAAACAAAAAGCCCAGAGAGAAATCTCCTGGAATGTGACCCCTATTGCCTTAGATCAGGTCAGTGACTTTGTGCAAGCAAAGCAGCGGCGGCCCCTTTCCATCCCTGGGACACCCTGATATGGACAGCAGTGGAAAGGTGGGTCACTAAGCAGCCAGGTGACACTGGGCAAATCATGTGAACATTCTAAGCCTCAGCTTCCTCATTGGAAAGATGGGGATAATGCAGTAAATTCACATCTAAGTGGCTGTGGAGTGGTGATGTCCAACAGAGGTAGTAAGAGGAGCATAATTATGTTAACATAAAAATAAATGAGGTAGTGGGTATGACCACATTTTTTTCAGGTGCCAAACTGAGAGACAGTTAAGCAGTTGTAGTAGGAGCTCCCCAACCCATGGCTTTTAACTTCAAGCACCAGCCACTCTCTCCCTGAGGTAATCTCTAGACATTATAGCCCATTTGGACCACAGGCAGCAGGCCAAAAACGCCAAGGACTTAATGCGCCCCAGAGGCAATCCTCAACCAGTGACTGAAAAATCCCAGCTCCTTCACCCTGCGGGTGGGAGTGAGGGCAACAACTCTGGAAGTGAGTTCTACCGTATCACCCAACAGAACCAAACCCCTTCCACAAGCAGCAGTAACCTGCTGGACACGGTGCTTTTTAATAGCTTCCTTTCCTTTGCTATCTCCCCTCCCCACTCCCTGTGCTCTTTCCTGGAATTACCCCCCAAATAAACTAGTTATGCTCAAATCCTTGTCTTAGAATCTGCCACTGGAGAAATTCAACCCAAGATAGCCAAGCAGAAACACCCAGCACGTAGTCCAAGATGCAAGCCTGGGATTTGCGTCAGAAGGACAAACTGTATTTGCAAGGACAAACTGTATTGCAAACTGTACACATGTTTACTTTTTTACATGTGTAGAAAAGAGTTTAGAGTGAGTTAGCTTTAAATACAAAAATTTTAAAGTGAGGCCAAAACTGCTAAGAGCGAGAGAGAACTTGAGCAGGAAATACTTCTGCAGAGGCCCACCAGGCAGCAAAAGAAAACAGATGACAACAGGAGAGCCCCTTGTAATAAATAAGGAATGTACAGGACAGAGAGAGAAACTTCAAAGAAACCTATCTACCTCTAATATACCTGTCTTCTATCAGGACATGCACATATAGCACACTAGTCCTTTAAAAGATAAGAAGCGTATCCCTTTGACAAGCCACCAACTGGACTTTGCATCTGCTGGCCAGGAGAGAATGGAGAAGTCAGATGATTCTCTAGTCAGTACTGCCCATCCTAGAAGGAAATGCAGATCCCAGAAGATACCATCTCTTGTGCAACTTAAGATTGTAACTATCAGGCAAAAGAGGGAGACAGTCACAGGATTCCTGGTGGCTATTCCTGACTGGCTGGGGATCGGGTGATATGACCTTTCCACCTTTTTCCCCCATCTGCTTTAGCAAAGCGTGAGTATGCGAGGATCACTACATTTACTTCTAATTCTGGCCATGAGTATTATTCATCTGTAGGTGTTGCTAACTGGCAAACAGACTCTAGCTTGGTCTCCATGATCTACTTGATAATCATACTGTCCTCCTGGTATTCGATGCCTAGTGTGATCTCCTCCTCTTGAGTCTGGGTGGGAACTCTGACTTGCTTCTAACCAATATAACAAGATAAAGATGGTGGCATACATGTGATTACATTACATAAGATTGTAATGTCTATCTTGCAAGGAAATTCTTTTCCATGTTTCTTTTGAAAAACCAAGTGCCTATGTTGGAGAGGTCTGTGTGGCAAGGAACTTAAGGGAGTCTCAGCCAATGGCCAGCAAGAAACTGAAGCCTTCAATCCAGTATGTCACAACGAACTGAGTTCTAGTACAACCACATGTACCTGGAACTGAATCCTTCCCCAATCAAGCCTCACATTCTGCAGCCCCAGCTAACATTTTTATCACAGACTTGTAAGCAGAGGACCAGAGGACCTGGCTAAGCCATGCCAGACTCCTGACCTACAGAAACGACAAAATAATGAGAATATATATTGTTTTAAGCTATTAAGTTTGTGATGTTATTACTGCACAGCAATAGGCAACTAATGTGCTAGCTATCATCTTGTATTGACTTACTATTAGCTCCTAGTCCTAAGAACTGTGCCCTTTATCTTGAATAAGTTCTAATCAATAAACCATGTTATTTGAAAGCTATTAATTTTGTCACTGCCTTTCAAAAACTTGTGATGGTGAGTATGGGTCTACCAAACTAGCCAAAAGGATTTCCACCAACACACAATTCCTCAAATGAGTGATAAGAGGAACCCTGACAATGGCCAGATCTGAGAGAGAACTGGATAAGTCCCACTGTGCCTGCTGTGGGTCAGAATCAACCTCCAAGCAGAAGGAAATATTTAGTTCTCTGGGCTCCATTTTCCTCACACTTGAGCTTCAGGAAAAATTGAAGAAATCAAGAAATGTGAATAATGACTAGCTGAAGACCCATGATTTGAAAGAAAAAAAAAAAAGGCATGCGATTAAAAAAAGGAAAAGAAAAGAAGAATCATGCTCCTGAACAATTGGTGAGATTCTCATGCAGTGACCAGAACTCAGGAGAATTCAGAACTTCAGCCTCCCCATAAAACCTGTCTGGCTGAGGGTAATTGTGTGGTTAAGGGTAATTATCAAGGACTTGACAAAAGCAACAGAATAGTGCTAATTGGTATAATGCTTTTCATAATGAAAGAAAGGAATTCCAAAATTCATTATGAAATGACTTTACTCTTTTTTGTGGTAACCACACATAGAACCTAGAAGAACATATAAAACAGTGCTTTGTTATATATGCAGGTCATATCTTCCAACACATGAATGACTGGGGCATATGCAAATGGGTGGTAGGTCAGGGGGTTCAAGGTGCCTTCTTTCCTTTCTTGGATTTATTCTTCTGAACTCCTTGACATACGTGGTTGCTTTGACATTGGTTCATGAGACATCCCCTTGTGGCCACCTGTCTTACATAGGGACAGGTCTCCCCTGCCAGAGTCCCTCTGTCCCTTTAGCTCCTCTCTGCACCCTCCCCAGTGTCCCTTCTATTCACCTCAGGCTCCAATGTGGTCATCATTGTTTTGTTCCAAATGCTTTCTTTATGGATGAAGAGTAAGCAATCAGGGTGTCAGGAAAGCATGGGAAAGGGAGAGAAGAGAATCTGTCTTTGTATCTCCAAGAGACTCAGACTTTTCACGCCTAGAGGTGATCTCCTCCTAGACGCTATTTCCCATATGGTATCCTCTGCTGAAACAGCATTCACTTCTCTTAACCTGGGCTGTACTCTATTACCCATGTACCAAGCTTCCATGGGAAGATGGGGAGCTTTGGAGTTTAGAGAAAGCAAAAGGCCTCCAACCACACTCTCTACCTAAACCAACTCTCTGAGTCTGCTCAAAGGATGAGTGCCCCTAGTTCCCCGCCACAGAAAACTGAGAAAGGTATGCATGGGCCAGCAGCGGGCAGCATCCCGCCACATGGACAGGATCTACTCTGTTCAAATCCACCTTATTCCATGTGTCAGCCGAAAGGGTGGAGGATTCCTGAGGGTTGCCTGTATGGAAATACCACTGCTTCTCCATTTCAGGACCCAACCATCAAACACCCCACCTCCTAGCTTTGACAGGTACTTGGGCCTTGCTCTCTCCTTTCCCAACTTTCATGCAAGAAGGACCCTTCTCCTAGATGGACCATTCCTAGGTGGGTGAGGAAAAATGCAGCCTCTCTTCAGTTTTACCCAGAGCACAACCAATGTACATTGGTACATCTCACAGGTACCAAAGCTGGTGGGGCCAGGTTCCTTCTCCACTAATTTCTTGATGGATTGAGCATCATTGCTCTAGGATCCAGGTACATTCTATACACTCGCAAGCATCCCAACTAGCTCACTAGCAGATATGAGATGCCTCCAGAAGTCAATTATCTTAGGCCCACCTGGGACCCCCAGGTTCCAAAACAAGACCCAATCTCTGACCTGCAGCTTCTGGCATTGCTCCCTGGGTAATGTGTAAGTATTTAGGAAAAATTAGAAAGTTGCAAAAGTTTTATTCTGGATTGTGAGTTGACATAATATTTGGACCTACATTTCAGCTCAGTAACATATTGAAGGTCCCATGGTTGTCTCCCCAAAATTGAAGGTCAAGATCTACTAGAATTCTCGCAAAGGAGAACAAAGCCAGAAGTTTGGCTCCTAACAGCACCATATGTGTGCACTGAGACACCCATATTTGGATTCCATTGTCTTTTCTATTCCAGATGGAAATTTCCTAGGATATTATTAAAGCCTTCGTAGGAGGCATGGGTTCCCTTGGAGATGATACAAAATAATTGTAGATATTTTTTAATCCCTCCTAATTTAAATATTTCCCACTGGAACAGATCCTCATTCTCTCCCACTTGGTCATAATGATTCAAACAGGAGAGCAGTGAATTGAACATTTTCTCCACAAAAGCCATGAAGTAAAGGCTTTCTTGTCCTTTGTGGAAAAAGCTTACACATACTAAAATTATTCTGCCCAGCTTTTTAGCCATCCAGTTCCAAGGACAAAAATTCAGAGCTTCATAACTGTAAAGGTTTCCTATTCTGAATCATTTATAAATAGGATTACTTTCTGAGCAATGGTTTTCACAGAACGAATTGTATACAAGGGTGACATTTTTACTAAACATCCTCTGCCTTTGGGCTAATGGGTTGCATGATAATTAAATCTGGACACATCCAAGTCCTCAGCCAGCACTCGGGGCACCACGGGGCAATCCTTGTGTGGCAAAAGTCACTACTGTCTGAGTGCTGAATTTATCTTTAGAGTGCACTGTAAATGAGTGATTATCATTTGCCATCCCTGCAGCAAGGCATCTGTTGTTGGAAGGCTTGTCCAGCTAGCAGAAGATTTCACAAAAAGATTGAGTTTCGGGCAGCTCCTCACTCTTGTGCATTTTCCACAAACTTTCCGCCACCTGCTGACTCATCCCTGGATTACCAGGCTCACAGCTGTAGCACTTCCCCTCTTCTCTACATCCCACGGCCCCCATTCTCCTTCAGCTCCTATTTCCTTCCACTTCTGGAGATTTCCTCATCTATTCAGTTCCACCGGTCTCCAGGTGAAGGGAAGGGAGGCTTTCCAATGATGAGCCAAATACCTACAAGATACTGAGATCCTTCCAAACCCTCTTCTTGGGATACCTCCTGAGAACTCTTATGCTACATGTCTGCCTCTTCTTCCACCTCAGCTCAATACCAGTGCTACTCCTCTTCTCTTACCCCAGATGGAGAAAGAAGTTTAAAAAAAAAAAAAAAAAAAGACCCTCACTCTACTCACTGGAATTTATAGAGCACTTACTACATGGCAGACGCTGTAATAAGTGCTTTAGAAACATAATACCAATTCATCCTCACAAATAATGCTGTTGTTCCCATTTTGTAGATAAGGATTTTGAGATATAGTGACCATATAATTATTAAGTGGCAAACCAAGATTTGAATCCCAGTCTGTGGGATTCATGCAAGAAGGACCCTTCTCCTAGATGGACCATTCCTAGGTGGGTGAGGAAAGATGCAGCCTCTCTTCAGCTTTACCCAGAGCACAACCAATGTACATTGGTACATCTCACAGGTACCAAAGCTGGTGGGGCCAGGTTCCTTCACTAATTTCTTGATGGATTGAGCATCATTGCTCTAGGGTCCAGGTCGCAGCTCGCGACTGTGCTCAGTGAAGAGGAGGCATGACAGCCAAGTGCTGGAATGTATTGGAACCTACTGGAACGTATGCTGGACTTACAGTTCAGGGAGAGATGAACTGGAAGTATAAAGTCAGATATTTTCTTATAAGTCTAGGGCAGGTGTTCTCAGGTGCAGGCGACCCCCCCCCCCCCCCCCCCCCCCCCCCCCGCCCCGGAGACATTGGCAATGTCTGGAGACACTTTAGGTTGTCAAAACTGGGAGTTGCTACTGGCACCTTGTGGGTAGAGGCCAGGAATGCTGCTAAACATCCCTCAGTGCTCAGGACAGCCCCCACAGCAAAGAATTACCCAGCTGAGGATGTCAACAGTGCTGACATCCAGACATCAGCACTAGGGGTTTGGTCTAGTTGGCATACTTCCCACTCCCCACCCCATTCTTTGTTGTGGATTTTTATTCTTTATGTCCATTTTACTAATCTCATGTTCATCTTTTACTGGGAGGCGCCCCAAGTCCTTTTAGGAAGCAGGGAAGAGTGTGAATAAGGACAAACACGCTGACTTTCGAAGACTCTCCTGAGGGGACAGCACCTCGCTCGGAACAAAATGCTCCGAAGGCACTGTATTTCGGGAACAGTGACCCAGCAGTCTGTCTGTCATTTCCACACCCTTCACTGTCAGGACTGGTACTTCCTGGAATCTTGTCCCAGGAAAATGTTTTGGGGGTGGGGAGAGTGGTTGCCTTGGAACATGCTGTTGCAATGAGAAACCTTCTTAGGGGGAACAAAATGTTTAATTAAGAAAAAAAAAAAAAAAAGAAAGAAAAAACCTGTAACCTGATCCCAGTCTTAAATACTCTCCACTAACCATAAATCAAGAGAAAGTGAAATAATTTCCATCACACTCAAACGGCATGTTCTCCAAGGTTTGCAGGAATGGGAGAGACAATGTGGAGAAAATGCGTTGTTCTGTGGTTCTGAAATCAAAGCCCAATTAGTCAGAGGATAAATTCAAGAGACTGCAATAACAAAACATATGTCCCAACCATGCCTATATTAAGCAAGTCCTAAAAGTCCAGAAATGATAGACGATAAGGCAACTTTAGTGAGCAACATCTTTGTTTACATTACAGTACTTACACGTAAACTTTGAAAGCATACTATGGACTGAAGAAAATATTTTAATTGGCCTTTAAAATATTCTTCTAGGGCAAATTCGACTTGTTTAAAATGCTGCCTGACTGGTCTCTGGTTATGACAGCTCATTAGGCGGTCTTAATGCCATAAGAATTATTAATCATTATGTCAGTTTTTCTAAAAGCATTCCAGATTTTATCCAATTCTGGGTAGAGGTTATTTATACCTTAGGATGTTCTTAATTGCTTTATGGCAAAAGAAAAAATCTGGAATAAGTTATAATTATTACCTCACTTAATATCTTTTTAAATTATAATGTTTTGGCAAATTTTGCTCACATAATTCTTTGAGCCTGGGGTGCCTTTTTATCCCCTTCCATGCCTCCAAAATTCTCCTTATCATTCAAGGCCTAAATCAGATACCACTTCCCTCATGAAAATGCCCCTATATCCCCATCAGCATAAAATCAAAGGTTCCTCTTTGCTCCCAACTACATTGCTTCTATCTTCATTAAGCATTTGAATGATCATTTTGCTTTATGTTTTATTTACTCCTCTGCATCTGTCTTCCTGGGTTAAAATCCCTTCAGCAGAACAGAGAACATCTTATTTATTTTGCATCCCAGGAAACTGACAGAGAGCCTGGAATTAGTAAACATCCAGTAGTGATTGATTAAATTACATAAAACTGTACAGGTTTGATCAGATAGAAATTGTTTTTCAGCTTGTTCTCTTTGTTTGTTTGAAGCAGAGTGCTCACTTGAATAATTATGAGACCCAAACCTCAATCAGTTAAGACAAAGAGTTTCAGTTCCTTCCCTTGTCTGGACTTAATTTTGAGTTCCACTAAGGGCCAGGAGATAAGCAAAACATTTCTGATACATATGTTGTCTTGGATTGGGACCACAACAGATACCACAGTCCAAGTGGGTGAATAATGCGCTGGATATTTGGCCTGATTTTAGGTGCTTGCAGGCAAGCTAGCTAATAATTAATTAAGGTAGGGGGCTCTCTCATAAATGTTTGTTTCAAACTACCCCACTTCTTCCCTCACTTAGTAACTGCCTCATTTATTATCAACAGATGATGTTTGAATACCTCCTATGTAGTAGGCATCTTCAGCAACTAGAAATACGGAGCTCAGTAAGGACATAGAGCTAACCCCCTATGAAGAAATAAAATAATAAAGTCTCTCTTTTCATGTCAAAAAAATCTAAAAGATTGCTTTAACAGACAATATTTACCCAGAAAGTGCCCTGGGTGAGCAAGGGAGTTTGGTTTGTAGGAGACAGGAACTATCCTAATAACTGCATTTTAAATATATACAATGTGCCACTGAAATCGCATAAGTAACACAGAACAAAGTTACCAACTACGCATGGCAACAGTAATTGCAAAGACAAATCCAGAGAGAGGGACCATCTCTGGGAAAACCCCAGCTCTGACGTTGTTCTGATCTCTCTCCACCCATCTCTCCACTAGT
The DNA here is from genome assembly GCF_011800145.1 of Mirounga leonina. Taxonomy (NCBI): domain Eukaryota; kingdom Metazoa; phylum Chordata; class Mammalia; order Carnivora; family Phocidae; genus Mirounga; species Mirounga leonina. The sequence continues at coordinate 9,526,633 of NW_023270442.1, forward strand.
CTCTCCACCGTCTCCCTGAAAGCCAAAGCCCTGCCAATCTGGTTTGATTTTGTTTTCCTATGACCTGAAACCTGATGTCCCATAGCAGGAAAGCGACTCCCAGGCTGCAGTTTGTGGCTGGGATTCTGCTTACAAATACCAAGAATGGTACAAATCTTTCAGATGCTGTAAAATTATTTTCATAGAGAAGGAAATCAAGCACAATTGAAGAGTAGATTCCCACGTGTTCCTCATCACTTGCATTCCTAAATTTATGACTAGTTAGAAACCCAGAGACCTGGGTCCTAGTGCTGGCCACGTTTCGGCAAGTTATGTAAGTGTGGATAAATCACTTAACTTCACAGACCCACTTTTCTTATCTTGTAAATAAAAGAGGTTGATAAGGTTATCTCTAACTACATATGACTGACCCAGTTTTGAAGTTCGGGTGGTCTCAGGTCCCTCTTGGAGCATTCTATCAAGATATCTGTAGATCAAGTTTACCTCCCAAAAATTGTTGTCAATATTAAGAAATGTTCATACACATAAACCTTCAGACTCCCCTTGAAATTTTGTAAATTATTTATTCATTCTCTGTAGTGATATGATGATCTCATATGGACATTATCAAGGTCACTAAGAGTAGAAATATTTTTCCTCTTTCAAGCCTATTTTTTAAGACATTAAGTATTATTTCCTTTGTTCCTAAATTATGTATTGCAGAGAGACATGTAGCAATAAGATGTACATCCTCACAATATTTGTTTAACTTCAACAAGAATATCTCTTCCACTTATCTTCAAGTTGATCTAAATTTGGATCAAGACCATGGGGTCTTCCTAATCTCAGTTTTGTCTTCCTCAGCATGTCACATGACTCCCTTTACAGGCGAAATATGGCTGCAGGGGCATCAGCTGACAGTTCTAGACACAACAATATCTAGTGAAGAGAAGGGCAGATTCTTCCTGTGTCTCAATTGTTTTTAGCAAGGAATTTCCAGAAGTGCCCCAGGTGACTTCTCCTCAGGTCCTATTGGCTAGAATTAGTCACATGCCCGTCCTTAAATCAATATCTGCAAAAGGAATGAGTCCACCATGACTGCCTTAGACAAATCATAGTTCACTCCCTGGGTCCGTAGAGGTTGTCACCTACCCAGCACTTATGAGAAGGTGAAGTCAGGACAAAATCAAGCCTCTACCCTCAGGGAAAGGGAGATGGGATGGCTTAGGGTAGGCAAACAATGGTCACAACAGAATTAAAAAGCACATTTGGCAGGGGAAGGTGACTGGTCACAAATGAAGGACCTTTGCTATCAGAGTAGAAACCAGCCTTGACCTCCCAAAGATGAAAGATAAGGTTGCCAAACAGTGCCTGATTTCAAAGAGACTTTCAAAAGCCTAGCTAGTATTTATTCAGCAAAGTTAATGAGGATTTTTGTATATATGAGATACCATTAAAATTCCAAAGTAAATTTCCCAATCCTAAATAACATCTTTACTCGAAGACAAGACCTCAAAGCTTCCATTAGAATCTTTATTTAAAGAAAAATAAATTTTGAAGTTTGAAAATGTTCTCAGCAGTACAAAAGAATTGTCCTAAATTTCTAGGTTTCACATAATTTTCTTGGGTATCAGATTTTCAAGAGGCAGAACAAACTTATCCTGAAATCCGCAAGACAAATGCAAGATGTGATAAGCATGGTTTTCTCTTCTGCCAAGCTTGTCTCAATACCTTCCCATCTTTTGTCTGCAGCTGACCCCCGCCCTTGCCCTCAATGCTTTCTCTTATCCATTCTTTTCCTTGTCTCTCCTTTCCTTGCACCTCACCACTTTTCATAATAATTATGTACCATTTTCCCTCTTCTCTTTCTCCCATTTCCCCATCTCTGTCTTTTCCCTTTTTATCCCTCTCCATTCCTCTTCCAACCCCATTTTCCCTTAACTGGTCCTTTTATGGCAAGTAATGCAAATGATCTTAAATGTAAAAAGTCCTTTACTACCTAAAAAAAAAAAAAAACACTTTTTACATATATGATCTCATCTAATGTGTCCCTTAAATTGCCTGTATTAACATGGCTGGTCACATAGTAGGTATTCAATAAAAATTAATTTAATTGAAAAGTCTTTTCATCTTCACCTATTAATTATGCATGTTATATTTACATATAAAAATTACCTATTGTTGCATAACCAACCACCCCAAAATCTCGTTGGCTTAAAATAATAATGATTTATTTCCCATGATTCCATATATTGGCTGGGCAGTTCTTCTGCTTACCTTACTTGCACCCACATGAGGCTGAATTCAGTTGGTGACTGAGCTGGGCTGTAAAGTCCAAGATGGTCTCACCCCCATGCCTAGGCTTAGGCAAAGATGGAAGGCGGGAACCACCTTCTCTCCATCTGGTCTCTCATAATTTAGTCTATCTTGAGCCTCTTTACATGTGACTTGTTTCTTTTTTTTTTTTTAAGATTTTACATATTTATTTTTAAGATTTTACTTATTTATTTGAGAGAGAGAGCAAGAGAGAGCACAAACAAGCAAGGGGAGGAGCAGAGGGAGAGAAAAGCAGACTTCCCACGAAGCAGGGAGCCTGACACAGGACTCGATCCCAGGACTCTGAGATCATGACCTGAGCCGAAGGCAGACACTGACCCGACTGAGCCACCCAGGTGCCCCACATGTGACTTGTTTCTAAGACAGCAAAAATGCAGGCTGCAAGGCCTCCTAAGTCCTTGAACCAGAAATCACACATTATGATTTCTGCCTTTCTATTGGCCAATGCTAGCCATAAGGCTGGCCCCAAAGCAGAGAGAAGAGGAAACACACTCCATCTCTTGATGGGAGGAGTAGAAAAAGGGCATGTAAGACAGACTGTTGGAGCCATTTTTGGAAATAATTTACAATAGGTGGTGATATAGTACGTGAAACTTCAAAATTTCTATTTATAAATCAGCAAGTTCAAAATCTTCATGTTGTCTAGACATGAGACCAATTAGAATAAAATAGAATATCTAGGAATAGGCATAAATAAATACACAGGAAATTTAGTACATGGAAAAGTCAGAATCTCAAATCTATGAGAATAAAGATAAGCTTTTTTTAATTGAAATTTTTATTGAGATAATTATAAAGTAACATGTAGTTATAAAAAATAATACAGAGAGATCCTTTGTATGGTTTGCCAGCTTTCTCTCAATGACAATATTCTGCAAAATTATAGTAAAACATCATTGACATTGACACAATCTATCTTATTCAGATTTCCCCAGTTTTACTTCTTCTCGTGTGGGGGTGTGTGTGTAGTTCTGTATGATTTTATCACCTATGTAAGCTTGTCTGCTACCACAGTTGATACACTGAACCATTATGATATCACAAGGATCTCTCATGTTGTCTTTACGTAACCACACTCACCTCCTTCGCCTCCACCCCTAACTCATAGCCCCAGCCCTCAGCAACCACTAGGCTGTTCCCCATTTCTAAAATTTTGTCACTTCAAAATATTATATGAGTCATACAGTATGTAATGCTTTTCAGGACTGGCTTTTTTTTTTTTTTTTCATTCAGCATAATCTCTTGGAAATTTGTCCAAGTTCTTATGTGTATCAATAGTCTGTTCCTTTTTATTGCTGAGTAGTATTCCGGGATATGTATGTACCACAGTTTGTTGAACCATTCACCTTTTAAAGGGCAGAAAGATGATTCTGGTTTTAGATTATTACAAATAAAGCTGTTATGAACATTGTGTATAGGTGTTCATATGAATATAAGGTTTCATCTCCCTGCAATAATGTCCAGAAGTATAATTGCTAGGTCATATGGTAATTGCAGTTTTTTGTAAGAAACTGCCAACCTTCTCCAATGTGGCTGTATAATTTTACATTCCCACCAACAACATATGAGTAGTTCAGTTTCTCTGTATCCTTTCCAGCATTTGCTGTTTCACTATGTTTTATCCATTCTGATCACTATGTAATGGTATCTCATCATGGTTTTAATTTGCATTTCTTTGGGCGCCTGGGTGGCTCGGTCGGTTGAACCTCCGACTCTTGATTTCGGCTCAGGTCATGATCTCAGGGTTGTGAGATTGAACCCCACATCAAGCTCCTCAGCATGGAGCCTGCTTAACATTCTCCTTCTGTCCCTCCTCCCCCACCTCTCTCTCTAAATATAATAATAATAATAAAAATAATAATAATTTTCATTTCCTGATGGATAATGTTGAATACCTTTTCATGTGCCTACTTGCTATCTGTATGTCTTCTTCACTAAAATATCTGTTCATGTCTTTTGCCATTTTCCACTTGGATTTTTTTTTCCTGAATTTACTTGAGTTTTGAGAATTTTTTATATATTCTAGATATAAGCTTTTGTTGGAATGTGGTTCCCAAATATTTTCTCCCAGTCTATAGTTTCTCTTTGCATCCTTTTCACAAGGGTTTTCACAAAGCAAAAATGTTTAATTTTGATGAAATCCAATTTATCAACTTTTCCTTTTACACATCATGCTTTGGGGTCAAGTCTAAGAACTCTTTGAAAGATGGTCTTTTTCATCCATGTGTTACCACTTCTTCAGGGGAATTGAAAATATAAAGTCAAATTCAGACCTCACATCATAACCAGAAAAAAACTCCAAATGAATCAAAAAGGAATATATATGAGAAAGTAAAAGAAAAATGTTCCAGAATAATACATAAGTGAATTTACAGGCATAAATGAATACATAAGTAAATAAAATGGACAAAGGAAATGAGCAGTTCATAGAATTAAAAAATTACAAGTGGCACCTAAACATATGAAAAGATGTTCAGCTTCTCAAAGTACAATAAAAACAAGTTAAACTTCACTGAAATACAGTCTCACATATCAGCTTGTCAATTAAATTCTAGCCACATACTCTGTTGGCAGGTGTTCCAGTCAAGGTCATTTAAAGAAAGAGAGGGCACACTTAAATGGGTTGACTATTTACAGAAAGAAAACTTACAAAGTTGTAGGTTAAGGGAACCCAATAGGCACAGAAATTAACAAAAGCTGAAAGTTACTACCACCCTTAGGCCTGAAGGAGCAAGGCAGTTAGCAATTACCAGAACCAAGAGAGACAACAAAAGTAGGAGACAGAGCTGAGGTCTTTGGTAAAGGTAGTCAGTCAACCCACTGAAAACTGTTATGAAAGGGAACGAAAACAAGCGCCATGATCTCTCTCTCTCCTCTCTCTCCAGCCTCCTTGTCTTCCTCTCAAGAAGCCATAGCACAAGGTAGTCTCTTAATGCTGAACACTGAAATCAGCCTCCCAGGTCCTAGATCAGTATGGAGAATGCTGAAGTATGGATCAGGAGAAACTATCCAGCACAGCGAGGCTCAGGGGAATCATACCCTCTTCTCATTATTACTGAAGAAAGTACAAATTTGCACAACCCCTATAAGAGGGTAATTATCAAAATGCAACCAACTATAGTACACCCAGCCTCTGTCCCAGCAATCCCACTTCTGGAAATTTATCCTACAATTACACCTGCACTCATGGGAAATGTTGTGGTTCAAGGTTACTTACTGTAGCATCATACTTAATGTAAAAAGGCTGAAAACAATCCGTGTCCAGTTTTAAAATAAAATAAGTTATAGTACATTTGCACAATGATATACTGTGCAACAGTCAGAAAGAATGAGGAAGACCTGAGGTATCACCATTTTCAAGATATGTTAAATAAAGGGAAGATGCAAAACAGCATAAAGGATGCTAACTTATTGTTAAACAGAGAGAAAAATAATCTGCATGTCTCCATAAAAACAATAGGAGGATATGTAAAAATGTAATAAAAAGTTACCGTAATAGGATATACAGGAACCAGAGTGTGAATGAGATTTCTCAATAAATACATTATCAATTTTTTAACATTTCTATTGATTTCTATTGATTTTATTGATTTACTTTTACTGATACATATTATCTATAAAAACATTTTTAATTATCATGTGTTATCTTTCTTGAAATCCTAAAAATAGGCATTAATGGGGAGAAAAACATCAGAATTCACTTAAAGTCTTTCCTCTCTCACAAATTCTACTATTCAAAGAATCTATCAACCCAAATATCCAAAAGCCTGTCAGTCTTCTGAGATCATCCTTTACTTTACTATCCACATAAAATTGTTTAAATCCCCCATCCCAAATGCCACAAAGGCCAGATTGTTCCTTGAGATGCCTGAGGATTTCTGCTCTAAACCCACACTCTGCTTGGGTCCTGGCATCCGTTTATAATCTGGCATTCTTCATGTGCTGTTTTCTTTGGTCCTGCTTTTCCCGACATTTGTCCACACTCATTCCACTTCCATTTTCACAAAGCACCATTAAAATGTGGCTGCTATAACAGAGTTTTATGGACAGCTGAAGGTTTCTGGAGGCTGTCAGGACCAATTATCAAAGACTCAGAAAAGGATGCAGTAATTGCAAAAGTAATTCCTGGGTGCCCTTTCCCTGAAGTGCTGACACTGTCTATCAGAACCTCAAGGGGGCGTGTACCTTGACTGTCTTCCACTGACTAGCAATCTTACAACCCTGTAGGAGTAAGCTCTAGAAACTGAGAATGACATCAATGAATTTTATCCAGGAGAAATACAATTGACTTCCACCCTATAAAAATGATGTTCTCAAACATTACACTTTATTGCCCACAGGATATTACTCAATTTTGCATCTATTTCAGCATTCCCAATTACCCAAGTGTGTGTGTGTGTGTGTGTGTGTATTCTTCAAATTATCCTTTAAACAGGTGAATTTAAGCTATGAATGAAATAAAACTTTTGTTAATGGGATAAGGATTTTAGCTTTTTGAAAATTATACTTTGGTAAGGGACACAACATACCAGGAAGTAAAATAAGAACTTCAAATTGAATGATCAGACACCCTATTCCTGACAGTTCTTAGCCACTGCACAAGTATTTCTCATGGGTCCTGTGTCTCCTTGGGTCACAGGCTCCTGCCTGTTTCTCAAACACTTCCTCTTAGACTTTCCCCCATCATCCCTCTTCTTCCATTTCCCAATACCTCAAGCATCAACGGACAATTCCAAGGTGTCTATTTTTTTATAAGGTGGAGGAATTTTACTCCAAACACCCATCTGAGACTTAGCTCCTGGCCTCCTTTGAGTATGCAAGAGAAGCTTATTATAAATATTTTCTTTATAATTTAAAAAAATGCATCTATTCCTGAAGTTAATGCTGCCTTTGGCTGAGAATTTCTTCTTTAGTTGGTACATTACTTTCTATTAGACATGCAACATGTAACACCCTCCGCCAGCAAAGCATGTGTGCCCCTAGAAACAAACAAAAGCCCTCTAACTTAAAACTCCCATAGCAGGAAGAGCCCCCCGTCTCCCATAGGGACTAGATTCTCCTCATAAGTACCATAGCTCTGGACCAAGTACTGATGTGGCAACTCAGACTTCACTGGGTTCTGCTTGGGTAACTGTGGGAGACTGAACTAGACACACTTCAAACTTCCTTTGAACCTTGAGCTTCAAAGAGATCACAATAATATTTAGTGAACTAAGGTTCTACTCACTAAAGTGGTCATGCTCAATGTCTAGGCAGCAAAGAAGTTGTTCAAATCCCTCCAGTCCCAACCCCCTGGAAGAGTCCTGGGAGACTCAGGAATTCCTCTAGGTCACAATTACAGTTCTTCTGTGGATGTTTTTTTTACATCTTCATCCCCTGCTGGTCCTCTTTACCTGTCTCTGCTTCTCTGGCTCTTGACCCACCTCTGATACTGTTCCTGAGCTATGACTGTAACATCTCTGAGCAGCGACATCACTCATCCATCACTAGGGCCTCCAGGCAGGTTACACCTAGCTGCAGTCAAGGCTTTTCACTGAGACAGCAGGAGCTTTCTCATCATGCTTATAGCTATTCAGAGTTTCCCAAAAGCGTGGTCCTTTCTCTCTGGTTCCTAAATAACTTCTACTAAAGGTGGCTTTTACTATTTTACTTTTCAGTAAAAGTAAAGATATGTTCACCCAGGAACGGGTCAGCAAATTATTAAAGAAGCACCTTACAACATCTAATTTAATGCAGCCTCCCATTGCATGACTCCTCTACCCACAGGTAAATTCCCTATCAATTCTGGGAACTCCCTGAAGATTAGAATGCAGCTTATACATTTATATACTTTTAACTTTAGAGACTTGCAACCTATTCACCAATCTCTAACATCATCTTCGCCATTTCAATGGGACGTGTGACCACCCATGAAGCCATGCTAGAGTTTTCCAAGCATGTTCCAGTGTTCCAAGGTCCTCAATGATTTAATGAAAGGACTCACAGAACTCAGAAAAACTGTTACGCTCAGTTATAGTTTATTATATATCAAGAGGATTCAGATTAAAACCAGCAATGGAAAAAGGTGCATAGAGCAAACTCCAGGAGAAACCAAGTATAAGCTCCCAGTTCTTCTCCTCTCACAGTGGATTCATGTGGACATCCTAATTCTCCCCCATAACAATGTGTGACAACATGCAGAGAGCGTAGCAAACCAGGGAAGGTCACCTGAGCTTTGGTGTCCAGGCTAACTGCCCATTGGACTGACCTTCAGCCTCCAGTCCCTCCAGAGGTCATGCTGATACTGACACCACGTGATCAAAGACACTCTTATCAAGCAGGGTATTCCAAGGGCTTAGAGGTTGCCTTCCAGGAGCAAGGCAAAGGTCTATCTTTCTTTGGAATGTAAAGGGTATGGACAACCTGCAAAGTTGATCTTTTACTGTACAGTTCCATTAAGACCACCCAAGAGTCTTAACACAAAAACTATTTCATTCAAAATGCAAAGGCTGCTCAAATAGCCTGCTTTATCACCTCTTAGCCATTCATTCTGCCTTCTGTTTTTCAAAATTGAATGGTCCTAATCATTGCAATGTGTTCTCAGTTGAGAGTGACTTTCTCCTTTGGTTGTTTTTATTTCAAGAATTTCATTTGACACATAAAGAACAGAACTGCACCTAATAATCAAAGTATGTACATTATACATAATTTATATGTAACATTTGGGAAAATGTTAAAAATATTTTCAAAATATCTTGTGTCCAAAATACTTGTGTTTGATGCTCAACATTAATAGGCATTTAGGCCAAAGAAATGGACCTTGTGATGATTAATTTTATGTGTCAACTTTGTTAGATCAAGGGATACCTAAAAAACTCATTAAACATTATTTCAGGGGCACCTGGGTGGCTCAGTCAGTTAAGCACCTGCCTTTGGCTCAGGTCGTGTTCTCAGGGTCCTGGGATCGAGCCCCACATCAGGCTCCCTGCTCAGCAGACAGCCTGCTTCTCTCTCTCCCTCTGCCACTCCCCTGTTTATTCTCTCTCTCTCACTCTCTCTCTCTCTCTGTCAAATAAATAAATAAATAAAATCTATTTTAAAAAAATAAATAAATAAAAATAATCATTATTTCAGTATTATGTATCTCTGAGGACATTTCCAGAAAAGATTACATTTGAATTGGGGAAGTGAGTGAAGCAGATGACCCTCCCTAATATGGGTGGGTATCATCCAACCTGTTGAAGACCTGAACAAAAATAAAGGGCAGAGGAAGGTTGAATTACCTCTTTTTCTTACTTCCTGAGCTAGGATATAGATCTTTTTCTTCCCTCGGTAATCCTGGTTCTCAGACCTTCAGGCCCAGACTGGAATCTAAACCACTGGCTCTCTGCTTCTCAGGGCTTTGAACTGTACAACCAGCTTCCCTGGGTCTCCAGCTCGAGATGGCAGATCATGGACTTCTCAGCCTCTCTAACTGTGTGAGCCAATACCTTCTTTTACATATATAAATATAAATATATAATACATACACACACACAGACATATATACTATTGGCTCTGTTTCTCTGGAGAACCCTAATACAGATTTATATCTTCATAGAACAATCGTTCCCCTCCTAGTTAAAAGCAACAAATCCAGTTCATTCAATGTATACATAAAGTTCAGAAAAGTTATCCATAAATGCATTACCTTGTATTTTCACTAATCCACATCAAATTACACCTATTCAAAAGGAAAATATGGATACTTAAATAAAAATTAAAACTTGTACATATCATAAAAGGAGAAATTAATAAGTTCTAAAAACTTAGGTAATAATTGTAATATATGTGATAGAAAAGGTTTAATATGCTTAATTTATAAAGAATTCATAGCAAGAAAACTTCTGAATTTTTACAATTTTTAAATGTCCATAGGCATAAATGGAGAGTGATTGCTAATGAATTTTAGGGGTTTTTTTCTTAGGGAATAAAAAATGTTCTAAAATTGTGTTGATAGCTGCACAACTTTGTGAGTATACTAAAAGCCAGTGAATTTTACACTTTAAATGAGTGAATTGTATGTGTGTGAATTATATCTCAATAAAGCCACTATCATTTTTCAAAAGTCCAACCTCTCTATAAATTAAGCAAAATTAATAGTTGGTCAGTACATAAAATCCCTTTTTTTTTCATGTGCTGGTAATAGTATAGAATAATGGACACGTTCATACAGACAACCTTGATAATAATGTAAATTGGTACTTTTCAGGAAGACAACCAAACTTTAAAATTATGCAGGGTCTTTAACACAGCAGTTTTGCTTCTAGCATTTACCCCCAATAGATTGCAAATGTGTCCCCAATTTTTCACCTCTCCCTATATCCATTGCATTTTTCACGTAACCTTGAGTATATCCACACTCTGACTCTTGCTTCAGCCATGTAACTTCCTGGGGCAATGAGATATTGGCAATATTATACAACAAGAAGATAGAAAAAGTGCGTGTTTCTGCTTATATTCTCACACCTCTGTCATCACCATGAGTACATGCCCAGGCTAGCCTGCTGGATGTAATAAGAGGCTTGTAGAACAAGTCAAAGCATCCCAATTGTCCCAGCCAACAGCCAGCCATTTCCTAGACATGAAAGAAACCCAAAGGAGACCAAAAGAACTACCCTCCTGAGCCCAGCCTAAATTACTGACCCAAAATTCATGGCCATCTCCCATATGTATACCACGTCCCTTTCTCCTTTGCATGTTTTAGTCCCTCTGTTTGAAATGCCTGTTCACAGTTCCATTTGGCAATGCATATTCATGCCTTATTTCATCCAGGAAGCCTTTATAAATTCCTCTAGCATATAATACATTTGTTTATACTTCTTCATCACACTTTCTTTGCAGTCTTATATGCTTTTCATGCCTTTCTGCCTCTACATGATGAACTCCTCCTGATCAAGGACTTTACTCTCTCTTTCGTTCCCAGTCCTTGGTCAGTGATGAAATGCTCATTAAATGTCTGTTATATAAATGACTGAATTGACACTAGATTAGAGCCAGGAGATCTGAGCTCTGTTTCTTGATCCATCACTTGGACAAATCATGGCTCCAACATTTCAGACTTCTCACCTGTGAAATGGGTATAATATTTTATATCTCAATTTCACAAGTTGTTAGAATGATCAAATTTAATTTTTTTACTCAAGTACAATTAACATATGGTGTTATATTAGTTTCAGGTGTACAGTATAATTCACCAATTCCATACATTTCTCAGAGCTCATCAAGGTAAGTATACTATTAATCCCCTTTATCTATTTCATCCACCACCCCACCCACCTCCCCTTTGGCAACCACCAATTTGTTCTCTGTATTTAAGAGTTTATTTTTTGTCTCTGTTATTCTTTGTTCATTTGTTTTGTTTCTTAAATTCACATATAAGTGAAATCATATGGTATTGTCCTCTGGTAAGGGAAACAAAAGCAAAATTATTAGGACTACACAAAATTAAAAAGCTTTTGCACAGTCAAGGAAACCATCAACAAAACAGAAAGGCAACCTACTGAATGGGACAAGATATTTGTAAATCCTATGTCCAATAAGAGGTTAATATTCAAAATATATAAAGAATTTATACAACTCAACACCAAAAAAAACCCCCAGATAATCCAATTAAGAAACAGGCAGAGGATCTGAATAGATATTTTTCCAAAGAAGATATATGATGGTCAACAGACACATGAAAAGATGCTCAACATCACTAATCACCAGGGAAGTGCAAATCAAAACCACAATGAGATATCACCTCACAGCTGTCAGAACGGCTAAAATGAAAAACACAAGAAATAACAAGCATTGGCAAGGATGTAGAGAAAAAGGAACTCTCATGCACTGTTGGTAGGAATGCAAGATGGGACAGCCACTGTGAAAAACACTATGGAGGTTCCTCAAAAAATTAAAAATAGAATTACCATATGATTCAGTAATTCCACTACTGGGTATTTACCCAAAGAATATGAAAACACTAATTCAAAAAGATATATGAAACCCTTTGTTTGTTGCATTATTTACAATAGCCAAATTATGGAAGCCACCCAAGTGTCCATCAATAGACCAATGCATAAAGAAGATACACACACATACACACTGGAATATTCAGCCATGAAAAAGAATGAAATCTTGCCATTTGCAACAACAGGGATGGATCCAGATAGTATAATTAATGCTAAGTGAAATAAGTCAGTCAGAGAAAAACAAAACTACATGATTTCACTCATATATGGAATTCAAGAAACAAAACAAATGAACAAAAATGCAAAAAGACAAAAAAAAAAAAAAAAACCACAAAAAAACAGACTCTTAAACATAGAGAACACAGTGGTGGTTGCCAGAGGGGAAATGGGTGAGGGGATGGGTGAAATAAGTGAAGGAGATTAAGAGAACACTCATTGTGATGAATACTGAGTAATGTACAGAATTGTTGAATCATTATATTATACACCTGAAACTAATGTAACTGTATGTTAATTATACTTGAATTTAAAAACATTTAATATATAACTAAATAAAATGAACCACATCCAAACTAAAAAAAAAAAAAAAGATTGTCATGAGGCAATTGAGAAGCACTGAACTTTACAGATGAGCAAGCATGGATACAGACTTACATAAGCAAAGAAGAGAATTAACTGCTCCAAGAGCCATCAACTACGATCCTGTTACAAGAAGACAAAGTTTCTATTTGCAAGATGAAGCTGCCCTCAGTAAAGGGAGGACAGTGACAGAACCAAGAAATGACTCCATATGAGACCACAGTCAATCCTAATGGAATTCCTGGGAGCCAGTGTCATGACCCTAAACCTTTTTAGGGAGAAAAATGAAAGAAGGGAAGGAATGGCTCTTACAATTTTCCTTTAGAAAATAAAAAACTCAAGGAGCACCTGGATGACTCAGTTGGTTAAGTGTCTGCCTTTGGCTCAGGTCATGATCCTAGGGTCCTGGGATCGAGTCCCACATCGGGCTTCCATGCTCAGTGGGGAGTCTGCTTCTCCCTCTCCCTTTGCCCCTCCCCCTGCTTGTGCTCTCTCTCTCTCTCAAATAAATAAATAAAATCTTAAAAAAAAAACTCAAGTAAATTCTATAAAAAGGGAAAATCAAAGCCTCTCTTGGAAAATAAACTATAAGACTAGCAATGGCTTTTGGCAACAGAACATATTGACCAAAACTGATTAGAAGAAGGAACATTCAATCAAAGTATATATACTGGAATAAGTAAAAGAAACTTGCAAGCAACATCTTCACTGTCATAAATATAGATGTAAATAATATTGGTGCTAGTCCTTTATAAAAAGGCCCATGAAATTAAGGCAGCTTTTTTTTTCTATAAAGCTCTTAATTTTCCTATTAATGAAATATAAGAAGGGATTTTATCTGGAATTTCATTAGAGGGCCCAAAATTCAAATTTGCTCTGCTTAAAACAATTGAATTAACAACCAGATGAACTGGCAGTGTCATCTTTTATCAAAGCAATCAAAAAGAACTTTCAAAGTGTAGCATGTTTAAAAATTGAGGAGCACCTATATGATTAGATGACAGAAGATACAGGCAAAAATCAGAGCAGCCAACTTTGTCTTTGGGGTTGCCCAGATCTAAATAACATAGATGTGACCCACAAATAAAATATGTCAGAATCACTCAAGACCAAGATCACTACAGGGAATACATAAGAGTGGAAAGGATGAAGAAATGGGGTAAAATCATAGGGTATAGGTTACAAGCTGGTCATTATAACATCAGTGCAATAATGATCACTTACCAGTTCAGATTCAAGGAAAAGAAATAATTTTAAAAAGAAGAAAATGTGTTGTGTGCTTGGAACTATCAGGAGAAGGAGGCCTGTTCTGGTTTTCAGGAAGTTATATCATTCTCTGAACTGGAAATGGAAAGAGAAAGGAAGAGAATTTTCCCTTATTGAACAGGTGTGTGGCCAGACATAAAGCCTGGTACCTCCATATGTTTTTTTACCTGATCCTCACAACCCCAGTAGTAGGCATTACTGATCCCATTTTATAAGTCTGAGTAACAATTTAATGAGTGCTTCTCATGTGCCCAGGAACTACACTAAAGACTTCCATTAATCATCTCATTTAAGCCTCACAACAACTACTATCTGATTGCCAATGCTATCCCATTTTACGGAAGTGGAAACTGAGGCTCAGAATGTTTAAGTCACTTGTCTATGGTCATGCATGCATTAACAGTGGAGTTAGGATTTCAAAAGGCCTGGACTCTTTTATATCACATGCTCTTTCCACTACACTAAACAAAAAATTTCACATGAGGATGAGCCACAGAAAGCATGTCAATGAGGAAACTGACCCATGCAAGACCAGGCCATCAGTGCAAAATGAGTCTGGTTTTTTTGAGCCCCAGTCCAGCTCTCTCTCCAGGTCCCGGTAAGACCATAATAAAATCTACCAAATCAGCTAACTCTCTGATTCCATCCTCACCAAAACAAAACCTTCTTTTTTTTAAAAAAAAAAAAAGATTTATTTATTTGATAGAGAGAGGAAACACAGCAGGGGGAGCGGGAGAGGGAGAAGCAGGCTTCCCGCCGAGCAAGGAGCCTGATGCGGGGCTTGATCCCAGGACCCTGGGATCATGACCTGAGCCGAAGGCAGACGCCCAACGACTGAGCCACCCAGGCGCCCCAAAACAAAACCTTCTGATATTAACTTTGTTTCCAAAAAAAGAAAGAAAAAAGGTTCCTCATCCTGAAAAGAAGAGGCATTAAAGAAAAGTCACTTTAAAAAATGAAGCCATTAAAGGGAAGTCACTTTAAAAGTCCCCTAAGAATTTATTTTTTTTTCTTTTTTTGAGAGGGAGAGAAAGCAAGAGTGTGAGAGGGGGATGGAGGGGCAGAGGGAGAGGAAGAGAGAGAATCTTAAGCCCCCGACATGGGGCTCAGTCTCATGACCCTGAGATCCTGACCTGAGCTGAAATCAAGTGTCAGATGCTCAACCAACTGAGCCACCGAGGCTCCCCTCCCTCCTTCCCTAAGAATTTTTTCTTAATTTAATCAGATGATGAGTTGATTTATGGCATAATGCCCAAATCACTTCAGCTAGCATGTGTCAAGCTGCCCAGACCTGAGCCAGCCCAAGACAAGGACCACCAGCGTTAGATGCATTCACTGCCCCCAGAGTCTGTGGCTTAGGCAGATAATCACGAACGTAAGTTCTGATGCCATGTGCTAATTCCTTTCTCTGCTTGGACACGGGCAGAAATCATTGAGTGAGCACATCTGAACAGTAAGAACTAAATGTTAATGCCCCTTGAATTGGATCATCAAGAGTGGTGCTCACGATGGCTAGCGTATTCATCTCACGGAACTGAGCTCTGAGTTCCCAAACCTGTCAAAGAGAATAGAAGACTCTGGAGCAAAGGCATTACAATTAACTCCGTGGCCAAAATGCAGTTATGCAGTGTTAGATGTGTCTGCCTCACAGAGGTTACAACATGGCAGGGGATGGAAACACCGAATAAATAACTATAAGAATGAAAAATGGCATGCACAAGCAAAGTTATGGAGCCTGGAGACCTAACATAATGTGCGGCCAGGAGGAGGAGTGCAGGTACTGCATCCATAAAGGTTTCCCTGAGCTTGTGTGTGTGTGTGTGTGTGTGTGTGTTTGAGAGAGAGAAAGATGGGGGTTCAATGAGTGGTGTTGAAAACACAGATCAACATCCTCGGAAGAGGAACAACATACAAGTATATTGATAGGGAATAAAGAGCATGATGGAACATTCAGGAACAAAAAGAAAACTCCTATTACTGGAGCAGAAGGTACAATGGAGGAGAGGTCTGGGGACACAGCTGCAGAGGCAGACAGAGATATTCTGATTTCATTCCTTGGCCTCATGAGCTTATTTAGCAAGTCTGCTCATGAGAGATGGATCTGCTCTCAGTGTTCTGCCAAAATCCAGTTTAAGAGCCTACAAGACAGAAGGCCAGACCAAACATTACATCTACTGAGACAATAATGCCATCCTATCAACCTCGTGGGAAACAGCCCACCAGCCCTTTACCCCAGAGTCAATATTATACTTCCGCCATTTGGCTAGGAAAGCACGTTTTGATTTTCTTTGGTGATTAATCACAGCCTATCAGCATAGAGACAAAAGGATTCCTTGTGCTGATCTGTGAAAGACAATTTATTAATTCATTATGGTAAGACTCTAAATATCTGCTGGTTGTTGGATTTTACACATGGGCCAAATATCCACCTTCTTAAGCCAAAACTGACTTTCTAATCGATCAATAGAAGTTTCTTTGCTTCTAAAACCCAGTCAGTTGGATCCCAGAAATTCAAAGCATGCCTACACTGTAATTTCTGTGCCTCTTAATCAACAGCTTACACAGTAATTGATAACATAATTTAACTTATTAATTCTGAATATGTTTATATTAATCCCTCGTAAGAATTTCACAGAGTATCAGTTAATGAGATCCACCCCAAAAGCCCTCTTTCACAAGAAAAGCTTATGAAACACTTACACTCAAGCTTTCTCTTCCTGCTCTGCCAAATGTTTGAACCCAAGTCTGAAAAATAAGTAGCCATGTCTAATGATTACAATTTCCATTTCCACAGGCAATTCCAGGAGTAGATGCGGCCCCATGACATATGTTTAAAATTTTTCTACATTCTACCAAATATCCAATGCGAAACTGAAAAAGTGAATTCAAAATTGATACCTAATATCCAGATCTTGAATGTATATAGATAAAAACCCAGGGTTTTCTAACTGAATTTTACAATTAATAGCTTATCGTTAGAGGTATTCAGATATACGCTGAAGTCGGAAGGATGCCGTCGAGCAGAGGGGGAAGATGAGGACCACTGGTGTGGGCAGCTTCGCAGAGAGGAGCCTCAGTCTATGTTCAGGACAATGCTTGTGGCATTTCTCAAAAGAGCCAGGTCAGGCTAGACATTGACAATTTTCACCAGAGTTTGAGGAAGGGTAAAAAAAGATACAAAACTGTGACTCGTGTACTAGACATGAAACTGTTAAAAAGCAAAACCTTAGCTCAGGGCAAATTTTTATGATAATCATCAGTTTTTCACTCCAGAAGAATACTGGATGGTAGGAGATCAGAAAGATTTCCAAAGACGAGAGTTAGGGTTGCCAGGAAAACACAAAACGTCCAGTTAAATTTGAAGTTCAGACAAACATCGAGTAAGTGTTTTTGTTTAAGTATGCCCCATGCAACATTGACAGTATTTTTATTTGCTAAATCTGGTAACCCCAGTGATAGGAAACTCCTTTTTTTTTGAATGTTTACTGCCCTCCTGCTTTACCAGAATTTGAGTATGCAAGGTTGGCTGTGACATGTTGATACTAAATTGCTCTCCACACAAAAGGGAGAGGTATGGATGCCCAAGGAAAAACTGGGAAGAGTAGCACCAGCAAGGAAAGGGAAAAGAAGACATTTGGCAGAGGTCTGAGGAACACAGAAGAAGGGACACAAAGAAGGGACACTGAAGAAATTTTATGCCATTTCCCTGAGGTGTAAAATCATCCTTCTCCTCTATAAATGCATCAGGAAAATCCACATTGTTCACTGATGCACTGGGGTAGGGGTAAATAGACTTTTCTAGAGTAAATTCTTTCTTGCCACTAAGAGGTACCAAGTCCTACTTAAAGTTTGGCACAAAAGAGTCAACATATGGATTACATGAATAACTGGAGATAGTCTTCAAGCAACAGAAAATCCACATATATTTGTTTCAACCTCTGGACCAGCAAGTCTGCAAACTCACCCTAAATAAATGTGAACCAAAATAGGTAAGATTCTGCTTAGGGCTAGTGGATAACATCTCCAGAGCGAAATACAAAAGAGGGTTTGGAACCAGCCCAGACTAGAACCACTAACTTAACCACTTAGACAAGGATTTCAATGATATCCAACCCATGGAAGACTACAAGAGTACTCATACAAAGATTTTTTATTATTGTTGTTAAACACCGGCCTAATGCTATACAGGTTAAACACTGACGTAGCATTGTGGGTTTTTTTTTAATTTTTTTTTTAAGATTTTAAGATTTTTTTTTTTTTTAAGATTTTATTTATTTATTTGAGACAGAGAGAATGAGAGACAGAAAGCATGAGAGGGAGGAGGGTCAGAGGGAGAAGCAGACTCCCCGCCGAGCAGGGAGCCCGATGCGGGACTCGATCCAGGGACTCCAGGATCATGACCTGAGCCGAAGGCAGTCGCTTAACCAACTGAGCCACCCAGGCGCCCTGACGTAGCATTGTTAATGCAATGCCTTGTGAGTTAACTTGAACTAACTTAGTTACCTAAGTTAACCAAGTTTTTAGCTTGGTGTTTCCTTTTTTAACAACTTAACAAGCTTGGCCATTCTACAAACACTTTGCAACTAATCACTTTTTATAACATAAGACATTTATAGAAATGAAATCCATTTCAGTAACTTGAAGCAATGAACTACGCCATAAAACATCTCTGAAATATTTTTGAATGCCAGCTTTCGAAACAAAAACTTGGAAATGTGATTCCATTTTGATGACAAACACCTGCAACAAACTAAGAACATCTTTCCAAACCACTCTCTGAGTTCCATTGAACATCAAAGCCTGGGGGTGGGAGGCAGTTATTGTTGTTTGAAATGTTTTGTATTATTCAGACAGAACTCAAATCAGTGAATTCACATTGATCAAGAATCTTGTACACTGCAGAGGGGGTACCAAAGTTCAGGTGTCTTGCTGATTCTTTGTTTTGGACATTGTGTAACTTGTCTGAATACAGCAGTTTCCATCTGTAGAAGGCAGAGCACAAGATTAGTCCATGGCTGGTGTGAAAAAACACAACATGAGTCCCTGATAAACAGAGCCGGGCATGTACTGGGTGATTGATAAACACCCAGTGAATCAATAAATATTCTTTATCTTCCCTCTAACTTTACAAAGAAGTATTAATGAAGGGAAAAATTAACTACAAACTACTTTGTAAATAATCCAAGTGATGCTATATATGTGTACATTCTAAATGCATTTTGTCTTTTCTAAAGGATATTTTGGAAATAAGGTAAAAAAAAAAATGCCTCTATTTAGGTAACTTACACTCCAACTGTGAGCTGGTAGTTGGACATAAAATATTATGGCTATAACTGTGTGGATTAGGAAGAGTGTGTAGACCAAGGATTCTCAGTCTTGGCTGTACATTAATATTACCTCAGAGGCTTTTTTAAAACCTGGATTTCCAGGTTACACCCACACCCATTTAATCAAAATCTGTGTAGGTAGAACCCAGGCATCAGTATTTCCAAAAAGGGATTTCATCATGTAATCAAAGTTGAGAATGACTGATATAGACTTATTCTACTCTTTGCCCCCAAAAAGTTTGCATATAATCTAGACAAAGAATAGATAAAATCCCACCCTCCATTCCTAAGAGAGTAGGGTAGGGTACTGTCCCTCCTCGGCTAACAGCATTCATCTTCCTTTTCATTATGTCTACAACCGGTAGTCACAAAAATTTTATAGAGCTGACCCTTGAACAGCATGGAGGTTAGAGGCACCAACCCCCACGCAGTCAAAAACCTACATATAACTTTTGACTCCCTAAAAACTCAACTACTAATAATCTACTGTTAACAGGAACCTTTACCGATAACATAAACAGTCAATTAACACATACTTTGTGTGTTATATGTATGTATACTATATTCTTACAATAAAGTAAACTAAAGAAAATATTATCAGAAAATCATAAGGAAGAGTATAAGTGGACCCACACAGTTCAAATCCTGTATTATTCAAGGGCCAACTGTAATTCAAAAAAAGGGGGCGGGGATGGGCACTAAGGAAAGCTGAGTGTTCTGTGTTCCTCTTCCAATAAAGTTCCTCTCATGGTACTCTATTTGACATATACTTATAGACATTTATGTTTAAAAGAAATGCACAAGTTCTTTTAAGAAATGTCTAATAGAAACAGAATTTGGGGTCAGGCAGGGTCAAGTTGGGAACCACTGCTCCAATGTAGTCTTCTTCTGGATTTATTGGTGCCTGAACTGACCTTGAGTCAGTCACCAAGCGGCTTTAAGCAGTAGGAGTAGAACTGGCTGAATCCACTGTGCTCAAGTCCTGAGTCCT
The DNA here is from genome assembly GCF_011800145.1 of Mirounga leonina. Classification (NCBI taxonomy): domain Eukaryota; kingdom Metazoa; phylum Chordata; class Mammalia; order Carnivora; family Phocidae; genus Mirounga; species Mirounga leonina. Next base: position 9,547,083 of record NW_023270442.1, read on the forward strand.
CACAGGTATGAGATGAGAGAAAACAAGGAAACGCTCAGGGAGTCCACATTCTATCCCGTGAAGGTTCCCTGTTCCCTGCTCTTGTGACTGCAAGAAACAGTCCCACAGGCTGCCTGGAGTCATGAGGACTTAGTAGGTGGATACTTGGGGCAGTAACAGAAATGTGAATTCCAAATCTCGAAATGGTCCCACTCAACAACAGCTGTTTATTGAACTTCTGCCAATAGAGAGATACAGCAATTCTCCCTGTATCAGCTTCTACTTTCTCAGCCTTCTTCCCCTCTTACTTCCTCATACTGCATCCCCGTTTCTCTATCAAGCTATTGTTTGTTTACTCAAGCCTACAGCTTCCTGTGCCTTTCCAGGAACCTTGTTGTTTTGTCTCTCACTGTATCTTTTCAGCTTTTGCTCCCAGTGCCCAGGCAAATCAGAAGCTCCCAAGTGGCACTCAGGCATCAGTATCTTTTAAAGCTCTCCAGAGGATTCCAATGTGCAACCACGGTGGAGAATCACTGTCCCAAAGAACAGGGAACATGTGAAAGGCAAGCTGGACTTAAAATTGCAACTTTAGCCCAAAATTAAAAAATCTGAACACATCTCAAAATGCCTGGAAATTGTTCTCTTTGTATTTTAATTTTAACTCAGTGTCTCATTTCTCTTTCTATAGAGTATAAATTTATTCATATGTATTTTAATATTTTAACTGTGTTGTTTTTAAAGGCAAGCAAATACCATTGCCTTATGAAATTGTGGTCTCAGTGCGATCACTTCCTGGAGAAACCATTAGGCAAGAGATTGGGCTCTCGAATGAGTCAAGACTGCCATCTAGTGGCGACTACCTCTGAATTGCAAATACAAATCTCAACTTGTTTTAACAAAGCTTTTGGGCAAGTGGCTGTCAATTCCAACAACTTATCTGCCTGAAACAAAATGTGCCTGTTGGTAAAAGTACCTTTGCCATTTTTAGATTGTGTGTGAAAATATGTCCAGGATAAATTACTGAGATTGAACTGAACTTATAAAGGAAAGGCAACTTCTTGATTCTATAAAATAAATTTGTTTTAGTGAATTTCAAAGGTTATATGACTGATAGGATAATTCAGAGGTTCTGTGACTGACGGGATGGAAGTAAGTGGTTGTTACACAATAGTTTATATACATCCAAAGTGAAATGAGTAGTGATAAAACCTTAGTTTATAGAGCGGGTTGAATGGTGACCCCATTCCAACCCCCCAGAACCTGTGAATGGGATCTTATTTTGATAAAGGGTCTCTGCAGATTTAATTTAGTTAGGGTCCCCAGATGAGATCATCGTCCTGGATTATCCAGGTGGGCCCTAAATCCAATGACGAATGTCCTTATAAGAGACACAGAAAAGAGGAGACGACACAAGGAGAAGGAGGCAATACCATGTGAAGACAGAGGCAGAGACCGGAGTAGATGCAGCCACAGCCTGGGAACACCTGAACCCCCGAGAAGCTAGAAGAGGCAAGGAAGGAAGCTCCGCTGGAGTCTTCAGAGGGAGTGTGGCTTTGCTGATACCGTGACCTCAGACTTCCAGCCTCCAGAAGTGTGAAAGAACAAATTTTTGTTGTCTGAAGATACTCAGTTTACAGTCATTTATGACAGTTTGTTAATGCAGTTTATTATTCCTTCCTCTTCAGTATACTCCTTTAGGAAGCAAAAATAGCATGCTTGGGAATGACCTAGGTACCAAAAGTTTTTTGTTGTTATTTGCTTGTTTTATCTTTTTTACACAGGAGAGAGAATGAGCTTGACTTGAGGATGCCTCTCCAGGAAAGTACTTACTTTTTGGCCAATAGCAAACAATATAAGGAGGGACTTCATGATTTGGTCCAACAGAAGTCAAGGGGAAAAGAGTAAAGCAGATAGTAAACCCTTCTGGAAAATCTGCCCAATTGGTTTGAAGAGCTTACACCCAAACCTGGGAAGGACTGCTAGAAATAGCTGCCTAAGGTTTTTTTGGGTTTTTTTAATATGATACATGTGAATTCATCAGTCTACAATATTACAGAATGCTATTCAATCAGTAGCATAAATATTTTACTGCCTGGTCATTATTTCCAAAAGTATTTTGGTTATCAAAGTTTTTGTTTCAGAGGGTTTTCACTAAAAATACTGATGCTGAAAGATTAGTCAACTAAAAGTCTCCAAAGAAAGTGAAGCAACAAGAATTTTGCCTAAATATGCATATGTGTAATCAGAATAATTCAAATGTCAGGTCCAGTTGGGACAATGTTGTAAATTCAACAGGAATTCAATTCATGAATTGCCCATCATGTGAGGTATCTGGAAGATATGTGAACACTGAAAACAACAATGTCAATACAATTGAATGCAGACATTAATAAACCTGTCATTTGGATCAGCAGATAATCTCATAACTGAATATTTGGATATTTGGGGGAAGGAAATGTACAATAATCAAAGGCAGCAAATTCCCTTTAGGAATTGTGGTACCCACACATTGTATCACAAGTTTGGTTTTACTGAATAATTCATGAAGATGTCTGTTTTAAATTATTCACTGACTACAGAGTTGACAAGTAACCACTGAAGAACCATGAGATTAGCCACCAGGAGCCTCCATTTGATGTCTGACTCACTGAAGGCTGTTTTTTCTCTAGGGAACGAGAGGTTCTATGTAACATGAGACTCAAGAAAGAAAGGTAGAGTCTGGTATGCTCACAAGATGTTGCTTTAAATGTGATGATAGAATTCTGGAGCCCAAGAGTCTACAAATGGTGCCACTGAAATCCACACCAGGTTCTGCAGCACTTTGATATGTCAAGGGAGTAGGTTCTGCCATTTTTCTTAATAAGTATATCGAAACATAACACTACATAAAATTTAAAATTGCTTTATAGGGTCAAATGAGCATTTTTTTAGAGAATGAACAATGTCCCTAGGAGGGGAGAGTGTTGTCACTGTTGAATTCACTCCATTATTTTTCATGTATGTTGTTTTCAAAATCTTTTAGATACACTGAAAAAGAAGGAAGGAAGCTTCTCAAATAATGATGGCTTTCATTTAATAAATCCATAATAAATAATATAGATAAAAGAGATGAGAAGGGGTGCCTGGGTGGCTCAGTCATTAAGTGTCTGCCTTCGGCTTGGGTTATGATCCCAGCGTTCTGGGATCAAGCATCGCATCGGGCTCCCTGCTCAGCAGGAAGCCTGCTTCCCCCTCTCCCACTCCCCCTGCTTATGTTCCTGCTCTCGCTGTCTCTCTCTCTGTCAAATAAATAAAATCTTTAAAAAAAGAGAGAGAGAGATGAGAAATCTAAAGCTCAGAATGGTTGAAGAACTTAGCCCAACATCATATAATAAGTTAAGGTTCTTCTCTTCCACAGCTGGTGCTACTTCTGGTTGATGGCAAAATACTGCCTAATAGGACCTCCAATAAGTCTTTCTAATCAGCTGACCACTGGCCAAGAGCCTCTGCTCTCTAGTTCCAATGGACTCTACCGGAAGTTGGTCAAGGACAAGGACCATGTCTCTTCATCTTTACATATGCAACACCTAGCACGGTAATCATTTAAACCCATTAAGTACTCAGTAAGAATTCATAAAGTACTCAATAAATATTTACTAAATGAGCAGGTAAAAAGTACAGAAAAAAAGGAGGGGAGCACTTAAGAGAAAACATTTCAGGTGTATTTTCCATTTCCATACATAAGTGTCAATCACATATAAACATCCCAATAAGGTTGATCCATAATATACATTTAATATACATAAATTTTCAAAACTGTTTCTCATGTGAATAGAAAACTTCATTTAAGTAGCCCAACGTTCAGTAAATGCAAACTACTGGCAGTGGGACTTTGGCTCATAATTTGGGGAACTTAGAGGTGAATGAAAAGGAAATTTGATTCAGGGTTTTGTAATGTTCAGGTATGTGACCCAAATAAATTATCCTAAAATGATGTTGAAGGTTTGGCCCAAATGTAGTGAAAATACAACAAATCTGAGTTTAGAAAGTGATTAGCAGTTTGACTATTTAAAGGTCTGCTGGTGGTTCCCTTGGATGTTAAAGCTAATATCATAGGACAAAAAATGTGTCTTTCTCCCAGTTGAACCAAAAAGTTGGTGAGCTACCTTGAAAGTTGAGATATTATTTTATGCACATCTTACAGAAATTATCAACAATAATCTGTAGACACTAATTCTTCACCAAGGCCAATGCCATCTTTACTGTTGAAAGCATACGGTGTGCCCCTGTCCTGAAGGGGCATAAGAAGGACAGGAGGTGAGCAATGGTGTCAGGCACAGGAGTCAGCTAGGAAAAGGCTTTCAAGATAAGTTTTTAAAAGAAGAGGAACTGGGATGCCTGGGTGGCTCAGTCAGTTAAGCGGCTGCCTGCAGCTCAGGTCATGGTCCCGGGGTCCTGGGATCAAGTCCCACATCAGGCTCCTTGCTCAGCGGGGAGCCTGCTTCTCCCTCTGCCTCTGCCTGCCTCTCCCCCTGCTTGTGCTCTGTCTCTCTCTCTCTCTGACAAATAAATAAAATCTTTAAAAATAAATAAATAAATAAATAAAAGAGGAACTTAGAGACTTAAGAATCCAATTCTGGGGGGGAAGGTGGTGAAAAAAAATGACTTGGGTGAGAACTAAAAGCTTAAAATAGACACACAGAGAAAATACAACCCAACTTCCTGATAGGGAAGAAACCTGACTAGTGTAAAATGGGGGGTGATGGGTGGAAGACATAAAGGCACCACCTGGTAATAGGTAAAAATAAGAGATTCTGTGCTGTGTGGGTGCAAAAGGAGCTACTGAAAGACAGAAAGGAGTATTTGTAACTGACATAGACAATCAAGATTTTGGTTGATTTCCATCTACTTGGCTGAAGTGATTAATGCCCACCAAACATTCCTCCCCCATTCTTCATGAATTTTCAATCCTTTGATTTCTGGCTGGAGCACCATGACCTCTGCCTCCTCTTAGGCTTTGTTTCTGCCAACAGCCAGTCTAGAGGATCACTCATCAAAGAAAGTGACCCTGTTCTGCTGAAAGCCATCTCGAGGACTCCAGAACCCTCCTTCTGCTCCACCTGCTTGAGGTTGTTTCTCCTTTGTTCATCTAACAAAGCTGCCTGTTGCCAGAATCTCTCTGAGTGTATGAACCTCAGTGTGGGGTTCAGGCTGGGTTTTTAAGACCACTACTCAATGCCTCTTGTCTCTTTCTGGATGAAATCCCAAAACAATCATATAGAAACAGAATAGTTAGTCCTACTTTTTTTCACTTGGCAGCTCTGTGACCGTAGGCAATTTAATCAATGTCTTTGGTAAAACAGAAATAATAAAGTACCTACCCCACAGAGGTGCTGGGAGAATAAAATGAGATGCTGAATGTTTAGCAGTTACTTTATAGCTAGACACTATGCTTATAACTGGATACATGAGAACTATTTGTATTTATTTATTTTTGTTATTTCTCAGCCACGAAGTTTACAACTCTGGAACATTAATAGAAACTAAACTAAGGGGTCTATGGCCATTCGTCTTTTATTTTCCTTGTGATCCCCATTTTTTACTCTTCAGGGGCAGGAAAAAAATGGCAGCAGCAGATCATCAACCAACAGAGACTAACAGCAGCAGTGACAGCAAGCATAGTAGGACCCATGCCATTTTCAGGAGCAGGTGTAGTAACAGCCAAAATTCTGTGGATGGCTCTGTGCCAGGGACTGTGCTAGGGACACAGATCTCTATTGTATGTCTCACTGCCACTACTTTTATAGCTAGAGACATGCTGGTCCTGGAGCAGTCATATCTCCTCTGGAGAAAGGCTGTCTTGTCTCTCACCCAGTAAGTTGAGATGTGTGTGCTTTCCTAAGGATCTCTGAAGATGCTCTGTCCACCTACTGGAACCCAATTTGAGCGCTGTCCTAAGACCGTAAATGAAAAGTGAACGGGTGGTTGTTCAACTGCATTATGCATAGCAGTAAGAGTTCCAAATTCCACGGCACCTCCCTAGAAATGGCAGGGCAGGTGGCATGGCCCAGAACCTGCCTTCCAAGGCTCAGATCCCCTTTCACTCAGAGTAATTCTGCTTTGATCTGTTTTCTGCCTTGACCACCCCCACCCCCTGACCTCATTCATAAAACATTTTAGACAAAAGCCTCACGGTTTTCAACAAACTGAAGGCCACTGCGCTAAATTTGGTTTATGTATAGTGACAGTTCTAAACTCCCTGCAGTGTTTTGATAACCAAACCAGTGTTTAATTCCTGAAGGTTTGCAAAGTCCTGTGAAATTTTCAAAACTGTTTCTTATGTGAATAGAAAACTTCATCTTTTATCTTCTCATACTCTTTTATGATTTTCCTTTTGTCTGTATGTATGGTTCAGTGAGAAAACCCAGCCTCAATCAAATAGCCAGATACTCCTTTTTCACTTCTCCAAGTAACAGTATTTCCTAAGAACACTTGCATTCAGCAGTTATACCCTCTGAGGCTCACATTACAGCTTCGCCAATCTTGTTTTATGCTTATGATGCTACAGTTTATGTGCTACAGTATTTCCCAAGGCAGGGAAGTTCCCGATGGTCGTATTCATTGGTCCAGACCTACAAGTGGTTGGGAAGTCAAAACACTGCCACCATGGATGAGTTATCTGCCTCTTGCTTCCAAGCAGATGCCTTTGTTTTAAAGCAGTGGTGCTTACATAAATACCAGGCTTATTCATCTTATGCTTACGCATGTGTGAAATCCTCAAACGATACACTCTTGGATTGCTTAATGTTGTGACAGAAAAACCAACCCAACCACTAAAAAGTCCAGTTAAAACAAAACTGTAATGTAATCTTTGTCTTTTAAAATTTGGTGGAAGCAGGGAGAGGACATGGAAGCTCTGTGTTCGGGACCCATCCAGACCTTACCCTGTATGTCTTTTTCATTGGGCTGGTCCCAGTTGTACCTTTCAGTCAAACTGTATCAAAAGTGTGTGTGTGTGTGTGTGTGTGTGTGTGTTTACAAATAAATACATGTATTTGTAGTAAAGGACTGGGGGGGCTCTAAAGATTGGAAAAGTGCTAAATAACCTCTGTATTTAAAAAAAAGAATGCTTTTTCAAAATGTAGAGTGATAATGTCAATTCCTGGATAAAAACTCTTTTAGAAAAGGCCAATTTTCAGTGATTTCAAGGAGCTCATGTATTCTGTAACAATCTCAGGCTTCAAAAGTAGCTAAAAGAAAAGCAGAATAAATGATCTCCTAAATAAGACCTGCAGGCCCTTCACTGACTAAAGAATTTTTCTGCTCATCTCATACAGCCCCCCCCCCCCCATAAAAATAAAGCAACGCAGTGAGGGTGGTAGAGAGAAAATAGACAGATGTCTGTGGGATAGGACAAGGTATCACGGTGGGGAGATCCACCAGTGTTCTGAGCACATGGGGCACATTGTTAACGTGCATTAATCAACCACACAGGGGCATGGTAATAGTAGGAAATATTAGGTTTCCTGAAAAAATCTGATCAGTTTTTACCTAGTTCCCTCAGTGTACCAGTCAAAATTCTCCAGAAAAACAGAATAAATAGGATATATACAGAGAGAGATTTAGTTTACAGAACTGGCTCATCTGATTGTGGGGGTCAGAAAGTCTGAAATATACAGGGCAAGCTAGCAGGCTGGAAATTCAGTTAAGAGTAGATGTTGCAGTCTTCAGTCCAAAACCCACAGGGAAAGCCAGACAGGCTGGAAACTCAGGCTGGATTTCTATGTTGCAGGCTTGAGGTAGAATTCCTTCTTCTCCAAGAACCTGTCTTTGCTCTTAAGGCCTTCAACTGATTAGAAGAGGCCCAGCCACATTATGTAAGGTCATCGGCTTCACTCAAAGTCTACTGGCTATAAATGTTAATCACATCTGAAAAATACTTTCACAGCAACATCTTGGCTGGTGTTTGACCAGACATCTGGAAACCATGCCTAGCCAAGTTGACACACAGCATTAGCAATCATTATTCTCTTTTCTACTTTCTACTGCTGTAAGTCAGCTTCTACCAGAAAAATCTTTGACACAAAACTGCTTACACAGTACTTGTATGTCCTTGACTAAAAATGTCAGTACCTTAAGCCAAAAAATTACCCTTATTAGCACAGGTTTTTCTCTCTTGCTAGAAGTTGTTATGGGTCATGGGGCTGACAATAATTAAAGTAGGATACTAGTACATGAAGAGAAACAAAGAGGAACACCCATAAAAGAGAAACCAAAGAGAAACACCCATAGAAGAGACAGAAACTCTCAAAATAAACTCAAATGTTTACAGGGATTTAGCATATGATGAAGGTGGCATATCAAACCAGGTGGGAGAAAAGTCCTATTCAATGAATTGGTTAGAACAACTGAGTAGTCAACAAGAAAGAATAAAATAAAACAAAATTGGATCCATACCTCACATCTTATACCAGGACAAATTATGAATGGATCAAAGATTTCTAAAGTAAAACTAAAGATGTTCTTTTTCAAAAAGACCTTGGAGGGGCACCTGGGTGGGTTCAGTTGGTTAAGCATCCGACTTTTGTTTTCAGCTCAGGTCATGATCGCAGGATTGTGAGATCCAGCCTGTGTCAGGCTCGGCGCTGGGCACGGAGCCTGCTTGGATTCTCTCTCTCTCCCTCCCCCTCTGCCCCTCCCTACCACGTGTGCTCTACATAAATAAATAAAGAAATAAATATAAATATAAAGAATTTTTAAAACCTTGGAGTTAGGGGCGCCTGGGTGGCTCAGTCGTTGAGCGTCTGCCTTTGGCTAAGGTCATGATCCCAGAGTCCTGGGATCGAGCCCCACATCCGGCTCCCCGCTTGACCAGAGGCCTGCTTCTCCCTCCCCCACTCCCCCTGCTTGTTCCCTCTCTCACTGTCTCTCTGTCAAATAAATAAATAAAATCTTAAAAAAAAAAAAAACCTTGGAGTTATATAGAAATTTATAATTTTGGACTGTGGACAACCTTTCTAACTACAGTTCAAAATCAGGAGGAAAAAGATGATAATTTGATAACATAAAATTTCTGCATGGATAGAAATATAAAAGCTGACAAGTCAAAAGGCAACTTCGGCAAAAACAAAATACTTGAAACACATCATAAAAGGCTAATCTCTTGGATAAACAAAGATCACCTGGAAATCAATAAGGAAAAGACCAACACAACAGAAAAATAAGCAAAGGAAATGAGCAGACAGCTTAGAAAAAAGAAGTATAGAACTAGGTTAAATCATAAGAAATTGTAGTTTCTATATGTTAAAAATGCTTGGAAGTTGACAATTTCATATAGTTCAAACTAACAGCTATAAAACATATGAAAGGATGTTCAATTCCACTAATAATAAGAAGTGCACATTTAAACATCATTATTGTATTGGCAACAAAAAAATTCAAAAGTTTGGAAACTCACTATATTAGCGAGGCTAATATATATATATATATATATATATATGTAATTTCAGTAGATATGCCAAACTGGCCTCCAAGGATATATTTAAATATATTTAAAGATAATACTAATGATGTGTGAGTGCATATTTCTCTAAAGCCTCGCTAATATAGAAGGAAATACATTCTTTTTTTTAAAAAAGATTTTATTTATTTATTTGAGAGAGAATGAGAGAGAGCACATGAGGGGGGCAGGGTCAGAGGGAGAAGCAGACCCCCTGCTGAGCAGGGAGCCCGATGCGGGACTCGATCCAGGGACTCCAGGATCATGACCTGAGCCGAAGGCAGTCGCTTAACCAACTGAGCCACCCAGGCGCCCCAATATTTTTTTTTAAGATTTTATTTATTTATTTGACAGAGAAAGACACAGCGAGAGAGGGAACACAAAAGGGGAGTGGGAGAGGGAGAAGCAGACTCCCCGCAGAGCAGGGAGCCCGATGCGGGACTCGATCCTGGGACTCCAGGATCATGACCTGAGCCGAAGGCAGTCGCTTAACCAACTGAGCCACCCAGGCGCCCAAAGGAAATACATTCTTAATTCCCAGACAAACATCTTTAAAACCCCCACTCATCACTGCCTCTGCTAGAGCCCTTCAAGCATCTGGGATGGCTTCTTCCCAAAACTCTCTCCCTGCCCATTACTCTCCATCCCCAACCCACATAGGATTTTCTTTCTCTAGCTCATTTCTTTCTATCTTCTCATTTCTTTCTATCTCCATTATTCTTCTCTCCTCTCACATGTTCACATGTGAATCACCCATGCTCATTTCTTGAGCATCCATCCCCATAACAGACATCTGAATAAGAAGGACTGGACTGGGAGAGCAGGAACTGCAAGGCAATGCCAGAGTTTTCTTTCAGGGACAAGAGAAGGGAAAGAAGCGGTGCATACTCACGATTTTTGTCCCTGTTACAGCTACAGTTATCAACACTGCCATTAACAGAAGCTCTCCAAAATAAGCTCAGCATATTGCTCAGGAAGAGTCACAGCTGAAAACTGTTTTGGAATGGAGTAACAAAGAACAAGTGTTCTATCAATGTCTAAAAAATGAAGTCAACATTCTAAACAAAATGTCTTATGAACCAGATTTTTTTCCTCCAGAGCCTCTAGAATCAGAGGCTCTGATAAATTTACTCCATCTTCTGTGCAATCCAGATGAGCCCAAGGGCTCCTGTGTGGCCCTCTGGTACCACTTAAGTTAAGTAAAGGTGCTTCATTTAAAAAAAAAAAGTACAAAAGGGGTGCCTGGGTAGCTCAGTCAGTTAAGCGTCTGCCTTTGACTCAGGTCATGATCTTGGAATCCTGGAATGGCATCCTGCTCCTGAGTCTCCCTGCTCAATGGGGAGCCTGCTTCTCCCTCTGCCCTTCCCCTCTCGAGCACTCTCTCTTTCTCAAATAAATAAAATCTTTAAAAATAAATAAATAAAATTTTTAAAAGTACAAAAAATTGGGGCACCTGGGTGGCTTGGTCAATTAAGTATCCGATTCTTGGTTTCAACTCAGGTCATGATCTCATGGATCCTGAGATCAAGACCCACGTAGGGCTCCATGCTCAGCAGGGAGTCTGCTTGAGATTCTCTCCCTGTGTCCCTCCCTCCCCCGACTCATGTGCATTCTCTCTCTCTCAAATAAGTAAATAAATCTTAAATAAATAAATAAGGGCAAAAAAAATACTTGAACATTTTGTAATTCAAAATAAAGATGACAGCCAAATTTTTTTAGCTCGCAACAGAATAATTTCAGTAATCAATTTGAATATGTAATATAAAATATTAAAATCATTTTTAACTGTTGAACGTGTTTTAAGTATTAAGTCATTTTAAAATGTACTCCGCCCCCCCCAACATGATACACTCTGTAGGTAAGAGATTGTGGCACTTGGTAGGCTGATGGATCATAAACCAATAAACCTATTCAAAAGTTTTATCACTCAGAACACTTAATAATCATAAGTTAGAGAGGCACAGAAAGAACGACTGCTTCTGTGCTCAACTGTGACCACACCACCTGAGCTCATTGCCCTTATGCCTGCATCCTTAACAAGGGAAGGGATGGGAAGAAAACCACCATTCGTCAAGTGCCACATGCCCTATGCTAGCCACTTCACATACCACATGTAACTCATGTTTCCCAAAACACCTTCAGCCAGGGATGTCATTAAATATACAGATTCCCAGGCATTGCCCCTGCAAAGTCTGATTCAGTTGCACTTGGTTGCACCCCAAGAATATATGTTTTAAGAAAGAATCTGTATTTTTAACAAAACTTACTCTTTTTTTTTTTATTTGAGAGAGAGAGAATGAGAGACAGAGAGCATTAGAGGGAGGAGGGTCAGAGGGAGAAGCAGACTCCCTGCCGAGCAGGGAGCCCGATGCGGGACTCGATCCCGGGACTCCAGGATCATGACCTGAGCCAAAGGCAGTCGCTTAACCAACTGAGCCACCCAGGCGCCCCAAAACTTACTCTTGATTGCAATGCTGTGAAGTGATTTTCATTACTCCCATTTTACAAAAGCAAGAAAATTGAAGCACTGAGAAATTGACAATTTGTTAGGGCACCCCAGTGACACAGGTGTGTGTTCAGTCTCCAGGAAGTTGGCTGCCAGGCAAACCCTAGCCCTAAGGCATGGCGTGGGCCAACAAAACTCCACTTGTACTCTGTGCCTGCAACAGTAACTGCAGGGGCATGTCCGTAGCAGCTCTAGTTCCCTGCTGCCTTTTTTCCTTCCCATCATCTCTGCCCAATACCCAGCATCACAAAGGCTCTTGAGTTATGTTATCGGTTATTAAAGAGTAGAATTTTGCTTCGTAGCTTGAGCAAAAAAACCAACTGATGAGGACCATGTGGTATTTCCTAACTGTCTCTGACTATACCCCTATAAAGGAAAACAAAGTTGGTTGAAACCAAAACGTTTGGAAATTACAACTAGCAGTTTCTAATAGACAGAATTTGTCAGGAACTTGGAGGCTTCCATTAGCTGAGTTGCTTCTCAGACAAAACACAGTCTCAAGTCCCTGAACCTTTTAGCTGGGTAATGTCTCCACAGATGCATTGCATACCTTTACATTGTTTTATTTAAAAGTTCTGCTTCCTTATCTTGGAAACTAGTGTATTTATAGGTGCTACATGCCTTAAAAGTGCATAACTATGACAAATGATGTGACACTGAAACAAGCAAAACCTTTGTCAGAAAGTTGAAACTGAAGTCGTCCAAGAACTCAGCTAGTACATAGTGTTTCTGCCCACTCTGAATCTGCAGTTTTGTGAGCTCCTTTCTCTCATTTGTTTTCGAGCACACACATCAGTATGTACTGTGGCATAATGTCTGTTTTCCAGAAATCCAGAAACATGAGTCAGCTGTTTGACTATTATCTACAAATTTGGTAAAGTACTGTATTCATGGAATCCAAGTGTGTTTTCCAGGAATTGCATCTCCGTGCCTCCCCACTGACTGTCCTCATCGGCATGTGATGCTTCTGAAGTGTTCTTCATTTATTTTCTAAAGGAAACTGACAGGAGAGTTAACTATGGGCTCTTATTTATTCAGAATGGTTGTACAATGCAAGGGCTTAACACATTTAATATCCTGGTTAATGTAAAATGCCATATACCGTGGCTAACACGATTATAACTTAAGAATACCTTATAACTCTATAAACTTGGTAGAAAATCCTTGTGGGAGCCTATGGTGGGTTGAATTGTGTCCCCTCAATAAAGATATGCTGAGAAAATAAAAGCTGGGAAGTGGTTCAAGATGGCATCATAGGAAAATCCTAAACTCACCTCCTCCCACAGACACAAGAAATCTATAGTCACATACAGAACAATTCCCTCTGAAAAGAACCTGAGCAGCTGAACAGCTGCTCCACAGCAAAGGATAAGTAGGCCACATCAAGGCATGTAGGTGAGGCAGAAGTATGGTCTTGCCAAAAACCCCACCCTTGCACGGGAAACCACAATCAAGAGAGATCTCACAAATATGGAACTTCTGCATGAAGAGTACGGGGTTTGTGCTCCCATCAGGCATCCCAACCCTTGGAACCTGCACTGGAGGGCCAAGCCCCCAAAACATCTGCTTTGAAAACCAAGAGAACCACACGGTTGTAGAGAAAGAAGACTCCACTCTTAAACATCTCATATACAGACTCATTTGCCCCAGAACCCAGAGGAAAGGTAGCAGTTTGAAAAGAACCTACACCATATGCAAAGGAGATTAATTTGCTAACTTTAAAGCTTTAGCAAAAGCCTGCTGGGAATCTCTCCAGAGATGGAGACATTGGCAGGCACCATTTTTATATTCTCCCTCTACCTTGCTGGCCCCAGAGTTGCAGATGCCATTTTTGGACTTCCTACCCTGCTTGCATGCTCCCCACCCCCCATACCGCAGCTGTAGCACTACCTTAGGCCATGGATGAGTACCCTGTCCCCGATCCTGTGCTGCTGCTGTGCCCCCCATCCCCCTGTCATAGCCCCCCACCCACAATACAGGCCTACTTTAAGAAACAAGAAAAATCCCAAATAAGCAATCTAACTTTACACTTGAAGGAACTAAAAAAATAAAATAAGAACCCATATCCTTCTCAAAATCTTCCAAAAATTGAAGAGGAAGGAACTCTCCCACACCCACACTCATTTTATGAGGCCAGCATTACCCTGATACCAAAATCAGACAATAATCCCACAAAAAAAGAAAATTATATGCCAATATCCCTGATGAACATAGATGCAAAAATCCCCAACAAAATATTAGCAAACCAAATTCAACAATATATCAAAAGGATCCTGTAACACAATCAAGTGCCATCTACTCTAGGGATGCAAGGATGGTTCGATATCCATTAATCAATCAATGTGATACATCACATGAAGGATAAATATCATATGATCATCTCAATATATGCAGAAAAAGCATTTGACAAAATTCAACATCTATTTATGAAAAAACTCTCAACAAATGGGGTATAGACAGACCATACCTCAACACAATAAAAGCTATACATGACAACCCCATAGTTAATATCAAACTCACTGGAAAAAAGCTGAAAGCTTTTCTCTTAAGATCAAGAACAAGACAAGAGCCCATTCTCACCACTTTTAGTCAACATAGTATTAGAATTCCTAGCCAGAGCAATTAGGCAGGAAAAAACATAAAAGGCATCCAAATTGGGAAGGAAGAAGTAAAACTGTCACTACCTGTGGATGACATGATTTCATACATAGAAAGCCTAAAGACCCCACCAAGAACTGTTAGAACTAATAAACAAATTCAGTAAAGTTGCAGGGTAAGCCAATATACAAAAATCCGTTGCATTTTTATACACTATCTAAGAGAGAAATCAACAAAACAATCCTTTTACCATTGCATCAAAAAGAATAAAATATCTAGGAATAAATTTAATGAAGGAGGTAAAAGGCCAATATCCTGAAAACTGTAAGATTGATGAAAGAAATTGAAAACAACACAGATAAATTGAAAAATATTCCATGCTCATGGATTGGAATAATTAATACTTTTTAATGTTCACATTACCCAAAGCGATCTACAGTTTCGATGCAATCCCTACCAAAAGTCCAGTGACATTTTTCATAGAAAGAAAAAACAGTCCTAAAATGTATATGGAACCACAAAAGATTCCAAATAACCAAAGCATTTTTGAGAAAGAAAAACCAAACTGGAGGTATCATGCTCCATGCTTTCCAACTACATTACAAAGCTATACTAATCAAAATAGTATGGTATTGGGGGCACCTGGGTGACTCAATCGGTTAAGCATCTGCCTTTGGCCCAGGTCATGATCCCAGAGTCCTGGGATCAAACCCCACATTGGGCTCCCTGCTCAGCAGAGAGCCTGCTTCTTCCTCTGCTCCTCCCCCTGCTCATGCGCTCTCTAAGAAATAAATAAATCTTAAAAAAAAAAAAAAAACAGTATGGTATTGGCATAAAAACAGACACACAGTTCAATGGAATTGAATAGAAAGCCCAGAAATAAACCAAAGCAAATACGGTCAATTCATTTACAGCAAAAGGAGTGAAAATATACAATGGGGAAAGGATAATCTCTTCAATAGATGGTGTTGGGAAAACTGGATAGCCACATACAAAAGAATGAAACCAGACCACTAACTTACACCATACACAAAAATTAACTCAAAATCAATTAAAGACTTGAAAGTAAGACCAGACACCAGAAACCTCCTAGAAGAAAACATAAGACAGTAAGCTCCTTGACATAGCTCTTGGCAATATTTTTTTGAATTTGACTCCAAAGGCAATGGCAACAAAAAAACTAAAATAAACAGATGAGACTATATCAAACTAAAAAGTTTCTGTGCCATGAAGGAAAACACAAACAAATAAAAAGGCAACCACCTACTGAATGGAAGAAATTTGCAAATCATATATCTGATGAGGTTAATATCCAAAATATATAAAGAACTCATACAACTCAATCACACACAAAAAAATTCAATTAAAAATGGGAAGAGGAAAAAAAAATGGGCAGAGGATCTGAATAGACATTGTTCCAAAGAAGACATAAACATATGGCCAACAGACACATGTAAAGATACTCAACATCACTGATCACCAGGGAAATGCAGATCAAAACCACAATGAGATATCACCTCACACTAGTTAGAATGGCTAGTATCAAAAAGACAAAAATCACAAGTATTAGCAAGGATATGGAGAAAAGGGAACCCTCCTGCACTGTTGGTGGGAACATAAATTGGTCCAGCCACTGTGGAAATCAGTATGGAGGTTCCTCAAAAAATTAAAAATAGAACTACCATCTAATCCATCAATACCACTTCTGGGTACTTATCCAAAGAAAACAAAAACACTAATTCAAAAAGATATATGCAGTCCTATGTTCATGGAAGTATTATTTACAAAAGCCAAGATAAGGAAACAACCTAAGTGTCCATCAATAAATGAATGGATAAAGAAGATGTGGTATATATATAATGGAATACTGCTCAGTCATAAAAAAGAATGAGATCTTGCCATCTATGACAATATGAATATATCTTGAGGTATTATGCTAAATGAATAAGTCAGATAGAAAAGGACAAATACCATAAGATTTCACAGATCGATGGAATCCATAAAACAAAACAAATGAACAAACAAAACAAAATTCATAGACACAGAGATTGGACTGTTGGTTGCCAGAGGGGAGCAGGGTTGGTGGGTGGGCCAACCAGGTAAAGGGTATCAAGAGGTACAAAATTCCAGTTATAAAATAAATAAGTCATGAGAATGTAATGTACAGCATGGTGACTATAGTCAATAATACTGCATTACAAATTTGAAAGTTGCTAAGAAAGTAAATCTTAAAACTTCTCATCACAAAAAAATTGTGTAACTTTGTATGGGGACAGACGGTAACTTGATTTATTATGGTGATCATTTTTCAATGTATACAAATGACAAATGGTATGTTGTACACCTGAAACTAATATAATGTTGATTATATTTCAGTAAAAAAAAAAAGGCAAAACATCATACAGACACACACACACACACACACATATATATAATTCCTAACCATCAGTAACTCAGAATGAATACACTACTACTTAGAAACAGGGTCACTGAAGATGTAATGAGTTAAGATGAGGTCATACTGGAGTAGGTAGAACTCTACTTCAATATGACTGGTATACTTATAAAAAGGGGAAACTTGGACACAGACACAGACATGCACAGAGGGAAGATTATGTGAAGAGACATACAGGGAGAAGACAACCATGTGAAGATGAAAGCAAAGATTAAAGTTACCCTGCCACAAGCCAAAGAATGCCTGAAACTGCCGGAAATTAGAAAGAGACAAGGAAGGATCCTTCCCTAGATGGTTCAGAGGGGGCATGGCCCTGCTGACAGCTGTGTTTGGAACTTCTAGCCTCCAGAACTGTGAGAATAAATTTCTGCTATTCTAAGATATCCAGTTTGTGGTACTTAACTACCGTAGCCCTAGGAAACTAATACAGAGAACTTGCTGTGACTGCTGGAAAATGTCAGAGGGAGCCAGAATTAAACTGAGGTCCCTTTTTAAGTAAACTTATCCAGCTTATATCCTATGACTTCCAAAGGTATTATCTATCCTTATGACCTCTCCCTGAGCTCAAGAATCAAATCTCCAACTGCTCCCTGGATGGCTCCTCTTGAATATCTAATGACATCTCGAAATTAGCAAGACCAAAGAAGGACTTTGAACTCACTGCCCACCCAACCTTCCCCTAGTCCAGTCCAGCTAAGTAAATGACATCACCATCTACTAAATTATTCACGTTAAAACCTGGAGTCTTCTTCCTCCCTCCTCTTACCATCTGTGTGTCCTCTTAAGTTCTACCTCCAAAATATGTCCCAGGTCAATTCCCTGAGAGACTTACTCTGAGATGCAGATTTGTAGTAAAATAACTTAGTAAAAACGCCATTGGGAATTTGATAGGGATTGCACTGAAGGTGCACATTGCTTTGGATAATACGGACATCTTAATCAAATTAGGTCTTCCAGTGAACACAGGATATCTTTCCATTTATTTGTGTTTTCTTTAATTTTTTTCAGCAATGTTTTGTAGTTTCCTGTTTTTCATCTCCTTAAATTTATTCCTAAGTGTTTTATTATTTTGATGCTGTTGTATATGACATTATTATTACCTTTTTGGATTGTCCACTGTGAGTGTATAAAAACAGAACTAATTTTTGTATGCTGATTTCATATCCTATAACAGCACTGAATTCTTTTATTAGTTATGACCATTTTTTTCATGGATTCCTTAGGGTTTCCTACATCTAAGATTGTTGAATTGAAGAAGTGGAAGCAGTCATCGTGCCTTGTTTCTGACCTTGAAGGAAAAGCTTTCAGTCTTTTCATTGAGTATTATGTTCACTGTGGGTTTTTACTATTTGGCTTTTATCATATTAAGGTAGTTTCCTTGTATACCTATTTCATTGAATGCAATCATGAAAGTGTGCTGAATTTTGTCAAATGCTTTTTCTGCTTCAATTGAGATGATGATGTTTTTTGCCTTCATTCTGTTAACGTCGTATATTACATGGATATGTAATATATTGAACCATCTTTGCATTTGAAGAATAAATCCCACTGGATCCTGTGTGGTCCTTTTAATGTGCTGTTGAATTTGATTTGCTAGTATTTTGTTGAGGATTTTTGCATCAATATTCATGAGGGATACTGCTTTGTAGTTTTCTTATAGTGTCTTTTTCTGGCTTTGGTATCAGAGTAATGCTGGCCTCACAGAATGAGTTAGGAAGTATTCCCTCCTCTTCAGTTTTTTGGAAGAGTCTGAGAAGGACTGACATTAATTCTTCTTTAAATGTCTAATAGAATTCATCATGAAGTCATCAGGCTCTTCTTAGTTAGAAAGTTTTTAATTGCTGCTTCACTCTCCTTACTAGCTATAGATCTATTCAGATTTTCTATTTCTCCATAATTCACTCTTGGTAGGTTTTGTGTTTCTAGGGATTTGTCCATTTCATCTGGTTATCCAATCTGTTGGCATATAGTTAGTTGTTCAATATGTTATACTTTTTGATATTATTATAAAAATAATTATTTTTATTTCATTTTCTAATTATTTACTGCTATTATATGAAATACAATTGATTTTTTAGTATTAACCTTATATCCTGTGAACGTGCTAAATTAATTTATGTATACTAATGGCCATTTTATAGATTCCTAAAGATTATCTATGTAAACAATCCTATCATCTACAAACAGAAACAGTTCTACTTATTTCTTCTGATCTTTGTCTTTCACTTAAATACATCTTAACTGATTCAATTTATTAGTTTTAATTAAGAGAATGGTATTTTCACCAAGATGTCATTTTTAAAGCTCTCAAGGACAACAGATTAAAACTGTCATTGAATTCAGCAAATTTTTATGTACTCTCTTCCTAGTATGGTAATAAAGCAGAATAAAATTCTGTCCTAGATGAATTGTCCTAAAGGAATTCACACTCCCACTACAGAGGTGATACATAAGCTGTAACCTCAAAAGGTGGGAGGGATTGCTAGTCAGTAGTGTAAACTAAAGAAATGTTTTTGGAGAACAAAACATCTGAATTAGCCTTTGAAAAAAAGAGTAGCATTCAGATTAATAGTAGAAAAGATAACAGGAACAGAGTAAACAAAGGTACAGAGGGAG
The DNA here is from genome assembly GCF_011800145.1 of Mirounga leonina. NCBI lineage: Eukaryota > Metazoa > Chordata > Mammalia > Carnivora > Phocidae > Mirounga > Mirounga leonina. The sequence goes on from NW_023270442.1 coordinate 9,566,715, forward strand.
AAATATACAAAACATGTTCCAAAGGTAGAGACAGAGACCAAATCAGGTTGTTATAAGGAATATTGGCAACTAATGGCAGAAGGTCTCACATGACTAGACACTAAGTTTGAATTTCATGTTCTACTTACTTAAGGTTAAGTAGGAAAGCAGGACAAGAGGAAATCTGCCAACTAGACCACACTCCAAGAAAGCCAGAACTTTTAGAGATCATGGATATAAACACCACTACCACGGACAGTCCACATAAGGGTTGAACACAGTTTTCCTGTGCCTGTGTTTATGCAAAGCCAAATGAGTAATGTTCCTGATGACATCCGGATAACTTCATTTAAAATGCCATAGCTAGAAGTCCCCACATCAGATACTCTATTATAAGAATGACTTAATGTAAGGTTAACATACATTAAATATTCTGAAAAGAGGAAGCACTTTCTGCTATGTGGATAAAATTGTCCAGGAAAAAAAGTCTTGCATTCTACAGTCTTTCTTTAAACACTTTGATATACTATGCTGAAAACTCATTCTAAAGCTATTAATTACAGAGAGAAATTATAAGGAGTTGGATCTATCTTGAGTGCCATCCAAAAAGGATTTCATCTTTAAATTAAAAAAAAAAAAAGTCTGAGACACTCAAAGAAATGCTTTGAGTATAAATTTCCTTGCATTCTCTCATTGCCTTGATCTCCCACAGAGTCTCAGGGTCTACCAAGAAAGACTACCTGAAATGGTACATTACAAAACCCAGCCAATCTGAATTCTGGGAGCCACTGTGGCCATAGTGCAAAAAGAGATTCCCTCAGTCCAGTGCCGTGCCTGCCAAAAACGCACTCCTCTCCACCCAGCAGCACCCATGCCTCTGGTTCTTGGGAAGACCATCTTTGGTTTTTTGTTTGATTTTTTTTTTTAAGATTTTATTTATTTATTTGACACAGAGAGAAAGAGAGAGCGCGTGAGCATGTGCATTCAAACAGGAAGCAGCAGAGAGAGAGGGAGAGGGAGAAACAGACTCCCCACCGAGCAGGGAGCCCCACACGGGGTTCGATCCCAGGACTCTGGAATCATGACCTGAGCTGAAGGCAGACGCTTAACCAACTGAGCCACCCAGGTACTCTGGGAAGACCATCTTTGGAAAGAGCCCTAAAGTAAGCTCCCCAGTGGCACACACCCCTTTTTTGCCAGCTCAAGCAGCATTCATTTCCCTTTGGTCAATCAGGATTCAGCCAAGAACACAGAAGCCACTCTAAGTATTTTAGCCAAAAATGATTTAATAAAGAGATTCCAAAACTTAAGAACTGTTTAAAGGACTAAAGGAACAAGAGTCATGGAAGCCTCCATCTACATTCAGTAAATCAGAAAGTACAGGAACCCCAAGGAATTTCCACTAGCATCAGAGTGAGTAATTCTCAGGATACCCACAAGCCATTTGCAAAACCTCACTTCCGTCATCTGCTGATGCTCAGTCATGTGCCTGGCACTGAAAACAAGAATCAATGGCTCCTCCTTCTTTTCCACTTTCCCAAACTCACACACATGCCTCACACTGAGGGAATCTAAACTGGAACCTGCTGATAAGGTAAACTGGGAAATGTAATTTTTAACATTCCAGCCCTACAGTGCATTGAGGAGCTTAGAAAGACAAGGATACTACCAAAAACCAATATCTAGCACACCTTTTTCTCTTGACAATCCATAGCTAAAACCATTTCTAGGAAATCAAGACTCATTCCTTCACAGTATTCTCATTGTGATTTCCCTCCTGAGATTTAGTTCAGTTTTCCTCCTTCCCTATGCTGTATTCTTCTGGTCCTTCTTGTAACCATATCTGCTTCTCCCTGGAAACCATACCTCATCTTCCAAAGAGCCACTCTTCTAGAGTTCAAATAACAGTGTGCAGGCTATTGTGTATGGAGAGGTAGAGGAAGAATAGCGTAGAGAGGCTTTCACTAAGCCCAAGACTAAGTCCCTCACATGAAAAAAAATAGGTTGTGCAAAATATAGTGAACAGTGCCCAGTTAGTCAGCCAAGTATGTACAAAAAAATCAAGAAGTGTGTACATTACTTTAGTTCAGAATATTCCAACCCAAAAAGAATCCACAGAGTTATTAGAGATTTGGTGTATCTGATTCTCACTATTCCACTCACCCTCCACACCCACTGCACACATTTCTTTTTTATCTTTTTTATTTTTTAGAGAGAAGGCATGCACAGGTGAGTGGGAGGCAGTGGGGGAGGGGCAGAGGGAGAGGAAGAATGAGAATCTTAAGCAGGCTCCTCGCCCAGCACAGAGCCCCACACGGGGCTGGATCTCATGACCCTGAGATCATTACCTGAGCCAAAGTCAAGAGCTCAACGCTTAACCGACTGAGCAACCCAGGTGCTGCGCACACATGTCTTTTATAGTAATTCAATATGTGTCTCTCTCATGTGTCTGGCTTGCTTTCTCCCTGGGTTGTGAGCTACTTGAGCACAAGTATCATGGTTTGCTAATCTTTGTATCTCTGGTGCATAATATGATAACAACTATATAGCAGGATTTCCATGAATAAATGGAATGGTAAGATGGAGCTTGAAAAGTTTTCCAACATATCTCCAACTGGCTGTTCAACGTTCCTGTGTATAATCACTTAGTCACTTCAAACACAATATATCCAAAATAAAATTCATTTATTTCTTAAATCTTTCTTCTCTCAACAAGTTAATAGTGATTTTTTTAAAAATGGATAAATCCTCAGATCAAGATGTCCTATGGACCCATGTAGCTATTGAAGACACTTAAGAAGAGATGTGGGAACAAAAATGGACAGAGAACAAACTTTCCAGGAAGATAGAAATGAAGATTATTGGGCATTAGGCAACAACTAACTGTGGTCTAACCAGAGGTACTGATGGCATTTTTAAAGTATCTTAATACCTATTGCTGTCAAATAATGGCATTTCCAGGTTTATTTCACAATGATGTAACATTTTAGGAACAGGTTACCTGGGTGGCTCAGTCAGTTAAGCGTCTGTCTTCGGCTCAGGTCATGATCTCAGGGTCCTGAGACAGAGTCCCGCATCAGGCTCCCTGCTCCACGGGGAGTCTGCTTCTCCCTCTGCCTCTGCCTCTCTATCTCTCTCTCTGTCTCTCAGGAATAAATAAATAAAATCTTTAAAAAAATAAATTTTAGGAACAATTTTAAATATTATCACTTCTATCCAAATTTCATGAAAAGCCAAAAAAAAAAAAAGACACACATGAGGATAAATTCACCACCATCATGTTAGAAGAAAAGAAAGTGTACTATCTGAAAACATTTAGAGGACTCTCTGTAAGGTGGTAAGCAGACAGAATCATATCTCCAGAGTCACAAAACTGAAAAGAGCCTCAGTGTGAAACACATACAGGAGAAGGTTATATTTAGTTCAGAAAGTTCCAGAGTCAATAAATAAAATAATAGGGAAGGGTCTGAAGACAGCTTTGAAGATGCAAAGCTGGTCAGTCATTCCCACAATCTGCCAAATAGCTGCCAAGAGAGATGTGAGCTACTGGGCTAGAGCACTGATATCAGGGTCCAAGACCAAGGTGGTATCCAGGTAGAAACTGACCCAAGGAGGAGAACCTCCTTACACAGCCCCTCTCAGCCAGCCAAGCATTCCATCCCTCCTACACAGTCACTAAAGGTGAGATACAGTTACCACAATCAGCATTCTCATACACGTGACAAGGACAAAGATGGGAAAAACAACAAAAATTACCAAACATCTGAGTAAAAACAACACCATCAATGAAGGGCACCAAATCCAACCAACCAAGTAACTAACCGGTGAGAAAACATAATAGAACAATCACAAGGGAAAGAACTTTAGGCAAAATTTACATAGAGTTGATATAGACTGAATTGTGTCCCTTTAAAATTCATATGTTGAAGCCCTAAGTCTCAGTACCTTAGAATGTGACTGTATTTGGAGATGAGGCTTTTAAAGAGGTAATTAAGTTAAATGAGGTCATCAGGATGGGCCCTAATCCAATCTGACTGGTGTCCTTATATAAGAAAAGGAGGAGCTTAGGACACACAAGGGACACCAGCTATGCACATGCACACTGGGAAGACCATATGAAGAGGTAGCCATCTGCAAGCCAAGGAGAGAGGCCTCAAAGGAAACCAACCTTATCAGCACCCTGATTTTGGACTTCCAGCCTCCAGAACTGTGAGAAAATAATTTCTTTTGTTGAAGCCACCAAGTCTATTCTATAGTTTTGCTATAGCAGCCCTCATACACTAATGCAGCAATGATGTTTTTAGATTGAAATCAGGGGGATATTGCCCAAAAAAATCCAAAAAATTAAAGAGTTTAGAAATTTAAAATGTTACTGTTGCATTGAATTTTTTTTTTAAGTTATCTAAATAGAACAGACATAGCTGAAGAATGAACTGGTGAACTGGAAGAGCAAACTAAGCAATTCTCTCAAAATGTTGCACGAAAGAAAAATGAGATAGAAAGCACAAAGGAAGAGCTAGAAGACAAGGATAACAGATCCAAGAGTTTCAACAGCTGTCTGATAGTTATCCCAGGGTGAAAACAGAAATAACAGAAGAGATAACACAGAAGTTATTTTTTTTTTTTTAAGATTTTATTTATTTATTTGACAGAGAGAGAGACACAGAGAAAGAGGGAACACAAGCAGGGGGAGTGGGAGAGGGAGAAGCAAGCTTCCCGCCGAGCAGGGAGCCCGATGCGGGGCTCGATCCCAGGACCCTGGGATCATGACCTGAGCCGAAGGCAGACGCTTAATGACTGAGCCACCCAGGTGCCCCAACACAGAAGTTATTGAAGAAACTTCCCCAGAGCTTAAGCAACATGTGAGTCTTCATTCAAATGCCCCCATCAAGTGCCCACCGGGATGAATAAAAGAACCACAGTAAATCACATCCACATGAAACTTCAAAAGTCCAATGATAAAAAGAAAATCCTAAATACTTCCAGAGAGGAGGAAAGATTATCAACTGAGGAATGGGAATTAGATTACTATCAGTCATTTCAACACAAACACTGAACTTGAGAAGATGCTGGAGTACCATACTCAAAATTCTAAAAATAACTACCATGAACCTTGAATTCTATGCCAACCGAATTCCAAGTGGAAATTCAAGGACTCAGAAGGACTCAGAAAACTTATTTGTTCACACTTTCTGAGATAATTTCTCAAGGGATGTACTCCCCAAGAAATTAAAAATTAAATATAAGAAAGAAGAAGATGTAGAATACAATAAATTGTAGAAAGAGAACAGTAGCTATTCCAAAAGTTATTCATGTATTTTTTTTAGGTTTAATAATCATTTATAGCCAAAATCACAAATAAGTTCAACATGGCAGGTATGGGGTTATTCAATAAAGAAGAAAGTGAAAGCATACCTTTCTTGTTTGGGAGTAATGTTTAGATACTTATTAAATCTAGATTTCAACTGAAAAACATAAGCCTGGGGGTGCCTGGGTGGCTCAGTCAGTTAAGCACCCGACTCTTGATTTCAGCTCAGGGTCCTGAGGTTGAGCCCATGTTGGGCTTGCACTCAGCGCAGAGTCTGCTTAAAGATTCTCTCTCTCCCTTTTCCTCTGCCCCTCCCTGCCACTCACACTCTCTCTTCCTCTCTCTCTAAATAAATAAATCTTTTTTTAAAAAAGAAAAACATAAGTTTAAAATGGTTCATTTCCTAGGCATTCACTTTTGAGAAATACATACCTTGCAGGAGTCATTAAGAAGGAAAATGATGGATCTTATTAAGACTAGTAATTGTACCAAAAGCTGCTAATAGATATCTGATGGACTGAAGAATGGGCTTATGACAGGAGCAGAGAGCAATGAACTTCCTCAGTCGCCCCTTCCATCACTGGCCATTTGTGTGGGGAAATAGACACAACAGTGATCAATAGTGTAGATTAAATTTGTTTATAAATAATAAATTATATTGTTCGACATTCTTAAAAAAAATAGTGTAGACTAAGTCCCAGGTCCCCATTTACTAGCTGTGTAACCTTCATCACCATACTTACCGTCTTGGAGCTGTCTGTGGTTTATTCATTGTCTAAGTGGAATTAACCACCTTGTAAAATTGCTGTGCAGATAAATAAAATAAGGTAAGCCTCCCTTGCTGACCAATCATCTCTACTTCTGGACAGACATATAAGAGTGACATCTAGACAAAGCCTGGGGCCCTCCCCCTCCAAACTACCTTCTGCTTTTCTCTTCTTCCTCTTCTTTTCCCACTCTTCCCTGAGGAATTCTCAGTGAATCTAAACTTTGGGACAGTTGTGGAGAAAAGATGGACAGTAAATCACATCCACATGAAACTTCAAAAATCCAATGATAAGACACCCATGGTGTCTCTCCCAGAACCTCACAGAAACTTCATCACAGCCCGGGGGGGTTGTGGTAGAGCTCTGGCAGAATCAGCTTGCTTCACCACTGGTCACCACCATACTGAGGTAAAGAATTGTTTTCATATTCACCACCATGCTGAGGATGATATGAAAACATATCCCCTCATATCCTCCAAGATATGAGGGTTTTCAGGGTCCTCCACAAATCATGTTAGGTCGCTCATAGAAAGAAGGGGATAGGACCACAGAGAAAGGCGTCAGGATCCATTTCTTAATGCCAAAAAGAACAGAATTACAGAGGTCTGTTCTTAACTGATTTAAAAGCTGTTTGGGGGATGTTGAACAATCACCTATATTTGTTGTTTTGTTTTAAATTTTTAAATTTAAATATTCCTCCTGATCTGTCACTTATCTACCACTTCCAAGCCTTAGAACTGTGGGTTATCTATAATCAGGCATTAATGTTTTAGTCGCCTTCAGTCAGTGAATATTTGAAGAAACTGGGCAATTTTTGAAGCTCTGGTAGTTGTTCAAGAAAAAGTCAACAAATAATAGGGTATAGAAAAGCCTCAAGTAAAACTAGATGGGTATTGTTGGGTACGCATGATATAAGGATACACAAAGTCTTCTTTTGTGTTGCAGAGTCAAAATGTGCTGTCTAAACTGAGTAACTACCATATAGTGCATTAGCTTAAAAAAATCATGTTCATTTAAATCTATGCCATTCATGTGTTTATAAGTATTTTTATATACTTCATCTGTGAAGACATTTAACTTTTTTATTTAATCATAGGTAAAAGTCAAAAGTTAAGAACCAAATACATGAGAATATTTGTGCAATTTTTTGGCTTATAGAATTCCTAGTTAGTGGAGGATTTAGCCCATATTCCTTTAGTTTTCCCCCTCTATTTTCCAATGATTTATTTTAAAAATCAGGTCCTTGACTCAATAGGTACATCATGCTAAGGAGCACGATTGTTTTCACCAATGACTTCTTATTTTAAAATGCCTCAGACTGATGAAGCCCACCATCCACAAAGACCCGATGGAGGCCATTTCCAAAGATAACATCCTTTACCTGCAGGAGCAGGAGAAGGAGGCTCGGAGCAGAGTGGCCTACACCTCGGCACTCCCTGCATCCCCGCGTTGGGGCAGGAGCTTCGATGAAGACAAGGATAAGGACAAGACTCTCCGGGAGGCTGCAGTCAGGCAGGTGGGACTCCCACAGACTGGTCTTCTAATGTGGACCCTGCCCCAGCCTGCTCCCCTCTGTGGGGGTGCCACAGCCAACTTCAGGGGAGGCAGTGACCCCTCCCTTCTAGGAATTGGGTGGGGACGGAGGCAGAGGTGCTCTGCCAGGTGGGGTCTGGAGGACGCCTGTGGAGGCAGGTCCAGTCCTGAAGACAGGCCCTTCCAAGGGCCGGAAAGTGGAGAGGAAGCTTCTGGGACCCGGGTTCTCAGCCTGAAGAGTATGCAGAGACTCAGATAGAGACGAGACCCAAGCCCCTTACACTGGGACTTCAGGCTGGGACACTGAGATCAGCCCCATTAAGATTTTACACCCAAGTGTCCTTGGTCAACTTGAAGCATCTTGGATGGACACTCTCAGGGACCTTGTCCTCTTGTCCCCCCAGCGGCCTACCTGAGAGGGCTGAACCTCACAGCTCCAGTGTTTTGTCATCACGTAGCATTTCCCTTCTAGCTCCTCTCAGGCGATCCTATTGCTCTATAAGACAAAAAGCAGAGCAGGATCTGAGGCCTGTGTGTCATACCTATGGCCACCTTCTTGGTGCTCTGAGGGGGTTTCAGAGGCACGGTATGTGGTTGTCTGCATCCTTGGTATATCTTTTGAGAGAAATGGAGGTGGGAAGCAGCCTGGAATGGGATCAGAGAATGTCTCCCCTCACACCAAGCAACAATGCATAGAGGGAAGGAAAGCCCCCCTCACAGGAGGAGTCCCTGAATCCCCAAATCCCATCTCCCCTAGCGTGCTTCAGTGCCTGAGATGCCACCATGTACATCCCTTTCTGGTTAAGACAGAGAATCCTTATTTCACTGCAAATATGTTTGTTTCTCATGAAGCCATCGTCCATCCTGAGGAAAGCTGGCTGGCAGCTCCTCACCAGTTGGCATTAGAGTAGCAGCCTGGGGGCCAGGGGGGTGGTTTGGTGAGGAGCAGATATTGACCTCATTGTGCCCCAATATTGTTTTACCCTTCTAGAGGGAGAGAAGAGATGAGAAACAGGAGTAAAAATAGGTTCTCTGAAAAAAAAAAAAAACAAAAAAAGCCTCAGAAATGTCATTCTGGGGATGCCTGGGTGGCTCAGTTGGTTAAGCGACTGCCTTCGGCTCAGGTCATGATCCTGGAGTCCCAGGATCGAGTCCCGCATTGGGCTCCCTGCTCGGCAGGGAGTCTGCTTCTCCCTCTGACCCTCCCCCCTCTCATGTACTCGCTCTCTCTCATTCTCTCTCTCTCAAATAAATAAAATCTTTAAAAAAAAAAAAAAAAGAAATGTCATTCTGGTTTTCAATTTATTGCAAATTATATGAATCCAGGCATAGAATATGGGAAGTTAGACTGATAGCATGTCCATCACAGGTGATGACATATGTATACTTTTAAAAATCCAGAAAAATTTATGTTGGCACTTTACCTCCTTTTCATAAAAATGTTAAGTGTATAAAAATTTCTAGATTTCATCGTGATGTCCAAATGCTTTAAAGCATGTAGGTTTGATTGACTGTATTCCTGGCACTCATTTTTTTTAATGTTTACAATAATGGATTTTCTTTATCTAATAAAACGTTGGGAACCTAAAATGCAGGGAATGCAAAGCAATCCTATATGCTTTTGTTTGACCTCTGACACAAAATACCCAAGTGGCTTTTCCTCACATGTCTACATCAGAGAATAAATTCCAAATGTGGCCCTGCTATCTTAAGACTTCCCGCCCACAACAAGGGTGTTTCCTCTTTTCAGGTTTCCACAAACCAAATGTTTTCATTCCTTGTATTCAAAAGGCTGTAACTCTTTTTTTTTTTAAGATTTTATTTTTAAGTAATCTCCACACACAATGTGAGGCTTGAACTCACCACTCTGAGATCAAGAGTCGCACGCTCTACCTACTGAGCCAGCCAGGCGCCCCCAAAAGACTGTAACTCTTTTTTTTCTTCACTATATCCCTGTTCTTAGTATTTTAAAGATTTATTTATTTTAGAGAGAGAGAGAGAGTGAGAGTTGGGGGTAGTGGGAGAGGGAGAAAGAATCCCAAGCAGACTCTACCAAGCATGGAGCCCCACGCAGGGTTCGATCCCACAACCATGAGATCGTGATCTGAGCCGAAATGAAAAGTAGGAAGCTTAACCGACTGAGCCACCCAGGTGCCCCAAAAAGTCTATAACTCAAAGATACAGGCAGAGTAAAGCTATAGACGTGAAATGCCTGAAACGTAGCTTTAGTCTGACTTGAGACTCATTCAGTCGTTCCCTTTTCCTGGAGTATCCTTACTCTGCCTCCATCCAAAACCTATTCAAACACCTAGCGTCACAGTGCACTGGAGTGGAAGCGGGAATGGGCTCTGGAATCAGCAAACTCAGTTGAATTTCTGCCACCATACTAAGTAGCAGTGTGATATCATGCAAGAGCTTATATCCTCTGAGCCTCCGTTTTCCTATCTGTAAAAATGGAGGCAATAGCACAAGGTCATCTTGAAACGACTGAATGAGTTGACCTGTGTGAAAGAAACTGACCCATAACAGATGCTTAGTAAGCACTGGTTTCTCTTCCCTGGTTTGAGGAATGTGGAAGGAAGAACAACAATGTTTGTGTCTATAAACCCTTATCGCTTGACCTCCACAAAACTTTATCTTAAGAATCTCAATGCAAATTCAAGGACAAAGTACCAAAGAAAAGAGGCTACAATGTTTGTCTGAAAAAAATCACTAAAATCCTCTGCCAGGTGTCCACAGTCTCAGACAACCCAGAATACTCTTACCAAGAATTTCCACCGTCACTCCTCCAATTGCTAATGATAAGACCAACAGACCTGACATTTTTTTACTGTTAGAATTCAGTGGTGGTCAGTCTTCAATAATACATGTATATTATATAATGTAACCAAATATATTCAAATTAAAATATAATGTAGTATTTTCTGGGGCACCTGGGTGACTCGGTTAGTTAAGCATCTGACTCTTGATCTCAGCTCTGGTCTTTATCTCAGGGTCTGGAGTTCAAGCCCACACTGGGCACCATGCTGGGTATGGAGACTACTTTTTTAAAAAATGTGTAATGTAGTACTTTGTTTTCAAGTCAGAAAGTATTTCAAGACCTTGTCCTATCTCTGTTTGCTGATGGAAACTTTTATTAGTAGTTTATCCTGGTTATTTTCACTGTCTACTTCTCTGGAGCAAGATATTAGTAGCTTACACTAGTAATACATTCTGGAGGACCAAAAAGTGACATAAACACAAATATTAGGGTAACTGAACAAGGGAATCTGGGCAAACAACAGCAAAGAAGAGAGTTACTCTATCTTGTGGAATATCACATTCTCTATTCCCTTTTTATGGACATTTTGTCCTTCAAAATTCTAGTCAACAGTTTAGCCACACTCTGAAAAGTCATTTTCCCACTCAAAATTATAGTGGAGCCAATGGGTTTAGAAGCCCTTGGGGAGGTATCTTATATACCATCTGGGACAAAGAAAATAAAATATTTTTTCATTTCCTTAGCAGTTACAAATTTACCTAATGGTATCAGTCCAAATTAAGCAGAAAATAAATTAAATTAAACATTTGAAAATTTATGTTTTAAGTCGTATTGACAATATTAAGATACCCACAATGCAAATCACAAATCATATGAAATAGTAATTTTCTTTTAAAATGCTCAATTTCTTGGCCCATGTTCTAAAAGGATATTTTAAAGGAACTGATTGCAGCAAGAATTTTATAGAACATTTGCAGAATAAAATATGTGAGGAATTTCTCTAGTTTATTTCCTTAAAATGAGCCACACCATAAAAGTGGTTATAAGACACTTTTATATATATAAATGTCCCTGGGCCCTCTTAATTGTTGGATTGTTAGCTGAGCTTTGCTATGAAAGAGCTGAGGAACTCCAGCTGGAGTCTTTCCTTTCCCCAATTGTTAGTGAAAGTTTGATTTAATTATCTAGCTGAGCTGCTGTAATTAGCATCAACAAAGCTTTGTCCCATAATGACTTGAACTACACCATTGAGAAGGCTGTTATGGTTTGGATAGATAGGCCTCCTGAAATATAGCATTGCCCATCAGCTAACCCCAGAAATTAATGTCCATTCAATTTCCATCCCCCTCCCAATGTGTTTGTGAACTGCTTACTGACAACTGTAACATGTTTGTAGTACAAACAGTACTTTGAAAGCAGGCTTTAAATCTGTTCAGGCTTTCTCATGTGGCTGGAATGTTGGCATGGCTCAGAAAACAAAAGTCAACTTAAAAAAAAAATAAAGTTAGTTCATCCAAGAAGAGAGAGATGGCTATCGAGCTTGACAAATGCAATGTAATGTGAACAGGGCAGCAGGGCTAATTCTGTTAAGTGATTGCTATAGGCCTTTGCTTGTCTTGGACTTTTAGCCTTTGCCGCATACAGGGTGGGCCTTGTTAAACTGCTAAGTCGACAACTTTATATCCAAAGGCTTTTGACAATTTTATATCTGATGGCTTTGCTTTTCTATTGTGATTTTTCAGCAGGAAAGTTCAAAGTGCCTGGGACAGGAGCAGCGGGGAGGAGGGGGAGGTCATTTCTCAGGCCATGATAACACTTAGCAAACTCAATAAATCATTGTTTGCTGAAGCCAAGCTTAGAAAAGTGGGTTCTAAGAGAAAAAAAAAATAATGGAATAAAATCATTAATTTGGATATCACAGTGCACTCTGCTCATTTCTTTTGGCTGGTACCCTTTTAGAGTGTGCATCGGATCTCTGTTTCCGCTGAATCATCTCAGAAACAGAATCACAAGGCTGAGTTACAAACACAGTGTGGGGTTATCTTTCTACTCTTGGGACATTTACCAGGTGGGTTAGGTTCTCAACACCATGAAGATGTATATTGAGCTCTTACATTACCTCAACTGTGTCAAGCTTAACCGAAGCACAGATCATTTTAAAAGCAGCCCCCAGGTCCTAAGGCCTGGTGCCCTATAATCTAAGAGCTGAAATCGCTGTCACTTCGTGGACACAAACCAGCAAGCCTCATTCAGTACACATTTATTAGATACCTGCCACATATTAGGCGCTCTGCCAACCATGCGCTACATACTAGGCAAAATAAAAAAACACATGTCAGAGTGGAAGGTTTCTGAAAGTGACCAGATCTCCAGCCAGCTCCATCAGAACTCTCAGATAAGTTTACATACTGAGCAGATCCTGAATCCTACCCTAGATCTACTTAACCAGGTTAATGAAGGGGCTAATTTTGTATTTCTAACATGCTCCCTAGTGATTCTTACGACTAATATTTAAGAACTGTTCTAGACACATGACTCTCAAACCTGGCTGCGCATTTGAATCATTTGTGAATTTAAAGCCACAGGTGAGCTAGTAATACAGCAGATCAATGCAGACATGCCCTGTGGAGGGAAGGGGACCTTGGCATCAGTTGGTTTTTGGTTTTGTTTTTGTTTTCTGAGGGATCCCCAAGTGATTCTGATGTGCAGTCAAAGATGAGAACCAGCCTGGACAGTAAGCCCTCCAGGAACTCACAAGAGGGAGAAATAATTCCCATCTGGGGAGATCAGATGCTACTTTAGTTTCTTCTCATATCTTGCAAAAGACATTATGTCCTCTTTGGACAGTGTCTGTATATGGGTTTATTATTGCTAACAAAATGACATATTTATATAGCATCTGTCCAAGAAACAGTATTTTATAGACATCACTTAATCTCATTTATACTCAATTCATCCTCTATAATGCAATTAGTAGAAAAATTTATTGCTGTCCCAATTACAGATAAAGCAGACCATGACTTTGCCTGAGATAACACAGCAAGTTCATTCTAAAAACCTGACTCCACTGGATTTACTTTCCAGAAAAGAAAGAAAAAAGATTCTTTAAACAGTCCTGGTTGAAATGTAACCTGTTCAATTCTGAAAATTATTCCAATACACAATCAGTACACTCATACTCTATAATAGACTGTTCCTCCTTTTGGCTATTCTTTCTTTTTTGGTTGTAAATGAGGGGATATCCTGAAGGATCAATAATCCTCCTTCTATTTCCCTATTTTTACTCTCTCTGCAAGTCAACAAACATTGAATAGGTTAATGGGCTGTTCAGTTAGGGTTTTCAGCTGTTCAGTTTGCCCAGAAAACTAAACCAGTAAACACCCCTCAGCAGTGGACGTAACAATGCTTGAAGGATCTATGTAGGAATCAGAGCTTGAGGCTGGTCAGGAAGGAGATAGGCCATGCCAGCAATGGGCAGGGACTAAGACAAGAAATACTCATCAAAGTAGGCATACTTGCCTTTAGGCTTCAAGGTCTATCTGGGAAGGCACAGTGCACAACGTAAGGCAGTGGCTGTCAAACTGGAGTGTATATTAGAGTCACCTGAGGGCTGGTTAAAACACAGCTCACTGGGCCCACCCCCAGAGTTCCTGATTCAAAAGGGCTAGGGTAGAGCCTGAGTATTTGCACTCCTAACACATTCCCATGTGATGCTGATGTTCTTGGTCCCAAGTCACACTTGGAGAAGCACTGCTCTAAGTCCTAGGTAGACTTCCAGTTAGATAACATAAGGAACAGGTGATGCAGGGGGTGTCTTGGCAACAAAGAGCTAGAAGCAGGCCACATTAGGTGGAGATGTAGGCTGGGGACCAAGGACAGGACTCTAGACGCTGAGCAGACCTGAGCTAGCAAAGCATGACCCAGGCTACATGGAACAAGACAGATAATCAAAACAGGACTTCCATTGTAAAGAAATATGGCCACACCCTTCTATTCAGCATAGGTGCAAGGTGGTCTCTTGACCTTAGATCAAGGCAAAATTCAGGGCTGGGGCAACAATGCAAGGTCACAGACTTAATGTCCAGTCACTAGAGCCACTGAATTAGGGATTCTTAAAGATCCTCTGATAAGAATTAAAGAAGGGTGACCAACCATCCTGGTTTGCCCAGTACTTTCCCAATGTTTAGCACTATAAGGCCATGGCCTAGAAAACGTCTCAATTTCAGGACAGTTGGTTACCTAAAAGTGATCTCAGGAGACTGGAGCCTAGATCCACCTGCATCTCCTGGTCAGGTGGCTGCAGCCATAGTTCTTCTTAGAGGAAGAACAAGTGGAAAGAAAAGGGCCCATTTGGAAAGGTGGGCACAGCACCAGATTGGCCATTTCAGCCTAGACCTCAAGAGAGGGGAAAAGGGCACCCAGAAAAGTAGTCTATAAATGATGAAATGTATTTGCTTTAAATGGTCAAAAAACGTAAATGGACTCCACAGGCCTACAGTTTTTCTAAACTCACCAAAGTGGAAAAGTTCAGCACAAACAGAGCAACCCAGACACTCCGTAGATGGAAGTCACCCTCATTGCCTTTTGAAAATCATCACATACACTTTAGATCCCATTGTAAATGTAGTCTTAAAGGGCTTTGATATGTACACACACACACCGCAATAGGAAAAAAAATTGTAAATATTGGCAGAGTATCCCACGTTATTTTGGTTCCTCCCATAAAAAATTTTTTTCAAAGCTAAGTGGAATAAACATACGGTTTGAGACGATTGAAACACTAAAGAACATTTAAAATCAGGGGGAAAAGAAATCTCTCTGGTGGGAACACGGATTATATGTAAGATCGTTTAAATCTCTCCCATGACTAAATATTAATTCACATTCCATCCGAATGAGGACCGTGAAGCCACTATTGACAATAGCACATCCTGCAAATAATGAGAGCTGATTAAGGTGTTCTTCACAGGGGTGCCTGGGTGGCTCAGTCGTTAAGGTGTTCTTCACAAAGGTCATCCACATACTGTATAAAAATAAACTAATAACAGAAAACTTTCCAACAGTAACTAAGATCATCCCCAAGGAGAATACCCAAACGAGCATAAAGAATTTGCAGCCAAACCCTGAACTAGCCCATCTTCCCAGCAACCAAGTAAAGCTGCTAAATGCTGCTTAAGTAGAAACAATCTCCTCAATCACACTTAAAATATTCATTTATGGTGATGAACTTAAGCCAAAGTGGATTAGACAGAAGAGTGCTCCAATATGCTAAGTCTTCATGATGGAGAAGACTTCAGCCTAACCAGGGTCTTCAAAATGCAACTGTGCCCTTCCTGAATGAGCCACATCATCCAATAAGCTGCAACAGAAGGATCCAACAAGGACACGTCTCAGAGCCTAAGTGAAAGTTCAGAGGAGAGTGAAGAAAATTGAGTATTTCCCAGAAAATCTGAGAGAGAATGCCAGAAGAAACACAAATATGCTCACTCATGCAATCATTCATTTGGCAAGTAGTTATTAGGTGCCATGAGTATGCCACATCTGATGTGCTATGAACACGTTTGTGTCCCCCCATCCCCAAATTCATATGTTGAAATCCTCATCCCAAATGGGTTGGTATTTGGAGACAAAGCCTTTAGGGGGTAATCTCATATGAGGGATTAGTGCCCTTGTAAGAAGAAACCTGAAAGAGCTTGCTATTTCTCTCTGTCCCGTGAGGATATAGCAAGAAGCCACCTGCAAACCAGAAAGATTCACCAGACACTGAATCTGCCATTTTAATGCTTAATGTACCAGTGAAAAGTAGAGAGCAAGGTGTCTTTAACATCTGCTCAGCTCTAAGACCTACTAGGTGAAGATTCACAATAGCGGTACCAGTTCTGAACAAATTTGGAAAAAAAAATTAAAACTTCAAGTTTTTTTTTCTTTAATTGAGAAGCTACTAGACACTAAGCAAGTAAAAAAAAAAAAAAACCACAGACTCTATGCCACTGAGTTTACGAGCCCTTGGACTGTCAATCTTCTATAACTCAGAGTAAGTGGAAAAAAGTTGAACACTGACCAATCACTGTCAGAAAATGTGCCCTTTCCTTCCAGAAACTCCATACCTGCTCACCTTCTGAGAGTTTCCATTGGGCCTATTGACCTTTTACCCAAATAGTTGACTAGCACTTTACAAATATCTATCTTCCTATAAAGAGCTTTACTCAACAGCAACAACCTGTTTTGGCTTTTAAAACTCATTAAACCTTAGAATAGCATCTTTCTTCATAAAGTATTACTGTAATATTTAATAAAAATACATATATGGATAAGTGTAAATGGGGAAGGGAGAAGCTAAAAATGAGTGATTATTAACAAGAACTTTAACAAATTTCTGATGGACCTACATTCCATTACATTCCTAGTGTTTCTCAAACTTAGTGGGCTTAAAATTCATCTAGGGGTTTATGAAAATTGCCAACCCCTAGAGCTACTCCCAAAGTTTCAAACTCTGTAAGCCTAAAGTGATCCTCAAGAACCTTCATTTTTAGCAATGATTCTGATGATGGTCTTTGACTGCCTCTTGAGGAATCCTTCTTTAGAACAGTGAAATTTCTAATTATACAATATGTTCTTGGGCATCTCCTATCACCCAAACCTTGTTAGTTGTGATTTGCTATTGGTGTCCCATTCTCAATTGCAGTTCCATGAAGGCTAAGTCATCTGGGCAGAGAGAGTTAAGTGTGTCCTCCCAAAGGTATCTTCCTTAGACCAATCAGGACAAGAACCTGTGCTCTCTACTTATTCCTTGAACTTTAGAAAACAGAAATGCAGTTCCCATCAGAACGAAAGTTTCATTGGTACCCAATGTAGGACATATTTCATTAGGCCAACTATCATGAACTGTTCCACTCATTTGGAGGAAATCTCTAAAAAGGTGGCAGGTAAAGGTCCTACCACCCAATATGAAGCCTAAAAGGAAGAAGATCTTTCCTATTCCCATGGAGAGTGGGTCTTTCTTCCACCAAGATCTTAGCCAGGCTCTGCCTCCCCAAATTCTTGCCAGACCTTTGTCCTCCAGGCTGTGAGTTATCCCATATAGGTCCATTAAATTCTTTTTTTTTTTTTTTAACCTAAGTTAACCAGAGTCAAATCCTGTTATTTGAAACCAAGAATCCTGGATATGGTACATCCCTACACCTGAAGCAGGAAACATCTTCAAAATATTTTTTTAATGGGTAGATAGAAAGGTGTGAGGAAAGAAGGCAGGAAGGAAGAGAAAAACTCCATCAGTGGGGGGGAAAAAACTTTGAAAAATGTGTATTATCTTCCATTATGATTTCTTTTGGATTCAATTTATGGGTCTCTGAGCCAAGGATCACTGGTAGTCAGTAAATGAGTAGAAATCAGTTCTTGGGGACAAGAGAAATACAATGGGATGCCATGGCTACAAAAAACAGCTGCAGCTTGATAATTTAAAGTTAAGGAAAATAACACTATCACCTTTCAAACAGTGATTGATCCCTGACATCTATATGCCAAGTATTGTCAGACTCACGTCCATGAATATCTATATTCTATGTCATTTTCACTATCTGTGCACAAACAGAAAACAAAAAAAAAATCACTGTTTAGTTGATTCTTTTTTTCAATGTGATATATATAGTATAATTGTTTCCTAAAAAAAAAAACAAAAACAAACAAACAAAAAAAACTGTAGGGGCAACAGGATTTAATTTATTAGCAAATTGCTAAGGGAAATTCACTAAACTATTCTGAACAGGATTCATATACTTATGTAGTGCTTCCAGACTTTAAAAGCACAATTATTGTGCTTAAGACGTTTGATTTGCAGTTTTTCAGCACAAACCCAACATAGCAAGGCCCAGACACTGGGCATTTCTCCCTGGAGTCACTCTGCCTTATTATCAGCACTGGACTTAAGTATCCTTCCCTGGAAGGGGCACAAAATCTCACATTGTAGGACAAACACTCTTGAGCCAAGACAAAGAGGCACAGTCAGGTTTCAGGGTGTGGTTTCAGCCAAAGATGATATGATCACAAGACTGGGTTTGAAGAGAGGAAATGACAATCAGGAGTCCTTGTGTGGGAACACACTCAAGTCTTCCTGTTCTTTTCCCTCTCTAGCAGTCTCAAGAGTCTCAGTTACCACTGATGTAAATAATTAGTAATAAGAGCCGGAAGCAAAGGTTTTTGAACACTTGAGCTCTTTTGAACACAAATATCTAACAGTAGTAAACTAACAAATGAATCACTGAATTGAGGGTGGATTCTATTGAAATAAAGAACCTGAACTGTGATATTAATTAAGAAAATTGTTCTGGGGCACCTGGGTGGCTCAGTCGTTAAGCGTCTGCCTTCGGCTTAGGTCATGATCCCAGAGTCCTGGGATGGAGCCCCACATCAGGCTCCCTGCTTGGCGGGAAGCCTGTTCCTCCCTCTGCCACTCCCCCTAATTGTGTTCCTGCTCTCACGTTCTCTCTCTCTCTTGAGCCAAGATAAATAAATAAATAAAATCTTAAAAAAAAAAATTAAGAAAATTGTTCTAAACTATATGCTGTGAGTTAAAACTCTCTCAAAACATCACACTTCAGGTGCCTGGGTGGCTCAGTTAAGCATCTGCCTTGGGCTCAGGTCATGATCCCAGGGTCCTGGGATCGAGTCCTACATCTGGCTCCCTGCTCAGTGAGGAGTCTGCTTCTCCCTCTCCCTCTGCCCCTCCCCCCTGCTTGTGCTCTCCCTCTCTCACACTCTCTCTCTCTCAAATAAATAAATAAAATCTTTAAAAAAAATTGCACTTCCTCTAAGAACTATTAACTCCCCCATTCTCGTACCTCCATGACAAATATCCACACTCGGGGTCTTCAGCCTGGCTCACTATCCATCTTTAGAAGGTGAAGGTGCAACACACAGGTTGCACACAACTATGTTAATCATAATCATTCATTCACTGATTCATACATTCAAGTAACAACTATGAGTGCCTACTCTCAAGGAACTCAAATTCAGATTTAGCTCATATATTTTGAGAAGCAACCGTGCACTAGGTATTGAGCTGAACACTCTAATTTACGTAGGCATCAATCATTGCTAGGTATTGAGCTAGTTATCTTAACATGTTACTTCATTTGATCTTCATAACAACCTCTGTAGTAGGTATTAGCATTTTTAATTATATAGATAGTAAACTGAGACTCAGAAGAGTTAAGTGATTTGTCCAAAGCCATATAATCAGCCATGATTTAAAATTGGTCTTTTGGTCCTAAGTCCTCTGCTCTTTCCAGTTGGTAATATTTTCTGTCTTGTGTTCATGCCTTAACTGCCCTGCTCTATGTAAAAGAGTGTCTCACCAGGAAGAAGCAAAACCACTTAGAGATTAATCAGACAGAAATGAAACCACGAGCACCTGGAATCAGTTTTGCCCATGGGCTGATTGATTAGTTCACACCATTTCAAGCAAATGCAAACCTCAAAGACATGGCACATGACATCAAATCTTTTCAGTTCCTGGGGCCATAGTGCCCAAAGGCTACCACTTACAACTTTAGAGCAGAGACACATAAACAGATGGATGTGACACGGTCCAGTGATAGCAGCTACATAGTTTCAAGATTTTTCTAAATGACTCTTACACTTCCAAGAATGAGAAGGATTTACCAGGTGCAACCCAGCACTTTAACCAAAAAGAAACCATTTCCCATCTGAACAAGCATAAATTAAATTATACCGCTTAACTTGGCTCCACTATTTGGATTTTCTAACTTGATGAATGAACTTCAGGGGTTTTTTTGTTTTAATTTGTGGAAAGAGGAAACCTATATATACGTGTTTAGGTAAGAGCACAGGCTGAGAAATTACACTACCTGCATGCAAACACTGCTTCCATTACTTATCAGCTATGGAAACACAAGCATCTTGCTTTACTGGCCTTCAGTTTCCTCATCCATAAAATAAGCATAAAATCTGGAATATACTAAGTGATAAACACTTATCTTCTTTTAATAGTATAAAAGAATATACTATTAAATCCATCCATACCCTCCAGTTTCCCAGTTCCCCTTCCCAGGGATATAATCCTTAGTATCAGTTCATATATTCTATGTATATATAGACACACACACATATACTTAAGTACACATTTATATAATATGTATGCATGTTTTCCTTTTTTCACAAATATATGCACACCCTACACATGTTGCTTTCTCCTTTAAAATATTTTGGAGGGGTGCATGGGTGGCTCAGTCGGTTAAGCGTCCAACTCTTGATTTTGGCTCAGGTCATGATCTCAGGGTTGTGAAATCAAGCCCCGCTTCAGGCTCCACGCTCAGCCTGGAGTCAGCTTGAGGTTCTCTCTCCCTCTCCCTCTGCTCCTCCCCTGCTCATGCTCTCTAATAAATAAATAAAATCTTTTTTAAAAATTAAAAATAATTAATTGATTAAATATTTTGGAGATATTTCTATATTGACACATAAAGATTTGCAACTTTCCTCTATAAATTATACATAATACTCCATTTTATAGTTATACCATAATTTATTTAACCAGATCCCTACTGGCTAATATCCAGGTTGTTTCAAATATTTTGCTACTTCAAATAAATGTTACAATGAACATCTTTGTGCATATACATAAAAGTTCATCTGTAGAAAAATCCCAGGAGAGTGAATTTTGGGTTGAAGATTCTGTTTATTTTAAATTATTACAGATATTGGCAACTACCTTCCAAAAAAGTTGGAAGAGTATATTTCCACCAGTAACACATGAGAGTTCTTGTTTTTCCATGCCTTTGTCAATATGCACTTTTCAGTGACAAACTAGTAGAATAATATCTTATTGTAATTTGAATTTGCATTTATCCTGTGAGCACACTGGGTATGTCTCCAATGTTTAAATATTTTAATTTCCTTTTCAAAGCTGGTTATAGGTCATCTGCTCCAAAGACGGTTACTGATATTTGAATTGTTTCTGAAGATTTATGCTTGGTTCTCCTGTAGATTATTCTGCAGTAGTTGAAACTGGCAATATATGCTTCTTTGAAATTCAATACAGCTGAGCATAAAAGTCGAGCTGTTTATCAAAGAAAAATCTATCAGTGCTGACATTTTTCATTACTGTGGTGAGGAGTTGGAGGTGAGATGGGAGAAGTCCACACCTCTGTCACATTATCTCAAATGAGGTTTGACGAGATTTTGCCTGGAAAACTATGAACAGAAATTCTACATCTCATACCTTGGTCCAAAACTTGAGTTAAAAATACTTCCAAAATTGGAATATGAATTTAAGAGTTGACAGACCTAAATGTTGAAACCTCTCTGAACAATGCCAAGTTCTCAAATGCCTCAGATAATTAGCAGACAGATAGCAAAAGAACATCCCTAATTTTTCTTCTAAAGATCTTCTGAAATTGATCCAGGCAGAGACATTTGTGTCCTAGAAAATGTCTGGCTTTCATTCTCCATATTCCTTCAAAAGCATTCTACCGTCTAGTTTTAATTTTCAACAGAGGGTTTTCCAAACATGGGAAATAAAAGAACATGAAGCAAAAGCAAACAATCACTATATAAATATAAGAAGAAAACATTTATTTCATCAGTCTGAAACAGACTGTCTTCTAATACCAAAAGTAAATCCTTTACTTTTACTCTTCCATCAGCTATTTCAAACGAAATATAAAACACATATTTATAAATGCTATTTAGGGTGTTATAGGTATGCCTGCTTTAGAAAAAAGGTTTTAGGGGCGCCTGGGTGGCTCAGTCGGTTAAGCATCTGCCTTCAGCTCAGGTCATGATCCCAGCGTCCTGGGACAGGGCTCTCTGCTTAGTGGGGAGCCTGCTTCTCTCTCTCCCTCTACTGTTCCCCCTGCTTGTGCTCTCTCGCTCTGTCAAATAAATAAATAAAATCTTTTTTAAAAAAAGGTTTTAAAAATCTATTGCTTATTTATGGGTTTTATAACACCTACTTACAAAAATGTGAGATTATAAATAAACATAACCAAAAAATCACATACCTTCATACACACACAAATACCATAGTCTATCCTCCAAAGTGGGTGATTTGACAGGATTTAGTTGTTTGAATTTGTCATTGGGAATTTTATTCACAATTAATATCATGCAATTTTATATCCTCAACTATGGCTAGTATTCATCCTTTATAAGTGGCAAAGGGATTGCTTTCTTCAGCTACCCTCTTCTCTCTCTCTATTCCCCACATTAGCCTAACTTTCCACATAATCCCTGGCCATGTAATCCTATATAGAAATGTACACGT
Source organism: Mirounga leonina (assembly GCF_011800145.1). Classification (NCBI taxonomy): domain Eukaryota; kingdom Metazoa; phylum Chordata; class Mammalia; order Carnivora; family Phocidae; genus Mirounga; species Mirounga leonina. The sequence continues at coordinate 9,589,343 of NW_023270442.1, forward strand.
AAATATGTCTACATATGTCAGTATTATTGGTAACTTTACAAAAGAGGATCTTACACTTCCCATGACTTGCTCTTCTCTCTCAAAAATACTTTGTCGAAATCACTGCAAGTCAAGAGATGCAGCACTGAATCATTACTTCTAATGAGGTTTTTGCACTACAAACACATAGCCTTACATACTGGTGCCTTCCTTTCTATGGGAAAGAGTCCAAGGGCTGGAATTGCTGGGCCAAAAAGTATACATATTTTTAAAAATTTAATAGATGTTGGCAGATGGATTTGCCAAGACCTATAACAGCTCATATTTCTCCCAGCCATTAGAGTAATCCTTTCCCTCAATCACCACCAGTAATAGTTATCATAGTTCTTTTCCATTTCTGTCAGTCTAGTGTAAAATGACATTTTATTTTTACTTTAATTTGAATTTCCGTTACTAATAATGAATTTGAGAATCTTTTATAAATTTGTTAGCCATTTGGATTCACTGTTCTTTGCCCATTTTTCAACTGAGTTGGTTTTTTTTTAAGATTTTATTTATTTATTTGACAGAGAGAGACAATGAGAGAGGGAACACAAGCAGGGGGAGTGTGAGAGGGCAGGGGGAGTGGGAGAGGGAGAAGCAGGCTTCCTGCTGAGCAGGGAGCCCTATGCAGGGTTTGATCCCAGGACCCTGCAATCATGACCTGAGCCTAAGGCAGACACTTAACGACTGAGCCACTCAGGTGCCCCGAGTTCTTCCTTTTTTTGTCAAATGTTTAGCTATTTGGACAAATCAATTACAAGTATTTTGTCCTAAATTGAATGTCTATTGTTTTATTTATGAGATCTTTTGTCATATCAAGGTTCTTAGCTTTTAAAATATAAATTTCAATATGTCTCTTTTCTTTTTTTTTTTAGAATTTTATTTATTTGAGAGAGAGAGAAAAAAAAACACGAATGGGGGAGGGGCAGAGGGAGAAGCAGGCTTCCCACTGAGCAGGGAGCCTGATGTGGGGCTCCATCCCAGGACCCTGAGATCATGACCTGAGCCAAAGGCAGATGCTTAACCAACTGAGCCACCCAGGCACCCCTATCTCTCTTTTCTTTTATAGCTTCTGGATTTCTATAGCTTTTGGAAGAGATGATTCTCAGTCTATAGATTTTATACATTTAGTTTTTAGATTTTCTTGTAAGACTTATGCAATTCTATTTTACCATGTAAGCTTTTCAGCCATCTAGAATTTATATTTAAATGTAGAATAAGATAAGGATCCACTTTTCTTTTCTTCCAGATGTATAGTCAGTTGTCCAAATACCATTAAATAATTGATCCATTTCCCACTAAAATGAGCTACCACTTTAAAAATACATTAAACTATCGTCTACACTGGGCTCTTTTTCTTCATTCTTTATTCTCTTCTTTTACGAATACCACATGACTGAGACACAATAGCTTTATTATACATACTAATATCCAGTAAGATAAGACCTCTCATTATTCTTCCTTTGTGTATTTTCTTGGCTATCCTGGGGCATTTATTCTTCAGTAGGGACTTTAACCTCCTTTTAAAAATGCCCCCAAAGAATTCCAATTCTAATTTTAGTATATTATGTTTATACATCCATTAGGTGTATGTACTTAATGTTTGTTGTATTAAGTATTCCTATCCAATAGGTATGCCTTTCCATTTGTTTGAATCTTATTTAATTTCTTTCAGTAAAAAAAAAAAAAATGAGAGGGCGAGGGAGAGAGAGAATCTTAAGCAGGCTCCATACCCAGCATGGAGCCTGACATAGGGCTCGATCTCACAACCCTGAAATCACAACCTGAGCAGAAATCAAGAGTTGGACGCTTAAACAACTGAGCCACAAGGAGCCCCTTTCTGTAAAATTTTACATTTTTTATAGAGATACTTTGTCTTATTATATTTATTCTTAAGTATTTTATATTTTGACTATAAGTAGGAAAATTTTCCCATTACTACGTATTTCGTTAAAGTAGATAAAATCTCTTACTTTATAAAAAATTTATCTTATATCCATGCCCTTATCAAATTCTGCTTTTTAAATACAGTAATATTTACTAGGGCATCTTGACTTTTCTAGGTGTATAATAATATCATCAGCAAAAAAAAAAAAAAAAATTTATGTTTTTTCTCAAAGTTTATATCTGTTTTCTTACCTTCCACATTCACTAGCATCTCCAAGATAATGTTAAGTATAATGGTAATAGTGAATATCCCTATCTAGTAACTAATTTTTTTTTTAAGATTTTATTTATTTTTGACAGAGAGAGAGAGTGTACAAACAGGGGAAGAAGCAGGCAGAGGGAGGGGAAGAAGCAGGCAGAGGGAGAGGGAGAAGCAGGTTCCCCACCGAGCAGGGAGCCCGATGCGGGGCTCGATCCCAGGACCCTGGGATCATGACCTGAGCCAAAGATAGACGCCCAACCGTCTGAGCCACCCAGGCGCCCCCTCTAGTAACTAGTTTAATTAGAATAGTTTTCATGTTGTTAAATTCAAAGTATTTGCTGAGTGGCTTTATATTTTTATATTTCATTATTTTACTATTTTACTCCGTAATTTTATTAGAAATGACTAATGTGGGCGCCTGGGTGGCTCAGTTGGTTAAGCGACTGCCTTCGGCTCAGGTCATGATCCTGGAGTCCCGGGATCGAGTCCCGCATCGGGCTCCCTGCTCGGCAGGGAGTCTGCTTCTCCCTCTGACCCTCCTCCCTCTCATGCTGTCTCTCATTCTCGCTCTCAAATAAATAAAATCTTAAAAAAAAAAAAAAGGAATGACTAATGTTTTCTACCAAATGTTAAGCATCTATTGATACAATTAAAATTTTTTTCTTCAATGTGTTGACACAATAAATTATGTTGATGGATTTCCTGATATTCAACAACTCCTAAAAATCTGCTCTGTAAAATGCACTGCAGATATTATTTGATAAAATTTATTAAGAATTACCCTCTACATTCCTTAGAAAGAATAATACATGGTTTTATTTGTTGGCCATCTTTCACAGGTTTTGTTTTAAAGTTATTTTGGCTTTATAAAATTAATTTGAAAGATTTCCTTCAATTCAAATAATATTGTATGGTTACCCAATCTTTAAAGATTAGCTAGATCTTGGTTATGAAAGCATCTGATCATGGTGCCTTTCTCAATTTTAAAGTTATAATCACCTTTCTTATATTATCTCTAAGATTTAATCTACTTTTAGGTCACTTTAAACCTACTGTTTTATTTTGTTAAGGAATTATTTATTTGTTTCTAGGTTTTTCAAATTTATTACCCTAAAGTTACATGCACCTTTATATTAGAATTATTTTAAACTTTTCTCTTTGATTATTTTTTTATTATTAATATTTACCTTTTTTCTCTTTTCCTTAATCAGGGTTGTAAAGTACTCATCTATTTTATGGGTATATGAAAAATTACTTTGGGATCTGTTTATCCTTTTCCCTTAATTTTGTTATTCATTAATTTCAGATTTTATTTTTTATAAAATGACTTTGTTACACTTTGTTTTTCATTTTCTAATTTCTTAGGTGGAGTCATTATTCCATCTATTTGGTGTTCTTCTTTTACTAATAATGGCATTAAAAGCTAAAAATGGGGGCTCCTGGGTGGCTCAGTCATTAAGCATCTGCCTTCGGCTCAGGTCATGATCCCAGGGTCCTGGGATCGAGCCGCACATCAGGCTCCCTCCTCCGCGGGAAGCCTGCTTCTCCCTCTCCCACTCCCCCTGCTTGTGTTACCTCTCTCTCTGTGTCTCTCTCTGTCAAATAAATAAATAAAATCTTTAAAAAAAAAAAAAAAGCTAAAAATGTTCCCCTGAAAATATTTTCTTCTGATCATATTTTGATGACTTCCAAAAGTTTACTTAAATGTGAAATGTCCTCCTTTTCATTGTTTTCAATATAATTTGTAGTTTCCCTTTTAATATTCTATGTGATCCAAAGTTTATCTAGAAACATGCTTATTCATTTCCAAAGAGATTAATATTTTAGGCCAACTTTTTATTATTTTTCTTCAATTTTACTGAATTTAATCAGAGATTCTGAACTACAAAATTTCAACCTTAAAAATCATTGAAGTTTTCTGAGAGCAAGTACAGTAAAAGAACAAGACCTATTTTGTAAATGTTCTGTGAACGTAGACCAAAAAAGTTTATTCTCCCTTAGAAGGATGTAGATTTAATATACATCTATTAAATACAGTTTACTGATTGTATCATTCCTTCCTATATGTCTTTTTTCTGTTTTTAACTAGACTTGTCCAATTCTGGAAGAGGAATATTTTGTCTTCCACATTAATTTAATTTTTTTCAAATTTTGCCTCCATTCCTAAAATATTTTGCTTTGTATGGTTAGCTGCTATGCTATTTGGTGCAAACAAATTTAGAAATGTAATATAGTCTTCATGAACTGTTCCTTTCATTATTACATAATGTAACTCTTCAATGCATTTAACCTTAAATTGGACCTTGTCTGTTATTAATATTGTCATTTGTTGCATAAAACAAATTGCATGCATATATCACAAAACAGATGTTCCAGGTCTTACACAGAATGGCCAAAGAATGCCCTCCTTCTGGGAAAGGCATTCTATGAGCTACTCTCCATAGAAGTCTTTATACTGTTTAACTAGAATGACATAAAGCCATGCATGTTCTAGGAACAGTGTTCCTGAGTGGTCAGATGTTCATTGAAACACTATCCAGATGGCAGCAGGTATTATGGTTGGTTTTTACTTTTAGACAATAACAGATTCTTGTTTCAGAGGTCATGCTGACCCAATGCAGCCTGTAATCCCACCAATAAGACCTTCTCTCCTTGTTTTTATCTTTATGTGACTGGACTAAATAACAGCTGCAAAGTTCCACCACACACTCCTTTTTTCTTTTTATTTGAATTCATCTCATATCTCTTTGTTCAATCTTTCATTTTAGTTGTTAACATGGCCTAAACGAGGTTTTATTTTCTTGCAAATAGCATATAGCTACATTTTATTTGTAGCCCAATCTACACTCTCAGTCAACTATGTCCCTAACTACTTTCCCCTACCAAGTTGCTCTGCTTCACCTCTACTTTTCCCTCAATGCCAATAAGATGAGGCCCACAGAATATCTTCATTCCCCTTTCCTCTCCTCCTTGACCTTCCGCCCCCAGTGAGAACCATGGAATGTTTCTACTTCCCCCCACCACTCACCACAATCACCAACTCCTAGGCTTTTCTGAGTTAGTATAGTAAATATTAAAAATTTCAAACTAGGGGCGCCTGGGTGGCTCAGTTGGTTGGGCGACTGCCTTCGGCTCAGGTCATGATCCTGGAGTCCCTGGATCGAGTCCCGCATCGGGCTCCCTGCTCAGCAGGGAGTCTGCTTCTCCCTCTGACCCTCCCCCCTCTCATGTGCTCTCTCTCATTCTCTCTCTCTCAAATAAATAAATAAAATCTTAAAAAAAAAAAATTCAAACTAAAACACTTCTGCACAGCAAAGAAAAAAATCTACAAAATGAAAAAGCAACCTACAGAATGGAAGGAAATATTTTCAAACCATATGTCTGATAAAGGGTTATCCAAAATATATAATGAACTCAAAGCACTCAACAGGAAAAAAAAAAACAAACACAAAATAAAAAGCTCAAATAGCCCAATTTAAAAATGGGCAAAGGATCTGAATAGACAGTTCTCCAAAAAAGACATGCAAATGGTCAAGAGGCATATGAAAATGTACTCAACAGCACTAATCATCAGAGCAATGCAAATCAAAACCACAAAGAAATATCACCTCATACCTATTAGGATGTCTATTACCAATAAAACAAAAGATAACATTGTTAGTGAGGATGTGGAGAAAATGAAATCTTTCTATACTGTGGGTGGGAATGTAAATTGATGCAGCCTCTGTGGAAAACAGTATGGGAATTCTTCAAAAAATTAAAAATAGAAATACTGTATGATCCAACAATCTCATGTTTGGGCATATATTGAGAAGACTCAAAATCGGGATCTCGAAGAGATAATCTGTATTTACATGTTCATTGCAGCATTATTGACAATAGTCAAGACGTGGAAGCAACCTGAATGTCCAATGACATATGACTGGATAAAGAAAAATATTATGAAGCCTTTAAAAAAGAAAGAAATCCTGTCCTATGTGACACCATGGATGAACCCAAAGGATATTACACTAAGTGAAACAAGCCAGACACAAAAGAACAAATACTACATGGTCCCCAAAATCACAAAAATAAAAACTAAAAATAAAAAGGACAGGAGGAAACTTTTGGAGGTGATGGACATGTTTATGGTACTGATTATGGTGATGATTTCACAGGTGTGTACCTCGAAATCCATCAAGTTGTATACATTAAATATTTATACTCAATAAAGTGGTTTAAAAACAAAGAAAAGAAGCACTTACAGGGCAGGAGAAACACCATATTCACGAAGGTAGAATTCTTTGTGTGAGGTTTATTCCCTGCTCTTAAGACTTACCAGTTAGGAAAAAAAGAGAAGAAAAGAAAAGAAAAAGAGAGAGAGGGAGGGAGGGAGAGGGAAAGGGAGGGAGGGAAGGAAGGAAGGAAGGAAGGAAGGAGGGAAGGAAGGAAGGAAGGAAGGAAGGAAGGAAGGAAGGAAGGAAGGAAGGAAGGAAAGAAATTTCCTTAAAGCATATTCTTCCTATTTCAAAAATCTTGCAGAGTACTTATGGATCACATTTCAAGATAATAAATTCTATTCAGATAGATGTGTAGATGGAAACATGAAAGAAGGAAAGAAGAAAGGAAGAAGGGAGGAAGGGACATTTATTGATGCCCACCACTGTTGCCTTACCTCTTTATTTTCTCCATCTTAAGATTTCCGTTTTGGTTCAATCATTGTTCAGTCATTTTCACAGGGCTTTTTTAAAGGTGCATTCTTATTTATGTTCACCTATCTGTCTCTCTATCATTCAGGCCAATGATATCTTACTTCAGAATACCTTAGCTTGCAGCTCTCTGACTGAGGCTATTCCACTATCTGTCAGCTTTCAGGAAATTAATTTTAAAGATTAGACAGGATGCCATTGTCCAATGCTTCACTGATATTTGCTTTCGTTGGTTGGTTGTTCTTCCTGCCTAGAGGCTCATAATATTCTCTTCATTATTCAAAGTTCCAGGATTTTACTAGTACTCGGTCTTTTCTTACCAGTAAAGCCTGTAATTCGGGCAGTCCTTACAACCTACAATCGCAGGAATGTATTTACTTCAGGTAAATGTCTTTCTAGTATTTGTTTAAATCTGCTTCTCTTCCATCTGGTCTTTTTTCACTTCAGAAATGCCAATTACTGCCATGGTAGGAATCCTCAGAACATACATCCAAGTTGCCTACATTTTTTTTTTTCCAGTATTAGAATTTTTCTTCCACACCCCTCACCTTGCAGATAAGGGACGCAGCACCCCAGGGGTCCCTGCTTGCAGGCACAGGCCCTGCCCTGCGGGGGAAGATGGGGCAGCCAGCAGTAGCTGTGAGAAGTCGGCTGCCGGCTTCCTACTCCACCACGCAGAGCAAGATTTGCTTAAAACGTCCCGCAGTCACTCTGAAGAAGCCCGGCTAGACCGGGGCTGCAGCTGGTTCCAGAACCTCGGCGACGGTTTCAAGGAAGCTTCCAGAAAAGCTGCTCCGCCTGAGCTCCCCCGGGACAGGACACCCCGCTGCAGTCCCCAGCACAGCACCCTGCGGGATCCCCAGCGCCCGAAGCTGATTTCACCGACCAGTCTTAGGCGGGACGCACGTCCGGTGCAGGCGGCGAGGCGGCGGGGTCGGCCTGGCCCTCCCAGTGTGGCCTCTGGCTCCGTCACCCCGAGGACGCAGGCCGCGCGCTGGGGGCCAGGGGGCAGGCGGGGTGCGCCCAGGTTCTCCCAGGGAACCATGTCCTGCACGCGGGGCGGGCCTCCGGGACCGCCGGCCCAGGGATGCTGGTCCATGCCGGCCAGCCCTCCAGCGCCCTCGCCCAAGCCTGCGGGGCAGCTGCGGCCGGGCCCGCTCCCGGGCTCCCCGCCGCCGCCGCTGCTCTTCAGCCCCTTACCAAGGGCCCAGGTGGGCGGCCTGCACCGTCTCCGACTGCCCGGTTCCCAGCTGGAGCCACAGCCGGGTGGCCCTACCCATCGCTGCTCGCTCCTCCTCACGCAGCGAGTGAGAAAGGCCAGGGCCGTGAGGATGATGGTGCGACGGACGGTGGAGGTGACCACGGTCACCTCGAAGCCGAAGGCCTCCTTGGGGGCACGCGTTGCACACAGAGGTCACCGAAGACCACCCGGCGACGCTCCCCCTCCGGGTACAGGTGAGGAGGCCATACCGTACCATCTGGTGGGCTGAGAGCACTGGAACACGTGACAGCCCCGGGACACGGCCTCCCCTGTGCGCGCGCGCCTGTGCGGTTCCGCGCGTGCTCTCGGCCTCACCCGGCGGCTGGGGCTCTGGCTGCCCCCGGGCTGCCCACAGCCGCGGTTTCCCTTTGCGCTTTGAGGTTGTTCGTGCCGCCGCTCAAGCCACCGACCAACCCAAGCATCAATTTATCTTCAGTTGACCTGCATGGTTGTTTAATGCAGGAATAGAGCTGTCAAATTCAAAGAAGCCTTGTATCTGCTGCATGTAACAGCAGTTCTTTTGTTTCTTTAAATCATTCTTCTGCTCGGGGCGCCTGGGTGGCTCAGGCGTTAAGCGTCTGCCTTCGGCTCAGGTCATGATCCCAGGGTCCTGGGATCGAGCCCCGCATCGAGCCCCGCATCGGGCTCCCTGCTCGGCGGGAAGCCTGCTTCTCCCTCTCCCACTCCCCCTGCTTGTGTTCCCTCTCTCGCTGTGTCTCTCTCTGTCAAATAAATAAATAAAATCTTTAAAAAAAAAATCATTCTTCTGCTTTTCTAACAATTATCTTGCACTGGACTTGTGCTGTAGTTTTTCTGCCTGTTTTTCCCCCTCACCTATGAGACCCTTAGACTGTTATGTATCTTTGACAGCTCATTGGGACCCGGTCATGGTGTGGAGAGCTCTGAATGGCTAGGCTCTCCTGTGTGCTGGAAGGAGAAGCCTCTGCCTGGAAGGCCTGTGAGTCTGGAAACCCCCATAGGCTCTCCCTGTAAAGAGAAAAGGAACCAAAATCAGGTAACCATTTTCCCCAGAGCCCTACTGCTATCCATCCTTTTCCTCAATGTTTGTGTGTTTTTAATGAATTAATAAATGAACTTTCTGAGCTTTATCTTTTGTAGCAAGATAAACTGAGGTTCCACATTATCGTGTTTCCAGGCCTTCGGGAAATAAGTGGTTCTTAACTTTTGGGGGATAACAGACATGGGTGAGAAACTGAACAAAGCTAGACAATCTTTCTCTAGAAGGAAAATGCTCTCATGTATATTCAGAGAGTTGCCAGATCTCCGAAGTCCATGAACTTCAAGTTAAGAGATCTCCAAAGAGCTACAGTCCTATCATTCCTCTGCTTTTCAGACTACAAACAGCAGGATCACTGAAACTGCTCTTAAACCTTGGCCTTCCTGAACATTTGCTGCTGTGCTCCCAGAAACAGTCTTATCCATTCCACTGAGCAGAACCCTTCCTTTGGCTGAATGAAGGGGTTATAAGCTATGGCGACAAAAGAGCTAGTACTTAACGCTTGAACTTTAAAAACTCACCCCCCCTTGTAAGTTTCTAGAAAGATCTAGAAACCAAAAGCCTTCCATAGTAAAGGGACACCTTTAGATGACTAAAGACAAGGGAGCTCTGTGAGATCCCTTTTGTAAGAGCACTCACCCCATTCTTGAGAACCCCACCCTCATAACCTAATCACCTCCCAAAGGCCCCACCTCCTGATGCTTTTGCCTTGGGGGTGAGGATTTCAACATATGTATTGAAAACTCAATTCTTATTCATAACTCAATAATGAATTGAATTCATAACTCAATTTATATGGTCAGCTGAGACCATAGAGCTCAGTATGAAGAGAGAAAAAAAATAGAAGACTGAGCCTGTCATGTCAGTTACAATTATGAGGAGCCAACTAATTTTAAAACCTCACTAAATTATTCTTTTAATCATGTAGATTAGGCTAGGTAGTCTCTAAGTTCTCTTCCATTTATAAAATTTTCTCTATTTGATTCATGATCTAAAATTCTATTTTTCTGTATCACATATTGCTCTATGAATCAAATTATGAAGTCTTTAGAAATAGTAGCTGTGACTTAAACATATCTTTACCTCCCATAGAATCTATGGAAATGTCACACACAGAATAGCCATTAACACATTGGTCATTCGATATTGTAGTCTATGGATTTCTCCCATATTCACTTAATTATTTCAATAATTGGCATTACCCACAACCACAAAGGTGATATTTCTGGCAGGTGAAAGGGTGAAGATACTACTTCTTATTGACGTTCATTTACTCTTTTACATATAAACCATTTATTTATCCTTTTAATTTATCAAACACTGGCAGCTCCATCTATTTCATATGACTTTATGGAGTTACTACACCTATTCACAATTATTACTTTTTCTTAAAGAATTAGTTTGGCTATGAGACTTGGACCAGGGAAATTTCTGGGGAGTAATAATCAACTGCAAGGAATTGGTGACCCAAAATAAGATGGTCATTAATTTTGTTGAAATGCCAAACCTCATACCTGAAAATGGTGGGCAAAATCAGCAAATAGTTAACTTTTAATAGATAGCACACTTTTATTGCTGTTCATATAGAGATTTTACTGAATGTTCACAATCCAACAAAAATAGCTTCTTAGCATTCCACCCAATAGGGCAAATAATCTTTATTAGTTTCATATCCAGAGACTATTTAAAGGGTTTAAATCTAATTTAGGACTTACTAGCTTGGTGGTTTTTTGTTTTTTGTTTTTTGGTTTGGTGTTAACATAAGTATTTTAATTTTGTACAGCAATGGTATAGACTGAAAAGAGAATGTAATAAAGGATTCAGGTTATGGTCTTGGTCACACTGGAAAGCAGCTGTTGCTTATGAAGCCCCTGATCCCTACGTACTCTTTGGGAATAATAAATTTCCACTCTAGAAAATAGTATAAACTCTGATGACATAAGGAATTTTTAGAGAATTCTCTTCCTCGGAAAACATCTCACAAAGACATAATGTTATTTCTAGAATGCTGTATATCTAGTGATAGAAACCCTTATGTTTGCTTTACTAACTAAATCTGTTAAAACACAGTGGTTCCTCCTTATCCACAGGGAATATGTACCAAGATCCCCAGCAGATGCCCGAAACCACGGACTGTATCGAACCCTATTTGTACTCTGTTTTTTCCTATACACACATACCTATGATAAATTTTAATTTATAAATTAGGCACCATAAAGATTAACAACAATAACTAATAAGAGGGTAATTATAACAATATACTGTAATAAAGATTATGTAACTGTGGTCTCTCAAAATATCTTCTTATAATGTACTCACCCTTCACCTTGTAATGAGATGAGATGATAAAATGCCTACATGATTAGATGAGGGCAAATAAATGCCGCAGGCTTTGTGACATGGTATTGGGCTACTCTAACCTTCTGACCACATGTCAGAAGGAGGATCATCAGCTTCCAGACCACAGTTGGCCACAGAAAGCAAAACTGCAGATGAGTTTATTACAGATATGTCTGTAGAGACAAAGGTCACAGATTTGAGTCAGAAATTATGGATGGTGAGTTTAAGATTATAGTGCTGGTGTGGACATTATAAGGCTTGGTGAGTAAATGTAATTCCTATAGCAAACATATTCTAATAAATATAATTTACTTTAACCAACCTAAAATAAGCCAGTGCAACTTCACATAAGAAACAATGATAGCAAACACACAGTACATTCTATGTGTGGTTACATTCTACATGTGGTTACGTTCTGTAACCACATTTAAAGTTAGAACATCTCCAAGTTAGAAGTCAATGGTCCTTAAAACTATTAAACAAGGGGCACCTGGGTGGCTCAGTTGGTTAAACGACTGCCTTCGGCTCAGGTCATGATCCTGGAGTCCCAGGATCGAGTCCCGCATCGGGCTCCCTGCTCGGCAGGGAGCCTGCTTCTCCCTCTGACCCTCCCCCCTCTCATGTACTCTCTCTCTCTCTCATTCTCTCTGTCTCAAATAAATAAATAAAATCTTTTAAAAAAAAACAAAACTATTAAACAAAACTTATTTCAGGAAAGCTCTTTTCCACTCTTAGCAGATAGGAAAAAAACTCGATTTTATTATAAGAAGAAACTAGATGCAAATAGATATAATTTAAGTTTTATGACAGCTAGTTCTTCATTAAACGACTAATTGACACTTTTGGCTGCTAGAGTGAATTATAATCTCTAGTTAGGGCTGAATTAAAACATGAGGCTTATAACTTTCTGTTGCCGACGCAGGATGCCAACAATAATAATTATAACAATAATAACAACATTGAAAGTAGGTAACACTTACTGAGGACTTACAATGTGCCAAAATCTGAACTGTGAATATTTAATCCCCAGAACTACCTTATGAGGTGGACTCTCATTAAGACACTCATTTTACAGATGAGGAAATGACAAGGTATAGAAATTAAGGTCACAGAGCCAGGAAGAAGTGGATTCTCATCCAACCCATGCCCTTAAGAGTTAAACCGTTTGTACCTCTCATAAGTCAACAACCTGATATTCCCAAAATGTCCTTTTTTCAGACCACATTTTAATACAATGGTGCTGTTTTTAATGGGGTAATCCGCACACCTGAGGTGGGGTCATCACATGTTTTTTTCCACAAAACACTACTTTCCAATCTCTTTCTCCTCCCTATACTGGTTTATTTCTCTCTCCTTTATCTCTTTTATCAATTTTTCCTTCCTTTTTTTAAACATGATTTCATTTTTTATTTGAGAGAGAGCAAATGCACACAGGAGTTGGGGCAGACTCCACACTGAGCAGGGGCCAAGATCTAGACCTGAGCCAAAGGCAGATGCTGAAGACTGAACCACCCAGATGTCCCTCAATTATTCCTTCCTTTTGCCGTTTTCTATTTTCCCTAATCTTCTCCCATTATCTTGGTCTGTACAATAAGCTCACCAGGAGCATTTAGCAATACCAAAAAACTCCTAAAATGTGATCCTTGGGGCTTTAGAGGCGGATGGTCCTTAAGCCAAAAATTGGAAAACAGAAACAGAAACTGAGAACACAGAACTGTTTTTCCTACTCCTGCTGACCCTTCAACAATGGTTTGAACTGCATGGGTCCAGTTATATACAGATTTTTTTCAATATATACAGTACAGTACTGTACATGTATTTTTCATGATTTTCTTAATAACATTTTCTTTTCCCTAGCTTATTTTATTGTAAGAATACTATATTAGTACATATTGATTTAGTTTTTAAATGTAGGTGAGGTCTGGAGCCGACGGCCAAGAAAGAATTCTTGAGACATCTTTGGTGCAAAAAGTTGGTTTTATTAAAGCATGGGAACAGGACCCGTGGGCAGAAAGAGGTGCTGCACTGGGGTTGTGAGGAATGGCTGATTATATACTTGGGAGTTGGGGGAGGTAAGGACAAAGGGAGGTGTCCAAAAGGATTTTCATATCCAAAGAAGACCCTCAGGATTCTGGAGGCCTTGCCATTGTCAAGCTAAGGTTGTTTTTCCCCCTAGCAAAGCATTAACATTAAGAGAGTTGGGGGGCGCCTGGGTGGCTCAGTCGGTTGAGCGTCTGCCTTTGGCTCAGGTCATGATCCCAGGGTCCTGGAATCAAGCCCTGCAACAGGCTCCCTGCTGGGCCGGGAGCCTGCTTCTCCCTCTCCCTCTGCGTGCCCCCCCCCCACCCGCTTGTGATCTCTCTCTCTTTCTCTCTCTCTGTCAAATAAATAAATAAAATCTTAAAAAAAAAAAAAAAAGAGAGTTGGACGTTTCCAGAAGGAATGTCACACATATCCTATGGGGGGCGGGGGGGGGAGATGTCAGCTTGTGCTTTGTCCTCAGCTTGCCTTGTGCTCCCTCATCACATAAGACACACAAAATCTGTGTTAATTGACTGTTTATGTTATCGGTAAGGCTTCGACAGTGGGCTATTAGTAGTTAAGTTCTTGAGGAATCAAAAGTTAATATTTCAACTGTGTAGGGGGTGAGGGGGTCAGCGCCCCTAACACATTTTTCAAAGGTCAGCTGCACTTTCTTATGGAAAGTGCTACTCACCAACATTTATCTTGGTGTAAATTAAAAACAAAAACCTGCCTGATGTGAAGTTAATGGGCTATTTGTAAAGTTGTTTGAATTTGGGGGAGGAATACTCTGATAAAATAGAGTTTGAAGGGGTCATTGATTTGGGCTATGCCTTCTAACAGGCAAATTATTATTGCACTACATCTAAGTCAACCACCTCCCTTTATAAATGAGGATGCTAAGACCCAGAGAAGTAAGTCGTGCTCAAGGTGAAATAAACAAGATAATGGATTTGCACCAACATGGATGGAACCAGAGAGTATCATGCTAAGCAAAATAAGTCAGTCAGAGAAAGACAAATACCATATGATCTCACTCATATGTGGATTTTAAGAAACAAAACAAACAAACAAAGGGGGAAAAGAAGGGAGAGAGTATCTCCTCTCGAATTTTATTATAAGCAGTAATGAGAAACCACGCTGCTCCTTCAGCACTTTGCTTAGACATCCCCTCCTTAAATATCCCGTTTCACTGCTCACAAGCTCTACCTTCCCCAGCGCAGGGAACATCATTCAGCCATGTTCTTCGCCACTTTGTAATGAAGGTCGCCTTTCTTCTGGTTCCTATTAACTTACTCCTCATTTCTGCCTGAGACCTTACCAAAATTACCTTTAACGTACCAGCACTCCCTTCAGGGCAATCTAGACTTTCTAGCACGTACTTCAAAACTCTCCCAGACTCTGCCTGATACTATCTTAAAGTCACTTCCCCATGTGGAGGTATTTAGACAGCAGCACCCCACTTCTTGGTACCAAAATCTGTCTTATCAGCTTCAGCTGCCATAACAAAATACCACAGACTGTGTGACTTCAACAACAGAAATTTATTTTTTCACAGTTCTGGGGCTGGGAAGTGCAAGATCGAGGTCATTGCTCTCTTCCTGGATAATAGTCGCCTTCTTGCTACGTACTCACATGGCCCTTTTATCTGGTACATGTGGAGAGAGGGAACAACCTCTCGGATGTCTCTCTTTTTTTTTTTTAATGCTACTTAAGTCTCTGATGTCTCTTATAAGGACCCTCATTCTAGCTGATTAGAGCCCCACCCTTATGACCTCATTTACCTTAATTACTTCCTTCGAGGCCCTCTTTCCAGACGCAGCCACATTGGGGGTTAGGACTTCAATATATGTATTTGGTGGGTGACAGAAACATCCAATTCATAATATATACCTAAGCTAAAAAAAAAAAAATACAAAAAGATTCAAAGTAAAACGATGGACAAAGCCAAGACATGCTACACATCAATCAAACAAAAACTAGTTTAGCTATACCAATATCTCACAAAATACACTTTCAGATAAGAATCTTTACTAAAAATGAAACATTTCACAATGATTAAGATTCAGTTCACTGGGAATACATATTTATTGCAAATGTGATCATCTGTTAAAAGAGGATCAAAATCTGTAATGCAAAATTTGAAAAATCTAAAAGAAAAAAACAATATCCACAATCCTAGTGGGAGATTTTAGCACATCTCTTTCCGTCTGATAGAGCAAGAAGACAAAAGCAAATCAGTAAAGGGAAAGAGAACTTAAATATCGTGAAAGTGGTCTTTAAAAGGGTAAGATGGGGCGCCTGGGTGGCTCAGTGAGTTAAGCATCTGACTTTTGATCTCAGTTCAGGTCTAGATCTCGGGGTTGTGAGTTCAAGCCTTGCATTGGGCTCCGTGCTGGACATGGAGCCTACTTTAAAAAATAAAAAATAATTAATTAATTAATTAATTAAAAGGGTAAGATGAAAGCAAAGAAAAATATAATATATGCCCTCAGTGACCCAGAATTTTTCTAGAAAATATCAGCATAAGATGTGGGGTAGTGGTGGGGGAAGAAAACAAAGTGACATGAGAACATACTAAATTATTTGTCTGGTTCAGGAAAAACATGGACATTAAAAATTTTCAGAACTCAATAGAAAATATATCTATCTATATAAACTGGGGTGCTTAAGTGAGGAGCAACCACCATAAGAATAAAAATTGAATGTATCTCTTTTAAATCCAGAGAAGAAAACCTATCCAATAAATAGTGATAGTAAACTGAAGTGATAGTAAAAACCTTTGCCTTTTTAAAAAAACATTCTCAGATGGTGAGTTCTGCTAAACTTTACAGAAAAATCATTTCCCAGGTCGACCACAGGACTGGGTGAGTTTTAGGGCAGGTTATTTCACCTCTCCGCATTTTGGTTTGTTCTGTAAAATGAAGTCATTATTGCTCGTAAAGTGCTTAGCACAGTGCCCCATAGAAGGCATTCAGTAAATATTAACTTTTACCATTCTTATTGCTTTTACTACTATTGTTATTGCTGCTTCTGCTACTATTATTCATGTCTCTTTATAGTCTCCTGAGTCCCTGACATAAGGGACTCATAATAAGTCTATCAACATTTTTGAGTTTGATTTATGCAAATAGATGGAACTAGAGCTTGCAGGTGTGGGGAATGTTTCTTAGCAAGATGAGACCCAGAGAAAGAAAAGTTTGTGTTAACTCCGACGTAAGCCAAGAGTAATATTATATGGTGGCACCGCTTGCTACGGAATAGAACGCATTAGAAAGTGTCAGTTACACTGAGGAACTGATTTGGGTGTGAAAGTCAAATTCTTGCCCAGTTACTGTAAGTTAGAAAGAACAACAAGCTAAGAGGAGCTGACTCTTGTCCACGATTTGCTGGCAAGGTATCAGGAAGCACATCCCTAACTAGGTCTGGACTCCAAGACCCTACATCCTTGCTTCTGTTTAATAGGTAGCAAATCTCAATTTGAAGTGGGCTTTGCAGATAGTCATTGCTCAAGAAACATTTATTTATCAATTTATCAACTTTAATCATTTTGTCAATTTAGCAATTTCAGTCAGTTTATCAACTTATCAATTAGGTCACACATCATTTGTCACTCTTCTTCAGATACCAAGCATTTCCAAAACTGATTAGTTTATCAACATCAGATCATCATACTATGGAGACCCTACCTAATGGAGTGAAACTCAAACCAGGAATTTGTGTTATTTCTATGGACAACAAAAGAAAATTTGCTTTTATTATCAATTTCTAGAAAGATATGGTGATGTTCTACCTTTCCAGGAGCGTCACTTGAAAATTTAGTAGAATATTTATAGGAACAAGAAAGATGGACACCTGAACAGGCTGGAAAATGTATTGAGCATGAATGCCTAAGCACATAGCAAAATGTTTGGCAAGAAAAGAAATGTTAATGTGTGAAATACACAGTGGACTCAGTTATTAATTTTCCCATCAAAGTTTTACTTCAAAAAACAAACAGGGCAGACTAGTCAGTGTTTCATGATGGAAAGAGAGCATACCTTAGGAACTAGTTCAGGGAGATATTTTAGTTCCTTTGCTTTGTTTTTCAATTAATCATCTGACTATTTTGTGCACTTCCTTTCCTTGGGGAAATGTTCTGAATCTGATCTGATTATTTTTTTAAAATCTATTCATTGTGTGCAAAATACTTTTGGTATTTGCAAATTTACAAAATGTTCTTAACCTCAAGGGAAAATAAGTTTGAGAAAATTAAAACAAGTCCAAATCATTAAGTACATTTTTTGAAATCCCTCAAGTGTAGGAAGAATGGAGGTAGAATTGAACAATAATCAGGCTTGGACCAGAACCTAGAGAAATCTCTGAAGATGTCAAAAATGATTTTATATGAATCATTGTGGTGTTTTGTTTTGTTTTGTTTCCTTCTTTGGGACTTCTTAAAAAGAAGGGGATAGATTGGAGAAAAGCATGAAAGAGGTAAGCTTATCAGAATTCAAATTTGGCTAGGATGTGTTGGTGTAGTTAGCCCTCCCCCGTCCATCAAGCTTACCATCCCAGTGAAAATTCAGTTCCTTTCAAATCAGTGGAAAGGTGCCATGCTAGTACTGAGGGTGAATAGAAATACAAACAAGACTGGATTCTCCCCCACATGAACTGTTTCACATGACAAAATGGGATAAAAGAAAAAAATAATATTATAATGTTGTATAAGTTTATAGTATAATCATATTATAAAGAGGATTTTCACGGTCATCTCCCAGAAGTCAAAGGGAGATGAACTCTACTTCTCACCTTTTATTTATTTATTTTTTTAAAAAAGATTTTATTTATTTATTTGAGACAGAGAGAATGAGAGAGAGAGAGCACATGAGAGGGGGGAGGGTCAGAGGCAGAAGCAGGCTCCCTGCCGAGCAGGGAGCCCAATGCGGGACTCGATCCAGGGTGCCCACTACTTCTCACCTTTTAAATCCTTTCTATCCCTCCCAGGCAGTTTTGGTTCCACATCTGTTTCATTCAGTCTCTACAAAACTTTCTAATATGCTTGTCGTTTATACCACAAGTGGGATTCCATTGTAAACATTCCTTGATTTTAGTTCTAAAACCATGTAAGGAGTGCCTTTTGCCCCAAGCAAGATGGCAGCATAACATACGGGGCAAGAGAGTGGCTAAGAGTGGGGACTTCAGAGCCAGATGACTTTGGTACAAAGCCCAGAGTCACCAATGGGAAAGTTACCCAATTCCCTAAGCCTTGGTTTCCCCATCTCCAGAATGGGCACATTAATACTTCCTACCTCAAGAGTTTTGAGGCTCAGCGAGGCAGCATTGAGAAAACTAGTGAACATAAATGTTAGCTATGATTAACGTCTCATTCAGGTATATCTATTCTTGCATTCCACAAGTATGTCCCGAGTGCCCATTCTGTGCCAGACACTGTTCTAGACTCTGAACCCTAACAGTGAAGAAGATCGACAAGATCCCAGACCTCAGGCACCTGGGTGGCTCAGTTGGTTAAGCGACTGCCTTCGGCTCAGGTCATGATCCTGGAGTCCCTGGATCGAGTCCCGCATCGGGCTCCCTGCTCGGCAGGGAGTCTGCTTCTCCCTCTGACCCTCCCCCCTCTCATGTGCTTGCTCTCTCTCATTCTTTCTCTCTCAAATAAATAAATAAAATCTTTAAAAAAAAAAAAAAAAAAGATCCCAGACCTTAAGGAGCCTCCATTCTCATCTCAATAAGAAAATGGGTTCCATTAGGAAAGAGTACATCAGGTGCTATTTTGTATCTCCTGGGGTGCCTTGCACAAAACAGACAATAGGTGTTTATGAGGAAATCATAATGAGTGGAAGAAGGAAGACATGCTTCGAAAATCCTGCACTCCTGGGCAAAGAAAGTAATTATGTGGACAAACCAATTGTATTGTGCTAAGGAGATCTGGAATCTAGTGCTTTAACATTTCTTAAAAGTCAACTCCTTGGTATTTGAAAACATAATGGATTACACGAAGTTTCCACTGCATCATGCCATGTTTTGCTCACGAGGCAGAGGAATGTGTGATATGGAGCACACTTCTGGATTGTGGTGTTCAGCCAGGTGAGCCCAGATCACCTTGGGTTTCACGGCCATTCATTCTGCATCATCTGGCTGCCAATTGGAGGCTTGGCTTTGCTCTCGACCTTAGAGCCACAGGGAGCAAAAATGTGGCCAGAGTGACTGCGGGAGGCCCAGGGACACCTAGCTAAGGAGTCTCTCCTTTAAGACTGGAGTTACTACTAAAACACATGTTTCTCAAGGACAGTTAGTAATTTAGACTTATTTATTTATTTGTTTGTTTGTTTATTTATTTATTTATTTGGGAGAGAGAGCACGCAAGCAGGGGAAGAGCAGAGGGAGAGGGGCAAGCAAGCTACACTGAGCACAGAGCCCGATGCAGGGATCAGGGATCGATCCCACAACCCTGAGATCATGACCTGAGCTGAAAAAAAGAGTCAGATGCTTAACCAACTGAGTCACCCAGGCACCCCTAGACTATTTAATTTTTATTCACTCTTCCTAGCAAATAAGAATCAGATACTTCCTTTTTTTTTTTTTAAAGAACATCAGGAATTCTTAGTCTAGTTATAAAAATATGTCTTGTTCATTGAAAGAAACTAGAAGCTGTAACTTTATACACATACACACATTCTTCTAAAGACAAGTTTTGAGAATTGTGTAGAAACCAGGAGGGAACTTGCAGAAGCATTGGTCTGGGAATTCAGGAGACTTGGGGCTCAGTGTTGACTACAATCAAGCAGTTGCTTGGATGTAAACAAGTGAAATCTCATGTCTGAACTCAGTTTACATATCTGGAAAATGGAACACTTAGGGGCCCTTCCACTAAAAAGTAAAAAATACTTTTTATAAGTATTTATTAAATAATGATCTGTCATATGCCCATCTCTTCCATACAGTATTTAAAACAACCTTGTATGATAGTTATATTTTATAAGGAGGAAACTAAAGCTCAGAGAAGCTCATTAATTTACCCAAGGCTACCAGATATGGGCAAACGTGTGATTTAAGGGTATCTCCTGACACTAAGCCACATCCTCTTCCCAGCAAACTATAGCTGCCTTTAATTTACTAGGATATAAAATGGCTACGGGTTTCAGAAGAAAGAATAACCCTGACAACAAAACCTCATCGCCTGCTTGACCCTTTGCCTACGATCGCCTCTGCTCTGTCACTTACCTGTAGGAAATCTATGGTCTACAACAGTAAGGTAGATAGGTTGATAAGTTGAGTCTTACCTAGAGAAGGTATCTCGAGCTTCATTGACATTCACAGACATTCAAAAGATGTGGTCTTAAATAAAGAGGGTCTTTGTCTTCTTTCCACCTGTGCCTCAGTGATTGTGGAGAAATGTAATCAGAAAGTAAGATGGCATGTAGATCAAACCCAACCATAACAAATTCCCAGGGACTAGCAGACTTATTGGCCTGGCCAATAAATGCTTACCAAAAGAGACCAGAATGCCTCTTCCAGGAATCTGAATAGTGGAAAACACAGAAAAAGCAGGCCATTTGGTAGCCATAGAGCAGACACTGGATGCATACTGTCTTCACCTTAAAGTTGGACACCTAGTGAAATTAATAGGCTCTTACTTTTGAGGATCTCACACTTGTCTTGGAATCCAAAGCATTTTTCAGATCCTGATCCGTTTTCCACAGGGATTATCACCCTGTTCTTGGGTTTCTGAGACACTATCTTCCCAAGCAATATATGTATACTGCTACATTAAACATTTTTTTTTTTAATTTTTGGAATAGGTGACTCTAGTCTTTACAACACAAAGAGCTAAATAAAATTCTGCACAATCATTTTGTTATACTATACACTACTAAATTCTACTGTGTCAAATAAGACTGAAATTAATAGCAATTTTGCACCTGGGCGGAAAGTTCCAAGGCCTGATTTATCATCACTACATATACTTTCTGTTACTCTTTTGGCTACCCCAACTGGCTCAATTATAATTATTGAGAATCTTAAGAATTCAGTAGGACCTAACAAGAGGAGACATCTAGTACCATGACTTACCTATCAGCCCAAAGATCACTTTCTTCTAAGACCAATTCCATATTCTCTGGGAGTGAATTTTAAGCATTTGATTTTAAGCCATCCATAACTTCTATACCATTAAGAAGCTAAATTCTAAAAAAAAAAAGTGATGAAACTATATATAGAAATATGTATGGTGATTATTTATGAAATAATTACAATAATATTTATGAAATATTATTTATTTATATGTAATTTATAATGAATGTTCTCACACTAGGGTAAGCAAGCTTCTCTTTAGAGAAACTCTTTGGCCAAGAAAGTTGAGCCAAAGGGTTTCCAACCCCTGACTTATTTGAGGCACTCAGCCCTGTGGATTTCATTTCCATCAACAATAATGAGTTCTGCATGCCTTAGAAAAGAACAAACCACTTGGTATTTTCCCTGAATTCTGGTTTTCAATGCATCTACTGCATGTAGCTTATCTGATGCTCATAAGAATCCGCCTTCACATATTTTAATTTAATGTTAACATTTCCTTCATTGGCTTATTAACTACTCTCCAGTGCAGGTTAACCAGTAAACCCCAAAAGAGGTCTCCAGTTGCTCTGCAAGGGTGATGAGCAATTCTCACCCTGCACTTCAGCCAACAAAAATGTTGGGCCATTTTACAAGCAGCAGAAGTCCCAGAAGTCTACATGGTTCCATGGCATAATATATGCAGAAAAATAATAAAAAGTTTTATGGCTCTGAGAGAGCCAACCAGTCTTAGTAGTGCCTCAAGGCAGGTAAAGCTGGTATGTCCTTACTCAGCCTCATGCCTTGACAATTTTAACCGAGAGTACTTAGATTTGAAGTGCCTGCTTTGTAAACATAAAGACAGTTCTGGATTTGGCATAACAATTTGCAATAGGTCCTGCCTAAGGGCATTTGTATCTAGTTGGTATCTTATCTAAGCAATCGGAGAAATTATTTATTTGCAGTATGAAAGCTAAGTTATTTCAATGAATGGGCTGTTTTTATATCCTTGGCAAGCCAAGAAATTTACACTCCACTCCCCACTGGGAAAAAACGAGGACATTTGCCGATGGAAGTCCAGTTGGATATTAGCCTCTGATAGCTGACTTCCATCCAATGCAAGTACTCTTTGGAAAGTTTTTCCTACTCCCTAATAACTTCCCTATACATGTATTACAATGACATATATATATATACAGGTACATTATCAGGAAGTAGAGAAACCTTTTGCAAGGCTCCCATTTCATTATAGACCACTTGAGATGGCTGATACACCAAGTGGGAGATCCTGGGTGTGGCTGCCCCTACAAAATAAAGAACTGGGGTTGAGGGAGAATGATCAAAAAAATTACAGAGAAATCGTCCCACAGAGAATGGTTTATAACATCTACTCACTTATTGAAATTTTAAAGTTTGAATGATTTTTTTTTTAAAGATTTTATTTATTATTTGACAGAGAGAGACATAGTGAGAGAGGGAACACAAGCAGGGGGAGTAGGAGAGGGAGAAGCAGGCTTCCCCGCGGTGCAGGGAGCCAGATGTGGGGCTCGATCCCAGGACCCTGGGATCACGACCTGAGCCGAAGGCAGACGCTTAACGACTGAGCCACCCAGGCGCCCCTGAATAATTTTCTTAATATATGGATTTACTCAGGCTGAAGGTCAAACCATGATCCTCATGTCCTATATGATATTTGGCATTCCTAAAATGTCATGGAGAACCCAGAAGGCAAAGTCTGTTTTTGTCTTTTACCAAATGTTCATCACTTTGCTTTGGCATTCGTATAACTACATGTGTGTTTATGTTAGGAATACATATATAATATATATGTATTATATATACACATACATATACATAAATACACATATATAATATATATGTTTTATTTATTATTTATTTATTTATTTTAGAGAGAGAGAGAGAGAGAGCGTGGGAAGGGGAGAAGGAGAGAGAGAACCCCAAGCAGATGCCCTGCTTAGTGTGGAGCCCGACGAGCAGCTAGATCTCACATCCCTGAGATCACAACCTGAGCTGAAATCAAGAGGTGGATGCTTAACTGACCAAGCCACTCAGGCACCCCATATGTACTAATATATGTATATTTAATCCTAAAACACACACATATTCTATATATACAATCATATATATCGCATATATACATATATGTGTTCCTAATACACTTATATAGTTGTTTCCTCACTGAACTCTAAGGTAATCATCACCCAAAATATAATTGCTTACAGATTCTGTTTACTTTCCTAAGATTTCTTGATCTTACAAACATTAATCTGATCCAGGAAATTACACTGGCTAGATGCCTTTATGAAACATTAACTGGATTTCAAAAGAAATTATATTTCTTCAGGAAGAGAAAGATATGATGTCCATGAAGTCTTTGAAAGAAGACAAAATACTCTCACTATCTGCAGGTAAAAGGGCATTTGTATCCCAAATGTTGAAGCTGTCATATGAGCTCTCTCCATATTCCTAAACCATATAGAAACTCACCAGTGGTCTAGGCATCTCTAACCTAATCATTCATTTGATAGCATGTTCTGTTTTCATCCAGACACATCTGTGTTTGTGAGCCCAGAAGTTTTTGATTTTTCCTAATGGCTTCAATTGGATGATTTCATCCAGGCAAGCTGCCTCTTTTTTCTATTTCTAAATGTTCACCGTGAGTATTCCTATACCAGAAGAAAAACATGTTTTTGATGTTGCAAAGAAACATTACCTAAAATTAAGTCTTTCCCTGTAACAGTATCTTCATGTCTACAGACCACATTTCCTTTCTTGGAACACAACAACAAAATGTGTGCAAAGATCACTTTCATCTACCACAGAAAACCCCACCTTTCCTCGTGCAAAAATGCTAGCTTTGAGCTGCTAATAGTATTTCCCACATCCCTTAGGCTTTCCCTCTAGGTTTTTTTAAAGTCTGACTGAGGGGCACCTGGGTGGCTCAGTGGGTTAAGCATCTGCCTTCAGATCAGCTTCAAGCCTCCAGTCTGGCTCCCTGCTCAGTGGGGAGTCTGCTTCTCTCTCTCCTCCCCAGCTCGTGGACTTTGTTGCTATCTCTGTCTCTCTCTGAAATAAATAATTAAAATCTTAAGAAATAAATTTAAAAAATAATAAAATAAAATAAATAAAACCTGACTGAACTCACCACAATTTTACTGGAGATTGTGGAGCTCAGGAAGCTGTGATTATAAAAAATGGAGATATTAGTTTTAAAATGTGTAAAATGGATGAAAATAAACCCATCCACTCTCTCAGCTGCACTGGTATATTCATTACTCAACAATATATTAATTGACATGGTAAATAATCGATAGTATGTTAATGACATCATTACATAGAATTATCTGCTTAGAGCAGCACTGTCCAATAGAAACATAACATGATGCACAAATGTAATGTCAATTTTTTTCATTTCACATTAAAAAAGTAAAAAGAAATTGAAATTTAATAATGAATTTTATTTAACCCAATTTATCCAAAATAGTAACGTTTCAATGGCAATGTGATCAATATTAAAAAAATTATTAACAAGATATTTTACATTCTTTATAAAATTCATGGTATATTTTACACGTGCAGCACACCTCTCACTGGCCCCATTTCCAGTGCTCAGTAGCCCCAAGGGGGTGAACCGTGCAAATCTACAGCATGCTGAGTAGTAATGGACAGACACTGGATGCTCACTACCAGCTCTCCCAGCTTTTGATGTTTCAGTATATGTCAGAAGTGTAAATTAGCCAGTCTAACACCCACCATGCCTATTTCTTTAGAGATTTGAAAACTAGTGTCTAAAGTTTAAATTGCTTTTAACTGATGTTAGTTGTACCATATTAAGAAAATCTTCTAGAGGCCACTTGCATTCCTTGACTTGTCCTCTTTTTCCCCTTCAAAACCAGCAGCAGAGCATCGTCAAATCTCAATACCTTTGTCTCTGTTTCTCTCCCCACCCCCTTTCTCTCTCTCTCTCCCTCTCAATCTGACTTCTGTTTTCATCACATCTTCTACCCTTACTCTGCTTCCTCTCTTTTAGAAGGAGCCTTATGGAGGATCCAGGATAATCTTCCTCTATCAAAATCATTACTTTAATCACATATGCAAAATCTCTTCTGCCAGATAAGGTAACATAGTCACAGATTCTGGGGATTGGGATGTGGACATCTTTGAGGACCATTATTCTGTCTATCACAATGGA
The DNA here is from genome assembly GCF_011800145.1 of Mirounga leonina. Classification (NCBI taxonomy): domain Eukaryota; kingdom Metazoa; phylum Chordata; class Mammalia; order Carnivora; family Phocidae; genus Mirounga; species Mirounga leonina. The sequence goes on from NW_023270442.1 coordinate 9,615,107, forward strand.
ATATGTCCTACTCAGATCTGCAGGTAGAATTCTGTCATATTTAGTAACATTTAGTTATGACATAGATCTACATGTGACAAAAAACTAGCTATGTCCTAGATGAATCCCTGCTTATTTCAAGCAATATTTCATAAGAAATATTGGGGATGGAAGCAATTTAAATATATGCTCTTATGACTTAGGGAAAGATAAGATAATAGGTGCCTGAGTTGAGGCTGATGAGAAAAGCTCTCCAGGTATGTATTAACTACTTTTAAGCTGCTTTTCCAAATTTGCTGGGGCAAGTCTTCACCCTCATTCCCAAGTAATCAGCATCACATCTAGCATGAGTGAGCATAAAGGTATACTTTCCCACAAAAAATATAATATTTTGATAGGAATCCTATTCTTTGCTAAATTTGTGCTATAAAGTAGATCAACAAATATTTAAGTTAAATCAACAAATATTTAATGAGAATATTATGGTGGAATATTCCATCACTTAAACTATAAATGCAACTTTCTTAAAAATAACCTCTACTTTTTAAATTTCCTTTCATTAGAAAATCAGTACAGGCAAAATGGTAATTGACTTACAAACTTTTAATTGAACCCACCAGAATGCTGTCCTTTTTATGCCATCTCTTCAACTTAATCTTCTTCTGCGGTCCTATTTATACACTAAAAGAGAGTATTGAGCCAATCAATGAAATTTTATAACACTGTGTTCCTGAACTGCCTCAACCACCATCTGAATTCCCTACTGCACCTTTCACATGTGCTCAGGCTCCAAATGTCTTGGAGGATGTATTAGTCAGCTGCTTCCATAACAAAACACCAGAGACTGAGTGGTTTAAGCAACAGACATTTATTTCTCACAGTTCTGGAGGCTGGAAGTCCAAGATCAGGGTACCAGCATGGTTAGTTCTGTGGAGAGCTTTCTTCCTGGCTTGCAGATGACTGACTTCTCACTATGTGCTCACATGGCAGAAAGAGAGAGAGACAACAGGCTCTCTGATGTCTCTTCTTACCAGACACTAAGCCCATCATGAAGGCCTTCCCTCTCATGATATAATATATATCTACTTATCTCCCAAAGGCCACACCTCCAAAAGAAGGGGGAGAGGGTGAGGAGGTTGCACAGTTCAGTCCATAGGAGGGGAGATACAAGATCCAGGCAAAGAACAGCCTCCGAGGGATGGTACATGCTCTGGGAGACCTGATTAAAGTCAGCCCTTTGGTTATCCTCCAGCTCTCCTGGCTGGGAACAAAGAGTAAATATGATAACTGCTGAAAAGCTCATTTCTCAGGATCACTAAATGAGCCTCAATGTGAACCCCAAAGGATGTTTTCTACCCCAAAGTGTAACTTTACACTTAAACAATTACATCCTTGAAATGATGCCTATGGAGAGTGAGTTTTCTTGAAATGACATCTCTAGGGAGAAACCAAATGCTTAGGTAGGACTATGACTTTCTTATCTAATCTTGCTTTTTAAAACATTTTTACTTTTCTTGACTTAGAAATGGATAGGGTAAAGTGTCACAAACGAGGAGAACGATTCCATTTATGATTCCTAAACTAAAACGCCACTGTGCTAAAAAGAGAAGTGAATGATGAGTGTCCATGCAAATCATTTCCGTGAAAACTCAGTTTCAAAAAGACACTGAATTTCATTCATGATTTATCTTTAAAAGAAAGGAAAATATAATCATTAACCATAGAGATTAACTGGAAAGGTTGTCTATTCTATGCTTTATTCTGTATAAAATGCAATGTAATTATGACTTCAGTTGTAAATTTCAGTAAAGCATGATTTAATACTACAGCAAGGGTGCCATTAAAAATGTGAATATTAACTTTCCAATAATTTCTAGAAATTGAAATGGAATCTGTTTGGCAATAACATGACATTTTGACACCAATGAAAATATTTTATGTAGTTATGTAAGCAATAAAAATAAATGTTTTATAAAAATTCATCCAGAAGGACTTGTAACTAGGAAAAACAATCATAATTAACAAGATTTCATAAAGTACTCAGCAGCCAAAGATAACTTTTAGACCAGCTGAAGGTGATGAGGTCATTGCTAGTCCTAAATTCATAAGATCTGACCACCTGTAGAGATTTTTTAAAAGCACTTGAAAGAATTAATTTTCCAACTATGGACAGGCTGAGAGAGTCTCCCTCTTTTATGTGACCTTCTATTGTGCCAAAGTAATGGAATTGAACGCACCCTCGGCTTTTCAAGCAGCTGTTCCTATGGTGCAGGAGTAAATGTGTAAGCCCTACCAGCACCAGCTGGAAAAAAGACAGGAATCTACTATTTCTGAATGTATTATGGAGCCTAGATTTTGTTTCCAGGATAAAATGTGTCCAAAGAAACCAAATTTAAGAAGAGGGTTGTGAAATCATCCAGCAGATGAGTAACCATCTTGACAATTCAGCTGACTGATGCAAGCAAAGCTGTCCTGTTGGGAAGCATCCAGCTTACTGTTCTGGCCATGCTGTATTAGAGGGATTCTTTCCTCTACTTTTAACTGAGATCATTATAGCAACATCCAAAGCACAAAAGCAATATTGTCAAGTGTAGATATATTTTTTCTCAATATGAACATCACTGATCACTAAATATCTTTTTTTAATTTTATTTACTTATTTGGGGCACCTGAGTAGCTCAGTCGTTAAGCGACTGCCTTCGGCTCAGGTCATGATCCCAGGGTCCTGGGATCGAGCCTCACATCGGGCTCCCTGCTCGGCGGGAAGCCTGCTTCTCCCTCTGCCATTCCCCCTGCTTGTGTTCCTGCTCGCTCGCTCTCTCTCTCTCTCTGTCAAATAAATAAATTTATTTGACAGAGAGAGAGAGAGAGAGCACAAGCAGGGGGAGCTTCAGGCAGAGGGAGAGGGAGAAACAGGCTTCCCGCTGAGCAGGGAGCCAGATGCAATGCAGGGCTTGATCCCAGGACCCTTGGGATCATGAACTGAGCCAAAGACAGACACGTAACCGACTGAACCACCCAGGCACCCCAAAATTTCTAAAACCTATGGAGGATTTTTTAAGTCAAATAATAATTATTATTATGATAATAATAATAATAGGAGGCATTTTATTAACTAAAACATGCTTCTCTTTTAACTCTACTTTTAAGTATAATTTTAGTAAAAATACTTAAAATTACCTTCTAAATCTAACCAAATAACAAAAATATAAAATTTTTAAAGATTTTATTTTTAGGTAATCTCTCCACCCAATGTGGGCCTTGAACTCACAACCAAGATCAATAGTTGCACGCTCTACTAAACGAGTCAGCCAGTTGTCCCTAAAAATATATTTTTTTAATGTGTCATAATGTTTCTTTTAAATAGACTTTATTTTTTGGAACAGTTTTATTTATTTTTTTAATTTATTTATTTGACAGGGGACACAGCGAGAGAGGGAACACAAGCAGGGGGAGTGAGAGAGGGAGAAGCAGGCTTCCTGCTGAGCAGGAAGCTCGATGTGGGGCTCCATCCCAGGACCCTGGGATCATGACCTGAGCCGAAGGCAGGCGTTTAACAACTGAGCCACCCAGGCGCCCTGGGACAGTTTTAGATTCACAGCAAAACTGAGTGCAAAGTAGAGTTCTCATATACTTGCTACACACACACACACACACACATATACACATACACACACACACACACCAAGCTTCCCCCACTATCAACATCACACACACACCAAAGGGATACATTTGTTACTATTGGTGAAGCTACATTGACACATTATCACCCAAAGTCCATCCCTTACATTAAGGTTCACACTTGGTGGTGTACATTCTAAAGGTTTTGTCAAATGTATGTATGTGTCCACCGTAATAATATCATATTAGATAATTTCACTGCCCTAAAAATCTTCTGTGCTTCACCTATTCATCCCTTCCTTCTCACCAACCCCTGGCAACTACTGATCTTTTTACTGTCTCTATAGTTTTGCCTTTTCAAGAATGTCATATAGTTAGAATCATAACATATGTAGCCTTTTCAGATTGGCTTCTTTCACTTAGTAATATAGATGTAAGTTTCCTCCATATCTTTTCATGGCTTGATAGTTCATATCTTTTTAGGGCTCAAAAATATTCTATTTTCCAGGGCACCTGCGTGGCTCAGTCAGTTAAAGCATCTGCCTTGGGCTCAGGTCATGATCCCAGGGTCCTGGGATCAAACCCTGCATTAGGCTCCCTGCTCAGCAGGGAGTCTGCTTCTCCCTCTTCCCCTTTCCCTGATCGTTCTCTCTCTCTCTCCAATAAATAAATGAAATCTTTAAAAATATATATATTTGTATTGTCTGGATGTATCACTGTTTTATTTATCCATTCACCTACCAAAGGACGAAATAACTTGGTTGCTTCCAAGTTTGGGCAATTATGAATAAAACTGCTACAAACATCTTTGTGCAGGGTTTTGTGTGGACATAAGTTTTCAACTCATTTAGGTAAATACCAAGGAGCATAATTACTTGGTTGTATGGTAAGAGTATGTTTAATTTTCTAAGAAACCACCAAACTGTCTTCCAAAATGGCTATCCCATTTCGCATTTCCAAAGCAGTCTGTGAGAGTTCCGATTGCTCCACATCCTCACCAACATTTGGTGTTGTCAGTGTTTTGGATTTTGGCCATTCTAATAGGTATACAGTTGTATCATATTGTTTTAATTTGAGATTTCCTAATGACATATATTTTCATATGCGTATCTGCAATCTGTATCATTTCTTTGGTGAGGTGTCTGTTCGGATCTTTTGTCAAATTTTTTAATCTGTTCTTTTTTCTTCTTCTTGAGTTTTGAGAGTTCTTTGTAAATGTTGGATAACAGTCCTTTATCAGATGTGTCTTTTGCAAATACTTTTTCCTAGCTTATGTCCTAGTGTTTTAAGTGTAATGATCAACCTTGAAGGACAGATGCCTTATGGAAACAAAAAATATTTAGAAATAGTTCTTTGGTTGTAAAAATTTAGACTCATTTTTAAAGATGCACTGAAAATGAACTATGTTAGGTTCATAAATTATTTCATTAACTACTAAACTATGGTGTAATTAACTGAAATCTCCTAGAGAGTCCCCTTATATCAAGAAGAGACTTGGAATCTAGTCAAGATTGGTGCCAGTCTTGGATTCATGGAGAGCACCAGCTGCAACTTGTGGTTTCTGTTAAAATGCACCAGGCTTAGGTGGGACAAGAACCTGCTAAATAACTTGCCAAAAAAATAAAAGAAGGATATTATCTCTTATACTTCAAGAGACTTGGACTTGGCCTTTTTAAGAGTAAACATATCTCTTGTTACAGTATGCTATTAAATTCTGTTGTCCCTGAGAAAAATGAATTCTCACTAGGAAGATGAAATCAAAATGCCTAAGCATTTGATCCCCCTGCCATACCACCAAAACCACTAGCAACACCCCTAAAATAACAAATCTGAAACACCTCTGAAATAAGAAAGCAGTACTGTAATGTACCAGAAAATGCCAGGAATCCCCGTGTATCAGTGAGGGTTTTACTGCATACAAAATCCACTCTAGTTTGGGTAAGTGAAAAGGAATTTATTACAGGATATCTACTGGGTACCATAGTGGTTGGGAGGTCTGAAGAAGATCAGCTCTGGGCTGAACTTCCGGGAATGCATCTTAAAGCCACATTATAGAACCGAGCTTCAGGCCCTGCCAGAAGGAATTAGCTGCAGCTGCTGGCTCCAGACCCAGGCCACCTACGCCACCATCCACAGCAGCAAAATAAAGATGTGCCCTGCCTCTCAATGCCGATGAAGCTAGAGCCCTAATGCTGAGACCCCTGCCACCACTGTAGCAGAAAAATCAAGCTCCCTACAACTCGGCTTGCCAGCCGAAATAACAGAGACCACTGAAGTCAGCCTCTGCTTCACTGCTCCACTTGTGCCTTCTAAAACTCACTTGTTGTAAATGATCGGTGGAACCTAAATCACATCCAAAATGAGAGCTTCAAGGGAATGTTAAGAAAAAAAAAATGTAGTTTTGAGGGTTCCAGGCTCAGTATTTCAGAAAGGCATTCTAGAAGAAAGATGGAAAGGACAGTGAGGTGCTACACTGTCCCACCCATCCTGAAAAAAGAGTAGAAAGCATATAATTTTCAAAGGAAAGCCAGGAGCAATTCTAGAAGAACTCCAAATATCGAGGCTGTGGACACAAGTTATTGGAAGGAATCCTGGAGCAACCACCAAGGTGGCTGATTTCATCACCTGGAGTAGAGAACAGAGATAGGCTGGAACATTGGGTGTAAATGCTGGGCCAGAGGTCAATCTCAGGAGGAGGAGGGAGCTCTACTTCCCTAAGAGAAGCTTACTGGGATGCCCTGTCTGGCAGCTAAACAACCCCTCTTCTACAATCCCTATGGCTGACTGTGGTGTACATACTACCTTCATATGCAGGCTGACCCAACCTCAACTACAAAGATAGCCATGCAAGCAGAAAGTAAACATCTAAAGGAAGCAAACACCATGAAAGAGTAACATACAAGCTAATGAACAAAGGAAACATCACCAAATGAGAATGTATACAGCAAACAAATGGAAACTTTGAAAATAATATAATTGAAAACCTCAGAGGGATGAGAATGGATATTGCATCCATGAAACAAAAGATTATTTTTAAGAACCCTGGATTAGAAAAAAGAAAATGTGGGACACCTGGGTGGTATAGTCAGTTAAGTATCTGCCTTCAGCTCAGGTCATGATCCTGGGGTCCTGGGATTGAGTCCCACGTCGGGCTCCCTGCTCAGCGGGGAGCCTGCTTCTCCCTTTGCCTGCCGCTCCCCCTGCTTGTGCTCTCTCTCTCTGACAAAAATAAAATAAAATATTTAAAAAAATCTTTTAAAAAGAAAGTGATTACCAAATAAAAATCTCAATAGATAAGCCAAAAAGCAGAATATATTCAACTGAAAAGCAGATATGCTAGCTGGAAACCTAAATTTCACTCAGAATGACAGAGATGGTATAATGGGGGCTGTGGTCCAGATCCCTGCCAGGAACCCACTCATTCTGCCACCTGTTGGCTGCTGGTAGCTCACAACCAAGTCTCTCTCCAGGAATTAACCTTGGGAAAGAGAATTGCTTTGCCCAAATTGATGTCCTTTCCCCAAAGGCACACAGGTCCCCTTGCTTGGATTCAGGACAATCTGAAGGGTCATCCCAGCCCCAAAACTCCCTGAACAGTCAGCTGAGGCCTTTGTTACAACTGCAACACACCTCAACTTCTCCCTCTACCCTACCCTCCTTATCTTTCCCTCCCAGATATTGTCTCCTAGAGAATTTTAGCAGTAAGCCTTCTGTCTGCAGATCTCCATCTCAGCATCCGTTTCCAGGTAGCCCAATCTAAGGCAGATAGAAAGAATAAAAACAAAAAGACCCAGGGGCGCCTGGGTGGCTCAGTCGTTAAGCGTCTGCCTTCGGCTCAGGTCATGATCCCAGGATCCTGGGATCGAGCCCCGCATCGGGCTCCCTGCTCCGCGGGAAGCCTGCTTCTCCCTCTCCCACTCCCCCTGCTTGTGTTCCCTCTCTCGCTGTGTCTCTCTCTGTCAAATAAATAAATAAAATCTTAAAAAAAAAAAAAAAGACCTGAAGACATCTAGTGTGTCTCCATCTATATGATTGGAATTTCAGCAGACAAGAACAGAGAATGGTGACTAACATGACATAATAAAATAAAAAAAATAAAATAAAATAAATTTTTAAAAAAGAAGAGAATGGAAGGGAAGGAAAAAATCAAAGAACATATAGATTTCCCAGAATTGATGAAAGGAAGATACTGATCATATTGAAAAAGTCCACCAAGTATTCAACAAGATGAAAAGTAAAAAATATATAAGATATATATGTAAATATATATATTATATAAATATATAATATATTATATATAAATATATATTAAAAATATATTATATATATATTAAGAAATTGACTTGCATGGGGAAGTCTGGGTGGCTCAGTCAGTTAAGCGTCTGCCTTTGGCTCAGGTCATGATCCAAGGGTCCTGGGATCGAGTCCTGCATCAGACTCCTTGCTTAGTGGGGGCCTGCTTCTCCCTCTGCCTGCAGCTCCCCCTGTTTGTGTCTCTGACAAATGAATAAAGTCTTAAAAAAAAAAAAGATCTAACGACCTAGTTAATGAGGTCGATCCAATTAATATAGTGAAGTCTATACTTTGAAACCAGAAAATAAACTTTTTTGAGAGCATTTTCTAAGCACAGCACAAAAATCAGAAACCCCCCAAAATAGATTTAATCGTTTTTAAATATCTGCATAGTAAAAAATATTGTAAACAAAACAAAAAGGCAATAGCAAGCCAGAGGGAAGTAATCACCAACCATCTTTGAGACGCTTCCATGTAGTATGCACTTTGTGTTTTTGCCCAGCACCCATATCAGTGCCGTGATTTGTTCTTGGAGTACCATTCTGGCTATCTGGTGGTGATGAGGTCTCCCTCCAGGCCCCAAGACAGGTGTGAGGAAATCACTTCATCATCTACCTGGCCACAGGATCAATTCAAGCATTAGCACAGGACCCATTTGGGGCCAATAAGAAGGAGTAAATGACAGGACTTTAGCGCAACCAACTAAAAAAGACCTCTGCCACTGAATTTATGGTATGAAGCTGTAAGATGCAGCCATCCTGGTACCAGAGTGAGGGCTAGCCTGAGGATAGAGCTGAAGAAACAGAACCCAGGGATGAATCCTAGAGACATATATTGGTGCCTAAATAGATTAGAAAGAAATAACCAGAATGCTCAATGTCTTTAAATGTATTGGGATGGGGTAGAGGGCAGGCAGGGGGTAAACAACTAGAAAAGACTTTGAGGCTGAACTGTGTTATATGGAAAACTATGCAAATGAAAGAGCAGTTAGTACTAGGTGTTGTGGGTTCAATCACATTCCCCCAAAAAGATATGCTGAAATCCTAAACTCTCCCCACCCAACCCCATGCGTGTGTGTGTGTGTGTGTGTGTGTGTGTGACTGTCTTTGCAAATGAGGTTAGGGGTGCCTGGGGGGCTCAGTCATTAAGCATCTGCCTTCAGCTCAGGTCATGATCCCAGAGTCCTGGGTATCGAGCCCTGCCTCAGACTCCCTGCTTGGTGGGGAGCCTGCTTCTCCCTCTCCCACTCCCCCTGCTTGTGTTCCCTCTCTCACTGTCTCTCTCTGTCAAATAAATAAAGTCTTTAAAAAAAAAAATGAGGTTATACTGGATTAGGGTGGGCCCCAAACCCCATGACTGGTGTCCTTATAAGGAAAGAGGTTTGGAGAAAGAAAAGACACTTGGGAAAGAAGTCCACATGAAGACCAGGGCAGAAATGGGAGTTAGGAAGGCCAGAGATTGCTGCCAACCACCAGAGGCTAGAAGAGGCAAGGAAGGATTCTTCCCTAGGGCTTTCATAAGGGAGCATGGCCCTGCCACCACCTTGATTTCAGACTTCTGTCCTCCAGAACTGAGAGGATAAATTTCTATTGTTTTAAGCCATCCAGTTTGTGGTAATTTGTTACGGCAACCCTAGGAAAGTAATACACCAGATGATTAACTTCAAGGAAAAGCAAAAAGTTGTGCAAGGAAGAAAAGTAACGGGTGTAATAGAGAAATGAGTTCCAGGTAGCATTTCTATAGACAGAATAATGTAAAAATCAATCAATCAATCACAGTATAACCATATTGGGAAGACAGGGAGAGGGGGCCTGGCAATTACACTTGTTTACTGGCAGCAGGAGAATCAACTTCTTGCCTTCTATCACGTGAACTTTACCTTCTATCATGGGAACTCAATAGATAATGCAAAAATTGAGAAATGAAGTAATATCATTATAAGCTTGGTACATAGAGATATGGACAAATGGCCAAAGAAACAGCTAAAAGTTGAAAGTGGTCATCTCTGGAGAATGAGACATGAGAAATTAGATGCTGGTGTACTAGACTGGACTGTTTTTCATAATAACTCATGTAGCACTATTTGGCCTATTAAATTATGCCTGTATCAACTTTAATGAAAATAAAAACAAAATTAAAAAGGAAAAAAATAAGCAAAAATGAACAGACAGTTCACAAAGGAATAAATTCAAATGAGGATCATATGAACACATGCCTAAACTCAACCACAATCAGGCCAATTCAATTTAAAATAAATTTTAAAAATAAGTCTAATAATGTTAAATCAAATATTAAGTCTGCCACCAACCAAGCACAATGGTTGGAAAAAATTTGGAAATTTGAAAATGTTTTTTAGTAAAATTGAAAATGTGTATACAACATGCTAATCCATTCTGGCTTGAATCCCAGGAAACTTTTGTACAGGATCAGAAAAAAACATGTTTGAGAAAGTTAATTACAGTATTGTTTATCATAGTGAAAATCTGGAGAGGACTAAATGTTTACCAATAGATTTTATCCATTCCGGATAGGATAACTTATATTTTCATATAATACTATCTGTCAATGAAAAGGAATAAACTAACTTTATTATATATGAAAACACAGAGTGAAAATTTTCAGTGAAAAAGAAATGGGAAGAACAGTTTGTCCAACCTATTACCACTGAAACAAATTTGAAAACACACTAACCATACACTGCTCATGAATATCTGAATGTAAAAGCATAAAAACATCGATTGGAGGGATACATGCTAAATTCATGACAGAAGTCAGGTTGGAGAGAGGTTTACAAAATGGAACTGAAGGCGAATGCAGAAAGAACATCCACTTCATCTGTAATATGTTAGTTCGTATATTTAAAAACTCTTCTAAGGATGGGAAATTGGCTCTGCAGATTTTGGGTTTGTGAGTCTCCATGATCATGTGAGCTAATTCCCTATAATAAATATTATATTATATTTAACATACATTTAAAATAATAATATATAGTATAATATGTATTTTAAAAATAAAATAAGAACTCTTAAGGAAATATGAGAAAGTACTATTAATTGTCAATTCTGGGTGGTAAGTACTCAGGGTTTTAAAAAATGGAATCTGAGTACTTTTCTGTATTTTTATTACTCAAATTTTAAATACTAGATGTAAAAATGTTTCATTGGGAAATTTCAAAAATTGACTCAAAAAGAATGCAAATGCCTGAATAGTCTAATAACCTATAGAAGATGCCCCCAAACTCAAAGAACCATCCACTAAAAAAAAAGCACTAAATCCATCCAATCTTATGGGTGAGTTCTACCAAATGTTCCAGAAACAATGTCCTAACTCATCCTGTGAGGATAGCATAATCAAACAGAGCTAGACTATTAGCATTCCAAATTCAGCAGGGTATTAAAAGAAAAATCATCTTGCTTGAGTTAAAAAGAGTGCCTTCATGATTTAACATCAGGAAGGTAATTTTTATAATATACTACAGAAAAAAATTAAATGAGAAAAAATCTTAATCTTAAAAGCTCAAAGCTTAAAGTTCAGCTGATGTAAAAAAAAAAAAAAGTAAAATTTAGTAACCATTATGTATTTTTTTCAATTCTTTGCAAACAAGAAATAGAAGAAAACTTTTAAATGTAGAATAAAGAAAGAAAAACACTCCCCTTAGTCAAAAACAATCGAGGACGCCCTGCATCAAGTGCTAATCTACAAAATGAAATAAATTTAAATATTCGAAATAAGAAAGCAACGTCAGCAGTTGCAGATCATATAACTGGTTACTTGGAAATTCCAAGAGCATTTACTGACAAACTGTCGGAAGTAACAAGCCCGGATTCTTCTCTCCGCTTCCGGCGCCCCGCCCCCCACTGCCGGGCCTGCGCACGCGCGATTTTGGCGCATGCGCGTGGGGCGGAGAGAAGGAAGATGGCGTCTCCGAGCTTCCCGACGCCGCTGCATGGGCACGTGGGCCGCGGCGCCTTCAGCAATGTGTACGAGCCCGCGGAGGATACGTTCCTGCTGCTGGACGCGCTCGAGGCAGCAGCGGCCGAGCTGAAGGGGTGCGAGGGGGGTGAGGGGGGCGAGGGTCCCCGCGGGAGAGGGCTCGGGCGTCCTGGAGAGGCGGCGTTGAAGGAGAGCCAAGGAAAGGAGGGATGCTGTCTGCCCCGAGGCGGCGGTGTCCGCCTACTTGGCGACCACTGACACTAGAACGCAGTAACAGACGATTTTCCTGTAGTTACCTGTAATGAGCGGGCCAGGGAGCTGCCTACTTTCGCGAAGGTGCTGTTTTGGTCGCAGGAGCTCCATAGCTCCTTTTCACGCCGGCATATGTACGTCTTTTCCTTTCAGCCGTTAGTCTGAAGAACACAAGCCCCCGAGAGCAGCGATATTATAACACGTTCAAAAACCAAATATTCCGAAAAAATGCAGGAGACTGCGCCATGAAAAAAAAAAAAAAAAAACCAAATATTCCGAAAATATTGCTTATTAATACTAATTTTTTTAGTAAATATTAAAAGCTGCGTCGTGTTTAACTTACTCTGTACACAGAAGCACCCTGTAGCAACGGAAGGGCACAAAAATGAAATGAGGTTGTGGGATCCAGGCGTGGAGAAGTATTTTTAAGCCCACGGAACAGCGCTCTATGCCCTGTACCGATAGCCAGTTAGCCGGGTGTGGCTACCGAACCCTTGAAATGTGGCTGGTGCGACGCAGAACGTAGTTTTTCATTTAACTTAAAAATTTAAATAGCTACGTAGCTAGCAGCCTATGGAATTTTCCCGAGCACTTTATAAATAATAAACTTGACTTGTTCAAGTGCCCCCATAAATTTAAACGACATTAAAAGAATGAATACCGGGCGCCTGGGTGGCTCAGTTGGTTAAGCGACTGCCTTCGGCTCAGGTCATGATCCTGGAGTCCCGGGATCGAGTCCCACATCGGGCTCCCTGCTCAGCGGGGAGTCTGCTTCTCCCTCTGACCCTCCTCCCTCTCATGCTCTCTGTCTCTCATTCTCTCTCTCGCAAATAAATAAAATCTTAAAAAAAAAAAAAAAAGAATGAATACCTACATTGTAATTTTTTTAATGAAAGGAATTTGAGTAATTAGATTTATTTAAAGATCAGGACTTGAAATTGGTTTTCTCAAGACGCAACAGCTGTCAGGCTTCATAGATCTGTATTTCTGTATTTTATTTATCTCTCTTAAACCTGGTCAGATTTTTCCATATATAAAATGCCCCAACTCTTATTAAACTAGCTTTCCATTGTAAGCGATGGAACTTTGGGATTTACTGGAATATAGAATGGTACAGTACTGATTTTTATAATTTGCCTTTTAGTCTCAAGATACCCCCGAAAGATTTACAAACACAAATTGCATTGCAATTGCTGTGAAAGGAGCTGATTAAGTTGTGAAGTCAGATTATTTCTGGTCTTGGAATTCTGTTTATGAAAGCATGATAGTTATTTTCAAATAAAAGCCGCCTGGTAATATTCAACAGACCTTCCCACAGAATAATAAAGTTTTGTCAGATAATGTGGACTGGTTCCAGAAGTTAGAGGCTGCTGGAGTTTGTAGTTGGATAGTTGTTTGAGGAGTTGGTTGCTGGAGAGACCTCCTAAATCCCATCAAACCCATTTCTGTGATAGAAATAGTTGGTGCTTTTGATGCATATGTAGATTATAGGCAGGGAAATAAATTTAATTGAAGGATAAAATACAGTATAATGAAGAATTTATTCAAAAGCATGTTAAAGTTACTACTAATATTCATAAATATCAGATACTCTGATATTTTCCCAGTTCAGTGTACAGCTGTACAAATAAGGAATTTCTTTGCTGCTCTAAATCTATTAAGAGAAAGGAATTTTTTTCCCTAGGATATGCTAATGCATTTGTGAATGTTCTGTACTTTTAAATGATAGAGAAAACATCTTTCATAAATAAATAATGTAATACTACTAACCCTATCATTTTGGGAAAATACAAACTAGGAGCTCCTTGTGAGAAGGGTTGATGTTTTTCATATTAATATTTTCAACCCTCAACCTTATTCCATAATTTTTATGTGGTGGTTTGTAGAAATTAATTGAAAGCCATCTATTTTATGGACTTAAATTACAAACTCCAAACAATTTTGAGTTAAACAGAATTAAGTGAGCACGAAGTGGTTGTCAGAAATTAGTGTGTTTATAAATTTCTGTTGTATTTCCATATATTTGTGGACAAGGGATGCTGGAGAAATACATATTAAAAGTAGATTGAGAGTCATTTTCTGGGATGTATATTTTTATCCTACTATATTCATATTTATTTTATTTTGCTTTTTTTAGAGTGGAAATATGCCTTGAAGTAGGTTCAGGGTCTGGAGTGGTATCTGCATTCCTAGCCTCTATGATAGGTCCTCAAGCTTTGTACATGTAAGTGTAAGTGTATCAAATTCATCCGTATCTTCCACTAAGAAATTCACTAGGGGTATAACTGCTCGAATGAAATCATTTTTGTAAATAAATAATATATATCTGAAAGGGTCTACTTAAGTGTAGTAAGGACTCATTATAAATTATTCTTCCCTAAAAATTATAACTGCATGTCCAAAACTGTTCCATCATACTGCATAATTATGGAAGCAACAAAATAATTTTAGGGTATTTCTAAATTTGAAAATTTTTAGGTAAATAGTCTGATTACCAGAAAAAATTGGAAGTTACTTAAATTTTTTAAGAAAATTTGAGAATATGGAAAGTTTAAAGAAGAAAATAAAAGTCACTTCCAATTCTACCATATGTGGTCCAAGTATGTTTCTTTTTTTCCCCGATTTCCTGTGTTTTTCATTTAATATTGTATCATGACTATTTTTCAAAAATTCCTTTTAAATTTCATTTTTGTGATAGCATAGTATTCATTGGATTCATAATTTAGTAAATGCCTTCAGATGTGTATGCATGTATGTATATTTTCTACTCTTGCACATTTTATCAATATAACATTCTTTTTCATTAATATAACACATCTTTGTTTTTTTCCTTCACCATTATTAAAGCATTTTAATTTTTTTCTAAATCTGCTGTGTATAAAAGCAGTGGAGCGTTTTTAAATTTTTCAGTAATAGGCTTGCCTCATGGTCGTAAGATACAGTGTTCTTTCTTTTCTGTGTCTAGGTGCACTGACATCCACCCTGAGGCAGCAGCTTGCACTCTGGAGACGGCACACTGTAACAAAGTCCACATTCAGCCAGTAATTACAGACTTGGTGAGCTGTTCGTCCTTGTCCAATGATAGTTAATTTCCTTTTCAAATACGTTAAGGTTAAGATGGTTAGGTCAAAGAAGCTTGGGTGATTAATTAACTTTTTTTTTTTTTAAGATTTTATTTATTTATTTGAGAGAGAATGAGAGACAGCACGAGAGGGAAGAGGGTCAGAGGGAGAAGCAGACCCCCCGCTGAGCAGGGAGCCCGATGTGGGACTCGATGTGGGACTCGATCCCGGGACTCCAGGATCATGACCCGAGCCGATGGCAGTCGCTTAACCAACTGAGCCACCCAGGCACCCTAATTAACTTTTAATCCACTAAATAGTATACCCCATAATTTACAGAGTAAATTCTTGACTGTTGTAATTCATCTTGTCCAAAATTCAAAGGGAATTTCTACTGTCTTGGAAGGATCAGTCATCTTTTGGTCAGAAGTGACAGAGAATCCATTCACACTGGCTTAAGTAAAGAGAGAGTGTGGCTTCAGGCACAGCTGGCTCCAGGAACTCAAATGATACGATAGGCATCTTTTTCTTAGCTCTGAACTTCTCTATTGGCTCTATTTCTAGGTAGTCTTTCCCTTCATGGTAAGAAGATACTTGCATGTCTGTATCTTATTTCTCAGCAAACACCTCCCTCACCCCTCCGTGGAAAGAAACTCTTTCTATTCAGTTAGTCTAACAAGCCCCAGAATGAGTATTGCTTCGATCATCTTAGATCATATACCATCTCTCAATCTCTCACTATGGCCAAAGGGGATCAAAATACGGAGATGACTGGTTTAGGCCTGAGTCATAGTCCCACCCCGGCAGCTGCATTGGCATAAACCCTACCCAAGCCACATGGATTGAGAATGAGAGGAGATAGAGCTTACCCAATAGAGATCAAGGAGATAAAATCAGAAGAAAGCAGGGAATGAGGCCTGGGCAGGTAAAAACGACACATCACAATTACAGAACCATCATTTTATTTTAAGTTACACATATATTTTCCAGTTGCTGTTTTCCTTTAATATTTTAATTAGTAAGACTTGGATAATTTTGGACTTTTGTTGTTGTTATAAGTGCTTTTTTGTAAGCAAAAAATCATAACAGCATGTACCAGGTAGGGATAAGAAAAATGCTTTCTGTGCTTCTTGACCTGTATTATTCTTACAGTGGTAAGAGTATTTAGCTTTTCTGCTTTTTTTTTTTTTTTTTAATTTTATTTATTTGACAGAGACACAGCGAGAGAGGGAACACAAGCAGGGGGCGTGGGAGAGGGAGAAGCAGGCTTCCCGCCGAGCAGGGAGCCCGATGCAGGGTTCAATCTCAGGACCCTGGGATCATGACCTGAGCCAAAGGCAGACGCTTAACGACTGAGCCACCCAGGCGCCCCGATTTTCTGCTTTTTTAAACTCACAAATGACTTTTCCGCTTGGAAGGAATTAAGCCAAACATGTAAGAAATTCTTACCTATTAGAACTTGTTACTGCTATTAAAAACTAGATTATCAAGAAAGGTACTCAGGTGATTTACATGGGATCACTGTGGTGGTTTTGCCCTTTACAATTTTAACTTGTTTCTTTAATGTGTCCATGATTAGTGTTAAATATATGTTTTTGATATGATGATAAAACTTTAGAGATATAAGAAATTCAGAATATCTTTTTTTTTAACAGAGGTAGAAACTGAGGTGAGGTTCATTTTTTTAAAGTCACATGACTAATAAAGTGATAAATACAGAATTTAAGCCCAGACCGTGCTAATCTAAATCTTGGGGTCTCACAGCTGTTTCAGGACATGGCTTGTGGTAGTCCATGCCAGAGTCAGCTCTTTCAGTGGTTCAAGGTGATGGTGACACTGAGTACCGACAAAGAAAGAAGGAAGTAGGCATTAGCATAGGTATTATGATCCACTTACAAAACTCTACATTTGTTTATATTCAGAACACTGAGCATAGATTATCACAGCCATGATACAAAGTCATTGTTTTGGATAACTAAGCTTACGTGTTTACAAAGTAGTACTTTCATTTTGCTTTTTTAGTTTTAGAAAAAAGACTTTTTTCAGACATGTCATATGCCTTTCCTTATATTCCTAAAACAAACTAAACATAACTTTACCTTTGATTGATTCAGGGTCATTAATATGAACCTTAGTTACTATTCCGTGCTAGCTGTGATAATGGGGCTTATTCAGGGCTTTCTGTCTTTACACTGAGTAGCTAGAGCCTGCAGTGATTTTGAGTTTTTATTTCCTCTCCTCTTTGTCTCTCTCTTCACTTGCTTTATGTTGTCTTGTTTTACTATTACCTGTTGGTGGCATTTTCGCTCTCTTTTTCCATGTGCTCTGTGCTAGAATACCGAACAAGTGATTTAGTTAAACTTGTATTTAAACTAAGAGTTCGGGGCGACTGGGTGGCTCAGTCGTTAAGCGTCTGTCTTCGGCTCAGGTCATGATCCCAGGATCCTGGGATCGAGCCCCACATCGGGCTCCCTGCTCCACGGGGAGCCTGCTTCTCCCTCTCCCACTCCCCCTGCTTGTGCTCCTTTAAAAAAAAAATTTTTAAACTAAGAGTTCAGGGGCTCGGAAAAAGAGCCTCTCATATGAATAAAGTACATTTTGCTATATGGATTTAAAACTTCTTGTCAGAGGGCTTTTTTGCTTACTTCCCAATTCTTGGATCCGTTCTAATGCTCTGAGACCACCCAAAAGCTGAATGTGGATGAGTGAGAGATGTGTGTGATTAGACCTTATATCCAGCCTACCGTGACTTTCTTATTTAAATCCATTTTCTTTGTAAACTACCTCATTTTCCATGTTTTAATATCCATTTTTTCCTTTATTTAAAATCCAGTACTGCAATGATTATTAGTATATAGTACCTCAGAGCCATTATAAACAATTACAAAGCAAATTCTTTTCTAGTTTCCTTACTCAACATTTCTGGAAAATTACCTTCTGAGCTTTTTCTTTACAATGTGAGAAACTTAATTTATGTAATTGAAAATAAAGCTTTTGGTTATTTCAGATGTATTTCCTCACTGCAGTATCACTACTGAAAGGAACAGCAGATTCACCAGTCATCTTCCTACTTGCAGACAAGGGTATATCTGAATCACTTCCCTCAAAAATGTTATTCTTCACTTTTTAAATGAATAGGGAAAGAAAAGTTACCTCTAACATCTCCTCAAAGATGCTATTCGCGTGTTTTCTTTGAACTGTATAGTTAACAGGCTTCTTACGATGACAAACATAGAATTGCTTTTAGAAACCTGGATAAAATGGAAGTTGTGAGGCAGTGTTTCACGCTGTGTGTAAATACCCAGTGATGTGCCCAGTACTGAGATGGTATAACTGAGTATTAAATAACTTTGAATCACATAATGTAAAAGCTCTTTTCTCTCTAATTCTCCTTCAGCCATTTTGATTACATCTGGGAGAAGGTCTCAGTTTTAAACACTTGCAAATGTCTCGCTTTTTTTTCTCTTAAAGATTTTATTTATTTATTTATTTGAGAGACACAGAGGCTGTGAGAGAGCACGAGCAGGATAGAAGGAGAGGGAGAGGGACAAGCAGGCTCCCCGCTGAGCAGGGACCCCGATGCGGGGCTTGATGCAGGGCTCGATGCGGGGCTCCATGTGGGGCTCAATGAGGGGCTTGATGCGGGGCTTGATGCGGGGCTTGATCCCAGGACTCTGGGATCATGACCTGAGCTGAAGGCAAATGCCTAACCGACTGAGCCACCCAGGCTTCCCTGCAGATGTCTCTTTAACAAAGAGACAGATGACCTGGGTCACTCTCAGACTGGCAGCAGTACCTATAACCATAACATTTTTTTATTTATATCACATTTATCCTTGTAGTCATTTCTATTTCCAGGAAGTAATACTGATTTCCCTTAGAACAAACTTATTTAACAGAAAAAGGTCTATTTAATGAAAAATATTTAGTAAATAATGGTAGGTCCCTGTGCATATATGGGAGAATTATAAGAATGTTAATAAAATACCTAACACTTTGGACCCTGCCTTGAAGTACTTCAGCTATTCCATCTCAAGAAACAGCCTCAGGGGACACCTAGGTGGCACAATCGGTTAAGTGCAGTCGGTTAAGCACAGTCGGTTAGGTGTCCGACTCTTGATTTCAACTCAGGTCATGATCTCAGGGTTTGTGGGATCGAGCCCCGCATCAGGCTCCGAGCTCAGTGGGGAGTCTGCTTCCTCTCCCTCTACCCCGTTCCTGCATGTGTGCACGTGTGCTTGCTCTCTCTCTCAAATAAATCTTTAAAAAAAAAAAAAGAAACAGCCTCAGAATTCATGGGCAAGAGTCTGTACAAAGTGATAATTGAAGGAAATGGCTTTAGGGGTGAAAACCTATCCAGATAACAGTGTTTTTACTTTACTGTACCTGTGACAGTGCGGGGTGACATGACCAGATGTGATTTTGTGAGTATGTGTGTAATCAGTCATCAGAGGGATCCAAGGAATACTTTAAATGGCATTGTGCCCTAAAAGCACTTTGTTTAAAAAGACATTTTTGTTGTTGTTCCACAGAAAATTGTACCCAGTTGTTTAAAGGTTTACAAAATGCCAAACAACTGAGATTTTCAGTGTCTCTTCCACTTTTTTTAGCCCTTTCTTTGATATCTAATTGTTCCAGCCAGTATATTTATAATTAAAGTAGAAAGCAAATATAAATACACATACACATATATGTATATATATTTTTATACATATATGTGTTTTCTGTTATTTTTTGTCATCTCATAAAACATTTCTCTTGGTTACAGAAAATAAATGTTTAAGTTAGAGCAATAGCTTTAGAGTATATGTATATCGATACAGAACATAGGAGAGCTTGCTTCCTTATTTAATCTTCTAAAAGTGAACCCAGAGTGTAAACATATGAGCTGTCAAAAAGCAGAGGCTTTTTGGACATTTTATGTTCATTCTGTTAGTTTAATTTCCTATTTTCAGGTAAATGCATATAATCTATATCTAAATGAAAATGTAAAAATATTTATCTCCATCTCTGTCTACAGTTTTAGCCCTCTAACACATTGTTCTCTAAAAACATGGGAAGAAAGTATTTTTAAACTTTTATTTATTTATCTATTTTAATTCTGAGTCTAGCTTAAAATTCTGACTATTGAAACATTTAGGTCAAAGGCTTACTACCAAGATTGAAGGAAAAAGTTGATCTTCTGGTGTTTAATCCCCCCTATGTAGTGACTCCACCTGAAGAGGTAAGACATGTAACAAGATTTAATTATTAATATTTTCAGCTATTTTCTTTAAAATCAAATGAACTTCATTATATGACATTAGTCAGCTGCTGATTAACACAGACTGGTCTGATATTATTCCTAATTGTCAATAATTAAGTATGTTGGTAGACATAGGAAAGGAATCTCAAACTAATGGAAATACAGTGACCCGTATTCATCCTTAAAATTCTCATCGAAATCAGGCCATATATTTAAATTTGCATGTGTGTGTCCTCTACCATGAATTGCAAATTTGCTAAACAATATTTTAAATCATCCTTAAATTCATTATAGGAATTCTTTCTGAAAGTCAACAATTTCCTCCTTTCACAGGTGTTGGGGGGGTGACTCTTATTTCAGGTAGGGAAAAGAAACATCTTGAAATATATGGTTTGGAAAATCTCAGTAATGAAGCGGTAAATCATATCCCAATTTAAAGAGAGAATGGTCAAGGCAGACAAAGTTTAATAACGAACTAAGGCTAGCTTTCCTTGAATTATTCATGATCCTGTTTTATTCATTGATGAATCGTTCTCTGGCAAGGCTGATAAACATTACATTCTCCTCTACGAAGATGGCAAAAGTCTCTGTAGCTGCTATTACTACTAAGGGCAGCTAAGCAACTAAGAACTTGTTGCTCCTCTGACACAAGAACTCATTTGAGAAGGAAAGTCATAAGGTGAACAGAGATTGAGGGCAATGCAACTTAATACAACTCTTTAGGAAAGGACTATGTGAATAAATATCAAGAGTGATAAAAATGTTTCAGTCCAGTAATTTCAGTCCTTGAGATATAATTTAAGAAAATCATTCAAGGGACGTCTGGATGGCTCAGTCGTTTGAGCCTCTGCCTTCAGCTAGAGTCATGATCCCAGGGTTCTGAGATCGAGTCCCGAGTCAGGCTTCTTGCTCAGCGGGGAGCCTGCTTCTCCCTCTGCCTGCCGCTCTCCCCTGCTTCTGCGCTCGCTCGCTCTCTCGCTGTCTCTCTCTCTGACAAATAAATAATATAATGAGAGCCCCACGTGGGACTCTGCGCTCAGCACGAGGCTGCTTGGATATTCTCTCCCTCTGCCCCTTCTCTGCTCCCTTGCTCTCTCTCTCGCTCGCTCTCTCTGAAACAAATAAATGTTTTTAAAAAATTAGATACAAAAAAATTTAAGTAAATGAATGCATTGGATGCTCATCAATAGCTACATAAGATATTATACTTTTCCATTATAAAATACTAGGCAGCCATTAAAAGAGTAAAATAGAACCATACCTGATCACATGAAGAGCTCATCTTAAGGTATTGTTGAGTGAGAAAAGCAAGATATGGGGTAAAAATATAGAATATAATCCTGTCTTTGTAAAACATGGACAAAAAAGAAAAAAACATGGTGTGTGTAAGATGGGGAAGGAGCAGACAAGCAAAACAGTAAAAGGGGAAAGTGCAATTTTTTTAAAAAGCAGGTATATGAATGTATTTCCCTTATCTGTAAAATAATATATGTATATAGTTACAGGTATAAATGAATTTAATGGAGAAATATACCATTTAAATGAATAAAAGCAGTAGGCATGATTGTATACAATTTGTTTAAACTAAAATATGGACAAAACCATTGAAGGATAAGAAAGAAAATAATTGTTAGGGTTAAAATAGTTCTTGAATGTTTTTTTCAAAATATTCTTTAGTTTTGAAAATGATACACAGTGATAAGAATCTAAAGATTTTTAATACCATATGAACTCTCATGTGTTTTGTTTCTACGATAGAATTAGATCGTTACGGGGAAAAATGCTTTGGTGAACCTTTATATATTAAATAGGTTCCTTAAAAAGGTGTGTACAATTCATACTTTAAATCTAGAAGAGAGCCAGATGCAGCAGGACATGTAGTTTCAACAAACTTCCTGCAGAGTAGATCTCTTATAATGTAAGATCTGCCTTTTAGTTTCTTCCTGATTGTTATGTATTAAGTATAAGAATCACCTATGTCTATCAATATAAACATTGCATAAATAGTAACAACTATTACTAAGCACTTGATATTTGCAGAGCACTGTTTTCAAACTTCAAATATATTTCCTCTGTTATTGCTAGCAATGGAAAAAATTAATTTGTTACCATTTTTCTACTTTAACAGTTAAAACTATTGTTTTTCTGATTTCACTGATAAGGGAGGAAACTAATTCACAAAAATGACAAACTTCCATAAGGTCACAGGGCTAGGAAATGGTGGGGCTCAGATTCAACTTTTCTGCCTCCTGGACAGCAGTAAAATACAAAGTATATACTTGTTTGGTGAATGTTACTTGTCAAAAAGATTTTGTGTGTGATTCTAAATGTAACTTGAATCAAAACAAAACGGTCTTTTTTAAATGGTCACAGGTAGGACGTCATGGAGTAGAAGCCATTTGGGCTGGTGGCAGAAATGGTCGGGAAGTCATGGACCGATTCTTCCCACTGGCTCCAGACCTTTTGTCACCAAGAGGATTATTCTATCTGGTTACCATTAAAGAAAACAATCCAGGTAATCCAGACTACT
Source organism: Mirounga leonina (assembly GCF_011800145.1). Classification (NCBI taxonomy): domain Eukaryota; kingdom Metazoa; phylum Chordata; class Mammalia; order Carnivora; family Phocidae; genus Mirounga; species Mirounga leonina. The sequence goes on from NW_023270442.1 coordinate 9,638,022, forward strand.
TTATCTTTTAACCACTTACTTTGCTGAAATCAAAAGTTAATAATGTTAAAGACTGTAAAGTAACCTGAAATACTGTAAATATAATCACTGACAACAGCTCACACAAACATAACATTCATATTGAAAGAAGAGAGATTTTTAAGATACAGTTTTTTCTGGTTTTAGAAAGTAGTATTTTTTTAAAGGGAGAGGACAGTTTTTCCCCTAATAAAATAATATTCAAACACAAAATCTGTAATTTCTTCTTTTAACACCTCACCCTGAATATTATGAATTTTCTCTCCACATTGTAGTCTACATGCCCTTGACAATTCTGCTATGTACTCTTTAGTTCATGTGAAGTTTTGTTACGAAAGCTACCTCATGGTATGGAGTTTTAGATCTTGGTTTTCAGATGACTCCGTACTAAATTGACCATAATCTTTCTTCTATTTCAGTACACAAGTTTGATTTTCATCTTATATCTTATGTCCTTAGCCCCTCAAATCACATAATGATTACTAAGTTTTGCTTTGTTTGTAAGTCCATTTTCTTAATTCAGTCTTTTTAGTATCACTTATTTACAAAAGGGAAGGTGTTGCTTTTTTCAATATACCTGAAAGAAATAAGCTATTTCATTTACTTCCACTGTACAGTTTGCCCTACTTTCATTGACTTTTTTCATCCCAAAGGAAAGGCCAGGATTGGAGCCAAGCAACTAAACTAATTACTTGCTATAACGACAAGTTTAATTAATGTTTCTGTTGAGTCCAGAGTAAGCCACCACTGCAAAGCAAGGCCGTTCAGTATGATTAGAGTTCTCCACGACACCTTGAAAATGCAGGTGCTCCCATTTGACTAAAGTCCATTTTAATAGAAATTTACTTGGTATACATTGTTTTCTCAGATAAGTAGAATTTGCAAATAGTCTGCGTTTATCATCTTATTAAACTGTTTAGTGATCATACACTCTTCACTAGATGATTTTAATTGGATTTTACCTTTTGTTTTAATTTTTATTCTAGAAGAAATTTTGAAAACAATGACGACAAGAGGTCTACAAGGGACTATTGCACTTTCCAGACAAGCAGGCCAAGAACTCCTCTCAGTCCTGAAGTTTACCAAGTCCTAACTTACTGTGTGTGCTGTGTATTATGCTGGATTGTATATATTGATAATATATATTATATTGAATATATATGTGAATATGTATAGAGAGAGAAGCTGAAAATATTTGGCATATTTTGAAAATGAAGTCATTTCTTCGTTAACAAGTGAAATTGTCAGGTTATATAGAAAAAGGTGGGAAGGGCATTGCATTCCCTTTTCCCCAGGTAATCAAGCCTACAGAAATAGTTGAGTAAGTGCTAGTAAATGCATTTAGAATATATATTATTTGCATTTTACGTATAAAACCTGAACATGAGTGATGTATCCAGTCACTAAACATGAGTCAGGTCTGAAGGTGTTCCTAATGTACTACTGAGGGAAAAAAGCAAGTTACAAAACAGTATGATCCTGTATGTATAATTTTGAAACCCAGCAGAGAGGGTATGTGTGTATGTGAACATCGGAACATCTCAGAAGGTACATGGCAGGAGGGAACGCAGGACTTTTGCTCTTTTATGGTAGCATTTGCACAATGGTAACATATGACTTGTATAATTTTAAAAAGGTTTTCATTTAAAAATTTTTTTAATTTACTTTCACTTGTTCACTGTCTCCATTCTATTTCTATTACTTAGAATGCCTTCTGCCTCCATGTTTCTCCCTGGTCAGATTTTTCCTGCCTTTTATCCTTTGTCATATATTTCTGTTTTCTTCTTTCCTATATGTGTAGGATCAGAGTGAGTGGAATCTAGAATTTATTTTTAATTGGGCTATATTCAGAATCAACTGGAGAAGCTTTTTAAGATTATAAATTCCTAAGCCTGACCATAGATCCGTGGACTCCTCTGCTGAACAGACCTAAAAATGGCCTCTTTTAAAACATGCTTCCCAGTGTTCCTTAAGGTAGTGCACCAAATTTTAAAACTATTGGGTTTTTTTGTTTTGTTTTGTTTGTTTTTAAAGATCTATTTATTTATTTGACAGAGAGCACAAGCAGAGGGAGCAGCAGAGGGAGAGGGAGAAGCAGACTCCCCATGGAGCAGGGAGCCTGACACGGGGCTTGATCCCAGGACCCCGAGATCATGACCTAGGCTGAAGGTAGACACTAAACTGACTGAGCCACCCAGGTGCCCCTAGAACTATTGTTTTAAATCACATTATTATTTAATGCTTAGGATAATGCACAGAAAGAGTGGAATTACCCTCCTTTGATGTTCAGAAAGGTCAAATAACTTGTCCAAAGAAGCACAGTAGTTAAAGGGTAAAGCCAGTATGGCAGCACTCAGACACATCTGACTCCCAAACACTTTCTTTCAATTTGCTTATAATGCAGCAGTAAAGATATCAAAATTAGTATTTACTTGAGTCTAATATCTGTAAATATATTCCCCTTCCCAGAAATAGTCATCTGAAATGTTACAATTAAAAAAAAAAAGGCTAAAAAAACTTAGAACTTTATTGTGGGTCTTTAGTTATAATTTTGGAGAATGGGGTCTTGAATATTTTCAGATAACATTTGAAACACTTTGAAATTCGCATAGAAGGGCGCCTGGGTGGCTCAGTTGGTTAAGCGACTGCCTTCGGCTCAGGTCATGATCCTGGAGTCCCGGGATCGAGTCCCGCATCGGGCTCCCTGCTTGGCAGGGAGTCTGCTTCTCCCTCTGACCCTCCTCCCTCTCATGCTCTCTGTCTCTCTCTCATTCTCTCTCTCAAATAAATAAAATCTTAAAAAATAAAATAAAATTCGCATAGAAGACGACTGTCAACATAGGAGATTAAAAACATAGAAATGCTACATAAATGACCCCAAAACTTCAGCATAACTGTTAATGGACTAAATTGTGTCCCCCCACATTCATATGTTGAGGTCCTGATCCCCAGAACCTCAGAAGGTGAGTGTATTTGCAGATGGGCCTCAAAGAGGTTTAATTACCTCTTTAGGAGGCCGTCAGGGTGGGCCCTGATCCAGTCTGACTGGCCTCCTTACAAGAGATTAGGACATAGGGAGACACCAGGGATGCTTACACACACAGAAACAAACCATGTGAAAGTCAGTGAGAGGCAGCCATCTGCGGGCCAAGGCAGGAGACTGCAGAAGAAACCCCACCTGCTGACGCCTTGCTCTTGGACTCCAGCCTCCAGAACTGTGAGCAAGCAAATTCCTGTTGCTGAAGCCACCAGCCTGCGGCTTTGTCGTAGTGGCCCTAGCAGACTCATGTAGTAATTAAAGGCAGGAAATACTGCATCCTGCAAACAAGAAAGCAGTGCCAGCGTGAAAAGTGGATGCTGTGTCCTGGTGGTCAGAACTGTGGCCCGGAGCCTTCAGGAGGAGAGGTGCAGATCCAGCTCTCTTCGTGTTAAGAAAGAGCTATTAAATACAGGAAGAAAGAGGACCCGTAAAACCACATCATTTGGCCCAAGGGAAGCAGCAAAAAAAACGGTCATACCTTGGATGAAAAGAAAAATAGTAATAATCTATTACTGTTATAGATTAGGCTAACCTCTGTTGTAGGATTTAATTCATCCTATTTACGTGAGGTAGGAACATTAACATGAAAAAGTTAACATTAAAATTATCTAAACCGTTGCTCACCAAGAAGCTACAATCAATGAGAGCAGAAAAAGAAAAAAAAAAAAACAAAAACAAAAAAACAGACACCTAAGGTATATAAACAGTGGAATTGTTATATTCAGATTGTGGAATGTTTGACATGTTTAAAGAATTAACATAAAGAAAAGCTCATACAAGAAGAAACTGGAAAGAACAAATTGAAGTCGACTTTTAAAAATGAGAAATACAGACATGGAAATGCATTAGTGTTAATTTGTGCTTACCAAAAAAACAAACAAAAAAAACAACAGTATTTTAAAACAAAGGAGTGATAATATTCCATTCCAAAATTAAGATGTAGTTCTTTTTTTTTTTTCTTTTTTCCTCATACTGGGAAGAAAAAGGAATACAAATTAAGACAGGACTGAAAAAAGAGAAAAATTTAGACAGGACTGAAAAGACTCAGGAAGAGATTAAGAGAAATATAGCCATGTTAGGAACCTTTATGACTAAATGTAAATCATTTTATGTGTAGATGTAGGATGTGATTCATACATACACTAAAATTACTTTGCATATAAAATAATATAATACATACCAATGCCTATCTCCATTCTGTGTTCATTTTTCTTTTTATGTAAACTTTGTATTGAGGTGGAACATACTTTATAGATTGTATATGTCTTAGGTGTCTAGCTTGATGGATTTTTACGAAGTCAACATCCATTTAGACTACACCCAAATCAAGAAATAAAACACTACCAGCATTCCAGAAGCTCCACCAGATTTCCTTCCCAGTCACCTCCCACTCACCAAGGGAAACCATTGCTTGGCTTTTTGTGTTAGATTTTTATTTCTGCATAACTAACGGCTCTAACTTTACTGCTATTAGCACAAATTTATGGTCTCACAGTTTCTTTGGGTCAGGAGTGTGGGTATAGTGAGCTGGATTCACTGCTTAGAATCTCACCAGGCTGTAGGAAAGGTGTTGCTCATGGCTGTGATCTCATCTGGGTCTCCAGGTCCTTTTTCATGTGGTCGTAGGACTAAAGTCACTTTTCTGGCTGTCGGGTAGGGATAATTCTCACCTTCTACAGGCCTCTCTTGAATCTTTGTACCATAATCACCTCCACAGGCAGTTCACAGAATGGTCGCTTGCTTCTCTATGGCCAGCAGGAGAATTTCTTGACCTGCAAATCTACAGTGAGGGCCTAGAATCTCTTTGAAAGGACTCATCTGATTAGGTCAAGTTCACCCAGTATACTCTTCTGTTTAATTAATTAATCCAAACTCAACTGATGAGGGACCTTATGTAACCTAATTACAGAGAGAAATAAAGTCATTCACAAGTCCTACCCACAGTCAAGGGATGGGGATGACACAGTGCATGTACACCTATGGGAGTGAACCTGGCAGGCCATCTGTTACATTCCTTTTACTACAGATCTGGTCTTCCTGCTTTGACCCTGTATTAATGAATCATATGATATATACTCTTTGGTGTCTAGATTCTTTCATTCAATAGTGTTTTTATGAGATTCTTCCATGCAGTTGTGTACAGCAATTATTTATTCATTTTCACTTTTGTATATTCTCATTACTTCTACTGTATGAATGTATCAAAAAAAAATTTTTTTTAATATTTATTTGACAGAGACACAGCGAGAGAGGGAACACAAGCAGGGGGAGGGGTACAGGGAGAAGCAGGCTTCCCGAAGAGCAGAGAGCCCGACGTGGGACTGATCCCAGGACCCCGGGATCATGACCTGAGCCGAAGGCAGCTGCTTAACTGACTGAGCCACCCAGGCGTCCCGAATGTATCAAAATTTATCTATTCTACTATTGAATATCTGGATTGCTTCTAGCTTTGTATCATTGTGACCACATTTGTATCTTTCAGCAAACATGTATGCATTTCTGTTAAATACATACCTACCAGTTATCTTCAGCTTATTAATAAAAACTTTTCCCAAAAGTCACTTTTTAAGAATTGAGAAACAGAATCCCTAAAATCAAAACCCACAATGGACAGGGTAAACAGCCGAAAAGAGAATTAATGAACTGAAAAAAATTCAAGTGCTGCCCAAAGAGATAAAAGGAAAATACGAAGGAACAATAAGGATTATGAAGGATAAAACAAACAAGAGTCCCAAAAAGAATGTAAGAAAGATGGGGTGCCTGGGTGGCTCAGGTCGTGATCCCAGGGTCCTAGGACCCTTGCTCCGGGGGAGCCTGCTTCTCCCTCTCCCGTTCCCCCTGCTTGTGCTCTCTCTCTCTCTGTCAAGTGAATACATAAAATCTTAAAAAAAGAATGTAAGAAAGGCAATATTTGAAAAGATAGTGGCTAGTATTTTTCTGGAATTGGCTTTTTAGAAAGAAGACAGATTCCAGAAGCACAAACAAAATAAAGGGAAATCCACACCTAGACATAGCGTAGTGGCATTGCAAAACATCAGAGGCAAAGAGATCTTCAAAGGTAATCAAAGGGAAGGAACGACTCACTGGTAAGCATGGGTTGGCAAACGTTTTGTAGCTAAGATACTGGAGTACGGCCCTGGCCATTCATTCAAGTATCGTGTGTGGCTGCTTTGGCCTACGGAGGCAGAGTTGAGTAGTCACAGCTTAGACCACAGAAACCACATGGCCCACAAACCTCAAAATATTTACCATTTATCCCTTTAATATGTTTGCCAACACTGCTACAAAGGAACTATAATTGAAGTAACAACAGATTTCTTAAACAGCGACGAAGGAAGCCAAAAGCCTGTGGAATAACATCCTCAAAGTGTTGGGAGTAATGGTCCATCTGTTGGGTTCCAACAAAACTCTGACAAGCAAGGTTTGTAAAAGTAGATAAAAATGAGGGAGTTTGGGGCACCTGGGTGGCTCAGTCGTTAAGCGTCTGCCTTTGGTTCAGGTTGTGATCTCAGGGTCCTGGGATCGAGCCCCACATCGGGCTCCCTGCTCTGCGGGAAGCCTGCTTCTCCGTCTCCCACTCCCCCTGCCTGTGTTCCCTCTCTCGCTGTGTCTCTGTCAAATAAATAAAATCTTAAAAAAAAAAAAAAAAATGTTTACCAACAAGAGATCTACAGTAAATGAACTTCTAAAAGGTGTATTTCAGGGGCGCCTGGGTGGCTCATTTAAGCATCTGCCTTCAGCTCAGGTCATGATCCCAGGGTCCTGGAATCGAGCCCCACATCAGGCTCCTTGCTCATCAGGGGAGTCTGCTTCTCCCGCTCCCTTTGCCATTCCCCCCTCTGCCATTCCCCCTGCCTGTACTCTCATTCTTTCTGTCAAACAAACAAATAAATAAATAAAAGGTGTGTTTCACGGAAAATGAAAAACATCCCAGAAGTCTCAAATGGGGGGTGCCTGGGTGGCTCAGTCGGTTAAGCATCTGACTCTTGATTTTGGCTCAGGTCATGATCTCAGGGTCATGAGATCAAGCCCTGTGTTGAGTTCCATGCTTGGTGGGGAGTCTGCTTAAGAGTCTCTCTCTGCCCCTCCCCCCACTTGCACACACGTACTGTCCTTCTCTCTCTCTTTCTCTCTCTCTCAAATAAATCTTTAAAAAAGAAAAAGACTGGAAATAAGGTGATGAAGATATATCAGACAAATCAACAAGGTGAGATAGCCCCCTTAATAGCTCACTGTACTAGGTTGAATAGTGCCTCCCCCAGATTCATGTCCAACCAGAACCTGTCAATGTGACCTTATTTGGAAAGAGGGTCTCTGCAGATGAAATCAAGTTAAGATGACATCATACTGGGTTAGAGTGGGCCCTAAATCCAATATGACTGGTGTCCTTGTAAGATGAGGGAAATTTGGATGTAGAGATGCAGATAGAGAAAATGCCATGTGAAGATGAGGAAGAAACTGGAATGATGAGTCTACAAACCAAGCAATGCCAAGGATTGTGGCAACTAGCAGAAGCTAGGAGAGGCTAGAAAGGATTCTTCCCTAGAGCCTTCATAGAGAGCATGGCACCTTGACTTCAGACTTCTGGCCTCCAGGACTCTGAGAGAATACATTTCTGTTGCTTTAGGCTATCTACTCTGTGATACTTTGTTCCAGCAGCTCTGGGAAGCTCATACAGACAGTCCCAATGCATTGTTAGAAATGGGCACTAAAGAATGATAAAGATTTACACTTCACCAGGCAGATATTCACAGTTCTAAACTTGAGTGCAACTAGTAAACTAGCCTCATACTGTATAAAATAAAAATAGAAACACAAGTATAAATTGACAAATCTATCATATAGGAAGATTTCACATCACCTCTCAATCACTACTGCATCAAGGAGATACATGAAAATGATAAATGTAGAAGATTTGAACAATAGATATAAGGTGGATTTATAATATAGAATTCTGGAACCAACGGTTCGAGAATACGTTAAGGACATGGGATGTTTACAAACCTAATTACATATTAGGCCAAGAGCAAGTCCCTATAAAATTCAAAGAATCAGTATCGGGCGCCTGGGTGGCTCAGTTGGTTAAGCAACCGCCTTCGGCTCAGGTCATGATCCTGGAGTCCCGGGATCGAGTCCCACATTGGGCTCCCTGCTTGGCAGGGAGTCTGCTTCTCCCTCTGACCCTCCTCCCTCTCATACTCTCTGTCTCTCATTCTCTCTCAAATAAATAAATAAAATCTTTAAAAAAAAAAATTCAAAGAATCAGTATCATATAGCCTATATTCTCTGACTATAATACAATTAGGTTATAAATCACTAAGAAAAAGTTAAATTTTTAAACTTCATACATTTGCAAAATTCAAAACATGCTTCTGAATAATTTATAGTTCAAAGAATAATAATTGGCATTTTTAAAATTCCTGAATGATAATTTCAGTATCAGAATTTAGGGAATGCAGTGGAAGTAAAACTGAGAATGAAACTTACAGCCTTAAGTGCTTATTTAAAAAAAAAAAAGGCTCAGAATTAATATACTAAGTGTCCAATTTGAGAAGTTAGAATATGTTCAAGTAGAAAATAGGGACTATAATAAACATAAGAGCAAAAATCAATGTCAAAGGGTGAAATTTGAAAAAAAATTCTCTTTATATTGATAAAAAGAAAAGGCACAAATAGAAAGATGATACTGTGAACACTTTGATGCCAGTAATTTTTTTTCCTTTTTTTTAAAAAGATTTTTTATTTATTTATTTGACAGAGAGAGGGAACACAAGCAGGGGGAGTGGGAGAGGGAGAAGCAGGCTTCCCCTGGAGCAGGGAGCCCGATGCAGGGCTCTGTCCCAGGACCCTGGGATCATGACCTGAGCCGAAGGCAGACGCTTAATGACTGAGCCACCCAGGCACCCCGATGCCAGTAATTTTTAAACGGAGATGAACTGGCCAACATTCTAAAGCAGTGGTAACTCAAACTTCAGCATTCTCCCAGAATCCTCTGGGGGACTTGTTAAACCACAAGATTGCTGTTAAGACACCCCTGGTGTTCCTTATTCAGCAGGACTTGAGAATTTGCATTCTAACAAGTTCCCAGGTGTGATAGGTTTAAATAATTTTCCCCAAAGTTATCAGGTCCTAATCCCTGGAGCCTGTAAAATATTACCTATCTGGAAAAGAAGAATACCACTTTTTAAGACAAAAGATGTAGTTAAGGGGCTATTTGCAAGATATTTGCAAATATCTTCTCCCATTCTGTCGGTTGCCTTTTGGTTTCGTCAACTGTTTCCTTTGCTGTGCGGCAGCTTTTATCTTCATGAAGTCCCAATAGTTCATTTTTGCCTTTGTGTCCCTTGCCTTTGGAGATGCGTCTAGCAAGAAGTTGCTACAGCCAAGGTCACAGAGGTTGCTGCCTGTGTTCTCCTCTAGGATTTTGATGGACTCCTGTCTCACATTTAGGTCTTTCATCCATGTTGAGTCTCTTTTTGTGGGTGGTGTAAGGAAATGGTCCAGTTTTATTCTTCTGCATGTGGCTGTCCAATTTTCCCAACACCATTTGTTGAAAACACTGTCTTTGTTCCGTTGGACATTCTTTCCTGCTTTGTCGAGGATTTGACCACGGAGTTGAGGGTCCATTTCTGGGCTCTCTAGTCTGTCCCACTGATCTATGTGTCTGTTTTTGTGCCAGTACCATACTGTCTTGATGATGACACCCTTGTAATAGAGCTTGAAGTCCGGAATTGTGATGCCCCCAGCTTTGCTTTTCTTTTGAAAAGCAGACGCTTTTGGGGGCATCACAATTCTAGCTCTTTGGGGTCTTTTCTGGTTCCATACAAATTTTAGGATTATTTGTTCCAGCTCTGTGCAAAATGTTGGTATTTTGATGGATTGCATTGAATGTGTAGATTGCTCTAGGTAGCATAGACATTTTAACAGTTTGTTCTTCCAATCCATGAGCATGGAATGTTTTACCATTTCTTTGTGTCTTCCTCAATTTCTTCATGAGTGTTCTGTAGTTTTCAGAGTACAGATCCTTTATCTCTTTGGTTAGGTTTGTTCCTAGGCATCTTATGGTTTCTGGTGCAATTGTAAATGGGATCGATTCCTTAATTTCTCTTTCTTTCTCAGTGTATAGAAATGCAATTGGTGGGAGCCGAGCTGAGCTTCATCCAGGCGGCGTGTTCTCTCTGCCGTGAGCTTTCTCGCTAGCTGAATTCAACTGGATGAACTCTGAGTGGCCGAGTCAGATCCAGATCCAGATCCAAACAAAGAAAAGATGATCCAGGGTCTAACCAGCACGTGGGTGAGCAGCAGCCCCGTGGTGAGCAACTGAAACAAAAGGACGCACCCCCTGAGAGTCAAGATACTCTACCTGATCAAGGGAAGGAAGTTGAAGGAGGACCTGTGGCTCAAGGATTGGACCTGGAAGCTGATCTCCAGGAGCTGCCTCAGGCAAAGGCCGGGGGTATAACTGAAGATGACCCTGATGTCAAGGGGCCAAGTATGCCCTTTTTAGAGCCCTTTAAAATGCCGGAAGCAGGTGAAGGACTACCCCAGATTTAAACAAGGACAAGCTGAAACATGCAAACTACTCTTATGTGGGGTACTTCACTGTTGAAATTCTCTCAATAAAGTTTTCCAGACGTTCAAAAAAAAAAAAAAAGAAATGCAATTGATTTCTGTGCATTGATTTTATATCCTGCCACTTTGCTGAATACCTGTATGAAATCTAGCAATTTTGGGGTGGAGTCTTTTGGGTTTTCTAGATAGAGTATCATGTCATCTATGAAGAGACTTTGACTTCTTCTTTGCCGATTTGGATGCCTTTTATTGCTGAGGCTAGGATTTCTAGTATTATGTTGAACAATGGGGGTCAGATAAAGGGCTAGTATCCAAGATATAGATACTAGATAAAGATATAGATAAAGAACTTATCAAACTCAACACCCAAAAAACAAATAATCCAGTCAAGAAATGGGCAGAGGACATGAACAGACATTTCTCCCAAGAAGACATACAAATGGCCAACAAACACATGAAAAAATGCTCAACATCACTCGGCATCAGGGAAATACAAATTAAAACCACAATGAGATATCACCTCACACCGGTCAGAATGACTAAAATTAAGTCAGAAAATAACATGTTGGCGAGGTTGCAGAGAAAGGGGAACACTCTTACACTGCTAGTGGGAGGCAAGCTGGTGCAGCCACTCTGGAAAACAGTATGGAGGTTCCTCAAAATGTTAAAAATAGAGCTACCCTATGACCCAGCAATTGCACTACTAGGTATTTACCCAAAGTATACAAACATAGTGATCTGAAGGGGCACCTGCACCCCAATGTTTATAACCGCAATGTCCACAATAGCCAAACTTTGGAAAGAGCTCAGATATCTGTCAACAGATGAATGGATAAAGAAGATGTGGCATTTATATATATGTACAGTGGAATATTAGCCGTCAAAAAAAATTAAATCTTACCATTTGCAATGACATGGATGGAACTAGAGGGTATTATGCTAAGCGAAATAAGTCAATCAGAGAAAGACAATTATCGTATGATTTCACTCATATGTGGAACTTAACAAAACAGAGGATCATAGGAGAAGGGAGGGAAAAATAAAATAAGACAAAATCAGGGAGACAAAGCATAAGAGACTCTTAACTATAGGAAAAACACAGGGTTGTTGGAGGGGAGGTGGATGGGGGGATGGGGTAACTGGATGATGGAATGTAATGAGCACTGGGTGTTATATGCAACTGATGAATCACTGAACTCTACCTCTGAAACTAATAATACACTATATGTTAATTAATTGAATTTAAATAAAATTTTAAAAAAAGAAAAAAAAGCTAATGAGAAATAATAAGCCTGAGTAATTATATGCTTATTATGAACTCCCCCTCAGAAAAGTGTCAAAGTTCAGGTTCAGATGGTTTTACAAAGGTGAATTTTACAAAATTTTCAAAGAGCAGATTATTTCAGTTTTATACAAGTTCTTCCAGAGAATCAAGAAAGAGAGCCTACTTCCCGTAGGAGTGAGGGTAAGATGACTGCTGTAGCAATCTCCACATCTGTATGGCTCAACTAAAACAAGATAAAAGCCATCACTTGCTCAGGTCACAGGCCAGAATGGTTGTGGGAAGGAGCGCAGCGGAGGTTTATTGTTGCGGGCAGTTATGCAGAAACCCAGAATTCCCCATCCTGTGACGCCACCATCTCCAACGCGAACTTCCAAGAATGGAGGATGACCCATGGGAGGTTTTTATGGGCTGGTTTTATAAGTGACCTCCCTCACTTCCCCCTTAATTACATTGGCCAGAACGCTGACACACGACCCCAACCTAATTGCCAAGGTCTGCAAGATTAATTCAGCCATCTCAGGAAAAAGAGGAGATGAAAGGATAATGCAGAGCACTAGCATCTGTTGCTCGCTGGGGAGAGTTGGCAGTTGTGTTCTCCGTGACTCGTTCTGCCTTGTCTGTTCTTCCCCGGGGCCACATTTGACATAGGTGTTACCTGGTGCCACTGCCACATACATCACATTACCTCTAAGTCCCCACGAAGAAGGAAAAGAGCCTGGAGGGTCACCGTGGGAGATCTTATGGGCCAGCTCTGGAAGTAACATCTATGACTTCTGTTCACATTCCAATAGATACAACATCTTGGGCGTGAGAAATTTTGCCGTCAGCTTCCTGCCCAACCAAGCGCTGCTCTAAGGCACATTCAAGAGTCACACAGTGGGGGTTTTTTTGAGGGGGGGGCGGGGGGAGGGTAGGCACTGGGTTTCTTTGACAATAGATTTCTTCAAACACTTAGTAGGTTTCTGATCCATTTGCTGACAGTCCCATTTGCCAATCACTACATCCAACTAATTTGTTCCTAGGAATAGTTCTTAAACCTGCTTTGTAGCTTTAAACCTGTGCTTTTCTCTCAATTAAATGGTAGAACTGGGTGGGAAGATAGCATTCTTGATCTGATCTTAATAAGACTGAATTATTCTTACTATTTGGGATCTAGAGGCTGTCAGGTTTGCAATCATTTGGTACCTTGCATTTTTAGACTCTCTGTGACTTTCCATTGTTTCCTCTAAACGGGTCTGTTTTTCCCTATCACACTTTGCCGAACATAGTTAGTAACAATCAACATACATCACAGTCACAGTTTTCCAACCTTTCTTCCTAAAGCTCAGCTAGTACTTAAATATTGTCAATCACAGTTTTACCAATTGTTTTGCCAAGGTATAACATGCGCTACCATCTAATCAGTTTCTGTTATCAGTTTCTTCACCCTTCCATACCCCGCAAATAACAAAGCCAATATGACATATCTTGGGATTTTATCAAAATTGCAGTACACTTCAATGTGCCAAGTTCTTTATTAGTGACACAAAATAGAAGTTTTTGGTTGCCTATTATTTATAGTGTAATGTGTTTGTCAAGGGGGTGGAGAGTGCTCTGTTCCATTCATTCATTCAGAGACTCGGGGTTCTTCTATTTTGTACCACCATCATGTTCAGCTTTTAAGTTAACATGGTTAGGGAAAAAAAGAATGGTGGATTATGCATGGGAGATTTTTACGAACCAGTCCTGGAAATAGCTTAAGTCAATTCACATTCCATTGGCCAATTTTCAGTCAGATGTTACCAATATAGTTTAACCGTATGCCCAAGAAGAAGAGACAATTCTTTCCCCAACTAACTGTATGAGGCAAGTTTAACCTTAATAACAAAACCAGACAAGAATTGTATAAAAAAGGAAAATTACCACCAGTCACATCAACGTAGAGGAAAAAAATGATAAAACTTCAACAAACTAAGTCTAGCAGTATATATAAAACAGATGATACACCATGACCAAGTTGAATTTATCCCAGGAGTGTAAGCATGGTTTAATAGAAAAATCTATAAATTCCATTTATCATTCTAATAGATTAAGGGGGGGGACCCATATTATCACCTCAACAGATGTGGAAAATCATTTTTAAGATTTAATACACTTAGAAAACTAGGATGAGTAAGAACTTTGTTAACCTGATATGACCTGTATACCAAAATCTATGGCAAATATTCTTAAGGAAAAACTCTGGAAACATCCACCATCTCCTTCTAAAAATCAAGAACAAGACAAAGATGCCACCTATCACCACTCCTATTCAAGATTTCCACTGGAAGTTCTAGCCAGCAAAATAAGAAAAATAAATGAAAAAGGATAGGAAAGGTTAACAAAATTAAGATTATTAGCAGATGACATGATCATTTACCAAGAAAACTCCAAAGAAGCTACAGAGAAAATATTAGCAATAATAAAGAGCTTAGGAAAGTGGTTGCCTATAGGATCAATATTCAAAAATCATTTGTATTTCTATGCATTTGGCCCCCAAAAGAAGAAAAATGTGTTTTAATAAAACCATTTACAATGAAAACACAATTAGTCACTGTGAAGTGAATCTAACATCTGCACAAGACTAGCATGCATACATTTTTAAAATTTGATTTAAAGACCTAGACAAATGGAGAGTTACTCAAGAATGTTCAAGAATAGGAAGACTTGGTATCTTAAAGATACCAATTCTTCGTGTAGATACAGTACTATTCCAGTCAAAATCCCAAGAGGGTGGGGCGCCTGGGTAGCTCAGTCAGTTAAGTGTCTGCCTCCAGCTCAGGTCATGATCCCAGAGTTCCAGGATCAAGCCCCACATTGGGCTCCCTGCTTGGCAGGGAGTCTGCTTCTCCCTCTCCCTCTGCTCCTTCTCTCTCTCTCAAATAAATAAATAAAATCTTAAAAAAAAGAAATCCCAAGAGGGTTTTTCATGGACCTAGAACAAAAGGCCAAGAACTACCAATACACTCTCAAATAAGAGCATGGAGAAGCTTGAACTACCCAGTGGTCAAAGAGTATTCAACAGGGGCGCCTGGGTGGCTCAGTCGGTTAAGCGGCTGCCTTCGGCTCAGGTCATGATCCTGGAGTCCCAGGATCGAGTCCCGCATCGGCCTCCCTGCTCAGCGGGGGGTCTGCTTCTCCCTCTGACACTCCCCCTCTCATGCTCTCTCTCTCTCATTCTCGCTCTCAAATAAATAAATAAAATCTTTAAAAAAAAAAAGTATTCAACAATAATTAAGAAAATTTTTTTTATTGGCCCAAAGATAAATTGAAACAGAATAGAAAACTCATAAAGAAATGCACATACAGGGGCGCTGCTGTGGCTCAGTTGGTTAAGTTGCCTTCTGCTGGGGTCATGACCCCAGGGTCCTGGGATCGAGCCCCGCATCGGGCTCCCTCCTCCGCGGGAAGCCTGCTTCTCCCTCTCCCACTCCCCCTGCTTGTGTTCCCTCTCTCGCTGTGTCTCTCTCTGTCAGATAAATAAATAAAATCTTTAAGAAAGAAAAAGAAATGCACATACATATAGAAACTCATGTATGATGGAGATAGCACTGCAAATGAAATGGAATTTTCTGTAACTACTA
This sequence comes from Mirounga leonina, assembly GCF_011800145.1. NCBI lineage: Eukaryota > Metazoa > Chordata > Mammalia > Carnivora > Phocidae > Mirounga > Mirounga leonina. Next base: position 9,653,539 of record NW_023270442.1, read on the forward strand.
CTGGTACAAATGACTGTCAGTTCACAACCTCAGGATTTTCCCCGGTAAAATGTGAAACTGGCCCCCATACACGGAGGGCTGAGAGAGACCAAAGAAAGAGGCCGTCCGTTCCAGATAGGTGGGTGGCAGTTTTAATGAGCAGGGAAGCTGACAGACAAGACACCCTATAAGGAAAATGAAGCAAGATGAATAGATCTCAGCACCCACCCACCAGAATCTTAAAAGTTTGCATAGAGGCCTTAACAGGGTTCAGTCACATACACCATCCAGAGAGTCTCAACCACACATTGCTCTCTCAAAGCTGTGTCTTTGAAAATGACTCCAGCTGTGGGAACAGTGGGCAGAACATACATTCCAGGGAAAGGAGAGGGGGTAAGGAGCTCTCCATTGCCTGGGTCCTGCTAGTGGGTCAACCGGCAGTCACATCTTTTTTTTTTTCTTCCAGATTTATGTATTTATTAGAGAGAGAGAGCAACATGCATGCTGGGGGGAGGGACAGAGGGAGAGGGACAGAGAGAATCTCAAGCAGACTCCCTCCTGAGCACAGGGCCTGGTCTCAGGATGCTGAGATCATGACCTGAGCCAAAATCGAGAGTCAGACGCTTAACTAACTCACCTACCCAGGTGCCCCGGTGGCAGTCACATCCTCTTGATGACCTTCTCCAACAGTCTTTCTCTCTCATCACTAAAGTAGATTAAGGAGTAAATATGAAAGACTGAATTTTTTATTTTTTTATTTTTATTTTTTAAAAAGATTTTATTTATTTATTCGACAGAGAGAGACACAGCGAGAGAGGGGACGCAAGCAGGGGCAGAGGGAGAGGGAGAATCGGACTCCCTGCTGAGCAAGGAGCCCAATGTGGGACTCGATCCCAGGACCCTGGGATCATGACCTGAGCCAAAGGCAGATGCTTACCGACTGAGCCACCCAGGCACCCAAGACTGAATTTTTTAAGTTTTAGAAAATACATAGGTGAATCTGGGTGGTGCATGCTCAGGGTCTCTGAGGTTACGATAAAGTGGTCAGCTAAGGCCATAGTTATGTCAAGACTCAAATGGGGATTAATGATCCACTTCTAAGATCACTCATATGGCTGTTAGCAGAATTTATTTCCTTGGCATATGGGCCTCTCCATAAGGCTGCTCACAGCATGGATTCTCCCAGAGAAAGGATCTGAGAACCAGAGACCAAGATGGAAGCTGCTATCTCCTATAACTTGATCTCAGAAGTAACATAACATCACCTCTGCTGCATTCTGTTGGCCATGTGAAGCCCCCCAAAGTCTCACCCCAATACAACATCAGCTTAGCATCTGGAACTCATCGTCTTGTTTCTAACCTACAGCACCTAATGACTCTGCTCTTTTTTTTAAAGATTTTATTCCTAAGTAATCTCCACACCCAATATGAAGCTTGAACCCTTGGTCCCGAGATCAGGAGTCGCATGCTCCATGGTCTGAGGCAGCCAGGCGCTCTACCTAATGGCCCTATTCTATGTGAGGTAGCAGAGAGCTGATGTGCAAATCATAAACATGCTCAAGTGGAGAACCCAAGATGTAGTGACTAGCACATTAATAAGGCACCAGTGTAGAGTGGGGCTAAAAACTCAGGTCTAGAAGTGGATGAGACCCCTCAGGTGTTGTTCCTGAACTAAAGCAAGTGCAGGAACTCCTTATCTGTATGCCGTGTGCTGAAGGGGTACGCTGTCCTCCTCCCCCACACCCAGCCCACAATCTTGGGCCAAGCATACAATAAGTGCTGTGGGTACCACTGTTCAAAAGGATTCTGGAATGCAGCCAGGCAAATGTTGGACTCGGTCCTACTGCAGCCCAGAACTGACTCACCATGGCTCTCGGTCCCCTCATCTAAGCTCTTGGTTTGTCCTCTGATTTTTTTTTTTTTGGTCCTCTGATTTATTTCATCACTAAAGTAGCACCTAATTGCATCTAAGTAGTTTTCACAGGCTGGGGCCTGCTTTCTAGATGTCTAGAGGTCCAAAACCTCTTTTTCATTTTGTATGTTCTGTCCTTTTCAGTCCAAACTATTAACATTGATACAGTCCTCTTTAAAATGTTAAAGTCTCCCAACAATCTTTTGGGGTTAACTCCATTAGTATGTGACACACATAAATTTTCTTCAAGATAACTTCATTACCTTGGCTTGTGCTGAGATGTCTTAGGGGTAATGGCTTTAAACTTCCTGGAGGCCCTATTATTTGAGTCTGTGAGGTGCATCCATTAAATCTTTAGAGGGCCTTTATTCTGACCGAACCTGCCCTGAGGCAGCACCTTGGCTTCCGAGGGCGTACAGAAGGATTTCATAGTCATACCTTTAGCTTCATCTTCAGGCCATGGTTTCCTAAGCAGGCCCCGAATTTGATTTTTCTTCGAAATGGCACAGTGAAAACAACGTGGGCTGAGCCTCACCATCATCCTCAGAAATCTCCAGACTCCAACCACATTGGCCTAGCTCACTGGCAGAGGCAGCGGGATTGGCAAGAAAACCTCATGCGTGAAGTAAAGAATGGGGAAGGAGTGAGATAGAGGTGGGAGCTCTCGGCGGTCCCCAGGGAGGCTTGCTTGTTTCTGGGAGTGTGTGTAAACATGCCAGGACAACATTCTGGGAGTGGACTAGCCCATGAAGGCCCACTGGCTCCGGTCGGCCAGCGCTAAGGAGGGAAAACTGCAGGGCACTGCACTGTGGAGCTTTTACCCTACTTGAAGCTAACGGGTCAGCCTGACAGTTTCACCCAAGAGAGCTTCTGGGTCAGAGACAAAGAGTTTTATTCCTCAGCATAGCGATTCGTATGAGGATCAGCATATGTTCATCCGTTTCTCCTGGCCCCCGAGTCCTACGGGAGCAACACGGACGGGCCCCGACAAAACCCTGCACACATAGGGGGTTGCATCCTCAGAGAGAAACCCTGAACTCAGGGAATCCTGATTTTTTATTATGGGCATTAAGCATGCCTTCCCTTTGTTGTGGAGAGACACTGTTTATGAGACTGAAGAGTAAGAATGCCTGCTCTTTGCTCTAGGAGTGTCTTCTCTTTGGAGACACTATCCCTAGCTTCCAAGGAGGGTCACTAGACACATATTCTTGAAAATATAACCTAGAGCAAAGGGCAGTTTGTGCCTTGCTTGCAAGACATGAAGAAACGTTTATAAGAGAACTATGAAGACTTGTCTCCCAACTGCATCTTCAGCCCCGTGGGGGAAAAGAGACCAGGGACTGGGAGCCGTGGCTCTACGTGCCTGGTGACACACAGCGGTGAGTATCACAGCCGTGGGGCGAGAGTCCCAGAGACAGGGTCTTCGTGGCTCTGAGGTTATTTCCCCCTGCATGACCCTTCCACAATAGGGTAGTGGTAGGGATTCTGGTCGAAGGATAGGTCCAATCCTATTCAAGACAAATGACACCACAACTAGGCCTACACCAAGCAGCTAGTTCAAATGTGTAGAGACTAGGGAAACTAAAATTTTACCGTTGCCAGAATTCAGGACACACAGTGAGACTCCTGCAGCTTGGTGGCCCCCTAGAGCCTTCGGTTGTAGCTTCAGGGTGCTATTCATGTTCTGCTGATCTAGCTCAAGGGCTGGCAAGCCGCCGCTCACAAGCCAAATCTGGCCCACAACCTGTTTTTGTAAATGAAATTTTATTGGACCACAGCCATGCTCACTCATTTGCTTTTGTGATATGCTGGCAGAGTTGAACAGTTAGCGGAAAGCCTAAAATATTTTCTGTTTGGCCTTTTATAGAAAGTTGGCCAACCCGTTTTTGGTACTCAGGAAGAAAACAGAGCAATGTTTCTCAGCTCTTGCTGCATACTATAATTGCCTGAATCTGTTTCAAGATACAGTGATGCCAGGGGCCCCATCGTAGACCACTGAGTAAGCACCATGGAGAATGAGAGCTGACAATTGCTATCTTTTCTTTTTTTTTTTTTTTTAAAGATTTTATTTATTTATTTGCGAGAGAGAATGAGAGACAGAGAGCACGAGAGGGAGGAGGGTCAGAGGGAGAAGCAGACTCCCTGCCGAGCAGGGAGCCCGATGCGGGACTCGATCCCGGGACTCCAGGATCATGACCCGAGCCGAAGGCAGTCGCTCAACCAACTGAGCCACCCAGGTGACCCAATTGCTATCTTTTCAAAACTCCCCATATGACTCTAATATGCAGCCAGGATTGATAACCACAGGAATACAGGCTTTGGGAAGGGATGCCCATATCCTTCACAGGCACAGTGACGAAGGCCGAAATCTGGGCAACTCCCCTGTCTTAGAGTAAAGGAAAAGGGGACACTTACAGTGTTGAGGATTGGCCTAGCCCTGACTCTACCAAGGATACCTACCTTGGACCCAAGATGAGAGCCTGAACCAATGGCCATTAAATCCCTTGCTTTGGTAGCTGCTGAGCATCTCACCGTAATAATTCACACAGGAGTCAGAGAACTGACAGTTGGTGCCAGTCTCTAGTCCCAGGAGGGAGGCCTAACTGTGTTGATGGGCTAAGTCAGTCCCTAAGCACCTGGTGGACCTATCCTATTTCAGGTGCAAATAATCATTAATGAAGTGTACCACCGCCACAGGTGCTGGTGATAAAGAATCCAAAAGTGAGGACGTAGACTTTGAGAGCTGATCATAAAAAATATTGCAGCGTCTGTCTTACTGTCTTGGATCACTCACTCTGGAGGAATCCGGACACCATGTTTGTGAGGACACTCAAGTGGCCCCATGGAGACATTCATGTGGTGAGGGAACAGTCTTCTGCCCACAGCCATGTGATTGAATCATTGGGAAGAGGGCCCTCCATCCCCAGTCAAGCCTTCACATGATGACTGCAGATACAGCCAACGTCCTGACCTCAATTTCATGCTAGAACCACCCACATAAGCCAACCTCAAATTCTTGACCTACAGAAACTGTGTGAGGTAATACATGTTTGTTGTTTTAAACTTCTGTGTTAGGGGTGGTTTGGAGAACTAATAAAACCATCAAAGCAAACAGGTTTATATTCAGTGTTGAGCTTTTCAACTTCATTCATAACATGCACAATATTGTCAGACGTTGAATCAACAGAACGAATTTCCAAAAAGTTTATTCAGTTCCTCGAACTGAACTTTTAAAGTTTTGAGCCCATTTGGCATTGACTTAAACTTACTTCTTTTGATGTATCTGATGACATTAATATAAAACTGGCATCATTTAACTCCAAAGTCCTGCTAATGAAACACATCAGTAATAAGAGCCTTGCTTCTCATATGTGAAATAAGAAAAACTGGAACGGAAAATGAAATTATTTTAGAATAATCACTTGAATGAAAAGTCATGCTTCGCAAAGTGATGTATCAACGTGCTTCCCGCAGTAGCCATGTGCTGAGACAATTGTCTTTGAGCAGTCATATTAAAATAATTAGGAATTTTTGAAGTAGATGGGGTTGCTTATTTAGTGGATTTGCTAAGTGCTGGTGTCTCCCTGGCTTCTATGGTGTATTGTAAATGCCATTTTCTTTCATTAGTTTTCTGAGCTTAAACAAATGTAATCAAAATTTAGAGGACTTAGAAAAGCTTTGATGCCCTTGTAGGACACTTACAGTGAATTACAGCATGAGCTTGAAACCTCCAATGTATCTAAAACCCAATTTATGATAGGCTGCACAGAGAAGAAGAATGCATTGTTCTGCTGAAGTATACTGTTTAATATCAGCTTGTGTGTTTGTTTATAGTGTTCAGTCAGTATAAAGTGTGTGTGTATATATAAATTAAACTGAGGCTATTTGATAGCATAACACAGTTTAGATGTAATCCTAAATTATATAGTTACCTCAACCAATTTGAAATTCATTTGTCTTTTATAGCTTTCTTAAATTAAAAAGAACATTGTTTTTGGTGTAACATTGCTCCATCAGAATCTGTATGTGCATTATCTCCATTGTGGGGATTTTAAAATTATGTCCACAAATTCTCTGACACTCACCCCTTCAAAAGGTGGAGCCTACTGCTGCACCCTGAGTGGGCTTAGGGATTCCCGTCTAAGGATGACCGCATGCCAGAGGGAAAACAGTAACCACGATGAAATAGAAATCATAACCACAATGAAGTATATGTAGAAATTTATTTCAAAAAAGTGAAAATAAAAGGGATATGCTTCCTATATTAACAAACAATAAAAAAAAACTGCTTTTAGATAACTGGGTCAAATTAACAATCATATTGAAAATCATGAGATGAAAAAGCATCACATGTCAACTCTTGTGAAATACAGTTCAAGATGTAGAGAGAAATACACCCCTCAAATGCATCTATCAGAAAACAAACAAAAATAGATAAAATAAGGAAACATCCAACTCAACAAGGTACAAAAAGGATAAGAATAAACTATCAGAAAGTATAAAGAAATAGAAGAAAGTAATAAGCCAAGACAGAAGAATTTATCCCAAAAGACAAGGAAAAAAAGAAAAAAGAAAAAAAATTAATAAAACATAAGAGAATCTGAGGAGTTAAAAACAAAAACATGTTCTCTGGAAAGATTAACAAGATAAATGTCTAATAAAGTAGACCAAGAAAAAGAGAAATGAGACACAAATAAATATTAGGGATGAAAAGACCGTATTTGCAAATAGAGTATAAATGTTAAAATCATAAGAAAATAACATGAATAACTTTATAGCAATAAATTTGAAAACAGATGAAATGGATAATCTCCTAAAAAAATAAAACTTACTAACTTGTGAAAAGTGGAACACTTTAAAGAGTCTATGACATTTTTTTTTAAAGATTTTATTTATTTATTTGACAGATAGAGAGCACAAGTAGGCAGAGAGGCAGGCAGAGGGAGAGGGAGAAGCAGACCCCCTGCTGAGCAAGGAGCCCGATGCGGGACTCAATCCCTGGACTCCAGGATCATGACCTGAGCCGAAGGCAGCCGCTTAACTGACTGAGCCACCCAGGCGCCCCGAGTCTATGACATTTAAAGCCATTGAATTAGTTGAGTATCTGCCCATTCTACCCTCACCCCATAAAATAAAAGCACCAGGTGATTTTATGGGTGAGTTTTACCAAACATTCAAGAATCCTAACTCATTTTATGATACTAGTGTATCATTGATAGCAAAACCAAATGGAAACAATATAAGAAAATTTAGGTTAATTTCCCTTATGAATATAAATAAATACAAGAAAGATCATAGGTTGATTTTGTGAACAAAGATGCAAAATTTGAAAAAAATATTTTTTAAACTCACAAATATATTACTAGTAATAATAGCACTGATCATGACCCAAGTAGTGTTTATCCTAAGAATGCAAGAATGGTTCAACATTAGGAAATCTATTTATGTAATCCACCTCAAGGACAGAGGAAGGAAAAACAACAATTTGTCATTTAAATAGATGTAGAAAAAGCATTTGATAAAACTCATCATCCATTCAGGACTTTAAAATATAAGCAAAGAATAGAAAGATACTTCCTAATACAGAGTATTATGTACCCCAAATCTATACATGTGTATCACATTTAGTACTTAAAATATTCCATCTTAAAGCTAATCAAGAAACAAGGAAGACTGTTTACTAAGAAGTCTTGCCAGCACAGTAAGATGAGAAAAAAAGATGTGACATTCCACAGGCACTGTCCTCAGAACTACTGCCAAGCTGACCATGACAAAGCTCCACATTATGTAGGCATGAGGAGGTGCTGAATTAAGGAAAGTGCTTTCCCAAAAATGTAATTAATTGTAATTTTGTGACAATTAACTACAAAACCATTTCTAGTAAGACATGTCAAAATGTGTATTCTTTTGTTGATAGAAAATGTAACCTTTTCATTTCCTAAAGGCTGTTGGTTTTGCTATTAGGGAAGCTCTGACAACAGAAATGTTTGATTTCTCTCTCTTTTCCAGCAATGGCTAGAATCCTAACCACAGAGCCTTTGGAAGATGGGCCTCAAGCAGTAAAGCAGTTTCTTCAACATTTCTAGCACTGTAACTTGACTAGCTTACCTAGAATAGAGAGAGCGTGACACGCTATTCATGTCAGATTCTCTAGCACCAAATCTCAAGAAATATTTTTAAATCTCTATAAAACTATCAGTAAAGATCTGTGTGGGTCTGGTATTAGAACCTGATAGCCCACCTTACACTTAGCATCTGCCAGAACAGTAACTTCAAACTTTATTGCTTGCATACCTCTAAACACATTTTGGGAAAATATGTACCACTTCACATTATTTTTTAAATTGATAACTAACATTTACCATCATAAATTTAAATAAGTTTAATATCATCTCCAGTGGCATATGAGACTTACATTTTTAAAAACTGTTATATCATTCTTTTAAATGTATCTAACAGAATCTAAATACTATAGCAATTTGATTCCCACCATCATCGTATCGTCTGTGGTCATACCACCCTTGGCGTGACTGATCTCGTCGTGTACCATCATCAATATAATAATACAAGAACAAACTCTTCAATGGTCAGACAGTTAACATCATTCATTGGGTCAGTATTTTTATTCCACTTACCTCACAGAATTATAGCATATTTTAGTGCTTAAAATATTTTTATTTACCCCCATAATACTGTTCTGTAACAAAATGTAAGTTGAAATTTTAAAAAATTAATTTCCTGTGACCAGACTATAGGTATTAAAAATACATTTTTCTAAGTTATTAAATAACTACTAGAACACAAATGATAAAAACATCAAGAGAAGAAAGAATAAAACAACAACAACACAGAAAATCTAAGACACATATGGTTTATGGTGAAAATTGAGTAGAACAGGAGAGAAGGAATGGAGCAAAAGTGCTATTTGTAGAGTTCATGCCTCAGAATTTTCCAAAAAATGACTAAAGACATCAAATCCCTGATTCAAGTAGTTTTACAATCCCAAACAAACAATAACAACAAAAATCCACACCTAGAGACACCAAACTGTTTAAAACCAAAAACAAAGGGAAAATCAAAGCAGCCGGGGGAGGGTGGGGTGAGGGATACATTCCTTACAAGGAATAATAAACTCCAATTCTTTGCAACAGACACAGTGGAATCCCAAAGATGCAAGACACTGTACTGTGATGAAAGACAGGAACTGCCAAAGATGCAGGGAAGAGTGGAGATCAATACAAATCAATACAAAGAGGACATATAACAAATACAAACTAACATACAGGCTAATAAAGCAGTAATGTCTTGTGGGTTTTAAAATATAAAGAAATGCTTGAAAACAATAGTACAAAAGAACAATAGTGTAGGGCGCCTGGGTGGCTCAGTTGGTTAAGCGACTGCCTTCAGCTCAGGTCATGATCCCAGGGTCCTGGGATCGAGTCCCACATCGGGCTCCCGGCTCGGCAGGGAGCCTGCTTCTCCCTCTGACCCTCTCCTCTCTCATGCTGTTTCTCTCTCGCTCGCTCTCCAATAAATAAATTAAAAAAACAAAACAAAACAAAACAAAACAAAACAATAGTGTTGAAATTATTCTAAGGTCCTTGAATTGTCCTCCAGGAAGTGGTTAAAGTATTAATTCATATGAGATATTAAGCCAAATGTGTATTGTTATAAACTCCAGGATAACCTTGAATAATAAACCATACACATTTATAATGTAAAGTTAAGATAATAGAAGGATGTAAGAATAAAAGATACTCATGAAGACTACGGGTGCTTGGAAAACGAACAACCTCATGAGTCCAAAAGCAGCAAAAAAAGAACACACAAGCAATGAGACAATTAGAAAAATATAAAACTTATCTATATTATGTAAATGAGCTAAATATTACTATTAAAAAACAAAGGTTGTTAGACTGGATAAAGAACACTGACATTTTACAGGCATATGCAACTCTAGAAAATTATGGTCATCCAGGTTTGCAAATACTGACTAATACTGGAAAAGACGAGCACTCACACAAGTATCAAAACAGTTGTAAGAGACTCTGTTGGTCGTCCTTCCATATATCTGTTCTCCCCACCTTCCTCAGCAACGGAACTCCTGACTTTGAGCTGGACATATGGCTACTAGGAATAAAGATATTCTCCAGCTGCTCTTGAAGCTCGAGATTGACAGGAGAAAAAATTCTTCCTGAAGGATGTGCGTGTTGTGTGTGACTTGTGAAGAGCATCCTCACAGCAAGCGAGCACATTCCTCTTTCTTCCTTTGTGCTGACTGTAAAGTGCATAACAGCTGGGGCTTGCTTGAGCTGTCAGCTTGGGCCATGAAGTGGAATCACAATTTGAGAATAATGAAGCAACAACTAAGAAACCTAGGTCCATGTACATACGTAAGAAACCTCGGTCTGTCATGATTATGGAGTACAGCCCTCAACTGCTTACATCTGGACTTCATTTACAAAAGAGAGAAATTTCTTGTTTAAGAAATTTGCTTTGGACTGTTTGTCATTCAGAGCCAAATCTAATTAATACTGAAGTCTCAGGAACTCCCCCCCAAATTAAAGAGCATTAACATGTAGATCTTGGCGGCGCCTGGGTGGCTCAGTCAGTTAAGCAGCTGCCTTCGGCTCAGGTCATGATCCCAAGGTCCTGGGATCGAGCCCTGCATCCGGCTTCCTGCTCAGCGGGGAGCCTGCTTCTCCCTCTCCCACTCCGCCAGCTTGTGTTCCCTCTCTCGCTGTGTCTGTCTCTATCAAATAAATAAAATCTTTAAAAAAAAAAAAAAATAAAAACAAAAAGTAGATCTTGGTCTAGTATCCGAAATATATATATATATATAGATCAATATATACTATAATTATTAATATTAATATATTAATATATATTAAATATATATTTTAAAGTCTTACAACTCAACAACAAAAATTTTAAAATGAGCAGAGGATTTATATAGCTATTCTCCAAAGATACACAAAATGGTCAATGAACACATGAAAAGATGCACAACATCATTAATCATTAGAGAAATTCAAATCAGACCCACAATGAAATACCACTTCACATCCACTAGGATGGCGGCAACTGGGAAAAAAACAAAATAATAAGTGTTGGCACGGATGGGAAGATTTTGGAGCCCTTGGACACTGCTGAGAATATAAATGTGGCAGCTGCTATGGCAAACAGTTTGGTGTTTCCTCAAAAAGCTAAAAATAGAACTACCAGCAATTCTGCTCCTATGTATATACTCCAAAGAATTGAAAACATGTACTCATAAAAATACTTGTACATGAATGTTCATAGACACATTGTTCACAGCAGCAAAAAAAAACAAAAACAAAAAACACAATTCACATGTCCATCAAGAGATGAATGGATAAATAAACTGTGGTATACACATCCTGTGGAATATTATTCAGCCATAAAAAGGAGTGACATACGGATACATGCTACCATGTGCATGAGCCTTGAAAACATGCCAAGTAAAAGAAAGCAGATACAAAAGGTCACATGTTATATAGGTAAATCCACAGAGACAGAAAGTAGACTGGTGGTTACCAGGGGTTGGGTGGGAGATTAAGGAGTAACTGTTAAATTGTACTAAATGCCACTCAGCTGCCCATTTAAAAATGGCTGTTATGTGAATTTCACTTCATTTTTTAAAAAGTAAATCTAGCAAAAATTATGAACCAAGAAACCTATTAGGAATAGGTTTTTATTAAAAGAGCCTAGTGAAAGTCCTAATAAAAGATTGTTCTATAGCCAGTAACAAGTAAATCTGAATCCGTTTTAAACCTATTTGATCAATCCAAACTTGCCTCAGTTTATCTTAATTGATCAATGACAACTTGCCTCTGGAAGCCAATCATTCAGTGACAGTCTCATACTTCAAAGGCCAACCAATCAACAATAAACTTAGTAAATCTGCTGAAAGCCAGCTGGCCCCAGATCTTGCCAGAATAACCATGTCTGTAAGACTGACCTCAATCCACTCGACCTCTGCAACCAACTGAACACCATAACAATCCCTCACTCAAAAACCTCATATAAAATTAGCAGTTGGGTTTATTCAAAATGATGGGCCTAACCAGCACAACTCTCCCTTTCCCAGCTATTGTTTCAGTTATCAAGTGGTAATCTTCATCTCTTCCTTGGACAATTCCCACAAGAAGATCATTTAGAATACCTCATTTGATGGTATTCCAGTGGATCCTTGGACCAACAGGAAAGATCAGTGGCTTCTTGAGCCCCACACTCCAGCAGGTCTCAGACCTGTTGCCAGGTGAGTTTCTCAAAAACAATCTGAACTTAGACCAGTTTCATTTAGTTCTTATTGCTCAATTTATCTAAGACTTCTAAACAAATAGATCTCCATATAAGTTTATTTATTATACTTTGTCCTGTCTATATGATAACCTACCTTCTGATTTAGAGGTGAACTATTTGGTAAATATTTTTGCCATTATCCTATTTTCCCACTGCTTGGTTTGTTTTCACATTTTTGTTCATCTATTTATACAAAATCTTGTTTTAAGTATTCCTGTTTTGTCCGTTGTTGTCTTGCGTGTGTTGAATGTATAAAAGGAAGTACTTCATAGGGAACAGACAGATGCAATAGGCTCCAAATCAGTATAAATTGACTCTAAAGACTAATGGCCCATTAGACTGATGACAATTGGCTGCTAGAATGATTGGCCGAATTTTGCTTTGGGTCATCTTCATGAGTACTCCTCAAGGCCTGGCAATTTGTAAAAGAAGTTCACTTTGTTTAGTCTTTATTTCAGGATCATCAATGGCTGGGGTCATTGATCAGCAGCTCTTTCCTCTCCTCTGCTTGGTTGGGGACCCTCATCTACTGCTAACAAATACACTTTGGACAAATGCAGTGCCTTTTTCTTGTCGTTGATTTGTCTATGTCAAAGGCACAACCTCCTCCTAACAGTTTTCACTACAATCCTAACCCTTGTGCTTAACTTGGTAAGTGGCAAAATTTTGCTAAAAAATGACTTAGAATTACTTATAGCCATTTTAAGGAACTTCTGATATGCCAAAATTAATACATTCAAAGGAGCTCTAGAAAAATCAGGAGGGAAAAGCCTGAAGTATTCAACAGTCAACTTTTGATTGGTATGCTGAGATCTCAAACTGAAATACTGAAAACTCACTGCCATTCAAGCCTTCTGAAATCCACCTCCTCACACCTTTCCCTCTTGATCTTTACCAAATTCCTTCTTCTGCACCTTCTTTTACCTTGAAAAAAAAGTGATCCTTTGCTCAAAGTTTTTCTTAGAACAATTACATCATATCATATCCCTTCAAAACTATTAGAGCAGAATGCAGATCTAAAGAAACTGATATTTTAATCTTGGTTTGGAGTCAAGTAGAGAGCTATAAACAAGGATTTTCTTAACCTTCGGAAAACAAACTTGCTATAGAATTTAGAATTTTGTTAGATATTTGTTGTCCTGAAGTCTGTACCAACAAGTTCACTTAATTATTAGCCCCTCAGATGGGAACAAAATAGTTAAAAGCAGCAAAATCAATAACAACAAAGATCCCAAAACTAGGAGATGGTTTAAATAACCCAGTTTCCTCATAATTCAATGTATGATCCTGAAAGGGGAAGCAAACAGGAAATGTACTACATAAGGCCATTCCAGAAGCCTTTCCCTCATAGACAGATTGGACGAAAATTCAAAATTATAAACAAATAAGATGAGTAAGTAGCAGACTCTGAAAATTGAAACAATATTCTGGGGTACCCTCAAGAGCTAATTTGTAAAGGCAGATGGGCTTGTCCTTTTTTTTTAATGAAAATAGGACTTAAAAATGACAATTTAGAAGATGTCACTTAACATTTCAAAAAGCTAGAAATCAAAACAAATTTCTGACCCTCAAGATAAAACAACTGGTATCAAAAATAAGACCAAAAGGTTTTATGTTCTGTAAGAATTAGGCAGCTCTGGACAAGGATACCATAAGCAGAAGGGGCCTTAGGAAAAATGAATGCCCTATAATGGATAAAAACAGGACAACTATCCAAAGTCTCTCTACTAATGCCACTCCAGGAGACATCAGCACTTAAAAATTCCCTGACCTTCTTCTAAACTAGGGAGACAGGTTTATAAATAGAGATGGACAACAAAATACAGATATGGGTCACTTTATAAACTAATAATTCCACTACCACAGAATACCAGATCCCTCAGAGTACTAAAACCAAATAGTGGAAATGTCTAAATCTTTAACTGTTATTCTGGGACCAATATTAAGATATAGTACTTTCTTTATGACACAACCATTTAATAAGTAAGGTTCTACTTAATATATGAAACTGCCAGGTAATACTGCAAGATTTTTTTTTAAAGCTCTGGAAAATTCTATATATGATTAAAGCATAGCTGATTTGGACATATAACTACACTGTGTGTGCAATTTCAAAAATAATCAAGTGGTAAGCTATGATCCCAGAATTCTTTTTTAAAGATTTTACTTATTTGAGAGAGAGAGCACAGAAGGAGAGGGAGAGGGAGAAGCAGACTCCCCGCTGAGCAGAGAGCCCAGTGAGAGGCTGCAGGCTTGACCCCAGGACCCCGAGATCATGACCTGAGCTGAAGGCAGATGCCTAACCAACTGAGCCTCCCACGCACCCATAATCCCAGAATTCTTTTTTTTTTTTTTTAAGATTTTATTTATTTATTTGACAGAGAGAGACACAGCGAGAGAGGGAACACAAGCAGGGGGAGGGGGGGAGGGAGAAGCAGGCTCCCCGCAGAGCAGGGAGCCCGATGCAGGACTCGATCCCGGGACTCCAGGATCATGACCTGAGCCGAAGGCAGTCACTTAACCGACTGAGCCACCCAGGCGCCCTAATCCCAGAATTCTTACAGGCAAAGACTCCCAAGACATAGGTAAAGTATTTGGATCTGAATTTAACAACAGTCCAGACTGAATCTTCCTAGATTCTAATAAACCCTTCTTTCTGTCTGTACATGTAAAGTTAGACCTGTCCAATGCAACAGTCACTAGCCGCAGGTGGCTCAGTAGGCACTTGAAATATGCCAAGTGTGACTGAGGAACTAAATGTAAAATTTATTTAATTTTAATTAATTTAAATTCCAAAATGGACATGTGATCCAGTTATTGTAAAACTTTTAAGTATGTTTGGAAAAATTTAGGTATGTGAATTTACTTTCTTAACTGTAAATTTTCTGAAATCTAAGTAAAGATCAAGTAATTCTGATGAAAATTTCCTATCTGAATTGAAATGTGTTGTAAATTTGAAATAACACACTGGATCTCAAAAATAATATAGAAAATGTAAAATATCTAATTTTTATATCAATTACATATCAAAATAGTATTTTGGATACCAAGTTAAAATGTGTTACTAAAATTAATTTCACCTATTTCTTCTTACATTTTTTAATGTGGCTACTTAGCAAAATTTAAAATAACATGTGGCTCACATTATATTTTTATTCAATAGGGCTTATTAGTCCTGCTCTAAGGCAATGGTTCTCTAGGGCCAATTTTACCACCCAAGGGACATCTGGCAATGTCTGGAAATTTTTGGTTGTCACAAATGGGATGCTGCACTGGCATCTGGTAGATGGAGGCCAGGAATGCTGCTAAACATCGTATAATACACAGGGCAGTTCCCTAAACAAAGAATTATGCACCTTAAAATGCCAAAAGTACTGAGGTTGAGAAACTCTGCTCTAACAGTTTTTCTGCAGCATGGCACACATAAAAACTCCACTGTCTCTTACAAGCTTATCCTTTGATCCAATAGCTTATTTTCTCTTGCATCAGAGAAACTGCTAACTAGACTAATTATAATTAGTTGAAGCATCTTCACATTTGTACTAAGTTCACCTTTAAGTCTGATTATTATCAACCACAGCTAATACCACAATGCTGGAAGACTGAAAGTTTACCCCTTAAGATCAAGAACAAGACAAGCATATCTATTCTCAACACTTCTGTTCAACACTGGAGGTTCCAGCCAAGGCAATTAGGCAAGAAAGAGAAACACAAGGAATCCAGACTGGAAAAGAAGTAAAACTCCTTATTTGCCATATCTTGTATATAATAGAAAATCTTAAGGAATTTACACACACATATGTGCGCGCACACACACACACACACACCCCTATTAGAATAAAGTAGTTCAGGGGCACCTGGGTGGCTCAGTCGTTAGGCGTCTGCCTTCGGCTCAGGTCATGATCCCAGGGCCCTGGGATCGAGCCCCGCATCGGGCTCCCTGCTCGGTGGGAAGCCTGCTTCTCCCTCTCCCACTCCCCCTGCTTGTGTTCCCTCTCTAGGTGTGTCTCTCTCTGTCAAATAAATAAATAAAATCTTAAAAAAAAAAAAAAAAGAATAAAGTAGTTCAGCAAGGTTGGAAGGTACAAGATCAATATGCAAATTAAATCTAATGGTACCACATAAAGTATATTATCACCTTCTCTTTCTCATTTTACCATCCAGTGGTATAGCGTTCTCAAATCCATTAACTTTATTATCTTTAGCTGATGAAGAATCCCATGATTATGGTTCTGCAGTTCAAGAAGTGTCTATGCCCAGAACAGACATTTTGAACACTGCACTACTAAATTCTTACAAATACTGTTTGTTAATGGGTTTTATATTAAAAAAATGAAAAGGAAGACTATTATCTGGATATACAATACACCAAAGTCTTTTAGAAAAATAGACTAAGTGGACAAACTTGTAGTCTTTTATAGGTTTCTTTTTAAGAGTCTTTTACAGGACATATCACATTGCTAAGAAGAGTAAATAGACAGCCAGTATATTTTTGAAATAACATATCAATTTGGAATGCTACAGAAACAGAGGTTCCTTAACCTAATAAAATCCGATATGAAATATACAAGTTATTTGATGCTTTGGTGCCACCTAAAGAAGTTACTATCCTTAAAAAGAAATCCAGAGTTAAAAAAAAAAAAAGATATTATCAAAGCTGTTAGATTAGCAGACCCCCATGCTAAATACCTTGCTGAGCCCAAAGTCTTTTTGCAAGGAACTTTTATAAAACAAAAAGACAAAATCACGGAGAAGTTCAAGCATTCCATCACAAATATACAAAATTTTTGTTTCCAATTTTGAAACAAACAGAATAACTGGGTTGGAAGACCTTAAGCCAGAAGAGCCACCCAGTTGCACCAGATAAAACCTAACATGGGCATTTATCAAATTCTTTCCTAAAACAACTTAGTACAGTGAGGACAAACTAGCCATGATAATAAACAAGCAAGGGAAGGGGAGTACTTGGATAGCAGAGGAAAGTCCTGGAACAGTAAGAGTAGATGACTACTTACCTCCTCTTCAAATTAATTATAAAGCTATGTTTTAAATAAATAAAAAAATTTGTGTAGAATTAACACAGATAAGTAGGCCAATGGAATAGAATACAGAGTCCAGAAACCAATTTGCACATGCAAAGAGATTTGGTAATGTAAGAGAGGAGCCACTACAAAGTTAATGGGGGGATAGGCATATTATTTAATAAGAGATGTTAGGAGAACTGGCTATCAATATGGGGTAGGATTTCTACCTTACAGCAATCACAAAATTTAATTTGAGGTGAATTAGGCATATTTTGAAATTTATAGCTTTTGAAGCAAAATAGAATTTTTCAGACTTCGGGGAAGGAATAAATTTTTAAAACCTAACACAAAAAGGGCTCAATCATAAAGGAAAAGGGTGATAAATGTGACTAAACTTAACTGCAAAATTCTATATAATTAAGACAGCCACAGACCACGTTAAAGTCAACCCACACACTAAAAGCTGCCATGTAATAGAGAAAAGTAGGCATATAGATAATAAATTCACAATGACCAATAAGTATATGAAATGAAGCTAAGGTTCTTGGTGGCCAGGGAAATATGAATTAAAACAAAAAGCTATATTCTCACAGCTCTGACTAGAAAAATTTAAAAACCTGAGAAGACTAAGTATTGGTGATGAGGCAAGAAAACCAGAACTCTCTTCCCTTACTGTTGGCAGTGCAAACTTACACACCACTTTGGAGAGCAACTGTCTTGACAAGATCTAAAGTCAGAGAGTATACATATCACACGGTCTACATATACGTTTGGGGGCATATGAGAGAATATTCTAGGACATCTGTGTGAGAAAATGTTATCAAGGATGTACACCTGCAGCACTGTTCAAAATAGCAAAAAATAATAATTGAAATGACCATTATTGGGGGAATTGGGAAGTAAACTAATATTCTATAAACAGCAGTTATGTTGAATGAAAAAGCAAGTTACAAAAGACTACATACAATAGGCTATCGCAAATAAAAATATTTTTTAAACTGCTATATATTATTTATGGATACAAACACATGATAAAGTATAAAATCTTAAATAGGAAAGAGTCACACCAACTTCAGAACAGTAGGTTAGCTCTAGGGAGGGAAAGAGGAGATGGCATCAGGGAGGAGTACAAAAGAGGAATATTTTATTTCTTTAAAAATCAGAAGCAAATATGGCAAAATAGTTTGTGAAGAGTACAAGGGCATTTATATTATTATTACTCTGTATACTTGAAATATTTTATAATTAAAAAGAATCTTAATGGGCACATATGGTATAACAATCAAATAAGAACATTAATCATTCACACCACCAAAACTTATCAAATAATAACATTAATTATTTAAGCCACAGAAACTTATGTACATACATTAGAGCATGTGATAAATAAGAGTTAAAAATAAATTCTAAAATTTGCAATTTACATTAGGGTTTTAAATTAATAATTTTGCTAATGGGCTTTGAATCTCATGCAATTTTTAATGTCCTTATGCTAGAATTTTAAGGGATGCTCTGCAGAGTTGTTAAAGCTATATAAATAAAACTTTAATCAATGATATTCTGAATTTCAGTCTTATTTTGGAAAGCTTTTTCTTTAGCATATAAACAGTAACAAGCTTTACATTTATATTTACAAGTCTCAAAGAAATGTGTTAAGAGTCCTAAGTATGAAGAGTAGGTATTCCATTTAATTATAGTGTTTCACCAAGAACCTGATGCCCTAGATACTAACGTGGAAAAACAATGCTCCATTATTCCCTTTTCTGTTCTACTTGAGGTTTGGGTCAGAAGCCAAGAAGTACGAATATTGGAAAAGTTATAAACAAGGTCTTATTATAAAACCATTTTTAAAGGAAAAGTGTGTAACTTTCACAGAATAACACAATCCTTTGGGATTACTATGTCAGAGAGAGACATAGAAAGAGAATATTTTAAGAAAGGCGTTAAGAAGAGGTAGAATTTTGCTATCTGTTCTTCATTGACTGACTCCTTGAGTCTCCAAGGCTATAAGATAATAAACACTAGGGAGAAAAATCCAAGAGACAGACAAAACTGGGTAGGATACTGCATCTACAAATTCAACTCAAGAGATCTGTAATTCATGCATAATACTTCACTCTTGACTACAATACTCTGACCACATTCATTCTATTTCAATAATAACCATTTTACCCAGTTGATGGTAAGCAGTGATTTTATTTAACATGACTTGCTTTTTGCCAATTAAACATTTGCAACAGAGATGATTAGCTGATCTTTCAAGTAAACTTGCTATTAGATATGCTAATATTTCCCATGTAATGGAAGACTGCAATAAAATTATTCCAAGTTCTAAACTTCCATATTTTTATAACTTGGGCACAATTTTTTTAAGGGTAACAGTGATATGGCAAATGGCAGGTATTCACCTATTCCACTTCAGCCCATTATACTGAATTTTACTTAGTACTAAAATTATTAACTTGTACTTCTAAAGGCTGGAAAAAATAAGCTCCCCCAAATCTCTAATGTAGTGTAACTCTGGCCAGTAAGAATAGCAAAATTTGCTTACAAAATTGAAAGCCTCCTACGACATTTTAAAATTTTTGTTTTTTCCACCAATTTTAAGTTTCAGAAATACTTATTTATTTCTTCCCTCTAGATAGAGGGGTAACTACCACTCTGCTTCATGAATGAAATAATCTAATTCTGTTTCTCTCAAATTCATACCCTCTAGAGACTCACTCAAATGGAGTAATAAGTTCACTGACAAGTCTGCAATTCAAATTTCACTAATACATGGAAATTCTTCCACAGCAAAAGGTCAGTGCCGTGAATTTAATTTTCTGAATTTCATAACCCTTGAATGGAGACACCTTAAAGTTCAGTTTACACTCTTTTATATAGGATTTCAGAGCATGCTTCAAATAGCTTATGATAAGCTATATTAATAGCTTAGCCTCATTTTTATCATTAAAATAATCTACAAATAGCAGAATACTAATTAATTTTGTCATAACTAATAAATAAGTCCTAAAATATCTGTAGATATAAATCAACCCTCTCAATTCATTTGCCTCACTTGGACTCTTCTAGAACATAGATCAACAAACTGAACGGGCTTTTTAGCATAATACAGTTGGACAGTGCTTTCACAAATTCCAATTCTGTAATTTAGAGTTTTTCCATATTTATTTTTAAATATACAAAAAGATTAAACTATTAATATAAATATTTTCTCTCAAATATGTAATATTCTTATGTAAAAGAAAAGGTTTCCAAACATTTACAAAGCAATCTAAAGATAAGTAAACCTGATTTTAGGATCATTACTTTAACCAAAATAATTTTCCAGAGAAGGTCCTATTTAAAAGTAATGCTCACTGGCCTCCTCCCATCAACACTTTAAGATGGATCCAGATCCAGAGTCTTTGCTTGATTTACTTCAGGGATCACTTCCAATGGAAGGAAAAAATTCAGAAAAAGGTCTCACGACAGAGTGGACAAGTGGATTTGTTGCTAGACGTAAACCATTTGTACTGAAAAAGAAAAGGTTTTAAATGTTAAAAGTACCTTTTAAAGCTGTCATTTTACATATACATCCAAGGTAAGCTTAACAATGATTAAGTGGAAAGGGAGAATACCAAAATTTTAGCTTCCTCCATTCATCTCCAAAATCAACACAACTCACATTACTTCCAAAGGCTACAGTATGACTCTTTCTCCCTATGTTCCCGCACCCAACCACTAAGACATGTCAGGAAGACCTCCTTATGAAGCAACTGTATCTTGGGCAGCTTTCTTTTCAATATGATGTTTAAAAACAGTAAAGAGCTCTAATGCCAGATGGCCCCTGGTTCCAATTTTTTCAGTCTCCTTTATGGTCTAGATCTTATAGGACCATCTACTGTTTGAGTAAGAGCTATAATAAAAACACCCATTTATTAAAGTGCTTTGATGCTACCAATATCCGTGAATTACTAATTATCTTTTACAGATTTTGAAAAATCATTTTAATATGCCTCTCATTAACTACCATTAAGAGTTTAACATCATTTTCTAAAATTAGATATCACACATATAAATATACATAAAATATAAGTAAGTTATTTTCTCTTTGGACTTACCAAGCAGGCTGAATGGAACTTTTTCTTGCATGTTCTACAGGCTTTTTTGGGAAGAGAATAGTTGAAACCATGAATGACTGAGAAACATATCATGCAATCTTCAACACCCTCAAAACGTTTGTCTACATTATTTTTCCATAAGGCTAGGCCTTCCATAATGCTTCCATTCTGTTAACAAAAAGAAAAAAAATAGAGTAAATATACTCTGAAGACCACCGAAGTTATTTTTATTCAATTTCATAAATTTTAAAGTTGAACTTTAATTAATTAATTTTTTAAAAAAAGATTTTATTCATTTATTTGAGAGAGGGAGAGTGAGCACGAGACAGAGAGAGAGAGAGAGAGCGCGCACCAGCGGCAGGAGAGGCAGACTCCCCGCTGAGCAGGGAGCCGGAGATCACGAACTGAGCTGAAGGCAGACGCTTAACCGACTGAGCCACTCAGGCACCCCTGAATTTTAATTTAGAAAGAACAGAATCTGCTTGGCTATATTCACATCTCCTAAGTTTTCTGAACGTGGGTTTTAAAATGACCTCCCAAGTTTTAGAAACCAGATATAATTTTTCTCCATTAAAGACAGACCTGAAAGAGAGGTTTTGCATCAATACATCAAGTTTTATAGTCTCAACGTGCAAACAACTAACATTTGTTTAAAAGTCAAAGATCTTTGAGAGTACTGTGATTTCTCTAGTCACAGAAGGAGAGTTGAAATATTAGACTAAAAGTAGCTCCAAAGATATTCATTGATCCAGTATCTTACAAAGATTCCCTCTCAAACAATTTCTTTAATACCACGTATTGTTCTGTGTCATCCACAATGTCAGTGGAGTAAAGTCAATTCCTCTCAAACACCAGAAAAAAAAACTGCAGAACCTTAAAAAGGAAAACAGCTCAGTAGGTAGGTTCAGGTCATTTAGGTATACATCTGTGTTGACCCAAGGAAATACAGTATCTCTTCCAACCTCAAGCAGAAGTGATATATTTTATCTTACTTACCTTTCAAAGAGGAGGTCAGCAGTACCATCTGGAAAGCTGAATGTGCACAGAGAAACTTACCTGATGGGTGAGGTAAGTGCTTAACTGCAGCATCCAGTTCCGCCACTGCTGAACAGCCACACCTACTCTTTTCCCACTCTCCACGGTTATTGAACCCAGGGGGTAATTGGAAGGCAGCTGTATTATAAGTTCAATAACTATGTCCTCAATAGTGTAAGTAGCCATCACTTCTCGGGTAGTAGCTCGAGCTTTAACCTGCAACACAGGAAAGGTGATACCTTTTTGCAAATTTCTTTCCTTTCATTCAAAAAACATCTTGATAGGTTGACTATTGGCAGTCAGTCTTCATTCAAAGACAACACAGGTAAACATGTTGGTTTACTGGACAAGAGATATTTAATACATACATTTATATACCTGACATATTTTATAGTGATTTTTATGAAATTCAAAGTTAGTTTCAAAAGAAATCCTTCTCATAAAAAAGTATGTTTTATGATATTAGGGTTGCTGCATAAGTTTTGAACAGACCAGTGACAGAATGAATTCTTAATTATTGCTCTTCTTCCACACCCAGGGTATCAAATATCATCCATATTTAGAAGTCCCCTAAGTCTTTCTCTGACACAGAATTCTCTTGAGCTTTATAGCCAACCATCAACCGTTAGAATTATTTCCACCTGGTTTTAGTTTTCATACTAGCATTGCAAACAACATAAAATACAAATTACCATGCTTGACCAATGTAGTCTTCTGACTGTCCTATTTCCAAGCTAAAAACCATAGCATCATCTTAAATTTTTCCTTCCACCTCCTCCCAGATATTAACTAGCTACAAGTTTGGATAAATCACCACAAAATTTTTAACATTCCTCTCCTTTAATGGAACATTCCCACTGATACTGCCTTACTCAGGCCCTCCTTGTTATTCATAATGTTTACACCAGTGGGTCTCCCTGACTATGCATTTGAACCCAAGCTCCATGCCAACAGCCTATACTATATATTACAGTCAGAGCAATTTTACCCATTATAACACTGACAGTGTCACTTGCTTCAAAGGAAAATTTTCAGTGGCCTAATAGGACCAAATATTTTAAACTATCATTTGAGGCCTTTCCCAGTATGGCTGTAATTCATCATGGAAGCAACTGGTTCTCTATTTACCTTCAGGAATCCTGCTCTGTATGAATGCTGGTTTATTCAGCATTTCTTAGGGCAATCACAGAAATGACATTCTCATCTCCAAGCTTTTTGCTTTTGCCATACTGCTTTCTCTATATTCAACACTTTCTCCTCACTGCCCCTAAAACACAATCCTGCCCACTTCAAAGTAACCTTCCTCCATAAAGGTGCACCTAACCCCCTCAGTCAGATGAACCTTTCCCATGCTGATCGCAGAGCACGCTTCCTCTTAATGTGCCACTTTCCAGTTTCCAACGCAAAAAACATACCGGTATCACTCTTTCCCCTTTATTAGGTTGTATGATATTACACAATAGGAATCTGACCCTACCAAACCATTCATTTCCCAAGTGATTGACACACAGTGCCTGGAATCTACAGGTGTTCCAATATAGATTTTGAATGAACTAATGAATGTTCAAAAAACTCTGACGGGAGTAAATGAAATTATAACATTGTTTCAATCTATACATTAATACTGAGACTTGATACCCAAGAATGAAGTAGAAAATATAGTAGACAATTTCTGTAAATTCTGAACCAATGGTTAATATTGTGATGATACTCACTACAAATGAGAGACATAACCAATATTTAAACAACTTTTCTGGAAAAAATTCAAGATAATACTAACCGTCATGCCATTAAATAGTTGTGTACTTGTTTGCACAGAAGAAATTTCTTGAAAGGAAAGAACATTGCTGACATACTTGCTTGTAAATCTATCTACAATATTGAAAACACGCTTCTCACTACTATTCCACCACAGCCTAACCATGGCAGGCAAGTCTTTTAATGTCATATGATAGACTGAACAAGCCAAGTGTGGGATATGGTAGGGAAGAGTCGCTGTTTCTGAAGAAAAAACAAATTCTTAGTTAATAACATGTATTTCTTACATAAAATAACGGACTAGAAAATCATTTTCAATTCTTTAAAACTAGAGCTAGAGCTCAAAAAACAAACATACCGAAGCCAGAACTCTAGAGTATTAACTTTCTCTCACACGTTCAAAATGAATCATTGGAATGGCAAAAAGAAGTAAAAAGAATGAAGATCCCAAATGACACTGAAAAATCTGCCTAGACATAGCATTCTATATTTCACATGACAGATCACAAAAAAAGGGAACATACATATTTTAAAAAGGACAACCCAAGCCCCTATGCCCAGGGAGTGGGGAAAAAAAGTTAAATAAAAAGAAGGAAAAATTTAGGGGTGTTTAGCTGCTCGGTCGGTGGAGCACGATCTCCAGGTCATGAGTTTGAGACCCACATTGGGTATAGAGATTATAAATAAATAAACTTTTAAAAAAATTTAAAGACTGTCTTCTTATAAATTATGAAAAGGAGTCTGGTCCCTATACTTTCCCCAGAGCTCACTGTGAGGTTATACAAAAATCCTAGAATATCCACCTCAGTACTCACAAAACATAGTACCCTCCTCACATCTCCAAGACATTTTAACATGCACTTCAATCTTCTGATAGCCAGGACACACATTTGGGGTTATTATCCAAACTCTGAAGAGTACAGCATAATAAATACAGCCTAATCTGGACCTAGTCTCCAAGAAAGAACACAAACACACATCTTACTGACCTCTAATACTCAACTGGAGCTCTTCTGTAAAGAATGTTTTAGGGTCCTTATTTGAGAGCTCAATAGCTGTCTCTGCATAGGTCGGATTTTCCGGCATAAGTCTGAACAGGTGATAGAGCAATTTATTCAAACTTTTTGTTTTTCGAAGGTACATTGAGTACAGTGCCCGAAGCTGGTGGAGAGTAAAGAATTTTTATTAGTAAACCCAATTAAACCAAGTCAGTGAGAAGAACAAATCAAAGTGGAATAGACTGTATAAGAACACAGTGAAAAAGGCGTTAATTTGAAGACTTAGAATTACATGGCAGAGTCCTACAAAATACATGCCACATTCTTACTTCCCAAACGTGTCACTGACGGCACTACTCCCTTTCTTCATGAACAAGCAGTTTTCACTATCCCCTCATTATGAGACGGATTCTAACATCTTCCTCAAACTATCTCCTTGCTTTCTCTAAGAAAATCTGCTCCCCACTCCCCAGATGATTTGCTCCCTCTCCTCCCAAGTCTTCTACATACCCCTTCCGCACCACAGTTCTTAATCTTACAAAAGTCCTACTTAAAACTAATCCCATTTTTATGGCTGACCTCACACCACAGCAAACACTCCAGCATCCCTTTAGAAAAAGAGAGCACAAACTAGTAGTCCAAAATGTCTTGGGGTCTTGTTTTGTAAAGCAGGATTTCACTCAAAAATATGGATTTCTGGCTGCGCCTGGGCAGCTCAGTCGGGTAAGTGTCTGACTCTTGGTTTTGGCTCAGGTCATGATCTCATGGGTCATAGGATTAAGCCCTGTGTCAGGCTCCCACTCAGTGGGGAGTCTGTCTGAAGATTCTCTCCCTTTGCCCCTATCCCCATTCCCATGAGTGTGCTCTCTCTCTCTCAAAATAAATAAATCTTCAAAAAATATATGGATTTCTGGTTCCTTTTTTAAAAATAGGAAAATCTTGTAAAATAAGTCAGTGAGAGAAAGACAAATACCATATGATTTCACTCATATGTGGAATTTAAGAAACAAAAGATAAAAAAACCCACAAACAACCAAAAAACAGACTCTTCACTATAGAGAACAAACTGATGGTTCCCAGAGGGGAGGTCGGGGGTGTGTGTGAAATAGGTGATGGGGATTAAGGAGGGCACTTGTGATGAGCACTGGGTGATGTACAGAATTATATAATCACTATATTGTACACCTGGAACTAATACAACACTGTATGTTAACCATACGGGGATTAAAATTTTAAGAAATAGGAAAATCTGGCACCACTCAGTGCACTAAAGGCATCTGTGTGCTTCAGAACTCATTCCTCAATAACCCAGTTTTCCTGTGTTCACATTTACTTTGCAACTCTTTGGTATATGTACCGGTTTTAAAGTTATTCTTCCCACTAAAGCATGTATCTCCTCTTGGTGCAAGACACCATTTTCTGAACACTACAAATGCTCACATACAAGTATCAAGCCATAGGATATGGAATTTATTTTTAAAATATGTTGATCAAAGTACCTAACAATGGAGAAATCTGCAGGACACTACCTTTCCAAGTAACCAAACTTTGTATCACCAATAAAGGACACATTGACATTCTGCGCTTCCTGAGGTGACACACTGAGGACACATCACCAAGTGCAGTAAGTGCTCTCGCTGAAAATCAACCAGAAACTCATCATGAGGAAACAATCAGACAAATTCAAATCCTAACAGAGTCTACAAAATAACCAACCTGAATGACAATAAAGACAGGTAGGGAAATTATGGGTTAAAGAAATATGACAAACATGATGCAAACATGATCCTTGATCAAATCCTCAATAGAGAAGGAATAAAACTATAAAGGACATTACAGGGACAACCAAAATTATTTGAATACAAATTAGATTATTGCATTAAAATTAAATTTGAGTATAATAACTATATCAATACATGTCCTTGTTCTTAGGAGATATATGTTTAAATACTTTTCGTAAAAGTATTCATGCATCAGCAACTTTCAAATAGATGAGCAGAGAAAAAGGAAATACAAAGAAAGTAAATATAGAGAAAACACGTACAAAGGTACCAACACTAGGGTGCCTGGGTTGCTCAGTTGGTTGGGCATCCGACTTGGTTTTGGCTCAAGTCATGATCTCAGGGTCATGAGACTGAGTCCCACGTCAGGCTCCATGCTCAGTGGGGAGTCTGCATGAGATTCTCTCTTCCTCTCCCTCTCCCCGCTGCGCTCTCTCTCTCTCTCTCTCCAAAAATAAATAAATCTTCAAAAGTAGCAACATTTAAAAATTTGTGACTCTGGGAAAAGGGTACATGACTTTTCACTGAATTACTCCTCTACCTCCTCTGTAAATCTGAATTTAAAAAAAAAAGTTGGAGGGGCACCTGGGTGGCTCAGTCGTTAAGCGTCTGCCTTCAGCTCAGGTCATGATCCCAGGGTCCTGGGATCGAGCCCCACATCGGGCTCCCTACTCTGCAGGAAGCCTACTTCTCACTCTCCCACTCCCCCTGCTTGTGTTCCCTCTCTCGCTGTCTCTCTCTCTCTCTCTGTCAAATAAAATCTTTAAAAAAAAAAAAAAAAAAAAAAAGTTGGAAGTAGAATTTTAAAAAGCTAATGATACATATCAATGGATTTTTTTTGATAAAGGTTAGTATCCAAAATATATAAAGAACTTATAAGAACACCCAAAAACCAAAAATAATCCAGTTAAAAAATAGGCAGAAGACATGAATAGACATTTTTCCAAAGACATTCAGATGGCCAACAGACACAAAAAAAGATTACCAACATCACTCATCATCAGGGAAATGCAAATCAAAACTAATGACATACCATCTCACACCTGTCAGGATGGCAAAAATCAAAAACACAAGAAATAAGTGTTGGCGAGGCTGTGCAAAAAAAGGAACCCTCTTGCACTGCTGGTGCGAATGCAACTGGTGGAGCCACTCTGGAAAACAGTATGGAGGTTCCTCAAAAAAGTTAAATATAGAACTACCCTGCAATGACTGGCTGGCTCAGTCAGTAGAACTCACAATCCTTGATCTAAGGGTTGTGAGTTCAAGCCCCACGCTGGGCATAGAGCCTACTAAAAAACAGTAACAACAACAACAAATGTCAGGTAATCTTTACAGAAAAATAGATCTGGTGTGGGTGGCACAGATCAATGGACCTGTAGCACTGAACTAATTAAAGTACTGTTGCATTTCATTAAAAAAAAAAAAAAATAGAACTACCCCACGATCCAGCACTACTGGTATTTACTCAAAAGATATAAAAATACAGATTCGAAGGGTTATACACCGTGATGCTTATAGCAGCATTATCAACAAGAGCCAAATTATGGAAAGAGCCCAAATGTCCGTCAACTGATGAACGGATAAAGAAGATGTGGTATATATACAATGGAATATTACTCAGCCATCAAGAATGAAATCGTGCCATTTGCAACAACACAGATTAAGCTACAGAGTATAATGCTAAGCAAAGTAAGTCAGAGAAAGACAAATACCATATGATCTCACTCAAATGTGGAATTTAAGAAAGAAAACTGATGAACATAGGGGAAAAAGAAAGAGACGCAAACCATAAGAAACTTTTTTAAATGGGAAACTGCAGAATTGTTTTATTTTTTGTTGTCGTTTTTAAGATTTTTTATTTATTTATTTGAGAGAGAGCGCACGAGCAGGGCAGAGGGAAATGGACAAGAAGACTCCCGGCTGAGCAGGGAGCTCGATGCAGGGCTCGATCCCAGGACTACATCCCAGGGCTTGATCCCAGGACTCCAGGATCATGACCTGAGCAGAAGGCAGATGCTTAACTGACTGAGCCACCCAGGCACCCCAAGACACTCTTAACTATAAAGTACAAACCGAGGGTTGTTAGAGGGGAGGTGGGCAGGATGATGGGCTAAATGGGTGATAAGTATTAAGGAGGGCACTTGTGATGAGCACTGGATGTTGAACATAAATGATTAATCACTAAATTCTACTCCTGAAACTAATATTACACTGTATGTTAACTAACTGGAATTTAAATAAAAACTTGGAAAAAAAAATCAATGGACTTTTAAAAACACATGTATATTACCCAGAAATCCCACTCCTAGCTGTACAACACAAGAGAAATGAAAATATATGTCCACCCAAAAATTCATATACAATGTTCCCAGTAGCTTTATTCACAATAACCAAAAAGTGGAAACAACCTAAACGTCCATCAATCGATAAATGAATAAACAAATGTAGTATACTCATCACACGATGAAATATTATTCGGGCATAAAACGGAATGTAATACAGATATATGGCATAACATGCATGAATTTGAAAACATTATGCTAAGTGAAATAAGCCAGACACAAAAGACTACATATGTGAAATGTCCAGGAAGAGGCAAATCCATAGAGTCAGAACACAGAATAGTGGCTGCCAAGAGCTGGAAGGCTTGAGAGGAAATGGGAACTGACTGCAAATGGGTAAAGGTTTCTTTTTTCAGGTGTTGAAAATGTTCTAAAATTAGAAAGTGGTGATATTTACACAATTCTGTGAATACAGCAGAAACACCAAACTGTATACTTTAAGTAAATTTGATAGTATGTGAAAAACATGTTAGTAAAGCTATGAAACACACATAAGCTCATGGCTTTGTTCCAGTTCAATCTGATTCACTGGGAGTTGTTGTTTCTCTTCAAGAAAAAAGTTTTTTAAAAGCCTAGATTTAGGACCAATTACAGTGCTTTTTAAAAAAATTCTGTTTGCTTTAGGATTTATCTAATTAGGCTATTAACTGAGTTATTCTGGTTTAACTGTCACCATTCGGTTCAAGTTCCAGGCTCATTAATGCTGCTGTACAATTCTTTGTGCCCCACCCCAATTCTGGTTTAATGAAAAAAGTGATGCATGGCCATTTTCAAAATTTCTGAATATAAAATGGTAAGAACAAAATTCTTACACATGGAAGACTCACTTTGCTGCAATTTATAAGCGATCAACAATATTTAAAGAAACAAATATAAAAGCCCAACAAGGAGTTCTTGAAATACATCACCAGCAAATAAAACTAGCTCAAGTCACAAACATAAGTGGCCAGCCTACAGAAAAATAAAACAATTTAAACATCTAGGTCATCGTTGCCTCTGTAATTTGATCTTCCCCTTAGATATACAAATGCAAAGATGCATATGTTCATATATTTGTACCAAGGTATGAGTTATTAGCAACGACATAAATTATAACTTAGGAATTCGGAAAAATCACATTGGAAATGAATGCCATATTTAATCACACCTCAAATATGAGGTAATAAACTGTTATTGTACTGACCTGTCAAAAAAGCCACTGTTTATATTTAAAAAGCCATCAGTTTATTAAACTGATTCAATCAACATTTTATTGGAACTTTTTAAGTGGGGATCAGCCTAAAGAATAAAAAGAAAAAGAAAGAAAGAAAGAAAACCTGGAAATTTTTCCAGCTTTCTTCCTAGACAATGAGGTCTTTCTTCCTAAACATGAGACAACAGAGACATCTAGTGGCTGCTAGAATAATTTGGGCAAAATAATTATCTTAAGATATTTTTTACCATTTTGAGATAACAGTTTGAATTACACAGTAACATTTCATAGATCTTGCTCTAAAAACTGATTTTCAAATAAGGTAAATTCCCAATGATGTATTAATAAAATTTCCAAACGGGTCAGAAATTGACCAAAGGGGAAAAAAAAAAACAAAAACAGCAAGATCTAAGTCCTTTGGAATTATTACTGCAGTAACACAAAATTAAATTATATAAATCTTGTTTCCTGCAGTAAAAGGACTTGGTGGCTACATTCAGTAAGAAAAAATTGATTCAAGCACATTCCAGAGATTACTTTTGCAAAAAAACTGTGTGTGTGTGTGTGTGTGTGGCGGGGGGAGGATAAGGAAGTTAAGGGACAGATATAAATTTAGCAGAATGTCTGAAGTTAGCCAGGGAAGATTAAAATGTGAGGCATTTCCCCTTTTTTCAAAAAGAGGGGAAACAAAGGGTTTAGAACAGTAACAGAAACACACAGATGACAGAACTGTCAAAAGTTATCACCTATTTACCTGAGATGAAGCAGCTTTGAAGAAAGTAAGTATTAATTTCCAGGTGAGGAGGTATCCCAGAACATAGCAGAAGTCTTCACTCAGTGGCTTAATAGTTACTATCTGTCCAACAGGAATACATCCCAAAACATTTTCTAGCAAGTCCTCCTGAGTTCTAAGAAGAGACATCAATGCTGCCGGTGGTGACCTATGAATCAATGATTAAACACCACAATTTTCTTCATAACTTATCCCTTAAAAAATTGACAGCATGTATACACTTTAAGCATTTCAGAAAAATCTTTCTCTATTTTTCAAAAACCATTTTAAAAGTCCCCCTTTACAGATGCAGCTTTAACTGCTAATCTTAACTGCTAATTCTGCTAAATTAAATATATTTAATTACAAATACATTAACATATGTAAACAAAACATTTTATATTCATAAATATGTAAAATATTTTTCATATTTATATTAATTAAAATATATATGATAAATACTATAAAATATAAGCTCTAGTAGTTAGCGATACCAGGTCCTACCAGATCCCTATGAAGAGTAAAAAACATAAGACTGTATGTCTTTTCAGGAAAGTAAATTCAATATTCATATTAATTTATGACAATGTAAATTAATTTTCTTCTTTACTGAACTACTACACTCCTTAATACTTTCAGATGAACTTAGGAGATTCTCAAAAAGTGAAATACGTGTGTATATCCTGTCAAACTCTCTCTGACATTGTAGCTCAGTTCTTTCCTTTCACCTGGGCAACATTTCTTCCCTTGTGGCTTCCTTTTCCCAGCCCATAAACACAGGTCTTCAAGCTTCTGCCCTTGGATTTTTACCTTCAACACCACTATCCCATCTACCAACCCTTCTCTATTCCACACCAACGGTCACTGGATTTTACAAATACCAGCTCAGGTATCTCTCCATTTCCATGCTGCCCTCCATGCACTATTACTGTTTCTAGAATGGTCTCCATCTCTGTGTGCTTCTTTGTATAATTTATGATTCATACTATAGCCAGAATCAGCTGGTACTTTTCCCATCTTCTACCAAATAATGCCCTAAATCCCAGAAAATGTAATTTTTAAAGCCCTTCATTATCTATACCTTCCCTACCTACTCTACATATATTCATCGAATATTTATCCTTTTATTAAATGAGCAGTATTCATGAGTCTGCGTTAGGCCAGGGACCATTCTGAATGCTATGAATATAGTCGGGAACAAGAGACAAAACTTCCTGACTTTACAGAGTTTCTATTCCAGTGGAGGAAGATACAGACAGTAAAAAATATGTTAAGTGGCAACTACTCAACACTCCCCAGCACATCCGAACATTCACGCCTTCGCACATGGTACTCCCTTAATTTATATGGTCTTCCCTGCCCTGCTGAAGTGCTACCTAACTTGACAGATCCAGAATAAATGTCTTTTTCTCAAGAAAAAGTCTTCCCTTCTGGTGCAAGCAGCTGTGTTCCCCCAGCATGCTATCTATCCTCTTCCATAGCACCTGCCACACACTGTTTTCTATTATAGAGGAATATCGTCTAGATTATAAGCTCCTTATGAATAAGAACAATTACTAAACACCATATTCTCCCCTAGACATTTAATACTTTGCACAAAATGGGTGCTCAACAGGTATTTAAATTGATATACTCTTTCCACAGCTACCATGTGGTCAAAGAAAGTTCTGCCAAATCGTAGCAAACTGAAAATATGATTTAGGAACAATTAAGGAGAGAAACTATCTTTTTTGGTGGACTCTTTCATTTTTATCTTACAGATGATTTTAAAAGATCTATTGAATGAATATATGCTCTAAATTCAGAGCTTTTGTGTTTATCCATCTTCTGAAGTTATTATAAGTGAGGTGGATTATGAGAATTAAATAAAATAAATTATTGAAAAAACTTACAAGGCTGGTTCTTCTTCTTCATCTCCATATGACTTTAGATTATCCTGATCATATTGTGGTAATTCAGGCATCAATCTACAAGTCAGAATATATATTATACTACATTAAACTGTTCATTGTTAAATCATGCTCAAAAGCAGAAAGACCAATACTTACTTTGTAATGAGTATATTTTAAAATGATTGTTTTCTGAAATAATCACCTATGGCCAGGACTATCTAAATGTAAACGATGTATAGAGAACAGTGATCTAAATGATCCAAAATCTGGCATCCCTGTTATTAAAATGCATGATTGAGTTTATTTTTTTTTTTACTTTGACTTTTTTTTTAATGACCAAGGGTTAAAACTAAATATGTATATATATATATATATATATATATTTTTTTTTTTTTTTTGGAACCACCACAACATTGATTCAATTGGAAGAATTCTTACTTGTATAGCATATGGTAAACAGCAATTTGCACAGGCCGAGCTCTGTAGAGGAGTAATGGGGCCAATGTATTTAACAAAGTCTGGAGATACTCTGGTAAGTTTGTTTTTTGGCCAGCAACCAGTCTTGAAGGGAGTTTCTGACTCAACAGCTGGTCTTTCGGGATATATGTTAATGTTTCACACATGGGCTTCAGCACTGCATTCTGAAAGGATGTTTCAGATGTATCTTCACTTTCTTCTGATGACAAAAAGGAAAGAAACATGCACATCCCAAAATAAAGTGAGTAACAGAACTTGACTGATTCACGGTTAAATGTCATTTAAGAAAATGAAGTAAAAAATTGACAAAAGTAGAGCAGTCCTCACTAGAAACCGTTTAATGTAATCTTAAACAGTAATCATAACTTCTATTATCTCATCCTTAAAAAAGAGAGAAGTTTGAGTTATAAATAATCTATTCAGGTTATCTGAATTACTATTATTTTAACTCGTAATAGTCTTTGGATACTTTGCCAGTTTTCAATTCTTGTCTGTAAAGCAGAAGCATATGTGATGCTTCTGAGATGCCAAGCTTTCTCTCAGGTTCTTTTCTTCACTCTTCAGTAGCGTTTGACTTAAGCAGCCAAAGTTTTTGTTTTGAATTTTTCAACTAGTCATTTGCAATGAATCCCACTATGATTCCCCTTTCACTTGCCTGTAACAGTCACCAAAAGAGGTAAAAGCAAACTGTGGATGCCTTGGGAAAAAAATTCTTTCCATTCACTGATTAGATTTACAGGGAGATTGCCAATGGTATCCAGAGTTGCAGAATCGAAAAAAGCACTGAGCTCACAGGCCAAATCACAGCTGACACAGGCAAACAGTTGTATAAGTGGAACAGAATACAATGCATGATTCTCACTTGTTGTCTGAAGAAACAAAAATGAAATAGGTTAGCAGACATCTACCAGAACACCACAAATCAAGGGATTAAAGAAAACTCTCTCAGTTCTCTAAATTTTTTTTTTTTTAAAGATTTTATTTATTTATTTGACAGAGAGAGAGATAGCGAGAGCAGGAACACAAGCAGGGGGAGTGGGAGAGGGAGAAGCAGGCTTCCTGCCGAGCCGGGAGCCCGATG
Source organism: Mirounga leonina (assembly GCF_011800145.1). NCBI lineage: Eukaryota > Metazoa > Chordata > Mammalia > Carnivora > Phocidae > Mirounga > Mirounga leonina. The sequence continues at coordinate 9,688,214 of NW_023270442.1, forward strand.
CGGGACTTGATCCCAGGACCCTGAGATCATGACCTGAGCTGAAGGCAGACGCTTAACGACTGAGCCACCCAGGCGCCCCAAAAATTTTTATTTTATTTATTTTATTTTATTTTATTTTATTTATTTTATTTATTTTTATTATTTTATTTTATTTTATTATTTTATTTATTTTATTATTTTATTTTATTATTTTATTATTTTATTTTTTTTATTTTATATTTTATTTTATTTTATTTTATTTATTTATTTATTTTTATTTTATTTTATTTTATTTGTCAGAGAGAGTGCACAAGCTCGGGGAGGGGCAGGCAGAGGGAGAAGCAGGCTTCCCCCTGAGCAAGGAGCCGGGTGCGGGACTCGATCCCAGGACCCCGGGATCATGACCTGAGCCGAAGGCAGACGCTTAACCCACTGAGCCACCCAGGTGCCCCTCAGTTCTCTAAATTTTAAAATAAAAAGCAGTTGAAGTGTAGAGTCTCAGAGACATTTATACATTTTACATCAAAATAACTTTCTAAAAAATTAAATACTAAGAATTAGAATCAATCCATTTATTCTGAAATGCTATTTCTAAAACTATGAAGGAAAATATCAAGTACCATTTACCAAGTGAAATTATAAAAACATATTTATAATCTTCTCAGGAGCCCTCCTAATTGGGCATTATTAAGTTATTTTTAAAATAAGGACACTGGGGGCGCCAGGGTGGCTCAGTCGGTTGAATGTCCAACTCTTAACTTAGGCTCAGGTCAGGATCTCAGGGTCGTGAGACTGAGTCCTGAGTCAGGCTCTGTGCTTAGCGGGGAGCTTGCCTGAGATTCTCACCCTCCTTCTCCCTTTGCCCCTCTCCCCAGCTCATAATCTCTCTCTCTAAAATAAATAAAATCTTTAAATAAATAAATAAATAAATAAAATAAGGACACCGAGGCTCAAGTAGGTCAAGTTTGAACACCCTAAGCCACACAGCTAACAGCAAACAAAGCTGAGATTCAGACCAATTCAACCCTAATGATTTGCTGGCATCAGAGCCCACAAATACTATGCTTGCTTTGTGTCATAAAAAGAGCATTAATTCCCTCTGAATTTGTTTAATCTTTAATGTATTACTGGCACAGTACATTTTAATAATAATTTAATTAAGAGCCAAAAAAGATGAAAAAACTGATCATGAAACATAAAATCTCCAAGGGCTGTGCTACAAATATGTATTAAAATGAGCTAATGGAGAGAACACTTTAAGAGCAGGAGATTTGGTCACTGAATGATACTGGCAGACATTAAACCTCTATCACTTCACTGTTCTATCAAACAGTAACTGGTGAGGAATACATCTATAAAGTGTTTAAATGTTTGCAAAAGAGCTAATTACAATCATTACTTAAAGAATAAGATTAGTAGTTGGTTCTAGTATACAGATATGCATGAAGACTTAACAGCGGTGATGACACATCGGGTTAATTTACCTCCAACCAAGCCAACATGGAGCACATGATGAAGTCCCATTCACTCTCTGCCAAAGGAGATGAGCAGTATTTCAGAAACAGGGAAAGGAATCGGATTATTTCTATATTTACACCTAGTATCTCTGGACTTACTTCTGATAGATTACTGTGATAAAGACAAAAAAACAAAAAAACATGGAAGAATGATAAGGACATTCAATTAAACTATTTTATTTTAAATCTGATATACTTATGAAAGGTTGGCTTAAATGTTTACTATCCTATTACTGTACAAAAATGTGACTATAAGATACACAATCTGGATACACATTGTAATGGGGGAAGGAGACACAGTATAAAATATCACCTACCAACTGAAAAGAAAAATATCTTCATGATCTTTCTTCCAGGATATTAGAATTTTTAATATACCATGTAATAGCTCCCCATCATCTATGCTTCTGGTTTGCAGGCAAGAATTGAAAATGGCAAGATGTCCAAAACCTCCTAAAGTAAAATTCAAAATGAAAATTAAAATGCACACACATACACACCCCCATCTATCTATACATACTGCCTTAAACCAAAGTCTTGTCTTACAGATGCAGAAATTATTGCTTTGTTTCTCTGAAAAAACTGGTTTTTGATAAAAAATAGGGATGATCATTCTCTTAGACCATGCTAACGTTGAGAGAAAAAGCATTCTTTTCTTTCTTCGATATGAAACTTGAAATGAGGAAAAGCAATTCTAGTGCAAATCATGTAAGCACTGTAATTACTATAAAGAGAAAATGCAAGAAAAATCAATCACTCTTTAGAATGGCAAAATACCAACTCATTCTTATATTGTTAAATTGTGTGCAACAGACCAAAAAAAAAAAAAAGAAAATGAAAACTCAGAAAAAAAATTGTATTGCTACTATAAAAAAAAGAAAGTCTATTTTGAGATAGGTCAAAAACCTCCAAAAATGTCCTGGTTAAGAATTCTAAAAAGGGCTTACATGAAAGAGTCAAGAAATAAGTGTGTAAGCTCCACAGGGGAGAAACCCTTTCTCCATACCAAGCACCTAACACAGAACAGGGAGTGGGGGTGGGGATGGAGGTACAGGTGGAGTGAGTAAATGATATTGTGCTTTACACTAACCTGTGCTGGGTTTTTTTTTGTTTTGTTTTTTATTCTGGGTTTCTTAAGTATAGGATTCACTCAGTATACCCACCTCTCAAATAAAAACAAACATACAAAAAACATGGAGTGTAAAGTTAAATAAAGATGGGAAACAGAGTATGTCGTTCCATAATTCATACATTCACTCAACAGGCATGTACTATGTCTGGAAAGCTCTCATAGGCTCACCCCTCTTTAGAATCCCTGGTTCCTTCTTATCCTTCAACACTCAGCTTCAGTATTGCCTCCACTCTATGTAACTCCCACATATATGAAATACAGCCCTCTGCATTTCTCTGTTCTTAATTATCATGTGTTTGTTGCCTTTACAGCACTAATGTTTGTTACTTATTTATTGTTATCTCCTCAACAGAAAGTAAGCTCCACGAAGGAACCTCGTCCGTTTTACTTATCACTGTATACTTCCTCCTAGTACAATGCCTGAGATACAGACATTTATTTTGACTGACTAAATGAAGATGAATAAATAATGAATACCAGGTACCTTGTCAGATGCTGGGGAAAGATGAACAAAATCCAGTCCCTGAAGGGACTCATCCAGCAGTACTAGCAGACTTAAAAACAAATTACAATATAATGTGGACAAAGAATGGGAGCCTAGAAAAGGAAACAACTATCTCCATCTAGGTTGTGTCAGAAGAGGCTTCTCAGGGGCGCCTGGGTGGCTCAGTTGGTTGGGCATGTGACTCTTGGTTTTGGCTCAGGTCCTGAACTCATGGCTCGTGTGATCAAGCCCTGAGTTGGGTTCCACATTCAGCCGGAGTCTGCTTGGATATTCTCTCCCTCTGTCCCTTCCCCCACTCACTCGCTCTCTGAAATAAATGAATCAATCTGAAGGAAGGAAGGAAGGAAGGGCTTCTCAAAGCTGGCATTTGAACCGGGATTTATCAAAAGATAAACAAGTCTGCGAGAGTAGCAAAGGGGCACTCTAGCTAAGGCACAAAGTGGTAAAAAAGTGTAGAATAGGAGAGACATCACCAAGATGGCAACATAGGTTGTTCTTAGCTTTGCTCCCGCTCACAAGAAAAATAACTAACAATTATTCAAGAACAAGACATCACTGAGACTCCTACAGGGGTCAGGCTGAAATACCCCCTACATCACTGAGATCAAGACAGACGCATTAGGAAGGTAAGAGAAGCAGCTATCCACTGACTGCACTGTCCCTCCCCAGGACAGTGCAGCACCATGTGGAGAGGTCTCCCCTAAGACTCTGGTTCCTTCAGTAGGAAAAGAGCACCCAGGGGGGAAACCAGCACACACACACCCATTATTGTGAGTCCCTTTGTGGGAGCTCCTACTCTGATCTCACAGCACTAGGACTGCTGGGAAATTTGCAGGGCTCAGCCACTGGGACTCTGACTTTGACAAAGAATGGATGAAGCACTTGTAACAACCAGCACACGGATCTTGGCAGACCAAGTTCATACCTGCAGTGCCCAGCATAATCCCAACCAGTGGCTTTGCTTATCTGCAGAACCAAGCCAGGGGCACACTGACCAGTGAACATAGCAGGGTGCAGATCTGCCTGATTCTGATTCTTAAAGGAGGAGTTCTGACAGCCCTAAAGCCCAGTGGTATTACCACTCCCAGGTAAGGAGCTGAGCCACAGCTCCCCCCTCCCCAACCCCCCCAACACACACTGTGGAGCATCTTCCACCCCATCAGACCAGAAGGGCTGGAGACAATCCCTGAAAGCTGTGTGGCCCCATGGCACTCAAGCCAAGAGGTGGCTGAGTGGGACTGATCACCCCAGAGCAAAGCCATGCATTGGGGCTTCCCCGGCTCCACACGGGCAGAGTGATTAATTCACAGATAAAGCTGAGGGTCACTCCTGGCCCCTCCTCCTCCCACCCAGGCAAGGGAGCTGAGACATAGACCCACACATTGTGGAGAGTCTTCCAGCCCATCCAACCAAAAGGGCTCACAAAAATTCCTGAAAGCTCTACAGCACAGCAGCACTACAACCGAGGTGGGTGGGCACAGCTGATAGTCTGCAGACCAAAACCAGTGGCCCTGTTCAGTCAAGGAACTTGGGATGCACTTCTGCTTGAGTTTAGACAATATAGAGCTTTACTGGCTTTAGACCTCTTTCTGCCACTGTGCCCAGGCAGGAAATCTAATTTGTAGCCCCACTCATCATCGAATACAACCTTTAGCTAGTCTGACCAGGGAACCTAAATAACCAGAGCACACAGGAAGCTCCACAGCCCATCCAACAGCCCTGTGTCCAGCGGCACTTGAATGGTGAGCACAACCCGTGGCTTCCCCCATCTGCGGAGCATCACCTGACAAGGGAATTCTGTGCACACTCTTGCCAATTCAGGTCCCCAAACAATGAGCTGTATAGATTCTGGAATCTATCTTGTTGCCCTGGCAGGGCAGAGAAGCTAATTCATAGCCCAATCCACTGATGAATATAGTACCCAGTCCTAACTATCTAGTGAGTCTGACCAGAGAATCCAGGCAACTGCAGCACCAAGCTAGCAGTCTTCTCCAAATGTTAGCCTCCCCCTGACCCCACCAGCCCTGCTTCCTCAGAGCTCAGCTTTGCCCAAAAACAGACTGTAATAGCAGGCCCTACTTGCACAAGGACATTACCAGCAGACACACCTAAAAACCCAAACTGAGCTGACTGGTAAAGAACTATCTCTGCAAAACAAACCTATAAATTATTAGTGTTTGGAAGAGGAGCATAATCGAATGTGCAGATACCAACGTAAGGAATAAAGGATCACAAATAATCAGATAAATATGACACCCAAAGGAAACTAGTAAAGCTCTAATAACAGATCCTAAAGACATGAAAACCTATAAACTGTCAAAGAATTCAGAATAATTCTCTTAAAAGAAGTTTAGCAAACTCAAAGAAAAGAAGCTAAACAAAATTAGGAACAATGCATGAACAAAATGCAAAGTTTGATTAAGAAAACTGCGACCATCAAAAAAAACAAACAAATTCTGGAGTTGAAAAATACAGTAACTGAACTGAATTCAACCATTTCAAAAGTAGACTCAACGATGCAGAAGAATCAGAGACCTTGAGGATAGGACACCGGAGCAAAAAGAAAAAAGAAGAAAGCCTATGGGAATTATGGAACACAATAAAAAAAAATTCACATTATGGTAATTCCAGAAAGAGAAACTAACAGAAAGTATATTTAAAACAATAATGGCTGAAAACTTCCCGAACCTGTAGAGAGAAATGGACATCCAGATACATAAGGATAATTATTTGTGAATAAAGTGAATGTGAATAAGGCTACACTGAGTCATAATTAAATTGTCAAAAGTCAAAGACAAAGAATTTTAAGAGCAGTACAAGCAGTAAGTTATATACATGGGAACCTCCATAAGAGTATCAGCAAATTTCTCAACAGAAACTTTTCAGGCCAGGAGAGAATGGGACAAAAACTTTCCTGGGCAAAACAAAAGCTAAGGGAGTTCATTACCACCAGACCTGCCTTACAGAAAATGCTAAAGGGAGTTCTTTGAGTGGAAATAAAAGAATACTAGTTAGCTACATAAAAACATAAAAAGATATTGTAAATCTCATTGGTAATGGTAAATATATAGGCATAGTTGGATTCTGGAATATGATAGTAGTGGTACATAATTCATTTACAACTCTAGTTTAAAGTTTTTAAAAAATATAGTAAAATTAGGGGCACCTGGGAGGCTCAGTCAGTTAAGCCTCCGACTCTTGATTTTGGCTCAGGTCATGACCTCAGGGTCATGAGATCAAGCCCCACACTGGGCTCTGTGCTGAGCATGGTGCCTCCTTTAAGATTCTCTCTCTCCCTTTCTCTCTGCCCCTACCCTGCCGCTCATGGGCATATGTGCATTCACTTTCTCTCTTTCTAAAAATAAAGAAATAAAAAATATATTTTCTTAATATAGTAAAAATACAGGGTGCCTGGGTGACTCAGTCGGTTGGGCGTCTGACTTTTGGTTTCGGCTTGAGTCATGGTCTCATGGGTAGTGGGACTGAGCCCCGCATCAAACTCTGAGCTCAGCAGGGAGTCTGCTTAGTATTCTCTCCCCCTGCCCCTCCTCCCACGTGTATGCTTACTCTAAAATAAAATTTAAAAACCTAAAAAAAAAATTAGTAAAAATAACCATAACTACAAAAATCTGCTATTGGTTATATAATGTTAAAAAAATGTAAACTGCAACAACAATGGTAAATGAGCAGTGACTCCAATTTAAAGTCACCGGCTGCATTAGCCCCTAACAAGAGAATCAGCTTGTTCTTTGAAGCCAGCCATTGACTTCTTCCTCTAGCTACGAAAATCTTAAATGGCATCTTTCAGCAGAAGGCTGTTTCATCTACACTGAAAACTTGCCATTAGTGTAGTCACTTTCATTAATTACCTTAGCCAGATCTTCTGGATAACTTGCTATAGCTTCTGTGCAGCACTGACTGCTACACCTTGCACTGTTATGTTATAGAGATGGCTTCTTTCCTTAAACCTCATGAGTCAACCTCTCCTAGCTTCAAACTTTTCTTCTGAAGCTTCTTTACCTCGTTTAGCCTTCTTAGAACTGAAAAAAGTTAGGACCTAAAGGGAATGTTATAGCTAGTTTGATCTTCTATCCAAACCACTAAAACTTCTCCACATCAGTAGCTTGGCTGTTTTTCTTTCTTATCATTTATGTGTTCAATGGAGAACACTTTTCATTTCCTCAAGAACTTTTCCTTTGCATTCACAACTTAGCTGTCTGGTGTGACAGGCTTAGCTTTCAGAACTATCTTCATTTTCAACATGACTTTCTCACTAAGCTTAATCATTTCTAGCCTTTGATTTAAAATGTGAGACATGTGACTCTTCCTTTCACTTGAAAACACAGAGGTCATTGTAGGATTATTAATTGGCCTGCACTAGGCAAGCCCAAGGAAAGGGAGACAGACAGGGGGATGGCCAGTTGGTAGAACAGTCAGAACACACCACAACTTATCAATTAAGTTAGCTAACTTACATGGGCATAGCCTATGGCACCCCTAAACAATTACAACAGTAATATCAAAGATCACTGCTCACATATCACCAGAAAAAAATACAATACTGAAAAAGTTTGCAAGAATTACCAAAATATAAAAACATGAAGTAAACAAGTGCTGTTGGAAAAATGGCGCTGACAAACTTGCTTGATACAGAATTGCCATAAATTTTCAATTTATTAAAAAGAAAAAAACATAGTATCTGCAAAATGCAACAAAGCAAAATGCAATAAAATGAGATGTGTCTTTACGTAGACAAAACAGACTTTAAAAATGGTAAAAAGAGACAAAGATGGTTATAATATAATGATAAAAGTTCAATATATCAAAAAGATATTACAAGTGTAAATATTTATACATCCAACATTGGAGCAAATATATATTTAAGTATATATATATAAAGCAAAAACTAACAGAGTTAAAAGGAGAAATAGTAATACAGTAATAGTTGGAGACTTTTAACTGCACTTTTAACAATGAAGATAGATTATTCAAAGAATCAGTAAGTAACCAGTGGACTTAAACATACTATAGATCAAATGGACCTAACAGATATAAACAGAAGAAAACATACTCCTATATCCTAACTAATATATATGTATTTACTTGTAACAAAATTACAGCTTATATTTCTATGTTGATAATATTTAGAACATTTATGCTTCCATTCTAACCAACAACAGCACAATACACATTCTTCTCAAGCGCATAAGGACCACTTTCTAAGATAAACCATAGACTGGACCACAAAACAATATTAGCAAATTCAAAAAAACTGAAATCATATCAAATACTTTCTCTGACCACAATGGCATGAAACTGGAAATCAATAACAAGAGGAAAACTTAAAAATTCATATGGATATTAACACTCTCCTAAACAACCAATGGATCAAAGAAATTAAAGGGGAACTAAAACTTTTTTGAGATAAACAAAAATGGACACAACATACCAGAACTTGTGGGATGCAGCAAATGCAGTTCTAACAGGGAAGTTCATAGCAATAAATGCCTACATTAAGAAGCAAAAAAGATCTCCAAATAAACTACCTACCTCTTTGCCTTAAGGAACTAGCAAAAGAACAAAATGAACCCAAAGTCAGCAGAAGAAAGAAAAAAATAAAGATTAGAGCAGAAATAAATGAAACAGTGAACAGAAAAATAGTAAGATTAAACAAACTAAGAGCTGGTTTTTGAAGAAACAAAACCAACAAACCCTTAGCTAGGCTAACCAAGGGAATAAAAAAAGAGAAAGGACTCATACCAACAAAATTGAAAATGAAAAGGGAGACATTACAACTGGTATCACAGTAATTCAAAGGATCATAAGAGGCTACTGTTGAAAAACTATATGCCAACAAACTGGACAACCTAGAAGAAGCAGAAAAACTCTTAGAAACATACAACTTACCAATACTGAATCAGGAAGAAACAAAATCTGAATAGACCAATTACTAACAAGGAAACTGAATCACTAATGAAAAATCTCCTAATGAAGAAAAGCCCAGGGCCAGATGGCTTGACTGGTGAATTTCACCAAATATTTAAAAAGGAATCAACACTAATCTTTCTTAAACTCTTCCAAAAAACTGAAGAGGAGGGAACACTCCCAAACTGTTTTTACCAGGCCAGCGTTATCCTGGTACCAAAACCAGAAAAAGACAAAAAGACACTACTAGAAAAGAAAACTATAGGCAAATGCCCTGAAGAATATAGATGAAAAATTCTCGATAAAATACTAGCAAACTGAATACAGCAGTACATTAAAAGGATCATTCACGATGAGTGGTGGGATTTATCCCTGGAATGCAAAGATGGCTCAATAAATGCAAATCAGTGTGATACCTCACATTAATAAAATGAAAGAAGAGAATCATATGATCATCTCAGTACACACAGAGAAAAGCATTTGACAAAATTCAACGTCCATTCATAATGAAAACTTTTAACAGATTAGGTGTAGAAATAACATACTGCACTATAATAAAGGCCATAAATGACAAGCCCACAGCTAACATCATACTCAATGCTGAAAGGCTGAAAGCTTCTCCTCTAAGATTAGGAACAAGACAACAATGCCTGCTCTCATCACTCCTGTTCAACATAGTACTAGAAGTCCTAGCTAAAACAACCGAGCAAGAAAGAGAAATAAAAGGTACTAGAACTGGAAAGGAGGAAGTAAAATTGTCTCTTTACAATGACATGATATAATATATAGAAAATCCTAAAGACTCAAACAAAAAAAGTATTAGATCAGTGAATTCAGTCAAGTTGCAGGATACAAAATTAACATACAAAAATCAGTAACATTTTCATACAACAGCACCACATTTTCTGGAAAAAAAAAAATTCCCTATCCCATTTACAATAGCATCAAAAATAAAACACTTAGGAATAAACTTAAGAAAATGACATGATATAATATATAGAAAATCCTAAAGACTCAAACAAAAAAAGTATTAGATCAGTGAATTCAGTCAAGTTGCAAGATACAAAATTAACATACAAAACATAAAAAAATCAGTAACATTTCTATACAATAGCAACAAATTTTCTGGAAAAAAAAATCCATCCCATTTTACAATAGCATCAAAAACAAAATACTTAGGAATTTAAGAAAATGAAAGATCTCCACATTGAAAACTACAAGACATTAATGAAAGACATCAAAGACACAAATAAATAGAAAGGTATTCCATGTTTGTGGACTGGAAGAATTAATATTGTTAAAATATCAATACTACCAAAAGCCATCCATAGATTCAATGCAATCCCTATTCAAGATTCCACTGGCATTTTTTACAGAAGTAGAAAAAACACTCTTAAAACGTATATAGAACCACAAAAGACCCTGAATAGCCAAAGAAATCCTGCGAAAGAAGAACAAAGCAGGAGGCATCACACTTCTGATGTCATGCTATACAATAAAGCTATTATAGTCATCAAGACAGTATAATAGGTCATAAAAACAAACAGACCAATGAAACAGAATTGAGAGCCCAAAATATGATCAACTAATATTTGACAAGGTATTCAAGAATACTAAATAGAGAAAGACAGTCTCTTCAATAAATGATGCTGGGATAATTGGCTATTCACATGTAAAATAATAAAACTGGCCCCATATCTTACATCACTTGCAAAAATTAACTCAAAAGCAATTAAAGATTTAAATATATAAAACTATGAAATTCCTAGAGGAAAACACAGGAATGAAGCTCTTGACATGCACCCTGGTAATTAATTTTTGGATATGACTCCTACAGTACAAGTAAAATAAAAAATAAACAAGTGGGACTACATCAGACTAAAAAGTTTCTGCACAGCAAAATAAATCATCAACAAAGTGAAAAGACAACCTACAGAATAGGAAAAATATTTGCAAACCATATATCCAATAAGGGATTAATATCCAAAATATATAAAGAACTCATACAACTTAATAGCAAAAAACCAAATAGCCCAATTTAAAAAAGGGCAAAGGGCCTGAATACACATTTTTCCAAAGAAAATATTCCTAAGGCCAACAGATATATAAAATGATGCTCAACATCACTAGTCATTAGGGAAATGAAAATTAAAACTATAATGAGGTATTATCTCACACTTATCAGAAGGGCCATCAAAAAAGATAAGATATAACAAATTCTGGCATGGCTGTGAAGAAAATGGAACCCTCGTGCCCTGTCGGTGGGACTGTAAAATGGCACAGCCACTACGGGAAACAGTATGGATGTCCTCAAAAAATTAAAAATAGAACTACTGTATGATCCAGTAATTCCATTTCTGAGAATACAAACCTCAAATAATGTGGAGTTTAGGGGCACCAACCCCCCAACCCATGCACTTGAAAATCTGCATATAACTTCTGACTCCCCACAAACTTCACTCTAACAGCCTACTGTTGACTGGAAGCCTTACCAATTACACTTATAATAAAGTAAGCTAGAAAAAAGAAAATGTCAAGAAAATCATAAGGGGGACGCCTGGGTGGCTCAGTCGGTTAAGCGTCTGCCTTCGGCTCAGGTCATGATCCCAGGGTCCTGGGATTGAGTCCCGCATTGGGCTCCTTGCTCAGCAGGGGGACTGCTTCTCCCTCTGCCTGCCTCTGTCTCTCTCTCTCTGATAAATAAATAAAATCTTAAAAAAAAAAAAAAAATTTAAAGAAAATCATAAGGAAAATACATTTATAGTACTGTATTTATTGAAAAAAATCTGCATATAAGGGGACCCACACAATTCAAACCCATGTTGTTCAAAGGTCAATGTATAGCCAAAGGAAACAAAAACATTAACTCCAAAAGATATCTGCACCCCCATGTTCATAGCAATATTATTTATAATAGCCAAGACATGGAAACAACCCAAGTGTCTATCAATGAATGAAATGGAAAAGAAGTTGTGGTATATACATAGAATGGAGTACTATTCACAGCCATAAAAGAAAGGATATCCTACCATTTGTGACAACATGGATGGACCTTGAAGACATTATGCTAAAGTGAAATAAGTCAAAGACAAATACTGTATAATCTCACTCATACGTGGAACCAAACCAAACCAATACCAAATCAAACCCAAACTCACAGAAAAAGAGATTAGACTGTGGTTACCAGAAGGGAGGATGGGGGAGGGCGGGGCTTGGAGGAAGGATTACAGTCACAAGCTTCCAGTTATAAGATAAATAAGTACTAAGGATGTAATGTACAACATGATGACTACGCTAACACTACTATATAAAAATAGGAAAGCTGGTAAAAGTTAATCCTGAGTTCTCATCAGGAGGAATTTTTTTCCTTTTGCTTTTCTTTTTATTGCATCTACATGAGAATATGGATGTGAGCTGCACCTATCGTGGTAATCACCTCACAATATATATATAAATCAAACCATCGTGTTGTACACCTGAAACTTATACAGTGATGTATGTCAATAATTTTTCAATAAAACTGAAAAAAAAGTATATAATGTTCAAAAATCATGAAGATTTAGCATTGCCTGGTCCAGGATGGAAGCAAAAAGTAAAACTGGAGAGATCAGTTGCAGTAAGATTGTAAAATGTCCAACAGGCCAAACTAAGGACTTGGGTTTTTATCCTTAGGTAAAAGGAAACTGAGGAATAAAGAAAAAAAATGTATAATGTATTTAACGTCCTTTAAAGGCAGAGGAATAATTTTTTTTTAATCTTCCTGGCAAAATAGAATAGGCTGAGCTCAAGTGTAATCAGAAACAATAGATTTTCTAACAACTATATACTAAAAACTATTTGTTAGCTAATTCTATTTCATTACTTTGGTTGAAAGAGCAAAATTACTTGTCAAATCTCAAAAACATTCCTCCTCCTGTAGAGCCTCCACACAGCTAGGAACCCGTGGTCTGTATGACTGCACACAGCTGTGTGACACCGCAGCCTTGTCTCCTGCCCCTTCTTTCCCTTGGTCATCCTTCAGTTATAATGCGTCCTGGAGAAACCACCTGCACTCCCATTAGGTCCTCCTCTCCTCTATGCACAGCCAGTTCAACTGCATCCCCATTCCAAAACTGCAAATCCCTGCCTGATCCTATAGTCTAACTCTGTCAGTGAACAAAACTATAAAGCTTAATGCCACAATAATTTATTTTTGACATCGGCTGGCTTTGGGTGCCATAGGGTAATTCTTCTTGACAAATGTTTGTTGATAGGCGTATTCTTCTTCCACTACTTCAAACTTTCACTATCCTTCTTAAAATTTGCAATCCAGTTTCTACTCACTAAATGATCTAGCTCAAAGAGATGCAAAGCTTATTAGTAAGGAACACATCAAGTTCCCTACCCTCTTTATTCACATCTGCATCCATCCTACATCTCTCCGAACTCCTCTCAGATGAGGAGTAACCTACACGAGGTTAGTATCTTCTAAGTAGATTCCATCCCTCTCATCTCCTCAGTGGGAGCTATCACCAGTTTCTCTATCTTCTACTCCTCCTCCTTCTCCCCTGCAACACCAATTTTCCCTCTGACCTTAAATTCATCTCTGGCTCTCACTTTTCTACATCCCTTTTCACCGAACACTTAGAACAAACTATCTGCCTCCATTTTCTCACCACTCTTCATTCCAATAATGCTAGTTAATGGACACTTTTCAGTCCTGAAATTTATTTGACCTTCTGTGATATTTAACACAGGGGATGAATACTACCTAAAACTCCTCTGCTTTTATCTTTAGTCCTTATTCTCAACTCTCCCCCACCCACATACCCCTTGTATCTATGTACTGGCGTTCCCTTGATATTCTTCTCACTCTTCACTCTGCCTGGACAAGCTTATGCTCATTTACAGATTATACTACTACCTACATAACATGGGCTTGGAAAGTAGTATTTCCATCCAGTCGATAGACAATCTCCATTTGAGTAATAACCCATAGCCACCTTAATTTAACATTGGCTCCCTGTATACCCCTTGCCTACTTCCTCCTAACCTTCAAGTCTCCTTTAAAGGTTCTCTATAAAGCCTATTGGTATTTTCTTCTACGCAATTCAGAAATAGAATCACAGAGCCACACCAACTCTATTTCCGTAATCTCTTTCATTTCCTACTTCTCTCTTCCATCTATGCCTTGATTTAAGCTCTGTTTATCTCTCATTAAGATTATTCCAGGGGCATTTGGGTGGCTCAGTCAATTAAGCGTCCAACTCTTTGATTTCAGCTCAGGTCATGATCTCAGGGTTGGGAGACTGAGTACTGCCATCATGGAGCCTGCTTAAGATTCTCTGCCCCTCCCCCCCCCAAAAAATAAATAAAGTAAAAATTTTTAAAAATAAAGACATTCCAATAGCTTCCTATCTGTCTTCTACCCCCAATCCCTCTTCCCTCATATCCACCCTTCAGTTATCAAAATATCTTTCCTTTTTTTTTTTTAAAGATTTTATTTATTTATTTGACAGAGAGATAGAGAGAGAGCACAAGTAGGCAAAGAAGCAGGCAGATGGAGAGGGAGAAGCAGGCTCCCCTCAGAGCAGGGAGCCCGATGCGAGACTCGATCCCAGGACCCTGGGATCATGACCTGAGCCGAAGGCAGCCGCCCAACTGACTGAGCCACCCAGGCGCCCCTCAAAATATCTTTCTAATGAGACAGTCTTACAACTCTCCTACCTAATTTGAGCCAATAGCTCCTTACTGCCTACCTCTTAAAGTCCAAATTCCTTAACCTACATAAGGCCTTTCCCCTACCCTTTCTCAAAATCCAGCTACCTGTGCATCTTACACCCTTTGTCCCCAACCTTCTACTTTAAATGCCAGCCAAACTGAACTCTCCACACTCTTTCATGTTGTCTGTCCCCAACTATATCCATATGCCCATCCCCAACTATAGCCATATGGAAAAATATCCTTCATCACCCAGTTAAATTTTTCTTGTGAAATCACCATTGATGCCTCAAAGCAGAGTAGGGAAACTCCTTTTCTGCTGCTCTGACACACAGGACATGTTTCTGATACATCGGTTATCACGATATAACTCTATGCCTGTCCTCTCTACCAAAGGAACTGCCAAAGAGCCATGTTCAGAAAGTGTTTATTAATAAACAAATGAACTAATAAGAGTACAGAGTGTCCAAAAAGGTTTAAAATACAACAAAAATTATTCTCGGTTACCTCTAGATGTTCAGTCATTGGTTGACTAGGGAGAAATTAAGCATAGCTAAAAATGCTATGGATGGAAATAAATAATGAAAGGACAGTTGAGGTTTTAATCTTCCCTTAAGGCTGTAGCATTTCTGTACTACAAAATGGTAACAGTCACTCTCCAACGACACTCATCCTATTGACTGCCAACTTGTTATGTAGCAAAAGTATAAACTAGGAATAAATCAGCTGCAATTCAATTTATCTCTGCTAGATTTGGATTTAGATATTAAGAACCACTTCTTTTATCTCAAGCAATAATTAAAGTAAAGAAATACTTATTATCAAGCACTAACCATTAGTACTGCAAAGATCTTCCTTAGTCCAGGCCAAAAGGGGAGGTATACATTGAGCAATGAATTCTTTCTTGTCTTCTTTTGACAAAAACGGACACAGACTTTGAATGGTATGCATATTACCTTCCGTTAGTGGGAAAAAACTGTTTAAAGAAAAGGAAAAGTATGAATTATATTTATCCTAAACATGCAGTGGTTTCAGAAAATTCCTTCAGAATATTCAAAAAGACTAATAATGCCACTATATAAAATACCTATAGAAAAAAAAGGAAACAATGAAGAGATTGAGAGTTGCTGGTTCTGGATGATGAAAGGCTTCTAGTTTTTAACATAAGCATATATAACGTCACCACCATGTATAATTTTTAAAAATTATACAACAATATATGATGATTATGTTCTCTTTAAGAGTCAACTGATTCATTTAAACAGTACTAGTTGTGTCCTTTCTACGAATTGATATTCACAGATGTCATATATATACTTGAATTTTATGTTTATGTATTTATGTTTTTATTATTAGTTTATGTGTTTATGTATTTTCATAATGAGATCACTTTAAATATACTACTGTATTACTTTCCACTTACATTTTAGACCTTTCTACGTCAGAACATATGGATATAAATTACTTTCTATTTTAAAACTCCATAACTAAATTAAGAAAAAAAGAAAAATATTCCATACTATCATAATTTAACTATTCCCCTATTAGTGGGCATTGACGTTTTTCCCCAAATTTTGCTCTTACAAATAAAGTTGCAATAAATGTCTGGGAGCAAGGTATTATTCTGCATATGTGCAAATATAATACTATTTAAGCTAGATTCCTAGAAGTAGAATTACAAGAGCAAAGGATATGAATGTATTACATTTTGATAATTTCAAATTGCTTTCCTAAAAAGCACAATTTACACTTTCACCAAAAATGGACAAGTGTGACTGCACACTTAATGAATCTTCTTAGTTTCTAGAAAGATGGCAGATAAAATGTGCTTCTTTTAATTTGTATTTCTATCATTATTACTATGACAAATTCTTTCATTTTTCATTTTATAAATGAAATGACTACTGAACATTTCGTCTATGAATTACTTGTTAAAGTCCTTGACACATTTTTTAATTTGGATGGTTTTACTGATTAATAGAAGCTATTATGGATATTAAGTTTTTAATTTGTAAAAGTTTTCTCCCATTTCGTCACTTGTCTTTTAACCATTATTTACTGCATTTTTGTCATACAGAAGTTTTCTTTTTCTAAAAATTTTTAATTATGGGTAAAATACACATTAATTTAGCAAATTAACTATTTTAAGTGTACAGTTCAGTAGTGTTAAGTACATTCACACTGCTGTGTAAACCAATCTCTGGAAGTCTTTTCATTTCACAAAACTGGAACTCTACCCATTAAACAAGAACTCCCCATTTCCTCTCTCCTCAGGTCTTCACAACCACCATTCCACCTTCTGTCTCTATGAATTTGACTACTCTAAGTATCTCATATAAGCGGAATCATATAATATTTGTCATTTATGCCTGGTTTATTCCACTTAGCATAATGTCCTCAAGGCTTATCCATGTTATAACATGTGTCAGAATTTCCTTCCTTTTAAAAGCTGAATAATATTCCATTGTATGTGTATACCACATTTTTTGATTATCCATTCATTTATTGATGGGCCCTTACGTTGCTAGAAGTTTTCATTTTCACAAAATGAAATATCTATCATTTCTTTTACAGATTCTGAGTTTTTGTGCTTTGCTTAAGATCTTCCTCATAACAAGATTATATAGAGACTCTTATTTTCCCTTGATACTTTTATACAGATCTGTTTTACATTTTACATTTACATTTAGCTTTCATCTGGACTTCATTCTGGTGTATAACGTAAGAGAGGGGCACCTTGCTATTTTTTTCAAACATATCCGGTTTTCCTAACATCATGTATTATTGACTCATGCCTCTAATTTGACAGTTTCAAAAACTAAATCCTCATATCTGCATGGATTAGTTTTTGGATTCTATATCTTGATCCACTGATTTGTCTATTCACCAATTTAATACTGCTTAATTATTATATTGACAAGGCAAGTCCTTTCCACTTTTCTCTTTCAGAGATTTCCTACTGATTCTTTTTCTGCCCCCCTACCAACTCTTGAGCATTCTTCCTTGAAAGGCAGTTTGTCAAGTTTTTCAAAAAACATTGCTGGAATTTTGATTGAGATTACACTGCAATTAGATTGACACAACCATTTTTACAATTTATCTTCCCACCTTCTTTTGTAATCTTTACTAAAGTTTTATACTGTGGTTTTTTTTTGTTGTTAAATTATAGGTATAGTTTTGTTGTCATTTTGAATAGAATCTTTTTTCCTATGCCATTTTTAATATTGTTTGTTTGTTTATTTGGCAGAGAGACAGAGAAAGATAGCGAGAGCAGAAACACAAGCCAGGGGAGTGGGAGAGGGAGAAGCAGTCTTCTATTATTTACTTATTTGACAGAGAGACAGAGAGCGAGAGCAGAAACACAAGCAGGGGGAGTGGGAGAGGGAGAAGCAGGCTTCCCGCCGAGCAGGGAGCCTGATGAGGGGCTCTATCCCAGGACTCTGGGATCATGACCTGAGTTGAAGGCAGATGTCTAACGACTGAGCCACCCAGGCGTCCTATGCCATTTTTAATTATTACTACTGAATAAAAAAGTTTTTGATTTTCTGTCAAGTGTAAATCCATCATTAGTAATTAGTTCTAATACTTCTCTAGTTAATTCCCTATTACTTTTATAATCAGAAAAAAAATTATGCTAAATAAAAAAGCCAATGTCTAAAGATCATATGCTATATGATTTCATTTATATAACTTTCCTAAATGATAAAGAGAACAGATTGCTTGTTGCTGGAGATGAAAATGGGAGGAAGAGAGGTGGCCCTGGTTAAAAAAGGGTAACACAAGGGATCCTTACAATAAAGCTGTTCTGTCTCTTGGTCTGTGGTAGTGGTCAGACATGTGAATTACATAGAACACACACACAAACAAATGAGTACACGTAAACTTAGTCAATGGATGGTATCGATGCCATTTTCCTGGTTGTGAAATTGTATTAAAGTTATGCAAAATGGTACCACTGAGGGAAACTGAATGAAGGGTATATGGAATCTCTTTGTATCATTTCTTACAATTGCATGTAAATCTATAACTACTTCAAAATAATAACTAATAAAACATTTCTAAATACGAAAAAATAGAAATTTAGTTTACAATTCTACTGTACCAGAACATATACATATCATTTCAGAATTCTTGGTAAATCAGAAAATTCGAAATGCCTCTTGGTAAATTTCAACTAAGTGTTTGAGTGTTCAGCTTCTCTAATATGACCAACTCCAGATCTCTAGTATGTCCAACCCCATAATCTATTTCTTTGTCTTAAGAACACATTTATCACATTTCTATAGTATTTTTCAACAGGATGATCCTTATTAAAGAGAAGAGTAAGTAACTTTTCCTATCACTTCCAAATAGCAAATAAAGTAATAGAAGAAAGATGTTAGGGAGGAGAAAAAGAAAGATTTCTACCAAAGAGATTTCTGGGGAAAAGAGAGCAAGTTAACAAAATGCTTTTTAAACCAAGTATAAAATTCCATAACAAAATATTATAAAGTTAAAAATACTTATAAAATAAGGTGTGTCCCGACCCTAAAACAACTGAAATTCTTTTAAAGTCTTTAATTCTCTCAGGGTGCCTCGGTGGCTCAGCTGAGGGGCTCCTGAGTGGCTCAGTTGGTTAAGCCTCTGCTTTCGGCTCAGGTCCTGGGATCAAGCCCCACGTCAGGCCCCCTGCTCAGCAGGGAGTCTGCTTCTCCCTCTCCCTCTATGTGTGCTCGCTCACTCTCTCTCCCCCCACCAAATAAATAAAATCTTAAAAAAAAGTCTTTAATACTCATTTCCTCATTTCTTAAACCTTGTTTCCTGATTGATTAGAGATTATTCATTAGTTGGGGTTGCCAAAGTGACCAAATACAACAAAGTACAAACATTTTAAATCAGAATACCCTTCTTTTCTCCTGTAATGCCGTTTTACTTCATCAGATGAAACACTTTGGGAAAGGATCAACTTAGCAATAATTAGAGACCAAAGGGTGCCATTTTCCATGGATCTAAAAAAAGAAAAAGAAAAAATCCATTTTCAAAATGTTTAAGATTTTTAAAGACTGTTTGCCTGATTCCTTTTACAGAATTAAATAAATCACCTTGTGAGGGTATTAATTCACATAGGGATTTTGCCCCCAAACAACTGCCATTACTGAATGGACTGGAGGCTTAGCTTCCAACACTCCTGGTACTGAGCTCTCATCCCCAAACCCTGCAAATCCCAATAGGGGAGATTAGCCTTGAGGACCAGAGACTGCAGCTGGGAAAGGACATATTCCACAGGACACCAAGCCTGGTTAATGCTGAAGAACCAAGGAGGTATTAATATCAGCCGGGGAAAGTTCTGAGTGTTAAGTATGTGGACTGAGATTGCAGCGAAAGATGTACTCAGCCTGGGGCCCCTGATACCACAGAGCATACTCAAAACACTATTGGCTAGTGAGAAAAAGACAGAAGCAGTTCAACACAGTAATTTCAACAGGCTAAATACGTAACTGCTATAACCTGTATGACTGCTGTCATACCTACTTCCTCAACTAGGCGAGAGGGTTCTGTGGTTATAATCTTTTTTTAAAAAAATATTTTATTTATTTATTTGAGAGAGACAGAGATAGTGAGAGCACGAGCAGGAAGGAGGGGGAGAAGGAGACTCCCCACTGAGCAGGGAGTCTGATGCGGGGCTCCATCCCAGGACCCTGGGATCATGACCTGAGCCGAAGGCAGATGCTTAACCAACTAAGCCACCCAGGCGCCCCTGTGGTTATATTGTTAAGACACATCTGTAACAACATGCAAAGTAAAAGCTTAGATTTGAGAGTAGTGGAAGGATGGATCACAGATGACAAAACAACTTCTATAAGGTTTCTATTTCTTTCATTGTCATCTGTCCCATTCTTGAATGTATTTATGGATTTAAGAACGTAAGCAAAGTTCAAATATCTCCCCAGATGAGTAAATCGAGGACTTAGAATCCACAAAGTATTTATCATTAAGAATTGGGTTTAATTTAGGGGCACCTAGGTGGCTCAGTCGGTGAAGAACCTGCCTTCGTTGGGCTCTGGTCATGATCCCGGGATCCTGGGATCCATCCTGGAATCCTGGGATCCATCCTGGAATCAGGCTCTCCGCTCAGTGGAGAGTCTGCTTCTCCCTCTCCCTCTGCCCCTCCCCCTGCTCGTGCTTTCTCACTCTGTCTCAAATAATACATATTAAAAAAAAAAAGAAAAAGAATTGGGTTTAATTTAGACCAACCCTCTGACTGAAAGATTAGCACAATGTGAGCTTACATTTTACAGAAACAAAGCCAAAAATGAGTAAAATAATCATATAAAAATGGATGTTGAAAGGGATTCTTACCTGTTAAATAACAGCTGTAAAAGGCCAGAAGTATTACCAAGTCCACGTAAGTTATCATACGTAATATTCATCTTTTGAAGCATTTCACAAAATCCAGTTAGGAAAATAGGTGGATTGTCTAATTCCTCATACCACTGCAGTGAATAGAGCAGTTCTGCAACTATAGAATGGACGACACATCATCAAGTGTATTCTGTGAAGAGGTCTTCTATCACTTTCACTTCTGTGCCCCATTTTCTAATACTGCTATGCCCACCAGTCTCAAAATATCTATGAACTGATTTTCAAATCTGCTTTGAGATGTTCCATGATAATGAAACCTGAAAACATTTGATACAAAATAAGACTCTTCTCCCAAATCTTACTTGGTTCCTTTTCTGATGAGTTAAGAATGCAACTAGCCTAAGTTACCAGAAATACCGGAAGAATCTTCCTACTATTTTTGCCTCAAGTGGTAACAAGTTACTTACAGGACAAACCACTAATGGACCCAACACCTGAAATGAGAAGTTCAAGCCAATGTTAAGGAATGGGAAATACCATGATATAGTAAACAGGGCGTGGACTTCGGTGACAGACTGGTCTGGATTCAAATGAGCTGTACATACAGTTATCAATTAGAGTACGAAAATCTGCCTCAGGGAGTGCTGTGAGAATTCAATGACCAGTACCTATCACAAAACCTAGCACATCATAGTAGATTTTAATACATAATTAGTCACAACACTCTCTTATAAAGCCACGTATGGATTTTGGAGTCAGAAGACCTGAGACCTGGTTCCAAATCTAATCCTATCCCTTCCAAGCTAAGTAACTTTAATCAAGTCAAGATAAGAAAACAACAAGGTGAGGAAAACAACAATAATAATATCTGATAGGGTTGATAAGAAGATTAAATACATAATGTTGTCAGTTTGTAATTAGTAACACAATTAACAAAAACAAATATTACAAAGATCATTACTCCAATTTCCAGTTTTGTTTTTGGACAGATTCACTCTATGGGCAATGTAAACTGCAGACTAATCTCCTTGCCCTTAACTGCCTGTGGAGCTGCTAGTCAGAAGAGGGGTTCCAGCTTTCTTCCCCAGGGCATATGTTCTCTTCTACTACTAACTATTCTACAGCTGAAGGCTTACAAACAAGACTGACAGAGAAATTATGCAAATCCTCTGTACCTTTAATACCATTTTGTATAGGTCACTCTGCTTCCTACAATTCTACACCATTTCCTAGAATGGGAGAATTTTTTGTTTGAATTTTTACTAGTCTTTTTGTTCAGGTAAACTGTTAACCTGCCACAGGGTATTTAATGTATGTGTGTGTGTGTGTGTGTGTGTATACATACATCCCTCTGAACACAAAGGTTTGGTGGTTCAAAAACTGAAAATTCAGAATCCTTGATGAAACGTTAGACTCACTTAACCATTTTCTTTAAGGATATATGCCATAGGATCTACCTGTATCAATGTCTTGCCAGCTTAAGTAACGGATCTTATACCAAATTCTGCTCTATTGCTAATAAGATTATAGCAAGATTTCAGTATGTTTCCATCCAATTTGCAATTTACCATTCACCACTCAAGTAACTTCAAGTTTCTCATCACTAAAACAGCTAATAGGAATGGAAGATTCTTATCGAAATTGCAGGTTAATCAAAATTCTTTCAAAATTATAATTATTTCAAAACATTTCTATTATATCTGAATGCTCATATATACTTACTTATTTTCTCAAGCTCATTATTTTCTAGGACTATTTCCTTTTTCAGTGCAACTAATATCATTTTGCTCAATAATGCTGAAGTACACAAATGGCTGGGAAGTTTCTTTGTATCTTGTTCTTTAAAATCTGTTTTGAAACACTCATAATTCAAACTCAATCTTCCTTCTAAAAGAGGTCTGTGCAACCACTGTAAAAAGAATACATTAAATTATATACAAAATCATTAGATATTCTAAATTATTTACTACCTATGCAGTTAAGACAGGGAACAAAAATGAAATTATTAGAATATCTTCAAAATGTTATTAGAATAACTTCAAAAATGAAGTTATTACTAGTTTATTAGTAAAATCACAGAAGCCTAGAAGTTTGGGTTTTACTTTAAGAAATTATCAACATGTGTATTTAAGACTCCTTCAGGACAAAACTAGGTCTAATTCACCTTGTACCATGGCAACTGCCATTGTCTTACAAACAACAAACATACAATATATGAGCATTCAGAGATGTAAAGGCAAAGCAATATACTCATTTCATTTACCTTTTTTCTCCCCAGAAAAAAAAACAGAAGATAGTCATTTTGTTTACTTTTTTCTTCCCCAGAATAAAATAAAAATGTTTAAGATTGCACAAAGTCCAAAGTTCAGAATAAGATAAGCACTGTCCAATCTCAAACATACCTGCATAGGAAGAGACTGTCTCATCTTTTCCCATTCACCGTTGCTTGGCATTACACTTCCAATATACACTCCCAGAAGATTAGTATCTTCACTTTCTAGAAGCGTATTTAACAAGTCATCAACAGCAGACAAGAGGACTTGAAGACTGAAAATAATGCAAACAACGTAACTATTACAGTTATGCTATGACTAACTTAACACCCCGGTACACATTAAATACCCTGTGGCAGGTTAACAATTTACCTGAACAAAAAGACTAGTAAAAATGAAGCTAAGCAACTCCTCTACCCTATATCCAAAATACACACAGCCAAATTGTGGATTTAATCCAACATTTATGATCTGAAATTGAGTGCTGCTTCTATCTCAGAATGAATGGAACTTGACCTATTTCAGATCAGATATTTCTGAAATACAGCTACCTTATTGTATGAAAAAAACCATGACGTTCAGCAAAATATATGACCCAACCCTAACAGCCTCTGGATGCATTCTCTTGGTTTTCACTTTTACATATGGATTTAGGCATGAGGTATGAAATATATTTGCAATTCAACACCTTTAAGCAGTGGCTACCTGGCCCCCAAAATAAACAATGAAGAATAATCACTATGTGTGGTGGCCATGAGGGGTCATGGTTATAATCCACACCAGCCCACAAGACACAGGATGGCACCACCATCACATCACTGAGCATAAATTAGGAGTCCAGCAGATATGCTAAGACAAATCACTCTTCATTTAATGGAATTTAAATGAATGATCATTAAAACAAATTCCTTTTGGAAAAATCTTTTTGTCTGGATCTTCTCTTCGAGTCCTATAGATTTCTTATATAACAAATCATTTTCCATAGTCATTCACACTAATCATGGGCTCTTATTTAAAGACAGTGATCAGGTATTAAAGACAGAGCAAATGAGCATAAAAAATGTTACCTTCTGATATCCAAAGATGAAGACTGAACTTGGTTCTTCAGCCACAGAGCAGACAAACATAGGAAGGTACTCTGTTTATATGTATTGCCAGTTTGGTGGATCAATAAATTCACACCACAGAGCCAAGTATTTTTCAGTTTACAGATAAGAAAGTCTAAAATCAAGATGTCAACAGTAATTTGTAATCCCTATGAAGCAACTATAATCAGTACAAAATGTCTGAAATAACTCAATGTAGACTTAAGATTTTTAAGATACTGCTAAAAAAGGAGAACATAAAATTTTGCCAAAACAAAATAATGGTCATAAATGTGCAATAATACAAGCTAGCTCATGCCATGTAAATACAAACATGTTAAGATTTTTAAAGTTAGCTTTCTTCTGCTCTGAATTTATTTATAAGAGCACTGTCCTTTTGGAGATGTGAAAAATATTATACCTTTTCCAAATAGAGAAGTTAGTATAAAAGGGAGGAAGGGTATCAATACTAGTATTTTTTAACATTCCTTTCAAAATTAAGTCTTGATTAATACATAAGGCAATATAGTCCTTAAAAAGGCAATCTCAATTTCATTTCGATATATACCAACAGTGAGGAAGAGAAGGAGATATTAATTACCCGCTCCCCCTTCCCCCCGTTAATGAATGTGGAGATTGAGGCATCAAGAAATTAAGCAACTTGCCAAACCACAACCACTGAGTGAAGGGGTTAAGATTCCAACTCATCTATCATGGCCCCTTCTAAAACTGTGTCATTGGTATCAAGAAAGAATTTAGACATAATGTCTACAGACATCTTTAACTTGGTTTCTAAAGCTCAAAGTGTTTAAGATTTGTAGCCCTTTACTCAAAATGCCTTCAACTTTCAAGTACATTATGATTCATTTAATAAAGCCTGGGCACTTACACTATGAAGGTCAGAGCCGGAGATTCCCAACAAAACATTTGAGCAGTAAGCTATTACCTGGCAAATGTGTTTTTTCTTTGCTCTGAGCACATAACTGAAAGAGAGTTAATAATAAGTCTTCAGATGATGGCATTAGCAAACATCCTTTTGCTGAGTTGAAATAGTTATAGGCCACATCACAGATAAAAGACACTGACGAGTCATTATTTTCAGCTTCTGACAATTCCTTTGCTTTGGATAAAGTTTCATGAAGTTTAACGATAATTCTTTCAACATATACTTCTCCAATCAAGTAATCTAGAGAAAAAAAGTTCACAGAGACAAAAAATTTTAAAAATATTAACAGTGTGTTTTTTATTACCTTACTTCGGGTCAACAACCACTTAAATCTTTCTGTGTATTAAAAAAAAATGTAGTAGACAAAAGAAAATTATATCAATAAATCAATCTGATCTCTCACACATAAAAGCCCTAATGTAAAAAAACAATTTTAAAGTAAAAAAAAAAAGCAATGCTCTATAAAATTAGTGAACAGCTTTGCTATTCAAAACCCTTTAGAATATAAAACTAAAAATATTACAATGTCTTCCAAGTCATGCTAAAAAGATTAACAAACATTTAGGGTGCTTATAAGATTAAAATATCTGAATGAACTCTTGTTATTCTTAATCAATTACATGCAAACTTTGCAATATGGAATCCCCCCCAAAAGCAAAAGATTTTTTTCCTACTAAAAAACAAAAGCCATATTTTTGCCTACCATTTTTAATGTGTTGGGATAATACCAAGCTTAGAAGAGCCCATCTTTCTGAGAAGTAAGATTCAGAAGGTACTGAGGATTCCAAGTCCTTATTACAAAGATGATCTGCCAAGGTTACCAATTTCTCTCCAATGATTTCTCCTTTTAGCCAAGGAGTTACTAAAGCATGTTTATCTGAACTAGAACATGCCTAAAACCATAAAATCAAAGCAAAGATTAGAAGCAAGATCAAAAAGTATATCTACCTAAAATATTACTTGTACCATATTACCTCCCTTCATCATCATGGCCCCAACACTACCCCCACTCTTCCTCAAGTTCTAAGAAGGCTGGTATTGTCCCTGTTCCCCACTAAGCCTTGCTTATGTACACTTCCATGCTTTACTCACGCTATCTTCCCAACCACAAATACTTCCCCTCTTCTTTACTTATCAAAATCCCATCCATTCTCTCAGAATTGTTACAAAGCCCACCTGCTTTACGAAATCTTCCCCATCCACTCCAGTCCATACTCATCACTGCTTTTCTCTGAATTTCTAAAGCACTTACTGGATTGTATTATTATTTATAATGTTTCATCTGTGTATGTCTTGTTTCCAATGGGATTGTAAGTTCCTTGAGAGTAGAGACTGTCTTAAACTTCTTTGATACCTGCTATCAACACTGCAGATATGTTCAATGAATAATGAATGGATGAACTTTGAAGACAGATTTTAAAATGCTCTATATTTTAAATTTTTGTTCATTAATTTTACTAAAATTAAAGAACAACCATTATTTAATAGTTGTAAGTTACTTCAATATGAACAATGGGCCTTATTATTTCCCTTAATTCTCTGCAATAGTAACTGAGGCCAGATATCTAACAGCAACTGGTTTATTTTCATGGAGTGGGGAAGCAAGGAAAAAAAAAACTGTAAATCCACCCCCAAAAGCATGCTGATCCATGTTTCCAGAGCTTCTTTTGCTTTAGGGCTGACAAGAAAGGAATTTGCAACTTGGTTCATTTCAAAGCAATCTGGAAAAAAAAAAAAAATCCAAGTGCGGATTGGGTGGTGCCTAAAAAACTGTTTATCCTCTTATTTAAGAAACTGTAGGTAACCAGGACTTTTATTTTAGCCCAAGCTTTACCACTATTCTGGCTTTATGACCTTGGACAAATCTCTTAACCAACCTGGGCCTCTTTCCTCATTTTAGAAAAGATTAACCTAGAAAATCTCAAAAGTCCTTTTCTGGTTACAAAATTCAGGTTTGTTTTTAAAGAAGCTGACTTTATAACTCTGATCATAAAGTATAAAGTTGCATAAAAACAAGAAAAACTAGAGTCTATATAGCTATAATATTGGCTTTCCTAACACAGTTTACTAAATAAAACTGATCTATTTTAAAGAATCCAGGAAATAAACTTCTAAATGTCTCTCAAGTTAGCAAGACATGAAGTACAATACTTAATGTTTTAACCAATCTACAGAAAGAACCTGACCAGCTTTAAGGAGGGGTGAAGAGACCAGTTAGTCATGGAAGTGTAAGAGGCAAACACACCCATAACTTCTAAACTCTACCCAGGAAGAGCATAGTCTTCCAAATGGATATGAGTATTTGAGTTACCTGGCAAGTACATTCCTAAGTTAAAAATGGGTATTAGTCTTCTCTTATCAAATTATTAACTCCTTTTGCTCTGATTCTAGACTTACCAAGTAGCTTTCTGATAATTTGGCTTTTCATGTACCCTGTCTATAGAAAGAGAAGGTACTGGATAAACTAATGAAATATTGATAAGTTATATTTCTCATTGAAAAACAGTAAATTAATATTCTGTATTTATTCTGTAAAAAGAAACTATTAGGGGAAATAGGGAGTTACTATTTAATGGGCATAGAGTTTCAGTTTTCCAAGATAAATTCTGGAGACTGGTTCACAATACTATGAATATCCTTAACACTACTGAACTGTAAACGCAGAAATAGTTGAGATAGCAAATTTTGTTATGGGGCTTTTACCATAATTTAAAATAAAGATACGAAAAAAAAAAAAACCTTAAATTAAAAAGTAAATTAAAAAGTTATCTGTGTAAAATTTAAAAATAATAAAAAATGCTAAAATAAAAATTTTAGGTAACTAGTCTAAACATTTCTATGGTTGAAAAGTATTGCATCGGGCGCCTGGGTGGCTCAGTTGGTTAAGCGACTGCCTTCGGCTCAGGTCATGATCCTGGAGTCCCTGGATCGAGTCCCGCATCGGGCTCCCTGCTCAGCAGGGAGTCTGCTTCTCCCTCTGACCCTCCCCCCTCTCATGTGCTCTCTCTCATTCTCTCTCTCTCAAATAAATAAATAAAATCTTTAAAAAAAAGAAAAGTATTGCATCATTTACATCTTTATTAGGATAAAACACTTAAGCCATTTTTAAAACTTCTAAATTGCTTAGGTTCCTTGATTTCTTTTCATTATTTCTATCACTAATTTTATTTAGTCAAGTGGCAATCAGACAAAGCCTGGAAGATCTTAATTTGCCTGTATAGTATTCCAGAGTAGGACAAACTTAATTTCTTGAAGTGTTCTAGCCAAAGCTAAAACCACTCAATCCATTTCTATAGAAGAAAAGGTAACTAGGATAAGGGTAGAAACCTATAGTCTTAATTTAAAGGTAATCAAATGTTTAACTCTCCCTTTGTTACCTGCTAGGGGAGAAACACTGGATTTTCCAGAGCCTAGTCCCTCTTTGCTGATATTCCTAACCAGAAAAATAATACTAAAGAAAGGCAAACAACAAAAGCTTTCCCAATTATGGGAAGAAAGTTACGATAAGAAGGAAGTTCTCTAACAGAGACACCTGACTACATACCTGCATGTGAATAGGATTGGTTTTAATTTTTCTATACCCATAAATACAAAAAAGGAGAAAAAGAAAAAAAAAAAATCCCTAAGATACCTTTTCAATGACCTGAAGAATAGAATTCCATTTCAGATCCCCCTGAAAGAGGAAAAAGAATTAGAAATAATCTGCTAGAAGGAATGAAGTCGCTATGTAATCACTACAAAACTAAAACTTTTTTAGCTACTCCAACTTTAAAAAGTGTAGACTAAAAAACTTTGCCTTTTATTACCAAGCATTTGTCATCTTACCATTCTTACTGAACACATACCCGTAAGTCTCATACACCTCCCCATCACAATCAAGAATATATTGCTTGTGCTCGCTTTGGCAGCACATATACTAAAATTGGAAAGAATATATTGCTCTTCTTTAAACAGATATTCACAGCCAAGAAACCACCCAAGAATAACCTCCATGCAGGTCTCATTCTATTTGTCAATAATTAGTGTGGCAATGTAAACCATTATAGTTTAAAGAGATACACAAGAACAATACCTCGATGAGATCATCCAAGACATATTTTCTTTCCATATTATTGTCACAGCAATGGAGGGCACTGTACAAAATGTCCACCAAGAAACCAGCTTCCTTCCTTGGATCTTCATTTAGCCAACCAATCAGTTTCTGGTATAAAAACCGCACTGCAGGATTTTTTTGTGCAAGTCTGGCTATTTCAAGAGGTTTAGCTTTGACAATACTCCATTTTTCATCACCTAACAGCATTTTAAATACCTGGGTTGAAGAGAAAGAACTAAGCAGAGTAGAAAGGAACCTTAGATGTTGCTCCGACTTTTGCTCATTGACATAATTAAAACTCATCATTGCTAGTTTACAGACCAAGTCTTCCAAAGGTTTCTTCCTTAGCGGTGATATAAGGTCTGAACAATTATGAGTGAGAGAAGGTTCAGTCATTAATTCAGAGCCTTCACTGTTCTCGCCTTCTGAGGAGACACATTTTTCATTCTCTTTATTACTTTCTGGTAGCTCATCAGTAAATCTAACCTTACCAACTTTTTTTTTATTTGACTTCAGTGAGCCCTTTGGCTTCTGAAGGACCTGTAGCAGGTTAGATACACCTGACACGGATTTCACATCAGCTTCTGGCTCATTGATTTTCTCCACACAGATCTCTGAGAGTCTTTCCCAAAAATTCAGTAGCACTTTGTCCAAACTGTGAGCTGTTTTATCATCTTTTTCCACATTTGCTTTGGTTTCCCAGGAACTTAAAGTTTCTGCTAAATGGTTAAACAGCTGCCCATCTTGCAATCTTGGGTCTTTGAGGACGGCATCAATAAAAGGAATCAACTAAAAGAGAAGGTAGAAATAGAAAAGTTCAGTTTTCAGGAGCAATATAATTTAAACAAGGTATTTGTAAAAAAAACAAGTAAAATTAAATAAACAAGGGCGGGGGGGGCGCCTGGGTGGCTCAGTCCTTAAGCAGCCCCCGACTCTTGATTTCGGCACAGGTCATGATCTCAAGGTCTTGAGATCAAGCCCCGAGTCAGGCTCCGAGCTGGGCATGGAGCCAGCTTAAGATTCTCTCTAAACCTCTCCCTCTGCCCCTCCTCCCACTTGCTTGCTTGCTCTCTCTCTCTCAAAATTAAAAAAAATAAATAAACAAGGTATTTGTAAAATATTATAAAATTCCATATTTAATAACTGAAAAACATTGATTTTTTTCCCCCTCAAAACTCTGAAGAGTTAACTTGAAGATCATTTTCATATCATACAAAGAGGTTAACAATTTCGCTGCATTCCCCCTAAATTACTTTTTATGATATAATTAATCAAGATTATTGGTCATTAACAAATAATATAGTTTTCTTTGCATTTTCTGAACTTATTCAAGTTTTTTACTTTTTTCTAAATCAATATGAAAGACATACAGGACCCATAGAGTTCAGAACTCTTTTTCTTAAATTACAAAGAGAAGTTAACGGAGACCTCAACCGGGATCTACGCTTATATAATTTCATTAATTTCCTAACATAAGGAACCATATTCCAGAACTTGCTCTCATCACTGGCTCTAAAAGCCAAGCACAACTGTTCACAAAAGGATAAATGTTGTTAAATATTTTAGAAGTAACAAATTATTGCATAATTTACACTTAATATAAAAGACCACAAATAGCAACTTTGAAACTATGTTTTGTGTTACAACCCTACAATAAACAGGGTTTGCACATCCAGAGACTAATTAGTACTCAAGAATTATGGTATTATTCTGGCAACAAACAATATAGAATTTTTATTTAGTTGGTCAGCAATACACGTTACTCAATTTGTAAATAATAAAAAATGAAATCCAAATGAAGGCTAATTAATAAAAATGGCAACAAGATACAATGGGCTTGATTCTTTATAGTCAGTGTGCAAAGGCACTGATGATTTTTACATTATAAGTACCTGGTCATTGATGAGCATCTCTTCAATTTCTTCCTCACCTAAGTTGTGTTGCATTATAAAACGTAAGCATTCAAAAAAAGCTGATATTACTGCTGAGCACTCTGAAAAGCTGGTTTTTATTCTTTCTGTTGACAGCCTAAGAAATAATAAATAACTATGGCTTACTCTTTCACAAAAAAAGAAAATAAGCAACTCAGAAACACCTAAATAAAGACATGGATAAGGCATCATACCAAAAGAAGAGAACTTTTTACAGTAAAATTCTTAAACTAAAAACTCAGAATAGGAACTTGAAGAAGTGTGAAAAAAGCATATTTTCAAATATGTCAACAAAAGAGAATACATATCTATTTTCTATTCAGGAACAAATCCATCTGAAATTTTAAAGAGAGGACTTAAATAAAGATAATAATGTAGTAAAAAATAATTTTGTAATCATTAATAAAACTGAGTATCTTTTTTAAGTTCAACAATTACACTAAGAAATGATTTTTTTAAATTATGACTTTAAAAACAGCTATCATATTTAAGTTTATGGAAGTTACAAACTCTTCAGTGGTTCATTTTTTCCATTTGGGCATTTGTATTTATCAACATAACAAAAAATGACATTTGAAAAATGGTCTATTTCCATCTAAGGCCTTACCATATTCATTGCACTTTCTATTGTGTACTACAACTGAAGCCTTGAAAGTACCCAAGAAAAGGATTCCAATTGTAATTCTCTGAAAACTCTAAAAGTGCTTAATGAACAGCAAAACAATTTGGAGAAATTTAAATCAGACAATAACGAGTATGTCATCCTACCCATATATGCAAACAAGAAAAATCTCTTGTGATCAAGAAATTTAAACTCCTTACCCTGCAACTACAGAGGTGAGGAAATTTTTGAAGAAATCCAACTTTGGATCTGTAATGGTCTGAGGGAGTTTGCTGATAAATGGCAAAAGATAAGGATATATGACAGTAGCCAGACCCCGACCACCTTCACGGATCACAGCTGACAGCTTCGGAAACACACTTTTTTTTGCATTTACATGAAGCCAACAGTCCTAACAAAGGAAAGATTATAATAACAATTAGAGATCATAAAATACTCTTCCCAATTAAGAGACATATAAGCTCTCAAAAGTAATAATCATGCATTCTACCTAGAGAGGTTAAAATCTCTCATCACTAAAACTAAAACTAAATTTAAACTAAAACTCAGAAACTTTAATAAATTTATTACATATAGTAATCATACGTGCTTAACACATAATTGATCAGAAATAATTAACTTAAAAGACTTCTACAAAAGCTGCTTTGTAAAAGGGACAGCAATATTCAATCTTAAATAAAAGATTCAGATATACTGACTTCACTGGACCACATAAGGTTTAAAGAATAATTGATACTGGCTAAACTAAAAGTACAATAAAAACTCTATGCCATTTTATAGTCAGTTTAAGATTTATACCAAGTTTTGGATTAAGTATTTTATTTCTAAGAAAATATTTTTTTCCAGTAAGTTTTAGATAGTATAATCTGATAGGCTCTCTCTCACATCATATCTAAGGCTTCTAAAATACAAACTAAGAAGACAAATACTCCCCGATGTACTGGATGTACCTCTCTTACACACCTCAATAGTTGTAAGTGTATACAGTACAGCTTCCCAGAGAGCTGGGCACACAATGGGGTCACTGTCATCAATGCTAAGTAGAACAGATGGGCTCACTTTGGATGCTTCCTCTTTCATCAACTGTGGAATACGCTGGCACAAAGCAGAAACTAACTCAAAATAAGCTGAGCGGATCTAAAACAAAAAAGGAAAAGCTGGATTAAATTAAAGCCTAGTAGAGCTACGATGAAATTTTTATTTAATAGCTTAATTGTTTATTCATACTAACCCTCCCATTAATAAAACTAAAAAGCCTAGAAAAAACATTTTAAAATCTTGCGTAGAGTATGTGGGCTGAAAGGACATTAGGAATTACCACATAAAAGTGAAGGCAGAAAGAATTCAACTTTCTATTTCTTTGGCTGAAGCCAGATCCTCTCTAGTGGCTGAGGCCTTCAGTTGGGGCCTCAAATTATTCCTATTGATGCACTAGGCTACTAGGCCGCACAAAGTTAAATACAACCAACCAAACAAAAACTAAGAAACCATCAGCCACTATCAGCAGAAACAAAAGATGACACAGAGATCTGAGACTTTAAATCTTTGAATTATCAGTTACAAATTCCTTATCAACAATTCTTATTATATTTAAAGAAGCAAAAGTTTAAAGAAATCTGAAAGGAAAAGGATCTCAGAAAAAGCACAGCAGATGTGAAAAAGAATGAAACACAATTCCTAAACTAAAAATAAACAGGCAGAAAGAAAGATAGATACATGATAGATAGATTAGAACTCAATTCACAGTTTAAGAACAGATCATGAGAAATAAAAAAATTATCCACCAAGTAGCATGGGAAGACAAAAAAGATGAAAAACACCAAGGACAACATAAAACACAGAGGATAAAGAAGATTTAATATATATTTAATCAGAATCCCAAAGGAAGAGGAGAGAATGAAGTAATGGAAATATCTGAAGAAGTTAATAGCTACGCATTCTGTAGAGCCAATGAAATACACCAATCTACAAACTCAAGAAATCCAACAAATCCCAAGCAGGACACATAAAAAGGAATCTACACCAAGACACAAAATGGTGCAACTACAAAAAAAACAAAACCAAAAACAAAACCAAAACAAAGAGTAAACCTTAAAAGTGGCCAGAGGAAAAAGACAAACTACCTTCAAAGGAAGGACAGTAAGACTGACATCTAACTTCAATAGCAACAATAAAATCAACAAGAAAACAACTGCCAATATTTAATCCTGTACCCAGTTAAAATTTAGGTCAATGAGAATGAAGGGGTGTCTAGCTGGTTCAGTCAACAGAGCATGAGACTCTTGGTCTCAGGATTGTAGCTTTGAGCCCCACAATGGATGTAGAGATTACTTGAAAAAATAAAACCTTAAAAAAAAAAGAAAGTGAAATAAAAATATCTTCTGATAGAGGAAAGAAAAAGACTTCATCATTGGCAGACCAACACAAAAAGAAATCCAAAGGACATGTTCTACATACAAAGCAGATGATCCCAGATGGAAGGATGAAAAAAGGAATAAAGAGCAAACAAAGCAATAAATACGCAGGTAAAAAGATTCAAAGAGTATCATAATAATATTTTCTGGGATAAAAAAATACATATACACCTATATTAAACCTCACAAAGTACTTTATTTCTGCATATTTTATATAAAATATTACCAAATCGATTTTAGCAGTGTACTTAAAAAGATAAATACACAGCATGACTAAGTTTATCTCTTAAATGCTAGGCTGGAAAATTATATGATCATTTAAACATATCAGAAAAAGCAATCAAGAAAATTTTATCATTAATTTATGACAAATACTCAGCAAATTAAGAATAAAAAGGAGGGCGCCTGGGTGGCTCAGTTGGTTAAGCGACTGCCTTCTGCTCAGGTCATGATCCTGGAGTCCCTGGATCAAGTCCCGCATCAGGCTCCCTGCTCAGCAGGGAGTCTGCTTCTCCCTCTGACCCTCCCCCCTCTCATGTGCTCTCTCTCATTCTCTCTCTCTCAAATAAATAAATAAAATCTTTAAAAAAAAAAAAAAAGGAAAAGGAAACTTTAAACCTTAAAAAATCTAGAGAAAGCATCATACTCAAAATATTCTTTTTAAATAAGGAATTTTTTTTTAAGATTTTATTTATTTATTTGGCAGAGAGAGAGACAGCGAGAAAGGGAACACAAGCAGAGGGAGTGGGAGAGGGAGAAGCAGGCTTTCCACAGAGCAGGGAGCCCCATGTGGGGCTTGATCCCAGGACCCTGGGATTATGACCTGTGCCGAAGGCAGACGCTTAACGACTGAGCCACCCAGGCACCCCAATACTCAAAATATTAAGAGTCTACAACTATTTCATTAAAGTCAGGAACAAGAAAAGGATGCCAGCTATCACCACTTCTACTCAACTGCAGGACCTAATTAAATACTAAGAGACAAGGAAAAAAAAAGAATTGGAAAGTAACCCAAGTAAGTAGCTATAATCATAACAAAATAACAGGCTATAAAAATATTCAAAAAGAGGGGCGCCTGGGTGGCTCAGTTGGTTAAGCGGCTGCCTTCGGCTCAGGTCATGACCCTGGAGTCCCTGGATCGGGTCCCGCATCGGGCTCTCTGCTCGGCAGGGAGCCTGCTTCTGCCTCTGACCCTCCCCCCTCTCATGTGCTCTCTCTCTCTCATTCTCTCTGTCTCAAATAAATAAATAAAATCTTTAAAAAAAAAATATTCAAAAAGATCTAAACACTGACTATTAGAACTAACAAGAGTTTGAGAGAGTTGCTGAATATAAATTAACATACAAAAGTATAGGATACCTATCTCAGTACAAACAAAATAAAAAATGTAATAAAAAATGTAACAAAAAACAAAACCCATTTCACAACAGCACCAAAAATTATAAACATGATCAGGATGAAACACATTATAAAATACTATTTTAGGATGAAAGGGGCCTAACATAGCCTAACATAACCTAAAATTTTTTAAAAAGAACAAAGCTGGAGGGTTTCCAAATTTATTACAAAACAATAATAATCAAGAGAGTGTGGTATTGGTGTAAGGATAAACATATAAATAAATGGAATAATGAGTCTAAAATTAAAATCCAAGATATATGGTCAACTGAATTTTGACAAAGGTGCCAGAGTAAGGATAAGACAGTCTTTCAACTTTCAGGATACTTCTTTGAAAAAAACTAATTTGGGGCACCTGTGTGGCTCAGCTGGCGACTCTGCCTTCGGCTCAGGTCATGATCCCGGGGTCATGGGACTGAGCCCTATATCAGGCTCCCTACTCAGCAGGGAATTTGTTTCTCCCTCTCTTCCCCCACCCATGCTCTCTCTTTCCCTCAAATAAATAAAAAGAAATCCTTGCAGGGGCACCTCGGTGGCTCAGTGGTTGAGCGTCTGTCTTCGGGCTCAGACCATGATCCCAGGGTCCTGGGATCGAGTCCCACATTGGGCTCCCTGCTCCACGGAAAGCCTGCTTCTCCCTCTCCCACTCCCCCTGCTTGTGTTTCCTCTCTTGCTGTGTCTCTCTCTGTCAGATAAACAAAATCTTAAAAAAAAAAAAAAAAGAAATCCTTGCAGATTTGAAGGGATATGAATGAAGATGTTCACTGCTGCCTGTTGTGAAGGCAGGGAGTTGGAGGCAATCAGGGCGTCTACCACTGAGAGAATGTGGGGGGGGGGTAAAATGGAAGGAATGCAATTCTGAGTACTACAGAGCAGTTAGAAGGCACGGACCAAATATACATATAAGAACATGATAGATTTAAAGTATTTTAGTACTTTTGATTTATTTCTTTTCAGAGAGAGAGAATCTTAAGCAGGCTCCATGCTTAGAGTGGAGCCCAATGAAGGCTCAATCTCACAACCTTGAGATCATGACCTGAGCCAAAATCAAGAGTTAAGACGCTTAACCAACTGAGCCACCTAGTACTTAAAAAGTACTAAGTAAAAAATAAATGGAACGAAATATAACATAGTATCATTTATTTGAATTAAAAATACATGCAAAAGGGCTATGATGCGCCTAACAGAGAAAATGCATATTAGATAAGCTTCATTCAGGCATGACTTCTAGTGCTATTGTCCAGGAGTTCAATGTTAATGAATCAGCAATATATATTAAGATGTCTTTAAACAAACATACATAAAACAAGGTTATATATTGACCGAGAAAAATGTTGTGACCAAAGACTCGCAGACACCTAATCTTATATTTCCCCTAGGAGCAATGCTTCAGTATTCACTAATTCAATGTTTGCGGGTTCTTCATATAACCTAATTACCATGAATAACAAGCATCAACTTTACATACAAAAGGACATACACTAAGCACATTTAGAATGGTTAGCTGGTAGAAGTGGAGGATGAAAAGGGAAGCAGAGACAAAAGAGAAAAAATGCATTAAGTTAGAAGAGCCTCACACAAAGCAACAATTTTAAAGCACAATGAACAGAGGAGTGTAATAATATAACTCTGAACCTGAGGTCTAAATAACTAAATAAAAAAGTGAAAATACAATAACATTGCAGTAAAAGAGGAATTCAGTCCAACCACAAAGATGTGTTCACTGAGTTTTAAACATAAATAATAAGCATAAAGCAAAAATATAAACAATATCAGAGTGGAAAAAAAGGAATCACAGAAATGTTTACAATAAAAGATTAAGATACCTGAGGTATACTGTGTTTTCCATATTTCCAAAACTTATTCTGTGATAAAAGAGACTTAAATTTCTCCTCCAGAGAATCAAGCTCATTATCAGGTAAGAGGCAAAGCAATTTTTTTAAGGCCAATAAGGAACAAGTTACAACCCGATAGAATTTAGCTTCTCTTTCTTCCTCTGCAACCGTTCTTGATGTGAAAAGAAAATAAATATACATAAGGATTGAAAATAAGCCAAACTGCATATTTGGCACTTCTTTTTTAAATGTTTTATCATTAAATATCTACTGAAGTTGCTTTATTTCTACATTCTACCTCCCTGTGCCAACCCTCCTCCCTTAAAATATGAACATACACAGAATTTTAATCACATATTTTTCAATTAATACAAGGTGAAAGTAGATGAAAAGCTGTGACTTGAAAAAAGTGTGCAAATATATTGCTCTCAGTAGCAAGATGATTCTAGGAATTGGTATCAGTGCATCTAAGATTACTTTCCATTATGAACTTCTCATAGTTTTATTTGTACATAAAAGTAAATGGGACATTTTACTACTCTTTCAACAGAACTATTCATAGTTCTTCACTATTTCAACCAGACCTTAAAATGATTCCTGCTAGGACTATCAAAAGGTAAATGTGGGAAAAACATAAAAATATTTCTTTGTAAAAGAACAAAACACGTAACTCCCAGATAATTCAAATTAAACAGGACAACTTGCAAGTAAAAACACTTAAAACAGCACCTGGCATATAGTATTATATTAAGTATTTTCATCTCTACTTTTACAATCCCTTTTTTAAAAATGTGACCTTGAAATGATTGTCTTATTACCTATGAGCGAAACAAATTCTTAACATGAGTTACACAGATAGAACATAACTTACTGTGGGTCACTGAGTGTATCAGGTGTTTCTTTTATAAGATGATCCTGTAGCACCTATGGGGGGGGGGGTAATTCCATAACCTTGAGATTTTATTGAACTGTCAATGGTGAACAGTTAGAACATAAACCTTATCTGACCTAAAAGTTTTTACCCCTTCCCCCAAAAAGTAGCAAATGAAGCAGCAAAACTAAA
The DNA here is from genome assembly GCF_011800145.1 of Mirounga leonina. NCBI lineage: Eukaryota > Metazoa > Chordata > Mammalia > Carnivora > Phocidae > Mirounga > Mirounga leonina. The sequence continues at coordinate 9,726,974 of NW_023270442.1, forward strand.
AGATTTGAATTTTACCTATTTTTCTTTCCCTATCAATCCCCAAGGTTGACTGCTTTTGGGATAAAAAGGAGAGGATACTTCTTCCGAACATCTCCAATACCTGTCAAGAGGAATTTCCCCTTAAATACTCCTGGTCTCTTGCTCCTCCATTCCTCTTGTACACAGCAGTGAAGTAGAATTCCCGATGAGTAAGTTTGGAAGAGAAATTAGGTTGTTTTCCTCTCCCCTCTTTTTGAGCGCCTCCCAGCTCATAGAGGAGACCACATGTTGTGCTCTGCTTCATCATGGAGAAATGTCTAAGGTTCCGTTCAAAGTGGGTAAATCTGCCTACTTCCAGGATGCAGACTAGGGAACCCACTGTTCTAGGACCCCTTTTATCGGCAATAACAATAGGTAACATTTACTTAGCTTTTCCACATGCTAGGTATTGCTTTGAATACATTTCATCCATTGACTAAATTAATCCTCACAACTACTCAATGAAGTACAATTTCCACTTTAATAGATGAATAGAGGCACAGAAACTTGCCCAAGGTCACATGCAAAACTAATGGCACAGTGGGACTAGAACCCACTGTGTGTATGACCTGGAGCCTATGTTCTTACAGACAGTATAATGTAATAACTATAAATCTGACATTTTGGTCTTCATTTGCCTAACTCCTCTCTACAAAATTGGTTTTGAACTTGGGAAAGTTCAAACTCAGTACCTCTAAGAACTGTGACATAACCAAGTAAAGGGGGAATAATGGAGGAAATAATCCACATATTCAATGATCAGTTACCCATCCATAACAAAGCCAAGAACAAAAAACCAACCAAATGAAAACCTGAATAGTCAAATTAGTTATCTCAAAATCCATTTTCTAAAACTCCTAGTGTTCCAACTCATCACACTTCACTCTCACAACACTTAATACTTGATATGTTAAATAAACCAATGATTCTTGGGTTAGACAACTCCCTTTGAGAATATGATTAAAGCTACAAACCCCATCCCTAGAAAAACAAACTTGGTAAACCTGAAAAATAAAGAATGGAAGAACCAAGAACTTAAATGGGGAACTAGAATGCACGTGTGTGTGTAGGAGAGGTATTAGGTGGAAAGATCAGATAGGTAAGCCTATTTATATAGACTTCTGAAGGGCAATTTATCACCATCTATAAAAATTTTAAATGTTCTTATCCTCTGACCCGACATATGGTTACTATAAATTTTACTATCACTCCACAGGGTATGAAGAGATCTATTCAAGAATGTTCACTGAAGCAGTATTTGTTATAATAAAAAACTGAGGGAAAACCCCAAATGTTTATTAATATAAAAGGAGTTAAATAAACTGTTGTACATCCATATCAGAAAGTCAACAAAAAGAATGAAGTAGATCTGTATACATGTACTGATATGGAAATATGGGGAAAATAAACTTAGATTTATTTTTTAGATGTATTCTTTCTTCACATTTTGTAGCCTAAAGCATAAACCCAAATCTTTTAGGTACTACGACTAATATTTATAAATTAAAGATGAAAAACTTAAATAACTTAGAAAGATTCAATCCAAAATGTTACTTATGTTAAAAATCAAAAATGGTCAATTTTGTTAAACGCCACTTACTTACTCAATCTTCACAAGGCCAGGTAAAAGAGCTACCATTATAATATGCCTTATATCCCTTAAATACTTGAGGAAGAAAACGGAGAACAGTTCCAAGAACTTACACTTGCAATTTCATCCTTGCAAAACGCTATGGCTTCGGGTTGCTTGCTTGGGGGGAAAGCTGCTTCAAAGGCATCTTTTGCTGCACATGCAGCTGGTGTGTAAGTATCACACTGAGCCATTAGCCAACAGCCCATTAAACTTTTTAAATAAGGAGCCAAGTGCTTCTTCACTTTAAGGATAAGTTTCTCAAAAGCCTGCTGTGTGGCTTCTCGAACCCGGCGATCATGATCCTAGTAAAAATATAACATGGTTTAAAATAGCTCCAGCCCATAAAAATACAAATACAGACATTTCTGGATATGCTATGATGACCCATTAATAAGAACTCACCTACGGGCAGAGCTAAACTAAAATTATTAAGTTTAAAAATTGTGAGAAATTTGATTCATTTTTCCTTTGCCCCTTCTTGCAATGAGATAAAAACTATTCAAGATAGACTCAAATTCACACTCACTCTTTTGCAGCAAACATGCAAAGAAATTAAACTGTCAAATTTTACTATGACTAGAAAGTATCTAGGTAATTCTCTAGTAATTACCTAATTTCTGAAAACAGACTCCCAATACACTTTATACAACTAACATGATCCAATCTGCATAATACTGACATAACATTTTATAATCCTCACCAAAAATGAGTCATATAAATGTAACAGTCCCCATGACTTCAATCAAAAACTGTGTAACAGGGACGCCTGGGTGGCTCAGTCAGTTAAGCGTCTGCCTTCGGCTCAGGTCATGATCCCAGGGTCCTGGGATCGAGTCCCGCATCGGGCTCCCTGCTCCGTGGGGAGCCTGCTTCTCCCTCTGCCTCTGTCTCTTTCTCTGTCTCTCATGAATAAATAAATAAAAAATCTTTAAAAAACAAAAAACAAAAAACTGTGTAACAGGGCGCCTGGGTGGCTCAGTTGGTTAAGCGACTGCCTTCGGCTCAGGTCATGATCCTGGAGTCCCTGGATCGAGTCCCGCATCGGGCTCCCTGCTCGGCAGGGAGCCTGCTTCTGCCTCTGACCCTCCCCCCTCTCATGTGCTCTCTCTCTCTCATTCTCTCTGTCTCAAATAAATAAATAAAATCTTAAAAAAAAAAAAAAACAACTGTGTAACAACAACAAAAAACTAGTATAAGTTTTTTAACACTTACAAGTGAAATTTTGCAGAAAATTCTTGGCCAGTATGGAAGGACTCCTTTTACAATTTCTGTGTCTCTCTCTGTACACATTGTTCCAAATTCCTGCATAGCCTAAAAATAAATTAGCAACATTACTAAGGATCAACAGCCACAATATTATCTATTGATTATATTTATTCTGTTCTAGAAGCTTAGTCTATTTTATATAATGGGAGAATACACTGCTTCTATTTATGCCATATGGGACTAATTTGAAGAGTTCCTTCACAACATACTATAATAGAAACTTCTCTTTTTTTTTTTAATAAAATGTATACAAACAAAAACTCCATTTAATACTATAGGGTCAAAATTACATTCTCTAATGGGAAAAACCATACACCCAGAATTCCAAAGTGGTTCAAATAAGTGCAGAACAACAAACTAATTTATAGCCCAGAAAATAAAAGGTAAAAACTAAGCTTAAGTCTATGTGTCAGAAAAAAGTACAATTGTAAAAGAACTTATTAGTGATAAACGATTGCTCATTTTTCTTTACATAAAATATACCAATGACATTTTATTCTAACAAAAGGATTTTCTTGATCATTTTTATGAAAAACATAAAACTTGCTTTTAATTTTGTCGTGACATCTTTCTTAGAAAGTTTCCGCAGCACCATTCGGAAATCAGAATCTACAAGACTGTCAATCTCTTCAGCTCCTTGAATAGCAGGAACATAGCCTAGGTCACTCTGAGATGTTCCAAAACCAATAAATCCAGGCACCGTTCCCTGTTCTTTGGCAAGCAGTTCTGCAGCTCGGCCACTGTTAGAAGGCTGATAAGAAAGTTGAGAGAAAAAAAGTCAGAGTCTAGGAAGTGTTCAAAATTTAACTTTGAGTTCTTGTCCTTGACAATTCTTAGAGAGGAACAAGGTTTTATTTGATAACTGTTTTTTTTTTAAAGATTTTATTTATTTCAGAGAGTGAGAGCACAAGCAGGAGGAGAGGCAGAGGGAGAGGGAGAAGCAGACTCCCCGCTGAGCAGGGAGCCTGACACAGGACTCAATCCCAGGACCCCGGGATCATGACCCCAGCCAAAGGCAGATGCTTAACTCACTGAGCCACCCAGGCACCCACCCTTATTTGAGAACTTTTTATTTCCTAGCCTAAGATTTCATCTACTGCAATGTTCCCATCACCAAGAACCTATCAATAGTGATCCTAGTGCTATTTCCTGGTCTGCTAAACATCAGAACAATGTTGGTTAAATTGGATACAATCCATTAGTGGCTCATGATTATCAACTTAATGGGTCATGACAGCATTTCAAAAAAATAGAATAAAACTTTAAAACTCAGAACGCATCACATATGGTTAAGAATAAGTACTATTTTATAAAAATTTTAATTTCCAAATTAGTATAAAGAGTATATATACACACATATGTGTACTATGTAATGATATAAAATTAATTCACACATGAATTACAACTTTTCATTCATCCACTCAACAACCACCATGGGACAAGTCTAATGATAGCTCTTTCTAAGATTAGGAGTTCCTTGAGGGCAGACACACTCATTTCTACATACCCAAAGTTACCCTAACTTCTTTGAGCTATAATGGATACAAATTACATTACTATGGACATAAAATCAATACAATGGTCAGGATATAAGATACACTCCTTTGAACCATAGTCGTAGTTTGTTAGATGGATACTCAATATAGTAGCTTCTTAGTGCAAAAAGTTAAGGGGGTTGGTTGTGACAAAAAAAAAAAAATATTTAAACTGTTGAAAGAATAACATATTCATTGTCATCTAATAGAAAAATACCTCTGGGATGCCTGGGTAGCTCAGTCCGTTAGGCCTCCAACTGCTGGTTTTGGCTCAGCTCATGATCTCAGGGTTGTGTGACTGAGCCCTGTGCTGGACTCCATGCTCAGCGCTGAGTCTGCTTGAGATTCTCTCTCTCTCTCCCTCTATCCCTCCCCCTGCTCACGTGCACTCTCTTTATTTAAGATTTTAAGTAAAATCTTAAAAAAAAAAAAAGAAAATGCCTCAGTTCAATGTCCAGGATGACATTAGAATCCATTTAAATTCACCTGTTCCTTAAAAAATAAATAAATAAATAAATAAATAAATAAATAAATAAATAAATAAATTCATCTGTTTCTGATTTCTTTCTAAGAATGGTTGAAAGGGCTACCCAAATGTGTGATTTGATTTGCTCATACCTAGCAAAATCGTGTTTGGGAAACTCATTTGTCAGGAAATAATCTGGACTATTTTCTAAACTGAAATGAGTGACCAGAAATGAAAATGATAACCTGAATTACTTTTTTTTTTTTTCCAAAACAGTAGCATTTAAGACTGATTTCAGAAAAGGTTCTCTATTTTAGAACTTTCTTAAAATGAACTAACATTATTCAATTCACCTTTCTCAATACTGGTACATGGATAAACAGCTACAATGGAAATTCGTGAATTATAATACAATTCTGAAAACTAAATATGATAATATTAGGACATCAGAATTTTATCTATAACATCACTTACAAACAGTTTTATTATAAAACAGAATAATGAAATCATATAAAAATTAATGCTAAAAGCTAAAGGAGTCAAGGGGTGCCTGGGTGGCTCAGTCGGTCAAGCATCCCGCTCTTGATCTCAGCTCAGGTCTTGATCTCAGGGTCGTGAGTTCAAGCCCCACATTGTGCTCCATGCTGAGCATGGAGTGTAATTTAAAAAAACAAAAGGGGGCTCCTGGGTGGCTCAGTCAGTAAAGCAACTGCCTTCGGCTCAGGTCATGATCCCAGGGGCCTGGATGGAGCCCGGCATCGGGCTCCTTGCTCATCAGGGAGCCTGCTTCTCCCTCTACCTGCTACTCCACCTGCTTGTGGTCTCTCTCTCTCTCTGTCAAATAAATAAATAAATAAATCTTAAAAAAAAAAAAAAGCCAAAGAATTCAAGGCTGAATTCTGAACTGACCAGAAATATCCAAGCTGATAGTGATAACTACATACGGAATAAAAGGTATCAGATTTCCAACTTCCAGTTTTAAAGTAACAAATTACTTCAAAAATATACTAATTGTATCTTTTATTCAATGTCTACTTTGAGTTTAAAATATAGTTACTGTTTCTTGTTACTTCCTCTACTGCATGTTAAATGCTTATACCCACAGTTCAAAAATAAGAACCTTGATTCTATTTCTGAAAGTTAATTTTCTTACATTACACCTACTTCATTCTTTTGTACCTGTCTTCTAGAAGTAGTAGAGGTGGCAATCCTGAGTACACAGTTTAAAGGCCAAACTCAGGAAGACTTACAAGGTCTTTCCCCATCTGGCCTTAGCTTTTCCCAGGCTTATCTCCTTACGCTCTTTTCTTCCCTTGTCACAGTTCCTCCTCTCCTCTCCCAATTTTGCTACCACCACTTATGTTCCAGTCCCAAAGTGAAGTCACAGTTCTCTGAATATGCTATGCCTTTCACAATCGGATCTTTGTGTAATCTTTTCTCTCCACCTGAAAACCTTTTCTTCCTTTTCATTGCCTGACAAACTCCTACTCATCCTTCAAAACACACTCTTGTTTTCAATGCTTGCCTCCCTCAGGTCAATTATCATTCTTTTTCTGTTCTCCCATTTTCTTTCTATTCATACCCATATCATAATTCTTTAATATATTATAATCATTTGCTTACTTATATGTTTATCATTAAATTAATAGTTCAAGAACAAGAAACATCTGTCTATGATCTTTGAGTACATGACATTCAGTACTCAAAGTCTGTTGGATGAAAGAATGCCATTCTTTTTTTTTTTAAAATAGGTTGTTGTGTTTTTTTTTTAAGATTTTACTTATTTATTTGACAGAGACAGAGATAGCGAGAGTAGGAACACAAGCAGGGGGAGTGGGAGAGGGAGAAGCAGGCTTCCCGCTGAGTAGGGAGCCCAATGTGGGACTCGATCCCGGGACCCTGGGATCATGACCGGAGCCGAAGGCAGACGCTTAACGACTGAGCCACCCAGGCGCCCCTAGAATGCCATTCTTAAGTTCAAATCTCAACTATGCAACTTCCCCTTTCTCTAAGCCTCAGTACCATCATCTTTAAAATGAGAAAATAGTAAGTTATTAAGCCATTACTTGGGTTGTCAAAATTAAATGTAAATTTTTAAACCATTAAAATTGATTCCAGCAAGAATCATCAAAGGATGCTAAAACCATTAGGTGAAAGTTTGTGAGAAAACAGACTATTCCCAGTCTCAAAATACCACTCCCCATATTATTTGTTAATAGCCAACAGAAAAAGATACCTTTACAATGGACATCACCTTAACCAAGTGATTAAATAACACCAATAGTGGGACAAACACGTGCACCCTGATGCACTGATGATGGTACATCATCTATGAAGCATTCCTATCAAAAACTGTTTAACCTGAATCTCACCATAAGGAACAATTAGACAATTCTAAATTAAGCAAAAGAACTGCCCTAGACTTTTCTAAATTGTCCCTGTCATAAAAGAACTGCCCTCAAAAGAAAAAGAAAAGAAAAAACCCCCAAAGGAAAACTACCTAGAGCTAAATGGTTAAATGAATGGAATCACTCCTTGATTGTATCTTAGATGTTTTTAAAAATGCTGTATCTAAAAACAAGTTATAGAGAACATTATTGACACCTATATAGAAATCTGAATACAATGTTATCTATTATTAGACAGTAGTAGTATACTGAAGTTAAATTTTCTGCATGTTGTAATTGTTCATGGTTATGAAGAAGAATGGCATTTGTTTCGAATATACACGTTGAAGTACTCAGGAGTTAAGTGTCATGATATACGCAACTAATTCTCATATGGTTCAGCAAAATACATATATTTAGAGAAAGAAAACAAATGTGACCAAATATTAACAATTGATGAATCTAGGTAAAAAACATATGGCTTGTCAGTCTAATATTTTTGCAACTTATCCTCATGTTTGGAATATTTAAAAAAAAAAAAAAACTGTCCAAATAAAAAATTAAAATTAAATGAGAATGCAAGTAAAGTGCTTAACACAGTACCAACACAAGGCAAGTTACCATTATTACAGTTGCTACTATCTGCCAAAAACAGATCAAGTGGCAGATCTAAGAAAATGTACTGATATCACTAGAATTTGATCAGAAGCAGGAAAAATGCACTCTCATAATATTGGACTGTGCCATAACAAGCCTAATACCATAAAAATATATCATTATAACATCCCTAATGGTAAGTTTAATCCACTTTTGGGTCTTCTTTAAACAAGTATTTAGGGGCACCTGGGTGGCTTAGTCGTTAAGCATCTGCCTCCCGCTCAGGTCATAATCCCAGGGTCCCGGATGGAGCCCCCAGTGGTGGGCTCCCTGCCCAGTGGTGAGCCTGCTTCTCCCTCTCCCTCTGCTGCTCCCCCTGCTTGTGCCCCCACCCTCTCTCGCAAATAAATAAATAAATAAATAAATAAATAAATAAATAAATAAATAAAATCTTTTAAAAAATATTTAGTGAGCTTCTACTATATACTAGTCCTTGTTCTAGGCTCCTAGGACAACAGCCTTCATAAAAACACCTGCCTTCATAATACACCCCAATGAAGCAAGACAGTAAATTACATAGTATGTGAGAAGTCCTAAGTGCACAGGAGTAAAATAAAGCAGGAAAGGAGCACAGGGAGTGGGAGGCTACAATTTAAAATAGGGCGATCATGACAGACCTCACTGGGGTGTCCCAAGCAAATTTGTAGCCGCCTAAAAGAAGAGCCTTAGGGAGCCTTCCAGGCAAGGTCAAGGCTTGGTGAGGAGATCAGTGTGGCTGGATGGAGCGAGCGAGGAGGAAGCTGAAGACGGTGCCAGAGAAAGGAAGGGGCCAGAGGCTGACCACATACCATGTATACCATCGTAAGGCATTTGGCCTTTACCCCGAGGAATCTGGGGAGCCCCAGCAGGTTTTTGAGCAAAAGAGCGACATGATCCGAGATGCCCTGCACACCAGGCTCACTTTAAATGCTTTCTACCCAATTCCCTTGTTCCTCGTGCCACACACCCCCACCCCCGCTAGCCCGGCCAGGTAACCTTCCAGGTGAAACGGATACTGAACCATTCCTTAATGGAAATTGTAGGATGTGTGCTCGGGTGGAGACAGCTCTGGCATGGAACATCTTTTCCCTCACAAATCCCCAATCTGCTCAGAGACAACCCACCCGGTTCGGGGGGACGCACACACAACAGAGAGGTCACACTCGACACGCAAACACACGCCTCCCTACAGCCGCGCTCCACACGCCCTCCGGACGCGCGCGTGGTAGAACCAGCCGCTGCGAGATGAGGACTCCCCGGCCGGCCGAGGCACCTCCACACTCACCCTCAGGTTCCCCTTGGTCCGCTGCTTGTTCTTCCCGCCCATGGTCGCAGTCTCAGCCGCACTCTCAGCCCGCAGCCCCCTAGTTGACACGGCCGGGCCACAACTTCCGGCTCCTCGCGCCGGAAAAGGGCCGACTAGAGCGACTTTCCCGGCCCTCCCCTTCCGCCACCCACCGGCCCTCCCCTTCCGCCACCCACCGGCCCTCC